>NC_057387.1:109571602-110279767 GCF_019320065.1 Cervus canadensis
TGACGGGGTGATGCTGGACACAGACTGGGGGAGTCAGGAGGTGATGGGGGTGATGCTGGACACAGGCTGGGGGAGTCAGGAGGTGACGGGGTGATGCTGGACACAGGCTGGAGGAGTCAGGAGGTGACGGGGTGATGCTGGACACAGGCTGGAGGAGTCAGGAGGTGACGAGGTGATGCTGGACACAGACTAGAGGAGTCAGGAGGTGACGGGGTGATGCTGGACACAGAGTGGGGGAGTCAGGAGGTGACAGGGTGATGCTGGACACAGCCTGGGGGTGTCAGGAGGTGATGGGGGTGATGCTGGACACAGACTGGGGGAGTCAGGAGGTGACGGGGTGATGCTGGACACAGCCTGGGGGAGTCAGGAGGTGACGGGGTGATGCTGGACACAGACTGGGGGAGTCAGGAGGTGACGGGGTGATGCTGGAGACAGCCTGGGGGAGTCAGGAGGTGACGGGGTGATGCTGGACACAGCCTGGAGGAGTCAGGAGGTGACGGGGTGATGCTGGACACAGGCTGGAGGAGTCAGGAGGTGATGGAGTGATGCTGGACACAGGCTGGAGGAGTCAGGAGGTGACGGGGTGATGCTGGACACAGACTGGGGGAGTCAGGAGGTGATGCCAGCCCTGCAGGAGACGAGACCTCTGGTCCCAGATGTGGCCCCGGGGCTCCTGGTCGCGGTTTCAGCCCATCCTGGCCCCGGGTTGATCCTGACCTTGGCAGATCTGTGAGCGTGCTGCGCTCACCACTCTCAGCTGGGCGGTGCTGCTGCGGGTTTAGGTGTGACCTGTGTGGTGGCCGTTTTGGGTGTTACAGCATGGCCTTCAGCGCCCCGAGGCCAGGACTCCTGCCTGGTCCCAGTGTGCTGGCCTGGCCTGCGCTCTGGAGACTGGTCTTGCCCCAGGTGTCCCCGACGGCCCATTGAGAGCCACGCGGGGCCCCCTTAGAGGCAGCAGCAGCTCCTGGCACTGACAGAGCCCACTGCTGCTGGGTCATGGGCTCGGTGCATAGTCATGTGGTCAGGTTTCAAGGGCAACCTGGAGATCAAAGGGACGCCCAGAGTGGGCTTCTCACGCTGAAGGGCAGGATCTCTTCAGAAGGACGTGCAAACATGTTTCTCAGCAGTGACTTGTATCAAAAGCATGGAACAGACGTCAAGGATCTTTGCTTCCAGAGTGATGGCCCGAGGGAGCCCAGAATCCACCAGAACTCGGGCACCCGGGGACTCAGCCTGTCTCTCCATCGCTGGGAACCAGAGTTTGGGGTCAGCGCCCTTCCTCCCAGCGTCCCGGGAAACCCAGCGTGCTGTGCCAGGGCCTGTGTTTCCTTTCTAACACTCAGACCCCAGCCAGCAGCTTCGGCAAGAATTTACAGAACTTTTTTTTTTTTTTTTGATGAAATGTGTTTCTGGAATTGGGGGCAAATGTTCAAAAGGGCTTTCCATTCATTTATAACTATTGGTAGGATTTGAACCTCCTGGGTGCCCCTGTGTTTTAAAGTTGAAATGGTTCCCTAGTAAACTGGCCATCTCCAGACCCATGTGCACATTTTCCAGGATAATCCTCACTTCTCCCTGATCCATAGAGGTGAGAGGCCAACGCCAAGTTCCTGGAGCAGCTTGCAGGAGGCCAGGGTTGGGTAGGCCTCCCCCGCGTGGCCATCACTGTTGAAGTTTGGACCCGAGTGGCTGTTTCGGGCCAGTAGTTGCTGGGAAGAGGGCAGAGTCTGGTCTGTGGAAGGAGTGTTCCAGCTGTCTTGTGGAGGCTGGAGGCCATAGGTAGGTTTGGAGGAGAGACTTCAAAAAAGATCCCACAGAAGTGCGTCCATTTTTACTAAATATATTTTTTTCCTTCCTAAAAACCCCAAAGTTAACAGGTACACTCAGATCTATTACACACCACGTTCTCAGCCATTGGTATCCACCAGCATCTTAATTTCTTCTGGGGGTGGTCAGCTCCTTGTTTTGTGCAGATCCCCCAAATAAAGCTGACCTGGTCACTTCTGTTTAGTTGGAGAAGTTCTCGAGATGGCGGGGCGGGGGTGAAAAGCCGTAGCCACACACTGCCGGGTTTGTGCCAGCCAAAACTAAACGGAGGAACCACTGAACTGCTGAGGTTACGGATCGCAGCAGACTCCCCCGGATAGGTCGACACAGGCTCTGACTACAGATTAGATGTGGGCGGGGCAAAGGGGAGTTGGGCTCATCAGCTAGTCAGGTACAGGTCGGGGAAGCGAGGCGGAAGAGTGATGTCTCCTGTTTAAACAGTAGGTGTGAGGATGTTCGTTGGCTCTGGGCTCGGTATGACTCAGCACTGTGGCGTGGGAGCACGTGTGTGTGTATATACACCCACACGCCTGCACACACACACACCTGCGTGCAGGAGTTGGGGTGGCTGGGCCCTCAGGTCGCCTGCAGGGCGTGTAATCTGAGAGAAATAGAAGCCACTGGTCCATCCCTGGCGGACCACCTGGGCTGACCTCTGCCGCCTCCCTTTGCAAGCGTGTTCTGGGTGCAGTGGGACCCACTGGGTGCTGGACAGTGGCCTGGGGAAGGTGCTCACGTGGCAGCTCTCTTGTGCACGTTTCACTGGAGTGCAATTCAGCTTGAAGAATTTCCACCAGGAGGATTCCTGTATGTCACTGGCAACCCCGTCAAGACACAGAAAATGGCCAAGGCGGCAGTTTTCAGACCCTTGCAGACAGACGCTCTGTCTGACTCCGTGGTCAGTCCGTCCTTGTGCAGGTTGCTGGGGAACCACTCCCTAAATCGTTGTTTGAGTGGATGAGTCAGTGCCTCGAACTGAATAATTTTTGAACTGTTTGTAGGGAGGTCTTACCCAAATATAAACATGGCCATAATAATAGAACCCCTGTTACTGATATGTCACTGATTAATTACATGAACACCTCTTATCTCATTACGTGGAGAGCTCTCTCCTAGGGATGAACAAGTGGAAACATGGGAAGGAGTCCCAATCAAAGGAGAACCGAGTCTTGTCTTTTAAAGCACATGGAGATACAGGCAGCTGGAGAGTTAGAGAAAATTAGAGACGACACTTGTCTTTGATTTCTGCATCTTCCTGGTGACGCCTGGAGGTGTGCCTTGACTTCGGAGCTCACCGGGGGCCTTACTCTCCTTGAAGGACTGGCAGGACGGGATTTCCTTTGTGGCACAGGGATCTCTTGTATTGGAAGGATGCTCAGGGCAGTGGTCGTCGTGAATGGAGCCGCCTCCGTGGAGGTGGGGACCCAGTGGGAAGCCCTAGGTCCTGTGGCTCCTGTATAGCTTCCCAGGAGCTGAAGTCCAGTCCTTTGCTGAGTGTAAGGAACTTTATCACTTTACCTGGAGGATTTTGTTCAAGCCCCTGCTAAATGAAAATTGTCATGGGGGAGGGTAGTTCTCAGAGTTTATTATGCATCAGATATCTTAATAAGAATATAAGATATCTTAAGAATGAAGGGAAAGCTGAGGTTCTTTCTCCTTCTAGCAGCCTTCCACGATCAACCCCCTAGGGCCCCTCCCCTCACCCTGGTGCTTGTCCTGCGTGCTGAGATGGGCAGACCTCTTTAGAACCCGTGACTCACCGTGACTGCCTGCACGCCCGTCAGGTCTGGCCTCTGATGACGTTTAACTCCTCCACATTGTGAAATCCTGATTTAGGATAGTAATTGGCTTTTAGGAGAGCTATTAACAGGCCTCCAGAGACGAGTCGTTAAGAAGTTACACTCTCTCCGTTCAAATGCCTCAATTCCTTTTGGGGAAAATTTCTGGATTTCTCGAAATTCACAGAGGGATGCACATTGTTCTTCTTTCTATTCCTTTTGCATCTTTTTTTTTTTTTTAACTTGGCGATTATTAGTGTAAATTACAGATCAAGAATGCCAGAAACGTCATGACTTAACTAAAATTTATCCCGGGGCTCAGTGACTACAGCTGGGCTCCCTTTATAGGTGATGTGGGAGATTGTTGTTACTGATGGGACTCTTTCAAGACTCTTCCAGCACGGGCGGGCCCCACGTGGCTTGTTCTCCGAGCTTATTTCGGAATTTTAACTAGCCCCTAAGGTTAGCAGCAGTTTGGATTTCCTGCTTTCCTTCATGCTGGGCGCTCACTTGTTTGTGTCCGTATTGAAATTCAGCTGTGCTTCCTTCACCTGGACTGTATCTGCATCAGTCAGTCAGGACTTGTGGAGGCCGGAAGTCCCAGGGCAGGGCCCCAGCAGATCTGGTGCCCTGTGGCGCTGTGCTTCCTCCATGGCCGTCTTCTCACTGTGTCTTTCTGTGGCAGAGGGGCCAGGGAGCTCTCTGGAGCCCCATTTATAAAGGCGTTAATCCGTTTCATGCCTGCCTGCTAATGCAGGAGACCCCGGTTCGATCCTTGGATGGGGAAGATCCCCTGGAGGAGGAAATGGCAACGCACTCCAGTATTCTTGTCTGGAGAATCCCCGTGGACAGAGGAGCCTGGTGGGCTACAGTCCATGGGGTCTCAAAGAGTCAGACTCTGAGCCACTAATATTTCCACTAATTTCCTCCACCCTCATGACCTAATGACCTCCCAAACATCCTGCCTCCTAATACCATCACCTTGGGGGTTAGGTTTCAACATGTGAATTGAGGGGTGGGGGTAGGCACAGACATTCCATCTAGAAGAATCTCTCTGCCACATTTTCCAAGCTCTCCTTTCCCCAGGAGTTCTGCAGACGCCCTTCCCTGGTCCCTCCTGGATCCAGCCCTCATTAAAGGATGCTGTTGACCCTTACGCTTTGAGAGATGCCTTTCTTCCAATGTCTGATGTTTGAATTTTCACCCCAGTTGAACTCTTCAAATGTTGCTCCTGGCTCTTCATGGTGAAGAGGGCCTTGCCAGCTGCAGGTGTCATGTGCCCTTTGGGATGGCTGCCTTTAGAGTGAAGATGGTCTAGAGGAAGTGATGGTCACCTTGGCATTCTTGTCATCACGTGTTGCCAGGAGGGAGAAGGTGGGGATGATCCGGGTGAAGGGACACGGAATTCCAGAGTCCAGAGGAAGGAAGAGGCGAGATCCTGTAGGAGAAGGTCTGAAAAGGATTAGAATGTATGTTTTCTTTTGCTGTCAGCATCTATCCCAGTTTTTACTCAATGGAAACTTCTTTATGGTTCGGATTTTTAAAGCTAGTTCTATTTTTTTTAATCATGCAGATATAAACAGAAAGCCACCTTAATTTCTCCCACAAAGATGAGTGTTACTAACCCGTCGGCGCGTCCTCCCTGCTCTCGGGCGCTGCGTCTCCCAGGGCTGTGGGTGTGTGCACGCTCTAGTGGTGGGCAAAGAGGCTGAGCTCCCTGCGTCCGGGTGTGTGTGTGAGGACCGGTACGAGGCTGGTGGTGGATGAACGCGAGTGACGAGCTGGGAGAAAAGTGTCTGAGAAGCTGAGCCCGGCCACGATTATAAAAGGCTCTGAGAAGGACCTTACCTGTTATTTTGGGATGAGGTGCAAAGAAAGGGGCATGCCCTCTATGTGGGACTGCTGATGGATGGGGTCATGGCAGAGTGCTCCCCTCCCCGCTACAGCCTCTTTCCTCACTGGGAGATGATACTGGGACGGGGACCAAGCAGAGGGAGGCTCCCCCAAAGGTCAGGACCAGCATAGCCCCTGATCGCACCTGCGGCCTCAGCCACAGCCGGTCCATCAGATCCAAAGGTAAAGATCAGAGACATTTTTTTAAAAGCCCATACACATGATAGCAATGAACTGACTCGATGTGATGGACTTGAGCAGAAAATAATGTGGCGTCGTGGTCATAGCTCAGTTGGTAGAGAATCCGCCTGCGATGCAGGAGACCCTGGTTCCATTCCTGCGTTGGGAAGATCCGCTGGAGAAGGGATAGGTTACCCACTCCAGAATTCTCAGGCTTCCCTGTGGCTCAGCTGGTAAAGAATCCGCCTGCAGTGCAGGAGACCTGGGTTTGATCCCTGGGTTGGGAAGATCCCCTGGAGAAGGGAAAGGCCACCCACTCCAGTATTCTGGCCTGGAGAATCTCACGGACTGTATAGCCCATGGGTTCGCAAAGAGTCAGACACGACTGAGCGACTTTCACTTCACTTGGTCTCGGGTCTAGAACCCCTGACCACAGTCCTTGGGGGAACCTGTCCTGAAGGCTGATGGGCTTGGGTTCAGAGAGTCAGCCACGCTTTTTCTCAATGACATGTCTGTCCCCAGGGAGTCAGTGTGTCCCACGTGCTGTGTGTGTTTCCCTCACGTCTGAGATGGAGTGAATGGAAGCGGCTCTGATTCTGAGGGGGCCAGGCCTGGGAGGACGGGGAGGGTCGGTGAGGCGGCCATGAGCTGTGCCTGTCCCCCCCACCCCAGACGGGGACGGTGCTTGTCCCCCAGAGCTCAGACCACCGGGATGTGGGCTGTGCTGACGGGCGCCACACTCTTGAGCCAGGAGACGTGCCCCGGCTTCTAGAAGGGGCCTGGTGCTGATGGAGTGAGGGGGACCTTTCCTTTGCACGAGATGGTGTCTTCCAGTGGTTTTTATTTTTTTTGGGAGGGGGGGGTTGGGCTCCAGAAGAGACTGGTTCCAGACTGGCAATTTTGAAACTAGGACCCTGGGTGGGGCTTGTGGCTGGTGACCAGACTTACAGAGCATGCTCCGGGAATGACTCAGGCCCCCCTCGCTGTGGGTGTGATCAGTGATTCCGAGCAGGGCTCCTTGTTCACAGGTGGGGCATGCCTGGGAGGGAGTTGACACCAGTTAAATTGTTGCAGAGTTGAGACAGAGGGAAGCCAGAGCTTCCTTTGTGCCCTTTGCTACTGTGAGCTACTCCTGGAACATGGAATTTTGCTGAGGGTAGTGGCTGGAAATCCATGCCCTCTCAGGGCTGAAGCTACTGGGGGGAGGGGGACGCTGTTTTCCTGGGGAAGAGAGGACCAACTGGGAAATCGAATATGGGATGCGTGCAGCTTCTCCTTGCAAGCCGCCCCAAGAATATTGGGATCCCAGGAATGCACATTTTGACTCCATGGAAGGAGAGATGTCTGAGCGCTCCAGTCAGTGATGATCAGACGGGGGGTGGGGGTCATGGGACTCCTGGAGGGGGGCCTCAAAGGCTGCCTGAACTCCTCGAACAAGCCTGAGGTGACGCCCCATCCTGCGTAGGGCCTTCGTTCCCCTGGCCAGGAGTGAGATGATGGCAGACGATGCGGCCCAGGTTATGGGGCTGTAGCTCTGTAGCTCTGCCACCCTGAGATGGCAGGGTACATCAGATTTGCCTGTGGCTTTGAGATTTTCAAAAAATGTTTTCATGTAATGTAAGAGGGCACCACCGCTCTGAAGGGAAATGGATGTACCAATAATTGCATCGATTTATATCATAACTATTGTTGTTCAGTTGCTCACTCATGTCCAACTCTTTGCCACCCCATGAACTGCAGCACACCAGGCTTCCCTGCCCTTCACTGCCTCCCTGAGTTTGCTCAAACTCTTGTCCATCGAGTCTGTGATGCCGTCCAACAATCTCATCCTCTGTTGTCCCCTTCTCTTCCTGCCTTCAATCTTTCCCAGCATCAGGATCTTTTCCAGTGAGTGAGCTCTTCACATCAGGTGGCCAAAGTATTGGAGCTTCAGCTTCAGCATCAGTCCTTCCGATGAATATTCAGGGTTATTTCCTTTAGGATTGACTGGTTGGATTTCCATAACTATGTGTCATGTTAATTAAAATTTTAATTGTAGGTTTTCAGGTAATAAAATATTTCTAAGTGATATAAAGGTAGCGAAGAGTGAGATATTTAAACGGAAACCTAGTGTGTTTTTAGCCTCGTATGGGCTTTTAGTGTCTGAGCTCACTCAAGACAGAAAAGGACTTACGTAGTCTTTAAGATGCTGCCCCCTTCTGGTGATTAAGCATATTCTAATGCTTCCTGTTCTTAGTTGCAAAATTGCATTTTGATTTTTTTTTTCTATTTAAATACTGTTTTTATTATTAAGCCTGAAAAAGAAAACTGAAATCAGCAGTGGTCTCTTCTGTCCCTCTCTGTCATAAACATAGGAATAGCTCTCTCGTCCCTCTTTTGTTCTGGCTTTTATAATGATCATACGGTCCTGACCCGTTTACTTTGTCCTTCCATCCTTCCTTCACGTGGAGCATGTCTGTGTGCTGGGAACCACGATCCGCCTTCCATGAACAATATTGTTATTTTAAAGGATTGGGAATCTGGTGTGTAGTTTTCTAGGTTTTAAAAAAAATATGATCTCAACACAGTTGCAGACACACCGAAATAGTTTTGAAAGAAGTTTAATCTTAGCCTATTGAGAGGCGGTGGCTGGCGCCAGGACCCCTGGATGGCCTTGATGAAGGGAAGGAGGGCTGTCCGTCTGTCTGAGGCTCCTGGGATTCCCGGGACGGGCCAGGTGAGAGGGGTGTGGAGCCCGGAGGAGTCTATTTCAGGCCTGAAGAACTCGCTCAGATTTCCCTAGAGGAGGGGTCTCAGAGAGTAAGAGGGTAGCATCGAGTAAGTGCCCCAGGCGGAGGAGTGAAAAGTTCAGCCCAGCACCCAGGGGAAGCCGGTGAAAACTAGGGACGTGTTGGGGAACCAGCGAATACGGTGGTCGTTGTTCAGTCGCTAAGTCACGACTGAGTCTTTGTGACCCCATGGACTGCAGCAAGCCAGGCCACCTCCCTGGCCTTCATTATCTTCTGGAGTTTACTCAAACTTGTGACCATTGAGTTGGTGATGTTATCTAACCATCTCATCCTCTGCCGTCCCCTCCTCCTCCTGCCTTCAATCTTTCCCTTATCAGGATCTTTTCCAATGAGTTGGCTCTTCCCATCAGGTGGCCAAAGTATTGGAGCTTCAGCATCAGTCCTTCCAATGAATATTCAGGGTTGATATTGGCTGGTTTGATCTCCTTGCAATCTAAGGGCCTCTCAAGAGTCTTTTCCAGCATGGTTACGACGCCTCACAAACAACTGCTGGGCTCATCACCAATTCCCGGAGCTGACGCTGACTTAGAAAAGCAGATTTCCTGTAGAAGCATGCCCTCTGGACCGCCAGAAATGCTGATAGCAACCCTGGGCCCCCCCAGTCCAGCCTACACACTGAAACATAGTCTCAGAACATCCAACTCCCTGAAATCTCGAATCTACCTTCCTTTACACGCTGCTCCACTATGGCCTGGATTTGTCTGCTCATAGGGTTTCAGGTTTTTTTTTTTTTTGGTTTCAGTTTTTTAAATGAAGTACAGTGCCTTAAATTATGCTGTTATGTATAACCAGGGGGAACAGGGCTGTATAGATTTGCCAGTGTCCATTATGGAAACATTTAAGCCCAGACTTTTCTGAGACTCATTTTCAGCAACCACCGGTAGATGGAGGGAGTGAGACATGTAAACAGAGGGGTGTGACCGCCCCACCACTTCCTGTCGGTGTAAATCCGCTGCTAAACCGAGCTCACACCGAGCTCACTAATAAGATTCCCTGCAGATATAGCTGAGATATTTATCATCGATGATTTACATGCAATGAACAAAGGCTAGCTGTTGACAGCTGCGTGAAGTGGTGAAGTCTTATTTTAGAACCTCTCTGTCTTTAAATTAAGGAAAAAACACGTGCATTCATTTGCCTTGGAGCCCTTTAAGAATAAATCAGCATAAACTAGGGCAGATTATTAAAATATTAAAGAGAACCACAAAGTTAAAACGTTTCCTCTTCGGAGGGAAGCAAGGGCATGCTGCTTTACGAACGTCGTTCACAGGGCGTCAGGCGTTTCTCATGCTGAGGAGGTTGTGTTCTTGGATATGGTTGTGTAAACACAGTGATTGCCCAGATAGCCTGCAGGGAGAGCAGAGATGTTCAGTGGAAACCACCCAGGAGCACCAACTCTTCTCTCATTTCAGCAGCACCTCTGCTGGTCTGGAGGATGCAGGTGGGGCCTGGGAGACCCTGAGGGTCTTGGCCTTCGGGGTGCTGGGTGTTGTGTGGCTGTTTTTGTTGGGATTGTGCACATAGATCTGGTTGTTAAATCAGTTTTTAGAATCAACAGAATTGTAGATCTCCAGGGAATCAACTCTAAGCCTTCTTTCCTCTTCCACCCCAATCCTTGAGACCAGAAAACTCATGTTTCCTGGGACTTCCCTGGTGATCCAGTGGTTAAGAATCCGCCTGCCAGTGCAGGGGTCGCGAGTTCGATGCCTGGTCCGGGAACATTCCACGTGCCACAGGGCACCTAAGTCCGTGTAACACAACTTCTGAGCCCGGGCACCCTGGAAATGGCGCTCTGCAACAAGAAAAGCCACCACAATGAGAAGCCTGCTCACCGCTACAGAGTGGCCCCTGCTTGCCTCAACTGGAGACAGTCCGTGCCCAGCAGTGAAGACCCCGCATGGCCAAAAAGAAAAAGAAAGCTAGTGTTTCCTAAGGCCAGTGCTGGGGACAGAATTGCCCCGCTCCCCAGATGTGGAAGCCCGCGTGCCCACTGTGCTGGTACTTGGAGATGATGAGATCTGCTTCCTTATAGGAGGAGACACCGGGGCCGCGCCTTGCCCGCCCAGGAGGCACCTGTTGGTTTGCTGCTGTTCCCTCTTCCTGTCCTTCTTGTGGGGTGGTTACTGTGTCTCCCGGGACCAGAGCCCCGAGCGCCAGAACACCCTGGAGCAGGGCCTCAGCTCAAAACCATGCCTGACAGCGAAGGGAGTGCTGCTGGGCTCTGCCGCCTGCAGCTGGCTCATTTGTGGTCGCTTCGTGCACACAGAGCTAGCTTTTGCCTTCTTGTGCTCGTCACTCTTGGACAGCCCAATTATAAGTCCAAAAGTTAAGTTGAATGCAGTGAGATGAGAGGGAAGCGTGTGATGCGTCGGATGGAGGGGCTTTTGCATGGGCATCCGTCGCTCTTTACTGAGGCATAGTTGACACTAGTTTCAGGCGTGCTGCTGCATGATTGCTCGTCGTGTCTGACCCTTTGCCGACCCACGGACTGTGGCCCGCCAGGCTCCTCTGCCCACGGAGTTCTCCAGAAAGGAGTATTGGACTGGGTTGCCATGCCCTCCTCCAGGGGATCTGCCCAACCCAGGGACTGAATGCAGGTCTCCTGCCTTGCAGGCGGGTTCCTTATCTCTGAGCCGCCAGGGAAGCTGAGTTGCAGTGTACCGCGTTGTAAGTCAGCATGTAGATCACACTCCATTTAAAGCTGTTGATGTTACAAAATAATGGCTGCCTTTCCCTGTGCTGTATAATACGGTCTTGTAGCTTGTTTGTTCTGTTGTTGACACCTAGTCGTCCGTACCTCTTAATCTCCAGCCCCCGTCCCGGTCCCCTCCCCCCCATAACCACTAGTTTGCCCCCGTGCCTGTGATTCTGTTGCTGATGGGCTGCTACTCCTGTAACTAAGTCCCCCCGCTGTGACTGGTGCGGTCAGTGGGGCTGCGGTCTGTCCGTGTGCTGGCCGCCCCTCCTTGGGCTGACGGACATTCTACCTCCCCAGCTCCCTCTGGTGGACTCGTGGCAAAGTCGTTGGTTTTTCACGATACGCCTTAAATGCTTGAACCAAAGTGCGTAACCCCTGCAGGTAGCCAAGACCAAGCCTCCTGACGACCTTTTGGGAACCCTGTGCCATTGTACCCAGTATTGATCGGCCTTCACTTTCTGAGACGTCATGAAGGCATCATGTTTAAAAAGTAAGTTAGAGGAAACATGGATTTGCAGCCAGAGGCCTTGCATTTGAACACGTAGTACATTAC
The DNA here is from genome assembly GCF_019320065.1 of Cervus canadensis. NCBI lineage: Eukaryota > Metazoa > Chordata > Mammalia > Artiodactyla > Cervidae > Cervus > Cervus canadensis. The sequence continues at coordinate 109,583,321 of NC_057387.1, forward strand.
ACAGGAGGGGTTCTGACTAACAACATCAGAAACCCAGGCAGATGGTGGGGGCCTCGGGAGGGTGACCATGGCAGGCAGGCGTGAGAAATTAGAACCCCCCGCCTATTGTCAGGGAGCAGAGAGCTCTGGAACTCTGTGGTGCTCAAGGCAGGCAGGACTGGTGGTCCAGACTCAGCAGAGGACCCTCACATCCCCAGGCAGAGAGGAGGGTTTGGTTATTTCTCATTTATGTGCAGAAAGGTGAGAGTCAGGGCCCCCATTCCTTTCTTACTTGCTGTGAACAGCAAAGTCGTGGGCTTCCCAGATGGCGCCAGTGATAAAGAACCCGCCTGCCAATGCAGGAGACGCAAGAGACGTGGGTTCGATTCCTGGTATGGGGAAGATCCTCTGGAGGAGGAAACGGCAGCCCACTCCAGTATTCTTCCCTGGAGAATCCCATGAACGGAGGAGCCTGGAGGGCTGCAGTCCATGGGGCAAACACACTAACGTAGTCCCTTTATGTAGAAAGTGTGTGAAGCCACTTCCTTGGTGGCCCAGTGGTTAAGAATCCGCCTCCCGATGCAGGGAGCTCGACTTCCATCCCTGTTCAGGGAACTAAGATCTCACATGCCGGGGGACCGCTCAGCCCGTGGGCCTCAGCTCCTGAGCCTGTGCTCTCGAGCCCAGGACCACAGCTGGAGAGAAGCCTGCATGCCTCCACTGAGACCCTTGTTGTTTTTGTTCGGTCACCAAGTTGTGTCCGACTCTCTGTGGCCCCATGGACCGTAGCCCGCCAGGCTCCTCTGTCCATGGGATTCTCCGGCAGGAATACTGGAGTGGGTTGCCATGCCCTCCTCCAGGGGATCTTCCTGACCCAGGGATCGAACCCTCAGTCTCCTGCATTGGCAGGAGGATTCTTCACCAGTGAGCCCACCAAATAGGATGTCACCAAACGAGTACTATGTAGCTCCCCCCCTCAAAAATAAATAAAGAAGAGACTGAAAAAGCAAAGCTTGGCGATGTAAGCGTTCGGGGCTGCGGAGGGGCTCAGCTGCCTGTAACTGGCTGGCCGCTGCAGCCAGCGGCTTCCTCCCGCGGATCCCGGCCTCCTGGTGCGGCGCACAGATGAGCCCATTGTTCTCCTCTCAGCAGGTGAACTGCGTGGCCCCAGGCCTTTGGATGCTGGGCTGAATCAGTTTGAAATGCTTCCTGTGTTTTTTCCTCCTGGAGGACTGACTTGAAGCCAAGATAGAAACTTCTGGAAGAGGGCACCCCAGTGTACCACAGCTGGTGCCTTCCTCGTGGGCCGAGAGAGCCCCTGCAGGTGTGTGGGAGTGTGGGAGCTGGAGGGAGTTAGCCTGTGTGCAGGGGGCATGTCTGTTTCCTGCCCTGGTTTTGCACAGGAGGAATCAGATGACCAGGAGGTGGGGGTGCTGGGAGTCAGGAGGCCGGGAAGACGGTCTCTGTCTGTTGTCCTGGCGCCCAGTACAGAGGGGTGGGCGGGGCCCAGAGATGGACCCTGGGGGTGAGCTGTGGAGGGCCTTGGGGGTGTTTGCTGTAATTAATCAGCCAGACAGGAGGGTGTTAATTGGTGGTGGCTTTTCCCTGTGTGTTAGAAATGACTGCAAAATCGTGTGAGGCTTTATTCCGTGGCTACCAAAAGAAAAAGAAAAAAAAAAAGAATCCCTGCCAAGTCAGGGTCTGTATAAAGAAGTGGTTGTGGTCACTCAGCTTTGGAAAACTGCACATGATGGATGTCAGGGCTCCGGCCACTGCTCTCATACCTACAGAACCTTCCAGAAATGGCTTTAAGAGCCCCTTCTCCAGCCCTGAAACAGAAACCTGCAAAAACCCCAAACAATCTGATTAACAAAGGGGCAAAGCACTTGAATAGACTATTTCAAAGAAGACAAACAAATGGCCAACAGGTCCATGAAAAGACGCTCAGCATCATTAATCACTAGAGAAACTACAATGAGATCTCATCCCCACCTGTTAGAATGGCTTTTATCAAACTGACAGGAGAGAAGTGTTGGTGAGGATGTGAAGAAAAGGGCAGTCTCGAGCCCTGTGGTGGGATGAAATTGGTGCAGTCGTTATGGAAAACAGTATGGAGAAGCCTCCAAAAAAATGAAAAATAGAACCACCATGTGATCTAACAGCCCCATTTCTGGGCATATGTCCAAGGGAAACGAAAACAGTATATGGAAGAGAGAGCTTCACCCTCACATTTATAGCAGCACCAGTCACAATAGCCAGGGCATGGAAGCTATGTGTCCACGGATGGATGAGTGGATAACAAAAATGGGGTGTGTACGCAGTGGATTATTATTCAGCCATAAACAAGAAGGAAATCCTACCTTCTGTGATAACATGGGTGAAACTTGAGGGCATTGTGCTAAAAGAACTAAATCAAATACTATACAATTTCACTTACATGTGAACTCAGCAAAGTCCACATGGAAGAAAGACCTCGGAAACAGAGAACAGATTGGTGGGCGCCAGGGTGCAGTGGGGGGGATGTCAGTGAAAGGGAACAGACCGTGAGATATTAGCTAAGTTCTGAGATCTAACGTGGAGCGTGCTGGCTTAACAGTTCTGTGCTCAGTCGCTCACTCGTGTCCGAGTCTTCTGCAACCTCATGGACTGTAGCCCACCAGGCTCCTCTGTCCATGGGGTTCTCCAGGCAAGAACACTGGAGCGGGTTGCCATGCCCTTCTGCAGGGGATCTTCCTGGGATAGAACCCACCCATCCCACGTCTCCTGCATTGCAGGAGGCTTTTGTTTTTAACCGATGAGCCACCTGGAAAGCCTTAACATTACTGGGTTATGTGCTTGAAAGCTGTTAAGAGAGTAGATGTTAAATGTTCCTACCAAAAAAGGGAATTTATGTGATGAGGTGAAGGTGTTAACTCACCTACTGTGATAATCGTTTTACAGTATGTACGTGCGTCAAATCGTCATACTGTCAGCTCTGAACTTACATGTGTTATCTGTCAATTACATCTCAGTTCAGTTCAGTCACTCAGTCGTGTCTGACTCTTTGCGACCCCATGAACCGCAGAATGCCAGTCCTCCCTGTCCATCACCAACTCCTGGAGTCTACCCAAACTCATGTCCATTGGGTCGGTGATGCCATCCAGCCATCTCATCCTCTGTTGTCCGATTCTCCTCCTCTCCTCAATCTTTCCCAGCATCGGGGTCTTTTCAAATGAGTCACATCTCAAGGCCGGGAAGAAAGAGAGAAAGTTGAGGACCGCTTGTGGACATTGCGCCTGTGGGGCCTTTGTGGACCTCCCTAGTTCCCGTTGACCACTGCTGGCTTGGCTCAGACTGCCAAGGGGTTTTGTCCTTGCTCTGCTCTCTAGGACCTTCCGGGGAGGGGGCACCCGCTCTGTGGCTGGCTAGGCACCTGCACTCAGGCCTGCTTGACCCGAGGCCAGGACAGTGAGTGGGGGGGTCCTTCCTGGTAGGCGAGGGCAGTGCCTGGACCTTGGGCACAGAGGCGCAAAGGGCCAGAATGGGCTGCAACCGTGAGGAGAGTCACTCTGTGTGGCTGACTCAGGCCAGTCCCTGTTTCCAGAGGAGGTTTGGAAACAGGCCATCCCTTCCAGACTCTCAGAACCATCAGGCACAGATCGCAGCCATAGTAAACCTCAGGTTGCCGACTTTCAGAGGCATATAAACAGCCTTCAGGGAGCCCCCCTACCTCCACCCCCACCCCCTTGGAGTCTTTCATTTATTTATTCAGCAAGTCAAGGTTCAAGCCCTTGGTCTCGCATCAGAAAGCCACGAGAATGGAAATATTCTGTAACTCACTTGGCAGCAAAGCCAGACCCGATGACCTCACACGAGGCGCCGCGGGCCTGTCTTTACCCCCTTGTTGTGGATACTGACGCCTCCCTGCGCCTGCCTCTGGGCTGCTCCTAAGGGTGGGGTGGGGGTGGTGTGTGAGCTTCCTCACCTCCAGTCTGAAGCCCCCCCGTCCCACCGTGTGTCCTGCCTGTAGCCTGGCCATCTCAGCTGGCGGGCATTTCATTTCCCCCGTGGGTTGTTCAGACCCTAGAGCCAGGGTCGTCCACCATGCCTCCTCCGTTTTTCTTACTGTCCCCCACTTCCGGTCGAGCCGGCACCCCCCCACGTGGCTGCACCCTGGGCACAGGAAGAGTCCTGCAGCCCCCGCCCACCCCGGGCACCCAGGGCTGTGACTGCCCGTGGAGCGGCCCCTTTGCCTCCGCCCCTCCCACCGGGGCCTGTTCTCGGGAGCTTCTCGGTGATGCTTGGAACCCACGTCACTCGTGTTACTGCCGAGTGTGCGCGTACCACGGCCTCTGTGCCCGGGACAAGCTCCAGGGGCCCTACCAAGTCCCAGGAGCCAGTCCGTCCTGCCCCCGCCCTTGCTTTTCTACTGCATTTATTTTTGGCTGCCCGGGGCCTTCACTGCTGCCCGTGTGGGCTTTCTCTACTTGCAGCGGGTGGGGGCTGCTCTCTGGTTATGGCGCGTGGGCTTCTCATTGCGGTAGCTTCTCTTGTTGCAGAACAAGGGCTTTGGTAGTTGTGGCTGCTCCTCAGCACGTGGGATCTTCTCAAACCAGGGGTCGAACCTGTGTCCCCTGCATTGGCAGGTGGCTTCTTAGCCCCTGGACCACCAGCGAAGTCCCCTGCATCTGCTCTTGAGCTCTAAGGATGGTTTTTATGGTTAGAGAGTGCCTAAGGGCTGGGGGAAGGAGGAAAAATCAAAAGGAAAATATTTTGGGACCCGCGGAAGTCCAGTGAAATTCACATCTCTGCGTCCAAGTGAGTCACAGCCACGTCATTTGCTTACATACCTTCCGTGACCGAGTTTAGACAATGGCGGCAGAGTTGGAGACCTCTGTGACATCCTAGATGGTCTCCTGGCCCGGAAAACCTAAACTGTTTACTCTCTGGTGCCTGGCGGGAGAGGGCTACCAGCCCTGCTGCGGCGGCCTCCACCCCGGCCGGCCTGTGCCCCGCCACCGCCCGCCCCCGCCTGCAGCCAGGCCTCGGCTCCTCCCAGTGCCGACCTCAGGACTGTGGCTCTGGCTGCGGCCTCTGCCTGGAGGGCTCCTCCTGGCGGGATTCTCACTTCCTTCAAGTCCTTGCTGAGACCTCAGCCTGCTAGCTGCTCAGCGCTGCGTCCTCTCTCCAGCCTGCCTCCCTGCCGGCTCCCTTTTCCAGCTTGGTCAGCCATCTGACACTAATTTAAAATTTAAGCTTGTTTCTCAACCTGTCCCACCACCACTGGACTGTGAATTCCTCAGGACCCGGGGGTCTTTGTCTCTTTGGGCCCAAACACCGAGATCAGAAGGCTGTTCGTTCTTGTAGTGTTCAGTCTGAATCCGTGGGAAGACTCAGTGTAGAATAAGTGTTTGCAGTTTAGGTGCTCTGGGGGAGGTAGGTAAATGTTTGTGAGATACCTCTTCCCTTTGTGTATTAAAAAGCAGCTTCTGCAAGTATGAAACTTCCAGTGATTTTTTTTTTTTTTAAGAAGTAAAAAAGTATCTGACCACATATGTGAGTATTTTCCTTCTCCGCCAAGCCCTGCTTGTGTAGTAGATGTTTTGGTGGTGAAACATTTCATGGGGAAACAGTTCCCTCGAAATCTGGATGGTTAGTGAATTAGTTTTATCCCATTGTGTCAGAAAGGAGTGCTTTGGGCTGGTTGCCCACATGTAGGCCAGAGGTGGCTGTGTGTAACCCCCTGCACACATGTCCAGCGGCACACGCGCCCAGGGACACACGCGTCCATCAGCTCACATGTCCAGGGGCACACGCGTCCATCGGCGCACATGTCCACCGGAACATGCGCCCAGGGGCACACGCGTCCATCAGCTCACATGTCCAGGGGCACACGCGTCCATCGGCGCACATGTCCACCGGAACATGCGCCCAGGGGCACACGCGTCCATCAGCGCACATGCTCTGGTCATCCCTGGCCGCCCGGTCCTGGCACTCAGGGAATACAAGCTCCCTGTCAGTGCTTACGCCCCAGGGTGAGTTTTCTGTTGATTTTGGGAAGTTTGCTATTAATTGATTCTTTATGAATTTAGATGAAGAAAAACTGTTTGAGATAACGGGGGGATCTTATTAAAATATCTCAGATGATGCAATTCATTTGTTCATTTTGTTTTGCTTTTGAGATACATATGACCATTGCCTCAGGAACTGAGGAAACCTCCAGCTATAACTTGACAACAGGAATAGAATTAAAAGCTTCTTTTTTAAAGGGAATCCCCTGGCAGTCCAGTGGTTAGGACTCTGCACTTTCACTGTCGAGGGTGTTGGTTCAGTTCCTAGTCAGAGATCCTGCGAGCCACGTACTGTGGCCAAAAAGCAAAGGAAAACAAAACAAAATCCAACCCACCCCAAACCCACCTGTTTTAAGTTCACATTTATCATTCCTTCTCCAACCAGCACATATAAAGGTAATATTGCCTTTCACCTTATACCATTTGTAAAATTTGGCTTCAGCTTGTACATGCATATTTCTTTTCTGGGTAATAATATTTAATAATAGTCATAATGAAAGTTAATAAGTGGGGCTAAATATTGAGTGCTGTCCGTGTTCTGTGCTGTGCATTGCATGTCCATCATCTTCATTAGTATCCTTATATTATCCTCATTTTACAGGGGAAAGTTGGGCTGAGGGGTTGATAACTGTCGCAGGCCTGGACAGTTAACCCCTGATGGTACTTGCCACTTGGGACCTAACCTAGCATCTGATCAGAGCCTTTTTGCGCTTATCACTCAGCACTAGAGCCTTTGGCATCATATTATTTTTGTCACTGTTAGTTATTTTCTTCTTTCCGTGTTGCCAAATGAAATGTGGATGTATAACAGGTGCAAAACACTGATGATCGAGACGCCCTAAGGGAAAAACATAAGGAAGGCAGCTTTTAAGACATGTAAGCACATTTACAAAAGGCCAAAATTTTTAGACTTATTCTGCATCAGAAACCGGGAGTTGCAGAAACGCCGCTTTCTAAAAATTGCCAGCTCTGCCCCGTCAGCACGTTTTTGTTGTGTAACATTTCTTCTCAACCAGCAATTAGTCAATGACCCTGGAGTTGCAGCCAGAGATCCGAGGAGCTCAGAGGAAGCCGTGCACACCCTCCATGGCCTCATGTCACCGTGCTCACGGCCGTGCCCCCTTCCTCCTGCAGCTTCAGCCCTGTGGTTCGCGGGGCCACACAGAACACCGCAGGCACAGAGAGGTGCTTGCCAGCTGGAATTCTGGTTTTTTCCTTTCTACTCGTAAAGATTTTCTAGACTTCCTCTGATAAGCATGCGTTTTATAATGGACACAATAAAGCAACTGTGTTTATCTGTCTGGAGAGAAGAATTCTTTGGATGCTAGTACATATCGATCATTGATTACCAAGATTGGCCGTCTCCCAGGTGTGAGTTGAGGCGTCTGCTGCGGCCAGGTGCCTCCTTGCCGTCTGTCGCACTTGGCATTCCTGTCCAGACGTGTGTGCCACTGCCCCACCCCCCCATGGCCATTTTTAACCGCTTGGCGAATCTGGTGCAGGCCAGGAGGGTGGCGAGAGGGCTGCGTTCTCCACTAGACGGCTGAGGTCCAATGGGTCAGCTTTTAGTGAAAGCCAAATTGGTTTTCACAAGGTGAACGTCATTTCCCCATGCGTCTGCTCCTGGGTTTCGGGAGGGCTGGCAAGACAGTGTGACTGACGGGGAGACTGCTCTCCACGTTCAGAGACCACGTCCTGCTTCAATTAAACAGTCACCAGGGCTTGTGTTAACATTCTGGGTGAACCTCGTCCCAGAAACGATATTGGGGCATCACGGCAGATCATGCACGTTGCTGAAGGAATCACACGTCAGTCCTGGGAGAATAATGGCAGACGCCCTTACTGATGCGTGGAGCTGCAAAGCAAGGAGCAGCATCTCTTATAAATTATCCTTGTTTATAAATCTATTTTATACGCATTATCTCATTCACCCAGTGAGGCTGGGAGGTGGGAAGAATGGGTGGGTGTTCAGTTCTTGTTTCCATTCTTTGGATGGGAAAACAGGGTCAGGGGGGTGAGGGGCTTTCCCCAAGTCCCCAGGGAGCAGAGTTGGGACCAACATGGTTGAGTCCCAGTGTCTCTAAGGCCAGAGCCGTCTCTCCCTGACCCCAGGCTGCTCCCAGAAGCAAGCAGGGGAGTGTCTCAGGTGGGAAACGGGAGATTTTATAGAAGACCAAAGCACGATGTAGCCAAATGGTCCTTGGGTTCCAGTCATTCCGCTGTCATCTGGAGACAGTGTGCTTGGATTACCTTTACCTTCTTATTCATGAATTCTAGCTAATTAAAAAAATATATGTTTATGTGTTTATTTCTGGTTGTACTGGCTGATATGTGGAATCTTGGTTCTCCCACCAGGGATGGAACCTGAACCCCCTGCTTTGGAAGGCGGATTCTCACCCACTGAACCACGAGGGAACTCCTGAATTCTAGCTAGTTATGTGGAAATTCGGCTACTGTTAGATGGAATCATTGTCTCCCTTCAGTGCTGTCTGCAGGAATCAGAGGGCGCAGGAGCCCAGCGCAGGAGGAGGGTGTTCTGCGTGTTGGGGGGATTGGCTGGGAGCCCGAAAGCCTAGCTTTGCGCTCTTGGGGGGATTGAGTGTTGTTCTAGACCCCTCTCAGCCTGCGCTTCTCTCACCCAAAGGTGCTGGACTCTGAACCTTGTGCGGCCCCCTGCCCACTGCAGGGGATGGATTGGGAGTCTCCCCCAAACTCTCGAGCTCCGGGCATCTTCCTGGAGATGGGGCGGCAGAGAGGAGATTCTTGCTGCCAGAAGCTTGGATTCCCAGGCTCCAAGACAGCTGTGGTGGGAACATTCTTTGAGGGTTTGTTAGGGTTTTAGAATTTTTAAAGGGATAGATGATATCTCGATGTTGTGTTCCACCAAAACAAATATTGTTCTTTTGAAAATATGTTGGACACAAAAATGCACCCGGAACTGCTGAGCCTGACTTAGAAATGCACGCGTGAGCCCCGCTGTGTCCCGGCCACGGGGCAGCCCGTGACTTCCCAGCCCCGCGCTTCGTGCTCTGTCGGGGGGTGGGGGGTGGGCGGGGGCCGTGCGGGGGGTGGGGGCTTAGACTCTGTCTCCAGACCAAGACTCTGCCTCTTAGCTTTTTCAGAGCCGACTTGCCTGGCAACGCCCCTCCCTCACTCTCACAGGGTTACTTACCCCTCTGCCTGGCCTCCATCCACGTCCAGGCTTGTTGTCACAGGGAGGAATCTCTGGCCCGGGGCAGGCAGACAGCTGCAGTCAAAGCCGGCCGGCTGTATTCTGTAAATTTCCAAGGCGTGTGTTTTCTGGCCCCCCTTTGTAACCTGGCTCGGGAAAGAACCCTGCCGGTCGGAGTTCCCAGCTGAGAGGGCTTGGCGAGGAATCTGCAGGGTGTGGTTCCTTGGAAAGTGGAGCCATCCCAGGCCAGGGGCACCAGAGGTGCTGAGCTCGTTTCCTGACCTTCCGCTGCTACCCAGCTGCGGAGTAGCAGATTGCCGTCCCTGGACTTTTATTTATTTCAGAGGGCTGGGAGGAGCAGTTTTCCATGACAGGCATCCAGCGCAGGGCCTTGAGGTCAGCGTGTTGGAAGCCTGTGTGCATGCTCAGTCACTTCAGTCGTGTCTGACTCTGCGACCCCATGGACTGTAGCCCGCCAGGCTCTCTCTGTCCATGGGATTCTCCAGGCAAGGATACTGGAGTGGGTTGCCATGCCCTCCTCCAGGGGATCTTCCCGACCCAGGGATCGAACCAGCATCTTTTATGTCTGCTGTGTTGCCGGGTGGGTGCTTTACCACTAGAACCACCTGGAAAGCCCTGGAAGCCTCGGAGGAGCAGGGTCAAGAGTGAAGGCGACGTTGTAATGCAAGGGAAGGTTCGACGTAGCATCACCCACCCTGGGTCACGCACCCTCTCCCTTTCTCTTTATTTTCCAGGTGACCCCTGCTGACTCACATGCTAGTCATCACAGCAGTAGCAGCAGCAGTTGTAGCCGGTGATTAACGGTGGTAATAATGATGATAAAAATGGGATAATAGAAACTAAAGAACAGACTCACTGGAAAAGACCCTGATGCTGGGAAAGAGTGAGGGCAGGAGAAGAAGGGGACGACCGAGGATGAGATGGTTGGATGGCATCACCCGCTCAATGCACATGCATTTGAGCAAGCTCTGAGAGAGGGTGTTGGACAGGGAGACCTGCTGTGCTGCAGTCCATGGGGCCGCAAAGAGTCGGCTACGACTGAGCGACTGAGCAACAAAAGAGCAAACTTAGGAGCCTGTAGAAAAGGGAAGCAGGGCTTAAAATCTGCAGAGTAGGTAGTTTTGCACAGAGCTGTGTCATTTCGAAGGATGCTTATTACTGAGGGCTTTGTGGTTTCCTTCCTCCTTTTTTGTCTTGTTTTTGGTGGTTTTCTGTCTTGATGTGTGGGGAAGAGTTCGTGGCCAGGTGCTGTGAAGCAGCTCTGAGCACTTTTTCTTGAGCCCTGATTTTAATCGTAAGATCAGCTGTGGGGAGACCCATGGTGCATGGGAGAAAGCGTGAGGTTGTGTTCCCAGTGGGGGCATGGGGGCCCCAAAGTGATGGGGCCAGGGGGATGAAGACAGAGGGAAGGAGAGCTGGGGAGGCAGCTGGAAGCCCTCGGGGGCCACCTGGGATAACATTGTTTGAGATTTGTTGTTGTCGTTCAGTCACTAAGTTGCGGCCAACCCTCTGCGACCCCGTGGAGTGCAGCACGCCAGGCTTCCCTGTCCTTCACCGTCTCTCGGAGCTTTGCTCAGACTCATGTCCGTCGAGTCAGTGATGTTGTTTAATTGCCTAGTTGTATCTGGCTCTTTGCCGTCCCATAGACTGTAGCCCCCCAGGCTCCTCTGTCCATGGGATTCTCCAGGCAGGAATACTGGAGTGGGCTGCCATGCCCTTCTGCGGGGGATCTTCCTGACCCAGGGATCAAACCCACGTCTCTTGAGTCTCCTGCATTGGCAGGCATATTCTTACCACTGCGCCACCTGGGGGGGTTTCCTCATTGATAAGCTGGAGATTGAGCTCGTTAAGAACAAACAAATAGCTGTATATCCATTGGTTGTTATTCATTTGCTCAGTCATGTCCAACTCTTTGCAACCCCATGGACTACAGCAATCAGGCTCCTCTGTCCTGTACTGTCTCCCAGCATTTGTTCAAATTCATATTCATGAGTCAGTGATGCTGTCCAACCGTCTCATCCTCTGCTGCAGGTAGAATAAAACATACAATCTGGAGTTCCTGCTAAAATTGGAGCTTGGCATAAGAATCTTCATTTCTTTAAAAAGCATTTGTCAGTCGTAAACATGATCTGAATTTCATGCATCTGTGGGAGCTGCCACATAAATATGTTTACACTTTGGACAGAGAAATGCTTCCATCTCCCTGTCCCAGTTTCAGATCACATAGTCCCTGGGTCTTCAGGGGCTGAAACCACCTCTTAGGCCATTGGTCAGGGACCCCAGACTCCCCTGCAAAATGTTCTCTGTCAACGGTGGTGTCGATCGTTATGTACAGTTCTTCTGCTCTGCAGCCTGCCGTCTCACTGGAGTGCCATCAGACATGCTTTATTTTCTAATCATAATTCGAATGCCGTTGCAGGATTTTTGTTTTCCCAGTTGCTCATGGTTTCAGGCTTTCCCCAGCGAAGCCTGTGTCTGCTGCTCAAGCGCCTGTGGGGCGGGTTTGCCATGCTGGAGGGGGCGCTGGGCGGGTGTCATCCCAGCACTCCTGTCCTCCTGCCTGGCAGGCCTTCGGGGTGCTCGATGATGGATTGCACCCTTCACCGGGCTCGAGCCAGTGCCGCTGGACGGGGCCCATGCGGTGCGAGGGTCCAGATGTGCCTGCCCTGCAGCTGTCTCATGTGCATCATCAGGGGGCCAGGGCTGCAGTGAATAATTCAAGCCAGCCCGGCTCCTGCCCCCGGTAATGAGGTCTCAGGGGTGACGCCGTGGGGGCCTGGACCATCCAGACGATTGCCGGATTGGTCTTTGCCTTCGTGCTTATTCAGGCCGACAGAGACACGCTTCACAGCCTGTCACCCGAGGGAAGGAGCGAGGTGGCCCCGTGTGGGTTTCCCTGCCAACTCCTGCGTGCGAGCGTGCTAAGTCGCTTTAGTCGTGGGCGTCTCTGTGTGACCCCATGCACTGTAGCCCGCAGGCTGTTCTGTCCGTGGGGATTCTCCAGGGAGGAATACTGGAGTGGGTTGCCGTGCCCTCCTCCAGGGGAATCTTCCCGACCCAGGGATTGAACCTGTGTCTCTTACGTCTCCTGCACTGGAGGCGGGTTCTTTACCACTGGAGCCCCTTGGGAAGCCCCCTTGACTTCTGAGAACCTGCCAGTCCGTGAAGTGGGTGTAACAGGAGCCGTGTTCAGGTGGGACAGAGTTTGGGGGTGTCAGCAGTGTGTCCGGGGTTGGTTGGGGGTGTGGTGGCGGTTCTCTGTGCCGTGGACAGAGAGCCGGGCTGGGGGGGTCCTGCCTCAGGTGTACCCGCGCCCACCCACGTTGCTTCTCTCTCAGGTTCGTCCTCCCGGCTGGCGCCGTGCCCTTGTGGGCATGTGTGCCCACCCCTCTGAATTCCAGCAGCTGCGTCTACATGAAACTCCTAGTCTGGGTTGTCTGGGTGCCCTTTCATCTTTTAGATGTCCTGCTCACTTCTCATGATTTCAGTTCAGTTTCAGTTCAGTCGCTCAGCCGTGTCCAACTCTTTGTGACCCCATGGACTGCAGCATGCCAGGCCTCCCTGTTCATCACCAACTCCCGGAGTTTACTCAAACTCATGTCCACTGAGTCGGTGATGCCATCCAACCATCTCATCCTCTGTCACCCTCTTCTCCTCCCACCTTCAATCTTTCATAGCATCAGGGTCTTTTCTAATGAGTCAGTTCTTCGCATCAGGTGGCCAAAGTATTGGAGTTTCAGCTTCAGCATCAGTCCTTCCAGTGACTATCCAGGACTGATCTCCTTTAGGATGGACTGGTTGGATCTCCTTGCTGTCCAAGGGACTCTCAAGAGTTTTCTCCAACACCACAGCTCAAAAGCATCAATTCTTCGGTGCTCAGCTTTCTTCAAAGTCCCTGGGTGCCCTTTCATCTTTTAGGTGTCCTGCTCACTCTTCATGATTAGGGGCATTTTTATAGATGGGTGGGTACGTGGATGCTCTGTTGCCCAAGGTGAGCAAATAAATACACGTTGTATAGAAATAGTTTGCATTTAATGCTCTTCATGTGAGTTTTTGAAGCAGATAGTCCTAGGGATATAAGTACCTTAATAATTTGGCAAGTTTACAGTATAACAAGTTCTGCCTTGTAATCTAAACTTGTTTAATGCCTATGTCAGGAGCCCAGTCCCCCCAAAACGTTCAGCTGCTGTTAATGACATGTATTACATCTGTTTGAATAGAAACCCTGGATTCAGGAACTAGCAGAACACCCTATTCCCCTGAAAAAGAGAAAGGCTAGGGAAAGGATTTTTAGCTCAACCCTATTCTTGTCCATGGGATTCCCAGGTGGTGCTAGCGGTAAAGAATCTGCCTACCAATGCATGGAATGTGAGAGACTTGGATTTGATGCCTGGGTCAGGAAGATCCCCTAGGGGAAGAAATGGCAACCCATTCCAGTATTCTTGCTGGGAGAATTTCATGGACAGAGGAGCCTAGTGGGATACAGTCCACGGGGTTGCAAAAGAGTTGGACGTAACTGAGCGACTGAGCGCACACACAGGATGGTGAAGAGTCAGACTCAGCTGAGCATCTGAGCACAGCACATGGGTGTTTCCTTTGTCAAGGGGAGAAAAAGCTGCTAGAAAAGAGGAAAATGCATCACATGTAAATAGAACTACTTTATCGCATTTTACTCCAGGTAATCTACTGATAAAGGCACTCTTTAAAATAAATGGGTAATTACTTCAAAATATTCCTTTGTGAATGTGCCTAATTGGCGCAGCCCTCCCCATAGAACCTGCCAGTCCACCGGCAGTTTGGAGGAAGGGCTGTAATTAACAGTGAATTAGCATATTGCAGCGTGGTGTGGACCACGGGTGTCCTCGCCCATCTGCTGTATGGGGAACCAGGGTGACACCTGGCTGGCAGCCGCCTGTAAGACTTCTCTGTCGTTTAGGAACGTATGGCCATGTCAGAAATCTTTCTTCCTACAATTAAAATTGTAGATACTTGCCCCTATACTCACAACATACAGGGACACACACAAGTATTCTGCTGAATGATCACGAGAGCCCCTAAATGTTCTGCGTTCATGTCTGTTCATTTATTCATTCGCCAGATATTCATGGAGCATCTGTGAATGCGCTCGGCACCCTGTGGGTGCTGGTGAGCTAAGGCATGAGGTCTTTGGCCTCAGGCAGGTGCTTGGAGACTTAGAAGGGAAGGTGGGGGGGGGTCAGAGTCGCCCCCATGACCACACGGTTCGGTGAGATGAGTGCTGCTCTGAGGGGAGGTGGATGGTGCAGGGGTGGGGTGGGGGGACCCAGGCCAGCAGCGGGGTCAGGAGAGGGTTTCTGAGGACGGCGGGGGGTGACCCAGCTTAAGAAACTGCTGCTCCTCTTTCAGTCTCAGAGGGGGCATGAGTGCACGTCTTCCAGGCGGGGGCAGCATGTGTGAAGGCCCTGTGCGCGAGGGTGTGTTTGAGGAGGTGGAAGAAGTCCCTTGCAGCTTCGTGGTGGTGCAAGACGCGTGGGGCAGGTTACCGACTTGCCCTTTAGAAAGCCTGTGAAGTTATCGGAGGTTTCTGGTGTAAAGTCCTTGTCAGTTTCACTTAACGTGGGGAGCACCGAGGGTCCCTAGGTGTGTCCTCCCCACGCCCCCACCCTGCACCCCCAGGCAGCCTGGGGTCGGATCTGGGGCAGCTGCTCACAGCCACGTGGTTGGGGAAGAGGCTGGAGCCACGCCCTCAGCCTTTACTGGGAGTCCTTTGTGTGACGTGGAAGCAGACGTTGGGTGCTGTCCTTTCCCGTTTTCTTTGCCTCTGCAGAATAATGTTAACTGCATAGCTGTCTCGACGTGGAGCGCTTGCCAAATGTGATATTCCTACAGCAGATTCAGTTCTTCCAGCCGCCCGCAGCCAGTGAACCTCTGCCCGGGGGTGGTGCACCCACGGGAGGAATTCCCCGCCAGCTGAGTGCCTTCTCTGTTGGATTGTCTCTCTGCTCCTAAAACGCAAGTGAGCGGAGCTCTTCCGTGAAGAGTGGGAGGGGGTGACGCCTTGTGTTTCCTCACGTGGTCGGAGGCGGGTGTTGTCACCTCCAGGGACTGGCAGTGGAGAGCCTCGTCCCTGGCTCTGCTCGGTCACCCAGGGTCCTGGGCCTGGGGGTCAGAGAACTAGACTTCACAGGACATCTGACCACGGCATCCCTCATCTTTCTGCTCCGCCTGTACACTCCTGACTGGCCCACCGAGGAGTTTGCCAGTATTGTTAAAATTGGAATGATCTAAAATGACCTAAAACTGGAACAATCCCATTCTTTACTCACAGCCTGATATTTTTTTTTTTTTTCAAAGCATTATCTCTCTAGTGTTTCTAGGCAGAGCACTTATTACATTTTGCCTGAATTTATCTGTAAGCTTGGGTCAGATGTACATTTGGCATTGCTCTCATCTCTGAGCCATTGTAGCCTACTTTTATGCCAAGAGAAAGTATTTTAAGCCAGTGGGGTCAGCTCTCCTCGGGTCTCCTGACTTCACAGGATAACTATGCATCCTGCGTCTCTTGGGGAGCTGGGCTATTATGAAACTAGGTCAAATGATTGTTTTTCTCTTTCTGCCTATAGCCATTCCAAAGACAGAATCCTTTCCTCCAAAACAGGTCTTGAAAGTCATATATTCTTGGGATGGCCATCAAAGGCAGAAAATAAAAAAAGGAAGTTTGCCTTGATAACATCTGAATAAGTGAACAACTTCTGAACATCATAGACACTTTAAGCAAATGACAAAGTCAAATAAAAAACTGGGACAATACAACATATGGCAGAGGATTATCTTCCATATGTAAAGAGTTGTTATAAAACAATAAGAAAAGCAAATTCCTCAACAAAAGGAGCAGGCACAGGTTCATAAAAAGAAATAAAGGGGCAAATAATATATACATATATTTAGCTGCATTACTTAAAGAACATTAACTGGGTGAGGTGAGTTTTTAATCTAGTTAGTTCAGTTCAGTCGCTCAGTCATGACTGACTCTTTGTGGCCCCATGGACTGCAGCACGCCAGGCCTCCCTGTCCATCACCAACTCCCGCAGTTTACACAAACTCATGACCATTGAGTCAGTGATGCCATACAACCACCTCATCATCTAGTTAATCTAGTTAAGTGCAGTCTTAAAAACAAAGACCCCATATTGGCTAAGGTATATGGAAATGGGTCCTCCTCTTAGTCCATTCCAACTGCTGTTAACAAACTACTCCGTACTGGATGGCTTATAAACAAGAACAGTTTTTAGCTCATGTTTCTGGAGGGTGGAAGTCTGAGATCCGGATGCCAGCATGGTGAGCTGAAGGCTGTCTGCCGAGTCCCTGAATTCTCCTTATGTCCTCGTGTGGCTGAAGGGGACAGAGTAGCTTTCTGGGGTCTCTCTTACAAGGGTGCTGACCCCATTCATGAGGTCTCCACCCTCCCAAAGGCCCCGCCTCCTGGTACCATCACCTTGGTGGGGGGTCAGTTTTAACCTGTGAGTTTTGAGGGGGACATTCAGACCATAGGATTTCCATTTTACATGAGTGGAAGGAATGAATGTGTGTTGGGATAGCCCTTCTGGAAAAAAAATTGACAGAATGGAATAAAAGCCTTAGCAAGGTATGTGGCCTTTGACCTAGCATTTTCCACTTCTGCCTACCAACCCTTAACCCTTTTGCCAGTTTGGCTCAATACATGAAGCAGTCCTGTGAGACTATGGAAAACATCACCCCGCTCCAGCTGTGTTCAGCTTGACATCACTGGATGCCTGGCGTGGAGGGGACCTTTCATACATGTTTTTGCCCTGAACAAATTTTCAAAAAGTAATAGTTAAAAATCCTGAACATAATAATTAAAAAAAAAAAAAAACACTTTATAGCTTAATAAAAGCTTGGGAAAGATGCATTTTTAGTTGCATTTTTGAAGTGAGGGGGGAATATATTGTGTAGTTTATAAATGCCATCATTAACGTCCCTGAAGATGCTTGTAAACTGAACAAATGTGAATCTTAAATTTTTTTTGGTTTTTACTTCGGATGAATTAAAAAGTCAAAGTCATACCAGCTCCTGGGGGATTGGGCAGAGCTCACATTTTATGAATTTGCAATAAAGAAGGGAAACATTTGCTTTCATTTTTGGCATGCTGCAGTGGCCTTTCCAGGGGACTGTAACTTTATAATTTTAAGGATTAATTGTAATGTAGGAAAAAACATTCTTGAAACACAGCCCAAATATATGTGAAGAGATGAAGACTAGCAATCAAAATACTACTTTTTAAAAACGAGGTTAAAATGTCGAGAGAATTAGCATTTGTTTTGTCCAAAACACAGAAAGTGACTGTTCATGTGCAAACATTTTTGAATCACTGGGGTTTAAAGAGGAGGGTGGGAGTGGGGTTGAAATATTTAAGCCCCAAATCAGGGCTGTGCTTCCTGCTCCTGCCGCCTTTGCTGTTGTGAAGAACGTTTTTGCTTTTGAGTTATAACCTCTATCTGTGACCTAGGTAAAGGATTGGGTAGAAACATATTCTACCCTCAGGAGATTTTTGCTTTTGTTTTTTTAAAATTAATATTTATTGGAGAATAGTTGCTTTGCAATGTTGTGTTACTGTCTACTGACAAAATGAATCAGGTATATGTATACATATATCCCCTCTTTTTTGGGTTTCCTCCACATTCTGGTTGCCGCAGAGGAGCTGAGTTGTGTTCCTTGGGCTATACAGTAGGTTCTCGTTAGGTATCTGTTTCATACATATATCGATAGTGTATGTGATTCAGCCCCAGTCTCTCCACCCCCGTATATGCCTTGGTATCCATGTTTGTGTGCGTTAGTCGCTCAGTCGTGTCCGACTCTTTGCGACCTCATGGACTGTAGCCCGCCAAGCTCCACTGTCCTTGGGATTTCCCAGACAAGGATACTGGAGTGGGCTGCCATTTCCTTCTCCAGGGAATCTTCCCAGCCCAGGGGTTGAACCCGAGTCTCCCACATCGCAGGTGGATTCTTTACCATCTGAGCCACCAGGGAAGCCCATTGGTATCCATAGGTTTTTTTTTTTTTCCTGCTGCCTTTTATAGATTCTGCAGTTGATGAATGGACTCCAAATTTGCATAGCGGTCAGCTTGCTGCTGCCCAGCGTAAAATCCTGTTCACCTCTCCTCTGTGTGGAGTCTGTAGACAGAAAGCCATTCAAAATGATTTTCTTGGTTTGTTTTGCTACACAAAATAAGATTTAGTGGGAGTGTGTGTGTGTGTGTGTATGTGCACACTCAGTCGTGCCCGACTCTTTTGCTACACCGTTGAGTATAGTCCACCAGGCTCCTCTGTCCATGGAATTATCCCAACTGGAATACTGGAGTGGGTTGCCAATTCCTTCACCAGGGGATCTTCCCCACCCCGGGATTGAACCCACATTTCCTATGTCTCTTTCATTGGCAGGTGGGTTCTTTATCATTGAGTCACCGGGAAAGCCCCTTAGTAGAATTAGCTCAGGTTAAAAG
Source organism: Cervus canadensis (assembly GCF_019320065.1). Classification (NCBI taxonomy): domain Eukaryota; kingdom Metazoa; phylum Chordata; class Mammalia; order Artiodactyla; family Cervidae; genus Cervus; species Cervus canadensis. Next base: position 109,602,043 of record NC_057387.1, read on the forward strand.
CTGATATTTCTCTTCACCCTTTGAGACAAGAACTTCTAGAGCGGTCCGTGTCCTGGCCACCCTGACTTCCCTGCTGGCCTTATAGAGTGTTTGCAGATGGTCGGCAGGTTCTGGAATGAGCAAATTAACTCTCTCTCACACCCTCTGGCCAGTCCGCGGTCTGTAGCATCCTCACCCTCTAAGTACTGGGCACACTCCTCTCACCTGCGTGCCCACATGCACTCAGGTCGGTGAACAGAGACTAGATCTTGTGTCTGGGTCCATTCTGCAAAGCCAGGTAAGTGTGGTCTGATGACACTTGTAGGAGAGGATGGCCTTGGGTCTGGCCATGCTTTCTTTAACTAAACTCCCAGGGTCCTAGTTGTAGGCTCACCAAAGTCAACTTTGACTCGTTGAAACGCCAGTGTTGGTTTTGACAACCAGATCTGTATAACGCTGGGAGCTCCAGCCAGTACAGAAGCAGTTCTGTGGCCACTCACGTAGGTCTCATGGATCATTCGGACCACACTAGATAATGTTTCTGTGGGCCAGGCTCTGTTCTCAGCCCTGACCATTTACCCCAACCCCTGAAACACAGACAGAGATTGCAGGAAATGGCACCCCACTCCAGTATGCTTGCCTGGAGAATCCCATGGACAGAGGAGCCTGGTGGGCTGCAGTCCATGGGGTTGTAAAGAGTCGGACACGACTGAGCGACTTCGCTTTCACCTTCCCTTTGCAGGAAATGCACCCGTGTTGCTTCTTGCACAAGCACACGCTGGACAGTCCCTGTAGAAAGTAGATTGTGATGCATCTAGGCTCTTCTGCCAGCAGCATCTTTTCTTTTTGTTTAAATGTCTTTGTAACTTGGGGGGGGCGCGGGGAGGGGTGCGGGCGGGGAAATGTGTTGGTTTCTGCAATACAACAGTGGTACATTGCTCCCTCGTGAGCCTCCAGGCACGTGCCCCCCTCCCCACCCCCTTCCTCAAGCCCTGCTGGAAGCATTGCTCCAAGAAAGGGGAAGGCGTGGTCAGCATAAGCCTGTGAGCTGGGACCCACCTGCTCCCTGGAGGGAGTGGGGAGGGGACTGGAACAGGGGTTACCTGTGGTGCTCATCAGTTTGCATCTGAGCGGATTCTAGAGTTGAGCTCATTTTCCTGCGGATTGCCTCATGTTCTCCAGGCCGCCGCAGCCAGGAGAGGTGTGCATACATGGGCCTTTCCTTTCCTTTGGACCTTCCAGCGCAGCTGCAGAAACAATGCATCCGTACTGACTGACTGCTTTGGGGATTCTCGCGTGTGCTGTAGGCTGACCTCTGCCTGTTGATGGAGAATGCCTCTCACAACACAGCAATCTCCGGGCGGCAGCCTACACAGCAGAATTTGCCTTGCTTCGTGCCAACTGGGGTAAACATTCGCAAAACATGTTTCGGGAACAGAAAATTAGTTCATTTGGAAATAGCGGGTTATCAGCCTCTGCTTGTTCGGCACGTGGTGGCTCTGAGAGCTCCTGCCTGGAGGGTTCAGGGTGACCCGCACCTTCCCGGGTCAGGACCTCGTCTTTGCTCCTCGCTCAGCACCTTTCCTGTTCCCCGGCCCTGTGCTGGATTGTCCCCGCCACCCGTGGGGCTCCCAGGCCGGCTGCCAGCCCCATGGTCCTTGCAGCAAGGCTGGGCGAGAGTGGAAGGTCTGCGTGCCTCCCAGTGACACAGTTGGGATGGATTTCTAGACTTGTGGCTCTTCACCCCTCCTTTCACTTTAGACGTTCTTCTCTGAATCAGTGACACTCTTCTGCTCTCTGCCACACCAAGTTATTAGCCTTCTACGTCAGATTTTTCTTGGGTATTGTAGTGTTTTCCAGCTTTTATGAAACACTTAGTATTTGTAATACGACAAAAGGTCAGATTTAATAAGGTATCGTACCCCAGAGGAATATTGAGTTTCCGTTGGAAAGATAATTCCAGTGTGAGCTTGCCTCATGGATAAGTTAGATCACACCACATGTGTCCAGAAGCGGGGCCTCCAGGGGAATTGGTCATCGCTAATCACTCACAGAAGAGCTTGGAGCTGTGGCCAGCCGGCCTGAAGCTGGTGGCCGGAGAGCAGCTCTCTGCAGCCATGGTCCCAAGGGGCTCTCTGCTGAAAAGCAGCTTCTTAACCGTTGAGAGAACCTTGTATCCTACTCATTGAGAGTATTAAACAGTTCAGATTCTCAAATCCAGAGAGAAGACCATGCCCATGGGATTGTGCACCTCCTTGATGTAAAAATTCCTTTTGCTTTTGCTCTGTGGGGTGTGGTTGCGGTTGTGTTTGTCAAAGAGCGTTAGCGACGCAGAGGGAGGCCCACCGCCACCACCTGCTCCATCCGTGTTGACGGCAGTCTGTGTCTTTCCATCCGCATCTCTTTAGACTGTGGCCCGAGTGTGTGTCCTTAGAACACGGTGTTCTGTGTGAGAACCCATGGGGTAGCACACTGACTGTGTCCTTCTGCAGTGTGAATGAAAAAAAAAAAACAACCCATCATTTTGGGGACTTCTCTGGTGACCCAGTGACTAAGACGCCACTGTCTCAATGCAGGGGCCTGGAGTTCAATCCCTGGTTGGGGAACTGGATCCTGTATGCCGCTAAAGGTCCTGTATGCTTCATGCGTATAGCATCTGTATGTATATATACATACAAGATACATACTACATACATACAGGATCTAAGACCTGGCACATCCAAAGAAATAAGTAAATGAATAAACAAATAGAAATACATGTCATTCTGGTTCTTTCGTTTTACCTGCTATAGAATATTCCATTTAGAGAGTTCCCTGGCAGCCCAGGGGTTCGGACTCCACCCTTCCACTTCAGGGGCTCTGGGTTCAGTCTCTGGTCTGGGAACTAAGATCCTGCAAGCTGCACAGTGCAGCCAAAAAATAAAAAAGGATATTCCAGCTAGAATTAATTTCATAGTTAAATGTTTATATATTTCTTTAAACGAGTAAAGACTTTTGAATATTAAAATGTTTTTCCTGTATGCTGTACGGTGAGTGCATGTGTGTTAGAGGGGTGTGTGTGTGTGTGTGTGTGTGTGTGTGTGTGTGTGTGTGGCTAAGAGGAATTCAGGTCCTACTGAGAGCATTGGGCCACAGCCCCTCCAGAGCTGCTGCAGGTCCCCAGTCGGGACTCGGGGTGCGTCTCTTTTCCTCCCCAACCTTGACATCTGCAGCTACCTCTCCCCATACCTAGACATAGCAGTGACCTCTGCCTGGACCTGAACTGCTGCAGGGTGCTACAGGAGAGCCACACCTCGGGCTCTGGGATGGCGCCTCTGCAGTCGTGGGGGGTGCGGGGTGGGTTGGGCTGAGGCTCCCTGGACAAGGTGTGATGCCCGGCAGCCCTCGGGCCCTGGACTAGCCTGGCGGAGGCAGCAGGAGAGCCTCCCGGGGGTCCATGTGACCGGGGTCAGGGTGGCTCTGCATATTCGTGAGGAAGGTATGTTGCCAGTGGTAGGGGGAATGGTGGGTCCGATTGTCCGAAAGGGAGTGAACTGTGGACTGTGTCCATTCTTATTTGAAAATGCATTGTTATTACCCCAACAAAATACCTAGTTTTTCAGCCTTGTCACCAAATTTTAGTTCCTTGCAAGCTTCAGCTTGAAAGGGAATTAAAAGATGGCACACACATAAGGGTGCGTATTTAGGATGTATTTATGATGTCTGCACGTGTATTTAGGGTGTCTGCACAACTCTAGTATGAAGTTGTGAACTGCCGACGACACTGTCTTGCTTTCAGTTTCAGCCAGAACTTTTCAGGGTGATCGTTGTTTAATGCTGTTCCTAATGGAAGGTTAACATGAAATAATTTAGGGCCTTGTCACACATTCCTGGCAGGGAGTATGCATTGGCCAGATCATCTGGAAGGCAGCGTGACAGCAAGGGGCCGATGCCTTCAAAATGTTCACACGTCTGGTCTAGAAATTTGAGAATGGTGTACTTTGCTATAATATTCTATTAGGACTACTCTTTCCTACTGAATATTCTATTCAGTATTACAGGAAAGTAGAATATTAGAGATACTTGTAGAGAGAAGGCACAAGTATTTGTTGCTCTATTTTATTAGAGTCAAAACTTGGGAAAATGTAGGTGTCCACGTTTATGTCTGTATTGTGAGCAGAGATAACCGAATACAGGTGCACACTCTCCCTTGTAAGTTTGTTTGATGGATCAGTGAGGAGGCCCAGGTAAGGCCCACGGGACAGGCCCTGGTGCTTGGTGAGTGGTGATGTGAGGTTAATGCCATCATCTTGTAAAAGGACAGCTGCATCTAGAAGTTTGGAAGGATAGTCCATCAGGATGGTTGTGGTCATGACGGTGGGTTTTACGGGTGTTTTTTTCCCCCCTTTTATTTTTTTCTTACACAGATACTTCTCTTTTCCTTGAGGATCATGTATTTCTTAAAGTTCTATAAGAAGAAGTAGCTTGAATGACAGTAACATTTTCTTTTCTTGGGAACAAAATACCGTTGAGGTTAGAAGTTCTGCGGAGGTCAGTGAACCCTTTCTGGGAAGGGCCAGACGGTGAGTATTTTAGGCTTTGCGGGCTGTCCAGTCCTTAAGCGTCGTCTCAGCTGCTTTGTGAAAATGCATAAGCAAATGGTCATGGCTGAGTTTTGGTAAAACTTTATTCACAAAAACCCGCACCAGGCTGGATACAGCCCACGGGCCATCGCTTTGTAACCTGTGTTGTCGTAGGTTCTGGTGGGTTTCGTGGTTGAAATCCAGCAGAAAGGGGCCCAACCACCACGTATGTATACTGAGTTTATTCTCATCGTTCTCATAAAGTTGCCTTTCCAACTAGACTGCATGCGTTGTTATCTAATTTGATGCTGTGGAGACTTTGTGGGACAAAGGCTCAGCCTTTCTCATGAGGGGAGCTGAGTCCTTTTGCTCTGGTTTGACAGCGCCCAGGGGTGCGGTGTTGGAGTCTTTGGTCGTGCTCATCTCTGTAGCCTCCAGTGCTGGCCCTCGAGATACCAAGTCCATTCCAGTCTTCATTCGGGAGTGGCGCCTGCTTGCTCATCATTCCGGGGATGTCACAGGAAAACGTGTCCCTAACTGAGCCTTCTGCCACCCTGGGAGAGGGCACCATCAGGGCTCATGTTTATTGCTGGGAATGGGAATTTGGGGGGGGGGCGTATTTTTCTCAGTGGTTTGAATGTTATTTTTGAATTCTGCCTGAAGGGTGATGAGGATGGTTCAGAACTGGAGAAATGCGCCCTGAAGTCTTGACTGGAGAGAGGAAGGGTGGACCTAGGAAGGACGTGCTTGCTGAAGAGAAGGGAGGGATGCCCCGAGTGGGTACCGTGTGCTTGGCCCACGTGGGCAGACGGCCCGGCCCCCACTCACTTGCTGGGCCAGCGTCCTCCAGGGCAGCTGTGGTGGGAGGAGAGGGGGCGTGAGACCCCAGTGAGTCAGGGCTCGGGAGGCTCTGGAGAGAGTCCGTCGGCATGGATGGAGGCAACTTCATGAAGCATCGTCACCTTCCATGCTTTCGCTGAATCGGACCAGCTGCTGTTGGACCAGAGGGCAGGAAGCCGGACCGTGGCTGTGGCCTTGAGCCTGGTGTCCCCCCTGGAGGACCCCAGGGAGAGGTCAGGGACCCCAGGCAGGGTGGGGCCGGCACGGAAGAGCTCTTCACTGGGTTTCTGGGGGTGGGCTTGGCAGAAGGGCAGCCTGGAGCTGTGGTCTGGGCAGAGGGATGGGTGAGCAGGTGCACATGCCCAGAGACCTGGAGGAGCGAGGGGAGATGGAGGCTGGGTGTGCGGGTGGGCAGGCCCCCGTGGGCCTCTGCAGTGAGGTGTGATCTGATGAGGCTCCAGGAGCGGAAGGAAGGTGGGCAGGGGGTGGGTCAGGAGGGTGCGGCCACAGGCAGATGCTGCAGAGCAGAAGGAGAATAGAACGGACGCGTGGCAGGGAGCATCTCCAGGCTGGGGACCAGGCGTCCAGCATGGGGACCACTGCTGCTAACCTGATGGGGCGGACATCATGGAAGGCAGCCAGTGACATCACTCAGCAGATTTTTATGAAGCCTCATGAGTCCGAAGGACTTCTGAAGCAGGTATTCCCCATTCCACCACTGTGTATGGAAGACTTCATCGCATTTTTTTTTCCAGTAGAGTAGTAATACATGTATATGAAACTACAAAGTAGAGCATCATAGGGAGATTTTATGCCAAGTAAAGCACACGTTGAAAGGAAAGTTACCGTCCTGAAAACCTTTTACATGGGATCGTTACTGTTTTGCTGGACTTTCTGCTAACTGTTTTTCTGTACATTCTTCCTCGAGATGTTTGAGGGGGAATTTCGGAGCCTCTTGGCCGGAGCAACTTCCGTGTCATGTCCTAACGTGGCCCAGCCGTGTTCTGTGTACCTGTCAAGGGCTTAGGGACACGTGGAGGGGGCAGTGGGCACTGTTAGGCCTCAGTCTTCACCTTCAGTGATTCTGCTGCTTCGCGGCCTTGATGCGTTTGGCAGCCCAGTGGCTCCAGCGGCAGGCACCTGTCCTTCATCTGCATGTAGCGCCGCCATGGCAACGGTCAGCCCCGCCTCCCCCTAATTATTTGAACCTAGGCCTGTGGGCCTCCCCGGCCTGCATAATATATGAGCCTGAGGGACAGCCCCGCGCGCGGCCGATCAAAACAAAGAGCCCGCCTCCGAGAGCCCGCGGCAGATTGTGGAAACATATTGTGAACACATTCCCTGGCAACGGTGAACCGTGTCATCAAACGCGTCTCTGGTCCGTCAAAAAATATTTTGACAGGGCCAACCGGCTAGCGCCTTCTTATGCAAATACGCCGGCAAGGCCTGGATCCCAGGGCGACCCCCAAGTGGGAATCTGAAGTGGGGGGCAGGGGCAGCCCACGTCATCAGGGTTTGTCCCGCCTGCAGATAAGCACACGCGGAGAAGGCTCTGTTTCCGATTTCATGTGTAAATAGCTGAATCGGTCCTGACGCTCAGATCCTGGGGGGCGGGGATCATGAAAGGGTGTCCCCCTGAGGACTCGGACAGGGTGCTTCAGGACAGCTGAACTGAAGAGCCACGTGAGGCTTGTGGGGTGACTCCCAGAAGCACAATGGATTGGCCACCCCTGACCAGCCAGACCAGCCAGAAGTCGCCAGGGAGGTGCTGGGTTAAGGGGGTGGGGAGGGGTGGGGTCGGCCGGCTGGCTGGGCATCGTTGGCCGAGAGGGGCCTTATGCCCACGAACCGGAACGTGTGGTCCCCGCTGTGCCCGCCGTGGCTGCCCTGCCTTCCCACCAGCAGTTCCTGGACTCGGGGATCACCTCTCCTAACACTGTGCTTCTTCCGGGAGGGCCAGGCCTGCCAGGGCGCACAATCAGCCCTCAGGAGCAGCTGCCGTGGGTTGGACTTTGGGGTGAGACGTTAGCGCCTCCGTGTGCCTTGGAAAAGGGGGGTACTATCCAAGCAACGTGCTTGCAGTGAGAACGCAATGAAGGCTGCCTGGAAACTCGCTTGGGCATGCCTGTGGCAGGTGGGAAATGCTAATGGGGTAGAGGTGGTTCTCGGTCCCAGGCCAAGACCCACGCTTCCCCTCTTGCTGTGGGGGGTGGCTGCTCCCCTGAGACACAGCTGGGGTGCTATGTGGCAGCTTCTGGTCGACCTTCTTACAGGAGAGCAGGGGGTGGGGGGGCCCTTCGCCCCTTTGCCCCTTCCTCTCTGATTGTTCTCTCCTCTGTGTGTATGTTAGTCGCTCAGGCGTGTCTTATTCTTTACGACCCCATGGACCATAGCCGCCAGGCTCCTCTGTCCATGGGATACTCCAGGCAAGAATACTGGAGTGGGTCGCCATGCCCTCCTACAGGGCATCTTCCTGACCCAGGGATTGAACCCAGCTCTTTCCTCCTGGGGCCCCTTCCGTATTGGAGCTGGAAGGGGTCCAGGTTTGTGGAGCGCGCCGCCCCCCCCCCCCCCCCAGCCTCACCTGGGACAGCCCACCTGGACACTCCATTGACGGGAGGGGCCTGCCCTTCTGGCTGCTTTAAGCCGCTCTTCGTCAGGGTCCCCGGGCATGTATGGCCCGCAGACTCTGGTTCATACACGGTGAGAACGTGGTGTCCAGGAGACCTGGGAGGCTGGCTGCCCCCGCATTTGGTGTCTCAAGCTGAATTAGCAGTCCGTCTTTCAGACTGAACCTCTCACCCCATGAGCTGAGTTCCCAGAGGACTGCTTGGCCGCAGCTGAGACCCACAGGCTGTGTTCTGGGGCCGCGAGATGTGCTTTTTGGTGGCCCCTCTGCCTCGCCAGCTCCGTGATGATGGTCCAGGCTTTGGTGAGCTGCCAGATACACCTGAGGCTGTCAGGCGACCGCCTGTTGATGGCTGAGTTCTACACGGCTGGTTTTCTGAGCCGCGATCGGGCAGGCTTGGGCAGGTCACGGCTGCGAACGAGAAGCTCCGGATGCTTCTGTTTTTCTAGTTCCACCTGGCTTCTCCGGGGAGCAAGGCTCTGTCGTCTCTCCTTGCTGATGAGGTGGTTGTGTTTCTGCGGCAGAACATAGCCTGCCGATTTAATCAGGAGGCAGGAGAGCCGGCCGCTGGCTGCTGTCTGCCCAGCCTTCCTTTCGTGGTGCCCGATGGCGTGCTGGGGGAGCTTTATTGCATGTGTTGTCACCTTGGTTTTCCTGTTGGGATGGACATCATGGTTTCAGAGGAAGGTGCTGGAGCCCAGCGGCTGGAAAACAGAGACAGCCGGGTTGGCAGATCTGCCTGGCCCTAACTCGCGTAGGAGGCGTTTCTGTTTCAAAGTCAGCAGCCCAGCGGGCAGCCTTACCACTGCCTCTGGGCGAGCTTGGTGGGCTTCTGCGTTCTGCTTTGTTTGAGCCCCTCTCACAAAAGCGGCAGTGAGGGGGTGCTGATTTTTCCCCTAAGCCTCAGGTTGGGGGGAGACCCGAGCACAGGGCCTGAACACTGGAACTTGAAGACAAGCAGCTGTGACTTGAACACAGACGGTGGGGCTTTTCCCTTGCTCTTCCCACCTCTGTGTCTCTTCTCCTTGGGGTGCTGGGAGTCGTTTGTGGGATGAGTTTGCACTGGCGTGTCGCTGGATGAGAGTTCTGCTTTTTGAGAGCTGTGTGTGTAAACAAGGTGATGGTGGACGTGTGTTCACATTGCATTTCACGTCCTTAGGAGTCTCCACGCAAGTCACAGCACTGTCATTTTCGTAATTATGCCCCTCTGGGTGACACTGTAAAACAGCGGCGAGCCCGGCCTTGGAAGTTCCCACCCCGGCACCCCCACCCCCGACCCCACCAGAGGACGCTTGTTTACAGCTTCTCACGGGAACCGGAGCCGAGGAACTGTCCATCAGAAAGTTATTCCTTGTGTCGAAACCGAGTTGCTCAGGCTGTGAATGAAGCCCGCCTCTAACCGTTCCCACCACGTGTGCTGCGGGCCAGCTGGGTGTCCCCCACCCAGAAGACAGTCAGAAAAGTTGAGCCTCCCAGGGGCTTCGAGGAACCTTCTCTGCTGCGTTGGCGATTGTCAGCATCCCAGCCGGAGTGAGGCCCGAGCCCCTTGCTTTTGTGGCCATGTTTTCATCGGATTTCTCCCCTTTCTCCCTTTAATCATCCCGTTGAACCTGAGAATGCTGGTTTTTATTTGGGTCAAAATGGAATCTTTTTCCAAAGTGTTGAAAAGAGCATTGGATTTCTAGCGAGGGAGCCTGTGCTAAAATGCTTTGGCTTTTAGGGCCCCGTACCTGACCACCGTAGGATGAATGCAGTGGTCCCTGTCTTCCCCCCCGCCTCCCCCGAGCCCTCTGAAGTGTGCACGTGGTGGGCGGCTGTGTGTTGTCAGGTCTGTGTGGGTTTTCAGGGGCTTCAAGTCCAGGCCGGCTTCCCCTCGGAAGCGTGAATGTTTCTTCCCTGATGACGAATCTTGCACAACCTGGTGCCCCAGGATCTGTGGTCAGGAGGCACCTGTTGTTATAAGCAGCAGGTGTCCTGAATTTGAATCCTGACCTTGGAGCTCCTTGGAAGGAAAGCTATAACAAACCCGAACAGCATATTAAGAAGCAGAGACATCACTTTGCCAACAAAGGTCTGTCTGGTCAAAGCTATGGTTTTTCCAGTAGTCATGTATGGATGTGAGAGTTGGACCATAAAAAAGGCTGAGTGCCAAAGAATGGATGCTTTTGAACTGTGGTGTTGGAAAAGACTCTTGAGAGCCCCTTGGACTGCAAGGAGATCCAACCAGTCAGTCCTGAAAGAAATCAATACTGAATATTCATTGGGAGGACTGCCACCTGATGCAAAGACCTGACTCATTGGGAAAGACCCTGATGCTGGGAAAGATTGAAGGCAGGAGGAGAAGGGGACGACAGAGGATGAGTTGGTTGGATGGCATCACGGACTCAATGGACATGAGTTTGAGTAAACTTTGGGAGTTGGTGATGGACAGGGAGGCCTGGTGTGCTGCAGTCCCTGGGGTCGCAAAGAGTTGGACACGACTGACCGACTGAACAACGACAAACTCAGAGTTCAATTGCCTGGCCATGGGTAAGACATCTGATCTTTCTGAGCCTCTGCTGCCCTCTCTGAAAGCTGGAATGAGAAACCTGCCCAGGGTCACGTGATCCAGAGAGAGGGGTGAGCTCCCTGAGATGCGGGCGTATCCTCTAGTTCCCCTGTTTGCTGCCATAAGGTTTGACCTTCACCTTACCTGGTAGTCTTCTTAGGAAAGCCAGTTGCTCTAAAAGCTTGGGAGAGTTTCCAGGTATGGAAAATGGATTAATTTCTTTCATCCATCATTCAGAAAAATTCCAATTCCTGAGATTATTTTCTAAATTTTCTTTATTTGGCTGCTTTGGCATTTGTTGCGTCATGCAGGATCTCTGTTGCATCATGCGAGATCTTTCGACGCAGACACTCAGACTCTGTAGTTGTGGCTCATGGGCTCCGGAGCACACAGGCTTCAGTAATTGCAGCGCTCCGGCTTTGTTGCTCCATGGCATGTGGGATCTTCGTTCCCCGACCAGGGATCGAACTCGAGTCTTCTGTATTGCAAGGCAGATTCTTTACCCCTGGGCTACCAGGGAAGTCCTGCTGAGATTATTTTAAATGGTTTGGCCTCAGTGGGTTCAGTCCCTGAGAAACAAGGAAACACAAGCAGGGAGTGCAGTTGGGTTTCATTTTAGGAAGAATCAGCTAGAGGAGCGACTTTTCCAGAGTCGGTGTCAGAGCTGTGGATGAGGCCTTTCCCAGCGCTTTCTCACTCCCGCCAGAGTTGTGCCCCCAGGGAGCGGCGTCCTGGGGTGTGGGGACAGCAGCGTTCTCCTGTGTAGATAGTGATTTTCTTTCAGTGCTTTGAAATCCCAGCTTACGGAGAAGAGGGTCTGGAGAATGAGCCATCCAGCTCGGCTGTCCTTTTCTTCAGGCGAATGCTTTGGGCCTTTGCTCCTTGGAACACCTTTCGGGGCTTTGGCCACAAGCGGAGAGATGGGATGTTTTGTGCACTATGATTTTCCGGCTGACTGTTCTGAAGAATAAAGACACCCCTGCTGAGTTTCTGTGGTCGCTGGACTCAGAGACAGAATAGAAGGGGAATGCTCTCTGATTGTGGGAATGGTCATGACCTTGGAAAAGGATGTGGGTGTCCAGCCCTCCGGGTAAATGCTGGGGTGGAAGAGGCCTTGTCCAGAACCCAGCATCTGCCTTGCAGAGGCCTGAGCACCCACTTCTAGACAACCCATCCCCTGGGGCCCTGCACCCAGCTTTCCCAGGAACCTCCTGGCTGGGAGGTGAGTCAGCCCATTGGAATCCTTATGTCCACCACTTGTTGTGGGTTGGACTGTGTCCCGTCCAAAATCCATATGCTGAAGTCCTGACTCCCCAGTAGCTCAGGATGTCTTCTTTGGAAATGCGGTCATAGCAGATGTCATTAGTTAAGAATAGGTCCTACGGAATAGGGCAGACCCTGATCCAGTGTGACCAGTATCCTAATAAAAAGGGGAGATTTGTGCATCGAGGGGAGAATACCCTGGGAAGGTGAAGGCAAGAGAGCCGCCATCCAAGGAGTACTTGGACTGGCCCTCAGACCCCCCAGAGAAGGGAGAGGCCTGGTCAGGTCCTCCCTCAGACCCCCAGAGGGACCCCCACCCTGCAGACACTTTGCTGGACGCCTCACCCCCAGGCCTGCGCGACCATAAATTTCTGCTGCTTACGGCACCCAGCTGAAGAGCTTCAACACAGCAGCCCCAGGAAAACTGGAAATGTGGCCGACTCAGTGTGCGGTTCCACTCATGGTGTGGGGCACTCACTCTAGATCTTGGTCCCCTTCTCTGTAAAATGAAGATAAGACCTGCCTTGTAGGGTCATAGGGTGCACAGCATCTCACGGGATCACGAACTGGAATGGTCTTTAGGAGAACATGACGATGGACACTCCAGGCCAGAGGGTGGCGTGTTTCAGATCTCTCCGGATGACAGCCAGGGGAGTGAAGGGGCGGGCGTCGGGATGCTGGTCACATACCAGCTCTGCGGCCTGGGTACCGACCCTCCTGCCTCCTCAGGCCTTAGCGCCCTTGGCCATGAAGCAGGAAGTTAGACCTGATGCCCACGTTTGGCCACGTGCTGTTAGGGCCTTGAACAGTGAGCCTGGCACTGCCGTGGCTGCAGCTCTGGGAGGGGAACCCCTGGGGGGACCCGCGCTTAGTCTCATCCCCTGACTGCACGTCAGACGTCCCATAAACATTGACTGAAAGAGCGAGGAAAACTGGTGTTTGCTCTGCTTCAAAACTGTGAATAAGCTGATAAAAGATAAACCGCAAAATGATGTGGGGGAATGTCCACAAGCTGCAAAACAGTATGATGAATACTATCTCAATTTTGCCAAAAAAATGGTGTTTTTTTCCCCACTTACATTAAAAGAGTCTATATATTGTTGTTTAGTTGTGAAGTCATGTCTGACTTTTTCCATCCCATGGACTATAACCTGCCAGGCTCCTGTGTCCGTGGGATTTTCCAGACAAGAGTACTGGAGTGGATTGCGCTTCCCTTCTCCAGGGGATCTTCCCAATCCAGGGATTGAACCTGTGTCTCCCAGGTCTCTTGCAGGCAGGTTCTTTATCCCTGAGCCCCTGGCAAGCCTGAGTCAATCAGTCAATCAATCAGTCTATCTTATCCATCCATCCATCCAGATAAAAGACCAGAAAAAAAACTGCAGTGTGAATAGCAGCTGTCTGTGAGTGGGGAGATTCCCTGTTATTGGCCCTGCTTTCTAGGACTGAGGGGAGAGTAAACTGCGATCCAGTTCCCAGGTAGCTCTGTGGTGAAGAACCCGCCTGCCAATTCAGGAGATGCAAATTCGATCCCTGGGTCAGGAAGATCCCCTGGAGAAGGAAATGGCTTACCCACTCCAGGATTCTTGCCCGGAGAATTCCGTGGACAGAGGAGCCTGGCGGGCTCCATGCGGTCCATGGGGTCCCACAGACTTGGACACAACTGAGTGCACACACACAAAACTGTGGTCACGTGTGTCCTGGAGCCAGAGGCGGCCCCGGCTTCCCTGCGGGGCACAGTCTGGGCACGCAGGGACTGGAGGTGGGGAGAGTCCGGTGGGGCAGCTGGCAGTAATCCAGGAGAGGGGGGTGGTGGCCCAAGACAGGGATATCTGCACCGTCCGCTCTCTTGACACTTGGAGCAGGGGGGCTGTCCTGCTCCCCTGGCCGGCTGACCTGGCCTGCTGGCCTCGGCAGGGTGGTCAGCAGCGTCCCTGGCCCCTCCACCCATTAGGTGCCAAGGCACCCCTATCCAGATGTGACAACCAGACACGTCTGCAGACAGCCTGGATCCGGTGTTCCCCGCCGAGAACCACTGGCCTGGAGATGGCAGTGGGGATGGAGGCGGGGCAGCAGTTCTGGAGAGATCTCAGAGGAGCCGCTCCAGGACTTGATGGTTGATTGCATTTGGCAGAGAAAGGCCGCGGGCGGGGAGCTGGGTGGGTCACGGTGGCACTCAGGCTTCGGGAGGGACCCGGCTGAGTTCCGAGTTGGCCATGCTCCTGCTGAGCCTAGGAGCTTCCACGGGACAGCTGAGTGGGCTAGCGGGAAAGGTTGTTGAGCCAGTGGCCCCCAAGCTCCTCTCTGAGCAGGGGTGTCCGTGTGAAGGTCATCCGAAGATGGAGAGCAGGCCACGGGGGTGGGTGAGCTCCTCCTGGAAGAGAATCCTGGGGAAATCCCAGTGTTTCCAGGGTGGGCAGGAGGGGAGGAGGCCAAGAAGGGAATTTCTTTCTGCAGCTGGAGCTGTGGCTCAGCAGCTGCTGGGGGCGAGGGGCGAAGCTCAGGGCAGATGTACACACGTCAGGGATGATCTCACGGGGCGGAGCGTCCTGTGTCCATCTCTCCCTGCTCCCCGCTCTCCCAGCCCCTAGGGGCCGGGTGTCCACTGTGTTTCTGGGTGCACACGAGGTGTGTTCTGTTTGCCGAAGAATCTCAGGGAGTCTCTCTCACCCAGAGATAACAGCAGAGCAGAAAGAGGCTTGCCACACCTTGGTCTGTCAAACCCCAAGCGGCGTGGTTCAGCCCACTGTGTGGCTGGACCGTCCAGTTCTGCTTTGCGGAGCAGAGAAGAACAACTTCAAAGGCCACTGTGCTGGAACTTCCTTTTCAGATTATTTTCGAGGTCTTGAGGGACCCAGGAGTTGATAAGATCATGCGGACTAGACAGTTTCCCTTTGGGGGAAATCTGCATCGTTTCTAGTTGTGACTTATCCATCAAGGACTCGGAGACTTACAGTTGCTCAAGAAGACTTATGTGTCCCTTGACGTGAGGATCCCCGCTGGGTTATTGGTGTCCCCTGGGGAAGTGGCGGTCAGCTTCTAGGGCAGCCTGATTCACAGGCACTTGAACCTCTCTTCACCTTCCCTCCCCCAGGGTGGTGGTGGGCATCACAGCATCACTCACTGCAAAGACCATCCCCCGACCCAGAGGTGCCTGGGCGTGTGGGTCTGGTCGATCAGAGGCTGGACTCCCAGGTGTACGGAGACGTCATGGTCTGAGAGCCTGGGCCGCTGGAACATTTCCTGCCTCTGTTGGAGACAAGCTGGCCCATCTCCCGAGATTCCAGATGGTTTCCCTCGCAGTTAAAAATGACCCCCACTGTCCCCTGCAGCTCCAGGCCAGGAGGGAAGGTGCTGTCCGTCCTCCCTTCAGGAGATCAAGGGTCAGCAGAGGCCAGCCCGCCACAGGGCAGAGGGACTGTCTTCCAGAAAAGGAAGGAACCGCACATTCCGTCCCACCCCAGAGTTCCCATCTCAGAGCTCAGAAGTCAAGAAATCCTAAAACTCCCAAGAACTGTCTCTACCACTGGTAGACAGACAGGCTCAGCTGAATGAGAGAGCAGTCCCGAGTGGCGTTTCCTGGTTGCTTCCTGGCACGTCTAGTCCATAAACAGTGAAGGTCTGTAATTAAGCTGTCTGATTGGGAGTGTGTGCAGCAGAGGCCGTGAACGGGCCCGGCTGGCATCTGTGAGTCATTTGTATGTTCCCTTACCTGCCACCATTTTTACCCCCCGTCATCCTTTAAGAAAATGTTGGGGGCGAACTCTAAAGGACAGACCCTTTGCCACCTTGGGAAGCCTGCCTGATTGAGCAGGGAGACAGGTGTGGTCTTTGCCCTTGAAGGAGAACCCTGTGATGTTTGGTGGGACAGAAAGAACTAGGGAGAAGAGCCCCGACCTGTTGAGCTGGATTGAGGTGGCTTAGGAAGCAATTCTGTCTGCCTCTGAGTGAGTTCTTGCCCAAAAACCAGGTCTCGGCCTTTCTGTAATGGCCAGCCTGACGCCTGCCAACAGTCCCCAGCCCTGGTTATGATCAGGGTTGTGATCAGGGTTATGATCATAACCAGGTTATGATCGGACGGTATTTTCCATAAACCATTCACCAGCCAGCTTTAGCCATGCAGACCTACACATTAACTGAGACAATGTATAATGGGAGTTTTAAACTTTTTTAAAAAAACAAAACTCTCTAATCTTATAGATCCAGTTCAGGCACATGCAACTCTACAGAAATATGTGATTGGCTCCCAAATGTGGAATTCTTTTTTGCTTTTTAAAATATGTCTTGGTTGTGTTTTAGGGAAACTTGTAATTAGAAAAGAAATGCCTTTTGTGTATGTGTGTGATGAAAGCCTGCCTGAGCATTCCTGGGAGCAGTTCAAGCAGCTCTTTGGTGAATGTCAGGGAGCTGGGGCCTTGAAGCTGGTGGTGCCCCGTCTTCTTGGGCGCCGGGGTTCCGGTCCTGCCCACGTGGCCACTGGCTGGTCTCCCTGCCGCTGCCTTCCGTTCCCATGCAGAGTTTTGCTTTTCTCCCCTCCGACTTTCAGTGACATCGACCTCTAAATGTAAAAAAAAAATAATACGCATGTTACCTCTTTCACGAATGATGTTATTGCTGTAACATGGTTACTGCACTGTAGGAAACAATCGTTACAGAGCAGGTGCCCCTGTCTGATGCTGCCCACTTGGCAGGTGATGTGTGTTCATTTCCCCGTGTGCTCTGCCAGCCTGTTCTTCTGTGTGATTAGATGACCTTAGGATGTCTCATTTGAAAAGACCCTGATGCTGGGATAGACTGAAGGCAGGAGGAGAAGGGGACGACAGAGGGTGAGATGGTTGGATGGCATCACTGACTCAATGGACGTGGGTTTGGGTAAACTCCGGGAGTTGGTGATGGACAGGGAGGCCTGGCATGCTGCAGTCGACGGGGTCGCAAAGAGTCGGACACAACTGAGCAACTGAACTGAACAAAGATGTCTCACCTGCTCAGCTGTCAGGGTCATCCTTTTAGCAGGGGCGCAAGATTATCTCAGACATGCCTGCATCGGTGTGTCTGTCTGTGTATCTGTTTGTCTTGATCCCTTTTTGGTGAGCAGCTAGGTTGTTCGCTATTGATGGACCATCTCTTCCTTCATCTCCTTGCACTTTGAGTCTGCTCAGCCTGAAGTCCCAGTGTGGGTTCCTGGGGCTGAAGCGATGCGAGGTTCTGTGCTTTCCTGTTAATTTCTGTGGGGGCAGGGGGGTCATCTCGAAGCGGCCCCACCCCCTGGGTGCATGCCCCCACCCACTCAGCTCAGCTTTCCTCCTGCCAGGGATTCACCTCGCAGGTCCCACTACCTGTGCAGTGGAATCGCTGCTCATGTGTGCATTTCATTCATCACTGAGGTTTGGGGCAATTGGTGGGGAGGATTTCTAAAAAAATAGGAGGCTGGGGCCTTCTGCGTCACCACCCATCACCCCTCCTTCCTGGGCCCTTGGGCTGCATTGAGGGGAATGACCTTGCCGCCACGGGCCTTGATGGAGTTGACCTCAGGATAACCTTAGGAGGAGAGGCTTTAGGAGCCAGGAAGGCCTGGGTTGGGACAGCGGGGAGCCTTCTGCATTTTCCTGCAGGGATGTCAGGCAGACCGCCCCCCCACCCCTACCCCCAGGAGAGCCTTATAGCTCAGGCATCCAGATAGGGATTCTTCTGAGCTTGGTTTGGCCAAGACTGCAGGGGTGCTTGTGCCAGAACTCGCCCTGCCCCCTCACCCCACTCCACGCACCCCCCCCGCTCCCCCCCATCTCCTAACAGCTGTCAGCAGAGGCGTCCACAGGGCCCAGCTGTGCAAAGTCAGACCCACCCGCGAAGGCGGCGCGCTGGGAGGTCAAGTGGGGGCTCTTCTGGACTCAGGAAGTCCCAGGCGGCCAAGGGCTCTGTTGATGAGGAAGTGCAGATGTAATTCTTGCTTTCAGATGAAAAAAAAAAGTGACTTGGGATCACTTTTCGCAGCAGATTTCCTCGGAGGATTGGGAAAGACACAGAGTTGGGCGGGACTGTAGCAACCATCTTCCAACTGCGGCTGCCCTCCTGGGGAGGGGAAGCCTGTGAACACGGCACGCTGGAAAAGGCTTCCCCTTTCATGCCCTTTACCATTTCTTTTCATTGTGTTTGTTGATGGGGAAGTGGGGCGGGGGTGATCATAGTGAACCAAGAATGGGGGCAACTGGAAACCCTCTCTCTGTGACACAGAAGGGTCCCTCCCTGTTCAGTGCTGCCTGGGAAGACCCACTGCATCTCTGGGGGTTTACCTAATCCCATCCGCAGGGCCCAGGAGATCAGGTCATCTTGCGTATGGGTCTGAGCGCAATTCTCTTTGCTTTTCTTCGGATGGTAAGCCAGCAGTTGACAAGTTTGAGGTGGAAACAACTCACAAGTAGACTTTGTTAAAAGTGACTCCTTTCTCCCCTCCTGCTGTTTCTTCAAGGGGTCGCCGGTGTCTGAGCCAGCGCTCATATTGGGTTCTTCCACATCCTGTGATCTTCTTCCGAGAAAATAAAAAACCAGTGATCTCATCAAAGGAAGCAGGCGATGGAGCCCGAGGTGCAGGCTGCCTTTGTCCGGTGCCCCTGTGGTGGAGGAGGCTGGGGGCGGGCAGGAAGGGGGCTCCTTGAGCCACAGAGCGGGGTGCCGGACTGCAGGCAGCCTTCCCGCTCCGAAAACGGGCCAGCTCTCTGACCCTGGAAGATCAGCCTTGCAGACGTCCAGGGATTCTCAGCTGTTTCCGCTGCAGGTGGTCGGGACCAACTCCTTGGAGGCAGGGTGGGAGGATGGGAGAAGAGAGTCTGCAAGAGCAGCCAGAGTTCTCGCCGATTAGCTAATCGGGAGGCGGAGTGAGATGGGGGCGCGGAGCTCCAGGCCAGCTCTCTCCCGTCCCCGTCACGTGGCATGTCCACTGATGTGTGTGCGCATCCATCCACCCATCCCTGGGGGACTTCCTAGGTCTGGCTGCTCTTTCTCGGACTCACTGGTGCTCACACAGGCCTTTCCAGGGAGCCGGCCTCATGAAACCACAGGGGAGGCCCCATTGATCTGCGAGTAGCTTGTAGTCTGCCTCGGAATAGACAGTTCACTTGTAGATGTTCGGTCTCCTGAGTTCGAGGTCATCTACAGTGTCTCCACCTGGAAGGGATCATTCACACCGTCCATGTGGGATAAGCACAAGGCTGAGCTGAGTCTGGCACTTGGACCATGAGACAGCCTCTGAGAAGCTGGCCGAAGGGGCTCGGGGATCTGAGACTGGACGGAGACGCACACAGTGGACTGTGGCCGTGAGGCTGGCGTTATGCCCCTGGCAGGCCGAGGGTGCTGACTTTAAAGAATGGCTTGTGTAGAACACCTTTTGAGTGTCAGGGGGACCCCGTCCGGGAGGGGGCTGCTGACTGTGGCCCTGTGCCCTGCCCTCGGACAAGAGAGGAGAAGGAGAGCAGAAAGATAATTAACTCTATGGGAAAGCACAGGTGGACTGGGGTTGCTCACAAAGGTAGATGTGAGCTCCCCCATGAAGGAGGTGGGGGGAGCACCGTCATCCTTGCCCCGGAAAGTCGACTTGGGGGGTCTGTGTCCTGACAGTGCACGGTGCCCAGTGACAACACAGAGGACACCTTTTTTTTTTTTTTAATAAAAATTGCACTTTAGAAGTTATTTATTTATTAACGGCTGTGCTGGGTCTTCTTGGCTTCACACGGGCTTTCCTCTAGTTGTGGTGAGGGGTGGGGGCTTCTCACTGCAGTGGTTTCTCTTGTTGCAGAGCATGGGCTCCAGGGTGATTGGGCTTCAGTAGTTGTGACTCACGGGCTCAAGCTGTCCTGAGGCACGTGGGATCTTCCCCGATCAGGGATCCAACCCGTGTCTCCCGCATTGGCGGGCAGATTTCTTTCCCACTGAGCCACCAGGGAAGCCCCAGAAGGCACCTCTCGGATTGCTGTTTTTGAAGATGCTGGTTAAATGTTTGGTCACAACTGCATGCAGATGAGTTTGTGCTTACTGTCTTGACAGTTAATCACAGTCTACCTTGCCCTTAGAGTATTTCAGTGGCTTGCTGAGTAGGGAGAAAATATCTACCCGAGGGCACCTCAGTCGCCAGAACGTTTCAGATCAGACTGTTTGAACCTTCTCTGTTGAGGCTTTCAGTTGAGGGATCACTTGTGATGGCCTCGGAAAGGAGTCCTGATTTCATTGTTGTTCACTCACTATGTTGTATCCGACTTTTTGCAACCCCATGGACTGCAGCACGCCAGGCCTCCTTGTCCTTCACTATCTCCAGAGTTTGCTCAAACTCATATCCATTGAGTCAGTGATGCCATCCAACCATCTCTTCCTCTGTTGTCCCTTTCTCCTCCTGCCCTCAATCTTTCCCAGCATCAGGGTCTTTTCCAATGAGTCAGCTCTCCGCATCAGGTGGCCAAAGTATTGGAGCTTCAGCTTCAGCATCAGTCCTTCCAGTGAATATTCAGGGTTGATTTCCTGATGTTAACATGGTAGAATTTGGGGGAGGGAAGAACTGGGAGCTTGGAACTAGCAGGTGCATATAGGATGGATAGAATCAACAAGCTCCTACTGTGTGGCGCAGGGGACTATATTCACTTTCTCCTGATAAACCGTGATGGAAAAAAATATAAAAAAAAGAATGTGCACATATGTATAACTGAATCACTTTGCTGTACGGCAGAAATTAACATTGTAAATCAACTATATACTTCAATAATTAAAAAAAATTTTTTTTAAAAATGGTAGAATTTTAGGTCTGGTATGAACTTTCATGAAAGTTGTAGTCTCATCTCATCGTTTTATGGTCGATGCTCATGGCTGACCAGTTCAGGGGGGCCCAGGTGAGATGTGGGGGTCTCCCTTCCTTCACCAAGGTGGGCCGTGGGGGTCCCCCTTCCTTCACTGAGGACCATGTAGCCACTGTTTCCCCATCAGTCTAGAGCAGACTGTTGCCATTTCAGAAAATTCCATCTCTAGTTAATGCAGCCTCCCCTCCTCTGCCCCCAGATACAGTCATAAAAGAAGGTCAGGAATTCTGGGGTGACTGAGATGAGCACAAGTGACTTCTCCTCTTGAGCCTCACCCTCCCTTTATTCTTAGAAAGCCTTGCAGTTTCGGGCCAGTGTTGGCGAGGCTTTGACTGTGGTCGTAGGGCTACTCCCTTCTCTTCTTTCTGTCTTCCTTTCCTGAAGCTGCCTGGTCATCCCTAGCCTCCTTCCACACCGCCTCCCCCCTGCCCTACCCCCGGCAGTGGGCTTTGGTTTCTGTCTCAACCGTCAGCCCCTCATTCAGGGCAGGTCGTGAAACTGTGATGATGCTCTCGCCCTGCATCCGGGCTGTTGATGGGCCGTGGACAGGCCAGCTCTGCCCCCTCCTCACACTGCATCATGAGGGTCCCTGAGGAGCCTGCAGGTGACTGTCAGACTCTCAATCAAAGTGCCTTAAAGTCAGCAGCGAGGTGACTTCCCCTGAGTGGCTCTCGCCCTGGAGACAGGGTTTTCCGTGTCCGTTGTGTATCCAGCCACAGCCTGAAAAGCACTTCCCCCTCAGCAGGCTGGTGCCCTCTTGGCGTGATTGCTGTAAAGCTAAAGCTACGTGAAGACAGGAGCAGAGGCCACAGCGGAACCGTGGCTGTGGGGCTCGGTTCCAGGATGTGAGAAGTGGGGCACCCCTCTGGCACCCTGAGCTAAAGCCGTGGCCGACAAGGGACAGGTTGATCCAGGCAACTCCCCTCCAAACACTCTCTCCTCCTCCTATAGTTTCTCGTCTCTTAAAGCAGGAGCTGGTGCTCTGGAGTCATAGCTTCAGATTTCTGCACCTTCCCTCCCTGCATTGCTGTGTGAGTGAGTGATGCCCCTCCAAGGCTCTGGCCCTTTATTTGGAAAAAGGAGAAGGGTTATGGTACCCACCTCCGAAAGCTGATGGAGGCTGTGATCAGATCTAAAATGTGCATGCCCAGATGCCTGGGGTTTTCCAGCACCTGCGGAGTTAACTTTGACTAGGGTCAGTTCGGTGGCTCCTCTAGATCTTGGAGGGCTCTGAATGATCTGACTTTGGTGAGGGCAGTTAGGGATTTCCAGAAAGCTTGTTTAAAGCCCCGAGGGACTTCCTGGGTGGCCCAGTGGTGAAGACTTCGGGCTTCCAATCCTGGAGGCACGGGTTCCATCCCTGGTCCGAGAACTACCCACGTGACACATAGGGCCCCCTGTCCATCCCCCAAAACCAATAAGAAACTAACCAAGTAAAGAAAACCCTTGACATGTGCTAGGATTTAGTTGTGTTGCTGTTTAGGGACGGGTGGGGGGGGCGATTCCTGGAGGAGGTGGCCGCCAGTGGGAGGTTGGGTGCATTCCCTGGGCAGAGAGCTCTGGGCCTGGAGGACTCTGGGGCGGAGGGGAAGTTCAGTTTCCCCTGAGTCTAGCAGAGATGTTTATTTTTCTGTTACAGAATAAGTCCTGGTGACATTTTGGGTGCAGTTCTGCCCTCTCCTTCCAGGGGATTTTAATTTTTCCATTATTCCATCATTGACTTTGCCACACTTAAAAGCCTTGTTATGTGTCTTCTAAAAATGTGTGACTTTGATGATCCTTCAATGCTGTACCATTCTTCCAGAATTCAGGTGAAACAAGAAAGGGTGGGGGAAAATAGAACGTTTGGCTCATTATGGAATCGGTTGTTTTAAGACATTTGCTAAACTGTTCATCTAAAGTGGTCTGTTATATCAGAAGTGGCAGGAAGGACGTCCACCCTCTGTGTCCTGGAGCAGTGCTCTGCACACGTGATCGGAGATGCCTGAGCAGCATCTGTAGACTTCTCGAGACAGAGTCCTGGGCTCCACCGCCAGAGACTCTGATTTAGGGGGTCTGGGTTGGGCCTGAGCATCTGCATTTCTAACACCTGTGCTACGCTCTCTGCGGATCCTGCTGGTTGGGACCACATGCCAAGGAACACTGCCCTGGAGATTCCAGGGCTTTAAAGGGCACTACAGAGTTTTCTTGGGCTCCCAAATCACGAGGGACAGTGACTGCAGCCACAAAATTAAAAGACGCTCACTCCTTGGAAGAAAAGCTTGACCAACCTACACAGCATATTAAAAAGCAAAGACGTTACTTTGCCGACAAAGCTTCATCTAGTCAAAGTTACGGTTTTTCCAGTGGTCATGTATGGATGTGAGAGTTGGACTATAAAGAAAGCTGAGCATTGAAGAATTGATGCTTTTGAACTGTGGTGTTGGAGAAGACTCTTGAGCATCCCTTGGACTGCAAGGAGATCCAACCAGTCCATCCTGAAGGAGATCAGTCCTGGATATTCATTGAAAGGACTGATGCTGAAGCTGAAGCTCCAATACATTGGCCACCTGATGCGAAGAGCCAACTCACTGGAAAAGACCCTGATGCTGGGAAAGATTGAAGGCAGGAGGAGAAGGGGACGACAGAGGATGAGATGGTTGGATGGCATCACTGACTCCATGCACATGGGTTTGAGCAAATTCTGGAAGATAATAAAGGGCAGGGAAGCCTGGCGTGCTGCAGTTCCTACAGTTGCAAAGAGTTGGATGTGACTTAGTGACTGAACAGTGAACAGCAGCAGAACGTACAGTGTATCAGGTGTCACTAATTTAAGAATCTGGGCTGTGCCCAAGTGTCATGGGGTTGATAAATGTGAAGCCAATTAGTAGCACTTCAGCTCTTCCATCTAGGTCATGGGCTGGTTTGTCTTATTATTTACTCCAGAGTATCTTTTACATCAAAGGTAGTGGCTTTTTAATTTCTAGCTCAGGTTTATTTGTGGAGTTTCCAAGGCAAGAGAATTCAGTAAATCAAACACAATGACCCATGTCAGTGGATGATCAGAAAAATGTCTTTTCGATTGGGGAGTTATCTTTGGATGGAAGAGATGAAAATATGCATCAGTCAGACCTGGGAGGAGTGAGGAGATTGTGAGGGAGCCCCTGGCTGCTCTGAGAGCTGTGGCGGGGGGCGCATGCGGGATTATTTACTTCCATCCCACAGTCTCCTTAGCCCCCACCCCGCATCCATTATGTGTCCATTGTTCTCCAGGGCAGTTCTAGGCACTGAAGACACAGCAGAGAAGAAAGAAGGGGAAACTCAAGGCACATACTACAGCTTGCCCATCTTCTGAGCTCCGGGAGGATCCTGCAAATGATCCTGATCTCCACCCCCACCCCAACCCTGCTGTTCTGAAGAATACCTTCCAAACAGGGCACAGAAAACTCAATGTGGGGCGGGGGGAAAGTATGGATTTTAGGAGTAGGGAAAAAAAAAGGTGGTCCGTGCAAATTACAAACCTGTGAGTTTCGCTTCAACTGCCCGTAATATGTCCAGAAAGACTTATTAGAGAATGTTTCTTGAGAAGAGCCAGCAAGCGGTTCAGGAGGATGCCAGTCTCAGTGATTGTTGGCATCCTTGGTGACCAGCCAAGACAGAGACAAGACGGGCCGCCACTCTGTGGGCAGAGCCAACCAGGCGGGCGAGCTGGTGCCGTCGAGAAGACTGCTCCAGGGTGTCTGCACATCCGCGTTCTTGAAAATCCATGTTTTTGATGTACTCTGATCTCCATTTGACAACGGAAAACATACTTGCGCCAACTGTTACAGCCAAATGGCCATTCTTCATGTTTATAGAGCTCATGCAAATATAAATGAAGATTCCATAGGCAAAGGAATAAAATGCAATTAATCTGAGATGCCAGTGTTGAACAAGCAAGCAGAGAGTGAAAACAGTGATGAAAATGATATAGAAATGTCCATTCTGTGATCGTGTCCTGGGGGTGGTTTGGACTGTGACTAGAAGCCTGTGTGTTGCTGTAGGTGGGGCAACACCGAGAGCCCCCCAGATAATGATGGGGAGTTGAAATGTTTGCCCTTCCTAGAAAGCAGGTTGGAAATGTGAATGGATAAAAGGCTTGTACACTTTGACCCAGAAATTATGCCTCTCGGAATTAAGCTAAAGAAATAGAGATTTCTACAATGATTGATGGGTTAATTTGAATATCTACCCCCACCCCTTTTTTTTTTTCAAAGCCTACAGGGATGGATGGGTAATTAAAGGCAAGATACCATCAATGAAAATGTCTTCTCTTGATGAAAATCAGCCTTACATTACATTCCTTCTACTAGGAAATGCCTAAGATTTGGGCACCCCTTTGTTTTTTGAAATCAATTTTGTAATGGTTATTTAGCTGGGGGGAAAATACAGAATGATGTCAACTGTAGAGGTGGTGCTAGAGGTAAAGAACCCACCTGCCAGCGCAGGAAACTTAAGAGAGGGATGTGGGTTCGATCCCTGGGTCAGGAAGGTCCCCTGGAGGAGGAAATGGCAACCCACTCCAGTATTCTTGCCTGGAGAATCCCATGGACAGAGGAGCCTGGTGGGCTACAGTCCACAGGGTTGCAAAGAGGTGGACATGGCTGAAGTGCCTTAGCGCAAGTCATGCAGATCATGCCAGAGGGTGGGCTTGCCTTCACTTGCAAACACACCTGGGCTGGACAGCAGACTAGCTGAGCAGCCTTTCCGAAGCGGGGCCCCACCCAGGCCACCTGGTCAGCTCCAGTCTCGGTCCAGCACCCACTGAGGCTCTGCCCACCCACATGCTGGATTCCTATGTCTTGGGACTATGTCCCCTACATTCTTCCTGTCAGTTCACTCACCCTCAAGAAAGTGCCCTAAGCAAATTCCCTGGTCACGGGCCTGTGGGGTGACAATATTGATTACACCTTAAGAGAATCGGTTCAGTCGCTCAGTCGTGTCTGACTCTTAGCGACCCCATGAATCGCAGCATGCCAGGCCTCCCTGTCCATCACCAACTCCGGAGTCTACCCAAACCCATGTCCACTGAGTCGGTGATGCCATCCAGCCATCTCATCCTCTGTCGTCCCCTTCTCCTCCTGTCCGCAATCCTTCCCAGCATTAGGGTCTTTTCCAATGAGTCAGCTCTTCGTACCAGGTGGCCAAAGTATTGGAGTTTCAGCTTCAACATCAGTCCTTCCAATGAATACCCAGGACTGATCTCCTTTAGGATGGACTGGTTGATCTCCTTGCAGTCCAAGGGACTCTCAAGGGTCTTCTCCAACACCACAGTTCAAAAGCATCAATTCTTCAGTGTTCAGCTTTCTTCACAGTTCAACTCTCACATCCATACATGACTACTGGAAAAACTATAGCCTTGACTAGATGAACCTTTGTTGACAAAGTAATGTCTCTGCTTTTTAATATGCTGTCCAGGTTGCTCATAACTTTCCTTCCAAGGAGTAAGCGTCTTTTAATTTCATGGCTGCAGTCACCATCTGCAGTGATTTTGGAGCCCCCCAAAATAAAGTCTGACACTCTTTCCACTGTTTCCTCATCTATTTGCCATGAAGTGATAGGACCAGATGTCATGATCTTAGTTTTCTCAATGTTGAGCTTTAAGCCAACTTTTTCACTCTCTTCCTTCACTTTCATCAAGAGGCCTTAAGAGAATAGCACCGAAGAATTGATGCTTTTCAACTGTGGTGTTGGAGAAGACTCTTGAGAGTCCCTTGGACTGCAAGGAGATCCAACCAGTCCATCCTAAAGGAAATCAGTCCTGAATATTCATCGGAAGGACTGATGCTGAAGCTGAAACTCCAATACTTTGGCCACCTGATGCGAAGAACTGACCCATTTGAAAAGACCCTGATGCTGGGAAAGATTGAAGGCGGGAGGAGAAGGGGACGACAGAGGATGAGATGGTTGGATGGCATCACTGACTCAATGGACATGAGTTTGAGTAAACTCTGGGAGTTGACAATGGACAGGGAGGCCTGGCATGCTGCAGTCCATGGGGTCACAGAGAATCGGACAGAGTGACCAAACTGAACTGAGCTAAGAGAACAGCTGGGGTTGCGGCATGTGTGTGAACACAGGAGATTCCAAAACTTTGTTGCCCAAAGATTGCTGAAACCTCGGGGAAGAGGGCTTCATGCTGGAGACAAACAAAAATATAAAAGACAGCAATACCTGTTCTTCCAGTGATCAACAGGAGGGAGAAGGCAGCACAGCCCAGGGAAGGAAAGGGGCATGGCTTTAGAGTCGGCTGGCCTCAGGGAAATCTCTCATCCATTACTCCTTAGCTGTCTGGCCTGGAGCACATCCTTGACCTGTTTCCTCCTCTGGAAGGAGGGAATGTTGCCCAACCGCTCTGTGGTTCCCCCCTTTGCTGCTGCAGGAAATGTGGTGTAGCATCACTGCTCACTTCTACCTGATCCATCCCAATTTTGTTTATTATTGGATGGATTAGGTAGGCTTCCCTAGTGGGAAGCTAGAGCATCTGCCTGCAATATGGGAGACCTAGGTTTGATACCTGGGTTAGAAAGATCCCCTGGAGAAGGGAATGCCAACCCACTCCAGTGTTCTTGCCTGGAGAATTCCATGGTCAGAGGAGCCTGGTGGGATACAGTCCACGGGGCCACAAAGAGTTGGATACGACTGAGGGACTAACATTTTCACTGTCACTGAGTAGTAAAGGGGAAACATTCCAAGAAGGACTTAAATGTGGCTGGCTTGACAAGAGAGATGTTAGAGTTAAAAAAACCACTATCTTACTCAGAGCATAAACAAAATTGTTAAAAATCCTGCCTACATCCAAGTCTAACGTTTAAAAATAGCCTTTCTTAAAAAAAAAAAAAATAGCCTTTCTTATTCAAAGGAAAACATGTCAGTTTCAGAAAAATACAGATAAAGAACCAGAAGAAACATCTTACTGTTACTGAGGAGATTATAATCAGTGTTCTCTAGCTGCTCATTTCAATCTGGCCTGTGACGAGGTGATAAAAGGCAGTGGAGGCATTTTATTCATAACTGTGTATTTAACGTGGGCTCTTTTTTTCCTGGCTTCTTTGTAGCGGGTGGAATGGTTGTCAGGAGCCTCAGTTGATTCTTCCCTGCCCAATAATGTGTTCATTGTGGTGGTATTTCCTGGACAGCTGGGGTTGCTTAACTATGTAACAACAATAGCAAGATGAAGGAAACAGACTTTCCAATTGAATATTTTGATACAGGACTGGTTGCAAGAGGGCACCATATCCTGCATCCCGGGTACTGCTGATTGAATGATGACCAAAAAAAACAAAATTGAATCGGTACACCATCACTGTCTGAAGATGAAGACCAGAGTGGAGAGTGGTTCGCCCAGTGCATGTCGTCCTCAGCAGTCCGAGTGTGTATTTAGTGGGGATGCAGTGATCGCAGAGCAGTGACACATTTCAAGGACAGGAACTGGACGTTGGTAGTCAGTGTAGTCCCCCCGGCCAGTCCTAAAGTGGACCTGCTCCAGTCCTCGACCACTGTTTAAAGACTGTCTCTTTAAAACAGGACTGTTTTAAAGACTGTCTCTTCTCATCCCACGTGACAGCGCTTGATGATAATTTCATCTGAAAAGCCTCCATCATGGCGCTTTACTTCATTTTCACGAAGGCAAATAGTCTCAAGAAACTGAGAATAAAAATATCCAACATATTCCATCAGAAATCTCTGAGTTGCTTCTCACAGCTCTATCTGGACCAAATTTGAACATTTATAAGGAGTAAGCCGTGTGGTTTTCAATCCTTATGTTGTGTCTTTGTCATATGATTTGCATTCATATAGGAAGCCCTGCAGACTTGGAAAGAAAATGACTTTCTGATTGAATCATATATTTCAAACAAAGCTCTTTCATGAATAAAGAATATTAATTACTGTTTCCAGAGTGATTCCTAGGTGTTTTTGTTTTTTTTATTTTGAGTTGTGTGGTAACAGAAACATTTGTGCATTCCACCCAAGGTCAGCATAGATTTAAAAGCAGACGTATGCTTTAAAAATTAATTCATGCTGGAATTGAGAACATGGAATTAATTAGGTGTCCAGAAGCATCCTGGTCTCACCTCACTCTTACTTTCGATCCACATCGCTTTATTTCACCAATATTACACTCCCTGCCCTCAAAGTGAGGGCGGGGGATGGGGAGGAGCTCTTATCTGATCAGTATTATAACAGGGTGTTTCCCAGGCCAGGCTTGTGTGAGCTGGGTCCCAAGCAGAGCAGTTACGTTGGTGAGAAGCAGGTGGCTCCCGTGTTGCTCCCTGGATTGCCTCGGAGCCTCCAAACAGGATCCTTTGTGGGGAGTAATCTACTTTAACCATATATTAATACACACACACACTCTCCCCACCCCTCCCCCACCAAAGTGGTTTATTCATTTTGAA
This sequence comes from Cervus canadensis, assembly GCF_019320065.1. Classification (NCBI taxonomy): domain Eukaryota; kingdom Metazoa; phylum Chordata; class Mammalia; order Artiodactyla; family Cervidae; genus Cervus; species Cervus canadensis. The sequence continues at coordinate 109,631,112 of NC_057387.1, forward strand.
TTTGCTCCGTGGAGATTTCCAGTCACCCCCACCCATGGCGGTTCTGTCCTGTTCTATGGGCGAATCTCTGTTGGAATCATACCCTGCTTTGTGATCTACTGATTTCTAGGGGAGGGAGTGGGCAGCGCAGACTGAGGCAAGGCAGCGGGGAGCTTCGATCCTTCTAAAAAGTCACACAGGCTCAGTCAGACAAGCGAAGAGAGTGTCATGTCTAGGAAAGCCATCCCCTGCATGACCACAGCCCATTCCCAGGGGTAGGTCAGGCCTGCTGCTGATGGCTAATGAGCACGCCAGGTGGGAGAGAGTGCTGCTTCCATTTATCCTGGGGCCTTATTACCACCGTGGAGACAGATACCCAGGTTTGAATGTGACACATTTATTTGGCAGGCTGGACCTCCTACATGTCTTGTGGTTCTTTAGTTGCTAAGTCGTGTCCAACTCTTTTGCGATTCCATGGACTGTAGCCCGCCAGACACTTGTTTTTAGGGCTACGTTAAAAAAAAATGTGGTGCTGGAGAAGATTCTTGGGAGTCCCTTGGATTGCAAGGAGATCAAACCAATCAATCTTAAAGGAAATCAACCCTGAATATTCATTGGAAGGACCGATGCTGAAGCGGAAGCTCTAGTACTTTGGCCACCCGATGCGAAGAGCTGACTCATTTGAAAAGACCCTGATGCTGGGAAGGATTGAAGGCAGGAGGAGCAGATGACAACAGAGGATGAGATCATTGGATGGCATCACTGACTCTGGATGTGAATTTGAGCAAACTCCGGGAGACAGTGAAGGACGGGGAGCCTGGCGTGCTGCAGTCCGTTGGGTTGCAAAGACACAGATGGACACGACTTATCAACAATGACAAAAAACCCCCGAGCTTCAAGTATAAAATCTTGATTTATACCTAGTGAACAACGCAGTCTGAACAGAGTAGCTCCAAGAGAAAAGGGAAAGCAGTGCCTTCTGCTCGGTGTCAGGGGGTCTTTACTTGAAATTGCTGGTCATACGCGTGAGTTATGGTTTCATATTTGAGACATGCCTAGTTTTAAATGCATCCAGTAGCAGAGTTCACGGAAAGGTAGACACAAAAGTCCATACTGATCTCAGCCCACACGTGTGCCGTGAATTTTCCTTATTTCCCCGAGATGATGGCAGTGAGCCTGTGAGGTGAGATTCTTCTTCCTCCGGAAGAGCCTAAGTGTGTGTGTGTGTCTGTCTGGAGTTTCACCAGCTAGTGACTGTTGCTCCCACTGGGGCCTGAGGAGCCAGGAGCCGAGGTGAGCGTGGCCGTGCCTGGATGAAGTCAGAGTTTCTCTGGAGTCTTTACTGTGAAAAATGCCCTCTGTAAATCCAGACGGGACTCTTGTACACTGAATGCACCCTGTTCTTTAAGAATCACCGTTGGGATGTCCCTGGAGCTCCAGTAGCTAAAGCTTTGCCTTCCGGTGCAGGGCATGTGGGTTGGATCCATGTCTGGAAGCCAAAAGCCCACATGCCTCATGGCCAAAAAAACCAAAACGTAAACAGCAGAAGCAAAATACTGTGACAGATTTAATGGTGGCGCTAGTGGTAAAGAAGCCATCTGCCAGTGCAGGAGATGTAAGAGATGTGGGTTCAGTCCCTGAGTCGGGAAGATCCCGGGGAGGAGGGCATGGCAACCCACACCAGTGTTCTTGCCTGGAGGATCCCCGTGGACAGGGGAACCTGATGGGCTAGAGTCCATGGGGTCGCACAGAGCTGGACACCACTGAAGCAACTTAGCACGTATTTAAAAAAACAAACAAACAGGAAACGTTGGTATTTGTTAACTATGGCACATCTGGGTGTGAGCTGGATTGTGTCCCCCTCTAGAATTTATATGTTGAAGCCCTACCCCCTCAGAATATGGTTGCACTTCGAGACAGGGCCCTTAGAGAGGTTATTAAATTAGAATAAGGGCTCTCAGATGGCCTCTAATTGAATAAGACTGGCGTCCGATCTTATAAGAAGAGAGATTAGGACACAGATAGGCACAGAGGGAAGATGGCGTGAAGACCCAGGGAGAAAACACTGCCTACAAGTAATAGAGGGGGAAATCTTGACTTTAGACTTTTGGCCTTCAGAGCTGCCAGAAAGCACACTTCTGTGGTTTAAATCCCCTGGTCTGTGATCCTTTGTGACCGCAGCCGGAGCAGGTGGGTGCAGCGCTGTTTCAAATGCCATCATGAACGCATTAAACTGTCTTGGTTGTCAAGGTCATTAAAACCTTGGTAGCCACTTAGACATTCATGGACATTTTCCCTTACACTTTGACCTCCTTTGGAAAGCATTTCTGCTTGTTTGTGCACACCGTTTCCTGTGAGCAAAATAAATGTCTTCTGTTGCTAGGAGTATTGAGATTTTGCTTCAGAAGTAATGTTGCTGATACTGTAACCCTTGGAGGGAGTGAATTGGCAAAGCCGAGAAAGGTCTGGATGTCTCCTGAGGGACACGCGCAGCTTTCTTGATGCCCAGGCCTGGGTCCTGATCTGATTGTACCTGGAGTGTGTCTGATGCTAAGAACTGATGGCTTCATAAGTGAGCACTTCCGCTTTAGGAAAGGGAAAGCTGCATCATACAGACTTCCCCTGCAGCCTTTCAGGGTCAGGGTCCAGGGCTGGGAAGAGGAGGGGGGAGAGGGCTGTGGGAGCACCCAGGGTTGGGGCAGGTCAGGAGGGTGAGAGAGGGCTCCCCAGGAGCAGGGGGGCTCCACAGATGGACTGGGCAGTGGCCGGGTGATTTGGGGCCACTTAGTTTTCCAGGGAGACATGCCCTGGAGTTTGGCTGGAGGCGGAAGCAGTTTCAGAGCCTGGACAGTGTGGGGGTGGGGGGGTGGAGAGGTATATTTGCTCAGCCTTTCTTAGAACTTAAGAAGGAGCGGGGTGGGTCTTGACGGAGGGATGGAGGGATCTGGGGATAATCCTGATTTCTGGACTGGTGCCTTGTCCCTGGAGATTCAGATGAATGGGAGCCTGTCCTACTCCAGGCTGCCTGGAACTTTCAGTGCCCCCTCCCCGCTTGGAATTCGGGGAGAAGCTGTGTGTGTGTGTTGGCTCCTCTGCCTGCTTGCTCCCAAAGTCTGTTACCTCTTTACCCCGCCACCCCCCTCCCTAAGCAGAGCAAAGTGATGTTCTCTGACTTGCTTTCCCAAAAGCCCTCTCATCCTGCCTCCTCTCCACTGTAACTTCCACTCCAGCCTCCCTTTGCAAGTGGGGAGACCCCAGAGTGGGGTCAGCCACACCCCCTGCCTTGGGTGCACTGGGTACTTTGGGAGGGGATGGGGGCAGGGCACACCGGGAGGGAGATCCAGGGCACCTCTTCATGCCCTCTGCGACTTACTTTCCAAATCTGTGAAATTAGGGATGATAGCCGTACCCAGGGCACAGGGGTTTTAGGGGATAAAATGGGATGAACTGTGCTGACATCTGTGAAGGGCCCCCCAGCTGAACCTGGCCTTGGCCAGCCTTCCTCCAGCCTTGGCCTTGGTCCTCTTGGGAAGAGGAGCCCAGGGCTGGTCTGGCTGAGCCTGGAGATCCTGGGCTGCAGGAGGAAGGTGGTGGGGAGCCGGCTCCTTGGGGGTCTGGGTGGAAACGCTAGAAGGTCTGGCTGGGGGTGGGCCGGCCCACCCTGCCTGCTGTGCTGGGGTTTAAAGCCTGGGGTTAAACCTCTAGTAGCGGGGAGGCGGCCCGCCCCCCCACCCCCCTCCACAAGGAGGCTTTGGTCCTGGGAATTTTCAATCACTGTGAATTACCTTTTTATATCTTGTCTGTAAACGAGCTGGTAAATTGAAAGTGTGTTGCGTGCGTGGCTCACAAAGATTGGCCACGCCGCTGCTCTCCAGTCTCTATCACAGAGTGAGACCCCCTCTGGCCTGGCTGCAGGAGGTGGGCTAGTGCCGCCCCGCCCCATGCAGGCCTGGGGAGGGCGGTGTGAGCAGACTGCAGGCCCAGGTTCATCCCTTGGCTTCACTGCAGCCTGTGAATGCTGGGGTGTGGGGGGGGGGGGTGGAATGTGCTGGTGGCTTTCCTGGATCTCCACCTCATGTGCTAAATCTCCTCAGGCATAAACTTTTGTAATTCCAGAGAGCAGTCTTCCTGAGAAGAAGGCCTTTGGCGTGAACATTTTGCTGCCTTGTGTCACTTTTTTGTGTGTGCCCAGAAATGTCCAGTGACAGCTGTTGTTTCCTGGACACTTTGGGTGCAAGGAAGTGGTGTTTGCAGAGTGGCCATCTCTGTGGGCTCACTACAGCCTCCCAGGCCTTCCCTGAATGTGCCATTTGAAAAGTGATGAAAACCACTCTTCTGAAAAATGCCAGGTACTCAGAGCCACTGGATCCTTGCATTGACTCTAGGGGAGGTCTCATCAGTAGCATCTCTGTAAAGAGTTCTGAATTATTTCAGGTGTTGTATTTCTTCCTGGGTGTTCTAAGCATTTGGCCCAGCAGCCTGCATTTCCTTCTGTTCCCCAGTGGCTCAGCTGTAACGCATCTGCCTGCAAGGCAGGAGACCTTCAGGAGGCTGTGGTTCCCTCCCAGAGTCCGGAAGATCCCTTCGAGGAGGAAATGGCAACCCACTCCAGTATTCTTGCCTGGAGAATCCCAGGGACAGAGGACCCTGGTGGACTACAGTCCAGGGGGTTGCAAAGAGTCAGACTCGACTGAGCACAGAGCACGCATGCACACAGGAAGGGCCCAGGGCTGGGAAGGTGGCCTTTGCTTTCAGCGTCCCAGTGAACCTGCCCACCACCCCCATCTCCGGGGGGCTGGGAACTCCTGGGTGAATCTCCACCCACCCTGTTTTGCATAGTGGGCCTGACCAAGACTCAGGCCCTTGGAGTGGGTGGGGAAGGAGCATCACCTTCCCAGAAACCTCCAAGGAAAGCTTTCTGCAGGTTGCAGACTTTGTCCCCTCTGACAGGCACAGTTCAGTTCAGCTCAGTCCAACTCTTTGCAACCCCATGGACTACAGCACGCTAAGCCTCCCTGTCCATCACCAACTCCTGGAGTTTACTCAAACTCATGTCCATTGAGTTGGTGATGCCAACCAATCATCTCATTCACTGTTGTCCCCTTCTTTTGCCTTCAATGTTTCCCAGCATCACATCAGGTGGCCAAAGGATTGGAGCTTCAGCATCAGTCCTTCTCTCCTCCCTAAAACGAAGCTTCTGTCATGGGGAGCCCCCCCGCCCCCCGCCGCCCCCAGGCAGTCAGGCTCTGGGTACTCTCTCCTCTTCCCCCCATCGAGTTTGCCTCTTTTCTACCGAGGGAGGGGCAGCTTTTCTCAGGGGGCAGCCACCCCAGATCCGCTGCAGCTGAGGCTTCTTGTGGCCAGGGGAAGAGATGACTCACCCTCTCCTCTGCGCCTTTCTCTCTAAACTGCTGGAGACTTCCTAGATACACTGGAAGGGGCGGGGGTGGCCTTGCCTTGTGGCCCAGTAAACCGGAGCATCCGAGCAGGTGCGGGGCCTGGCGAGTCAGCTGACCTCTGCTGGTACTTGTGACGTAATGGGGGCCCTGCTGCTCCCCCCGCCCCCAACTCAGCTGGAATCAGCCCCCTGGATCAATGACCTTAACTGCTGGGCAGCATTTCTTCAGCAGAGCGCTGATCAAGGCTGGGGTTTAAGAGAGAAAGCTGCCGGCCCTGATCTTCTGCGGGGAGGTGGCTGTGTCCATGGCACATGGCAAGTGTCAGGTCAGAGCAAGTGACTGATGCCCTGAAGGGGTGTGCACAGGTGTGTGTGTGTGTGTGTGTTTGTGTGTGTGTGTGTGTGTTGGGGGGATGGACACACACACTTGAGCCGGGGCTCCAGTGATGAGAGGAGCTGGCTGATCCTGCAGGGTGTGGTGGGGAGGCTCCATACGGCCCGGTCCGGACTGGCAAGCGGTTAGACGTGTTGGGATGAAGGCTTGGATGCCTCAGCCCACACGCATGTGCTTCAAGCCCCGGGGCCAGGACCTCACAGCCTTCATCACACCTGATCCTCACATCTGCCCTGGGATTGTCACCTTATGGCATCAGTGAGGCTGATGTGGAGATCCGAGGTCACTTTCCCAAAGTCACGCAGAATTTGCACCCTTCAGGAGGCCAGCACCTCAGCTGCTCTGTGCTGCAGGGGTCTGCAGGGGGGTGGGTGGGGGGCCGTCCGGGGCCTGGGGTGCAGGTGCCGAAGGGGCGTTTGACTCTGCAGGTGATGGGAGTCTTGGGGGGTCTGGGCGGCATTGTGCCCTGAAAGTCTGTGATTGCAGCAGAAAGGGTGGTTGCCTAAGAGTTGGCTATGCCGGGGGCGTGACGTGCCAGGCCTGCCTGCCCAGGGCACCCAGCGGAGGACGGTGAGGATGGGAGATACTTGGGGACGGAGCGGGCACTCCTCATTTGGGGGGGGACGTTGGGAGAGGCCAAGGGCAGACAGATGGAAGGGAGGCTCTTGTTTCTGTGTCTCATTAAGCGGGTGATGATTGAGCAGTTTCATGGGCTGGCTGGCCTGAGGCGAGGAGGCGATTGTGATGGACGTGCCAACCCTGAGAAGGCGAGAGAAGGGTGTGGTCGTGAGGCTGGAGAGCCACGGCTCTGACCACTGCCCTGCACGCTTCCTGAGAGGCCTGGTGCCCTCAGGGAGGCGGTCAGCGCTGATCGCTGGCATGGGGCGGCGGCGGGGGGGGGGGCCCAGGGCCGCAGTGGGGTCTGCAGGACGTGGTGCCCAGCCCCGCCCGCTGTGCGATCGTCTGCACTCGGCCTGGGGCCCCCGCACTTGAGCTTGAACGAGAGCCTCTTGGAGATGCGGAGGGTTGGGTGAGGGCCACGTGCTGCTGGCCAGTGGACACGCTGTGAGGTGCGTCAGTCCAGGGGCTGGAGGTTGGGGTGAGCGTGGGCGGGGGGGTGGTCTCGGGGGGCTGCCAGGGTCATGGCTGGTGTAGACAGCAGGATGTCGCTCGTCTTTTGTTGGATTCAAGGGCCTGAAGGACTGGGGAGGAGAGGCTGTGTTGAAATAATGACTGGTGGCAGTTCTAGGAGAGGACGGCCAGCCTGGAGGCTGCGGGCAGAGAATGTTCGAGGCCAGGATGGTAGGATGGCGTTAGCTCAGCATGTGGCCTTGTGGGAGGAGACCCAGGAGGCCAGTGAAGGACAGGACCCCTGCAGGGTGAGAGGCGGGGGCGACCTGGATGGACTGAGGACTGCCCCGGCCGCCTCCCTGTGGTGGAGTGGAAGAGAGATCCCGGCATGGTGCCCAAAGCCCCTCTCTGTGCCCGCTTCGTTGCTGAGCCAGCTGCTCGTGTCTTCGGTGCTTATCGGACTTTGTTGTTTGTAGAGGTTTTCAGGCCACCTTTGATCCACCTGGTGCCCAGAGCTGGCGGGTGGAGCCTCCTTTTCCAAATTTAGAAAGTTTTGTGCTGGTCCGTCACCAGGCAGGTTCACAGTTCAGCAGCACTCCTAGGGGGCCAGAAACGACAGGAGGGGGAGACTCAGTCAAGATTTTGGGTCCTGTAGATCGCCTGCCCACGGCTGATTTATTCATCATTCCCGCCTTGGTCCATCCCTTTTCATGGAAGTTTCCAGGGCTGGTGGCGGTTGTTTTTAAAGGAGACACGCCTAGCACAACTTCATAACCAGGTACAGAAGCTGGGAGCCTGCCGGAGTCACCTGGGCCAAGACCCCCAGCCCTGCGTTCCCCCGTGCCCCTCGGCACCCCTCAGCTTTCTGCTCCAGGAACCCCTCACCCCTGATCTTTGCAGGCTGGGTGCTGATGACCAGGGTGTAGCGAGCAGATGCGAAGATGTGGACGTTTTATTCCATCTTATTGTGTCAGAACTGATCCTGGTGACCCACTTCTCTCCTGTCCCCAGAGCTCTTATGCAAATTGTTATCTACTGGGTGGGGGGGAGGGGGGTGGCTGCTGTCGCCAGCCGCTGTGGGGCATTTATCCTCCCAGCCTGGGGACCAGGGAGCTGGTGACACGTTGGCTAATGAAGGCAGGAGGCTGATCACGTGTCTCCCACTGTGGATTTGGGGTAGGGGGGTGGATTTGAGCTTCAAATAGGCATCTTAAACATGCTGTTTTCAGCATTCAGAGAAAAACATATCAAACCTTTACGTCCCCTGGGCACAGATGAAAGATTTCTAGATATCTCTGCAGCCAGATTCCACATGGGCTGCAATCGTGAGAATTCTTGTTCAAATAGGCTTTTTATCCATAAAGGTGAGCTTTGTCACCGTGCTGGTAATTCCCAGGGCATTATTTGTGTCCTCGACTTTTAGTTTCACGGGAGTTCTGGATTTTACGACTCTTTGGAGTCTGTGGGTCCAAAGAGCAGCTTGGAAGACACCTAGCTGTTGTCACACACATTCAGGTGGCTGGTCTTCGCCAGTTCCCGGCGTTGGTTCCCACTGCAGAGGCTGTCAGGAGGGTCCCTACAGGGGTTTTGCTTGCTGTGTCTGTAGGACCGCCCCATTGGGCAGATGTTATTATGAGGGGGTCCCTCCTGTGGGATCCTGCAGAGGAAAATGTTAGCAGGTGGGCTCAGCCCCTCTTGCCCTCGCAGGCTGGGAGGATTAGGTAATCTGTAGGAGTTGCTTGGGTTTGCTCCACACACATTCCAGGGCTGCTTTGCAGCTGTTCAAGGGACAGGTGCACCGTTGTGTGTTGCCCTTGATTAAATCCTTCTGACTCCTCGGCTGAACCGCTGCAGAGAGCTGGAGGCCGGATGGAAGAAAGGGGAGCACCCTTGCTTGCAGCCCCATGGTGGCCGTGGGCGGGAGCTGCTGTGGTTGTCACTCCAGCGGGGGTTGGTATTTGTTTCTATAAAGTGACAGGTAAGAGGCTTGGCTTTCATTCTAGCTTAAGTCTCTTTTGCCTGACACTTAGCAAGACCATGAAGATGTTCTGACACATTCCTGTATTCGGGAGTGAGGACCTAACTCATTCCTGACACAGGCATATTTCTGAAATCAACAGCTGCTCGTCACTGGCCTGCTTAAGTGGACTTGAGGTTTCTGCTTCACTTTAGACCTTTCCCAGGGGCTCCTGGCCCAGCTGTGTGCAGGGCCCTCTGCTCCTCTGCTGTGGCCTCAGGCAGGTGGTTTCCCGTGGAGTCAGCTGCTTTATCTGTGAAGTGGGTCAAAGGTCCGTCTAGTCAAGGCTGTGGTTTTTCCAGTAGTCACATATGGATGTGAGAGTTGGACTATAAAGAAAGCTGAGCACCGAAGAATTGATGCTTTTGAACTGTGGTGTTGGAGAAGACTCTTGAGAGTCCCTTGGACTGCAAGGAGATCCAACCAGTCCATCCTAAAGGAGATCAGTCCTGGGTGTTCACTGGAAGGACTGATGTTGAAGCTGAAACTCCAATACTTTGGCCACCTGATGTGAAGAGCTGACTCATTTGAAAAGACCCTGATGCTGGGAAGGATTGCGGACAGGAGGAGAAGGGGACGACAGAGGATGAGATGGTTGGATGGCATCACCGACTCAATGGACATGGGTTTGAGCAAGTTCCGGGAGGTGGTGATGGACAGGGAGGCCTGGCGTGCTGCAGTCCATGGGGTCGCAGAGAATCGGACACGACTGAGCAACTGAACTGACTGAAGATCTCTTCCAGCCCTCGCTAGCTGTAATTTGAACAGCAGTTCCCATTTGTGAAGAATGGAGTGATGGTCACCCTGAGCTGGTTCAGGAGGGGACCGTCTGAGCTGTGGCCCGTCCGATCTGCACACAGTCTCTGCGGGGGCTCCTGGCGGCGCTGAGCCCCCACGCGTGCTCAGGCACTCTGTCCACACCTAGGCCGTGCTGGGACGCACTCCTGGGTCCAAACCTTCAAGCATCTTGCTTAGGACATTTTCTGATTAAACACAATACCACCCTGCTTTGCATTTTAAATAATTAAGGTAGGTGAAACCTTATGTTTTTCCTTTCTAGCATTTTAATCACTTTCCTGATGCTTATTCATTTAAACAAATCGTAAGTGATGATGTGTCTATCACAGACAGCCTCCTCTGTAACTGCTGCTGTTCTTCGTATTTTGGGAGAGATCTGCTGGAAATAATTGCTTCTCTTTCTATAGAGAGACTGTCTAGAGCTTTTCTTGATTACATGCAGAAGCAGGCGGGACTGGTTGGATGAGTAAAATGGTAAAATGAAACGTCGAGAATACCGGGAACCCCTTGTCTCCTTTCCACCTGAGAGTGTCTGGCCTGTGCCTTTGGACTTGTGGTTTCCCACCTGTGGCATTGTGCCCCTAGGAGACATTTGCCAGTATCTGCCAACTGCGGGGGTGCGGGGTGTCTGTCTGTGTGTGTTGCTACTGGCGTCCAGTGGGTTAGAGGTCAGCGATGCTGCTCAACAAGCATTCTACGATGCACAGGACTGTCCCCACCAACAAGGACCCAGCCCGGGATGCCCAGAGCGCCATGGTGGACGCACCCTTCTGTGGATGAAAGTCTGGATGAAAGCCACATACCACTCCCCTTTTGGAAACCTTTTCTTGAGTGTTTCAGGTAGAAATACTAGTGTCCTGCCTTTCTCTTACCCACCTCCTTCTTAACTCAGGTCACACTTTCCCCTGGTCCACTGATTCATCTCAAATGCAAAATCCTCTGCGAGTCAAGTGTGAGCACCCTTGCGCAAGCGTGGTGCCAACTGCCGGCATCTTGTCAGTCAGCAGTCACCTGGAATCCGCAGGAGGGCTCGCGGGGAAACCCTGGCTGGCAGGACACTGCGGGGCTGGCTCTCCCATCCTCCTCTTTCCTGGCCCACCCGCAGGGGCACCCAGCTGTCTGGCTTCCATGTGGGCAGAACTGCCCGAGTCTCAGATCCGAGGATGCCTTCGGACAGGCGTGGACTGAGACGATGCTTTCTTCTGCGGTCAAACCAGGCTCGGTGGTGAGCAGTAGTGGTGACCTGGTTTCTCACTCGCAAGTCTGGAGCATGGCTGTCTTGCCCGTTGCGGTTACGCCATGGGGGCTTCCTGTTAGAACTCGGATGTGTGGAGCGCAGGCCTTCAGTGTCTGTGTGTCCATACATGTCACATGGTCCCATCACTAGGCTGGCGGCGACTGCACTGTTGTTGGTCCTTGAGGGAAGATCCTGCCAAGGTCCTCGGAGGCCCCCCGTGGTCTTTATCATGCTGGATCAGAACGTCCTTGCCTCATGGACTGAGCACCAGCTTCATCCTTCTGTGATTCAAGGGTCTCCCACTCGAGTCCCAGTTTGACCTGCAGTTTAGAAAACAAGGGGCAGTGGAGTCCCTAACGAGGTCAGTCCCTGCAGGGTGGTGCCCGGGGCTGAGCATCGCAGCAGATCTGAGATTTAGAAAGTCTTCCTCCTGCTCTCCTCCATCTGACTTGAGTCTCTGGCCGAAAGAGATGGCTGGGGAATTGTTCCGGAAACCATGCGTGTCATTCTTTGCTTCCTGTATGTGTTGGTCAGTCAGCCTGCTGCGAGAAAAGAGCGTCACAGGCCCTGTGATGGCGGGGAGGGCTGTCTGTCAGCTCCTGGGGGGTGGGCATGCAGAGGCCAGGACAAGGTCAGCGGGGGGTGGCGGGCGGTTTCTGTGGCCCCAGATGGGGTTCTGCCAAGATGCTGTAAAGGTGATGACTGGCTGGCATGTTCTGTTATTTGGAAAGGCAGCTCGTGGAGCAGATGGCTCTGCGGACTACCAGGGGTTTCCTTTTAAACAAGGCTGATCAGCTCAAGGAAGGCTTGCGAGATCACGTTTTCACCCAGGGATGTTTCATTTGTAGGCAGCTAGAGATGGCTCGGGACCGGAATGTCAGGGGAGGGTGGCCGAAGGACCTTTATCAGCTTGGGGCTGGGAGAGCAACTTCAGCTGCCAGGGGTGATGAATGGGGGTCTGGGGGCGTAGATAGGGCCGGCCACCTCTCCCGGACCCCCCCTGCAGTCCTTCGCTCTCTGACACCAGCATCTCTGCAGTATCAGGGCTTTGCTTGTCTGCCTGCCTGCTGCTCGGTTTTGATGTGGCAGTAAGATCAACTCCAGTCTCTCTGTCTTTTTTTAAAAGCCCAAATGGTGATACAGATATACTCCATGACTGGGAAAAATTCAAGAAGTAAGGGCCTAGAGGGGCTGCTTTAAAAAGCAACAGGAAGATGAAAGCGCCATGCCCACCTGAACACATATAGTATAATTATTTTTATTTTTCAAAGGCAGGTCTGGCTGTGAGAAAGAGGATTTAGATTCTGGAGTGGCAGGTTCTGGCTGAGCCTCGGAAGAGCCCACGTATCCAGAGCAGTAGGGAGAAGCCATTCTCCCAGGCTTTCCAGTGCAGACCATTGGGCCTCACGTGGAATCGCTATAATTGGGGTGGGAAACGGGTGCTGCCAGTGAGGCTGAAAGCACCGAAAGCCGAAAGCACCGAAAGCCGAAAGCACCGAAAGCACCGGCTGGAGCAGAGACAGCTCACTCCTTCAGTGTCATTTAAGGTGGATCAAATGGAACCTTCTACTCTGCAGCCTGCGTCCTCCAATGGCAAAGTGCAAAACCCGGGCTGGATTTCAGACAATCACGGAGGGATTGGAAGGACCCTAACAGTCCAGTGTTGCTTGTTGTTTAGTCCCGAAGTCTAGTCTGTCTCTCTGCGACCCCTGGGACTGGAGCCCAACAGGCCCCTCTGTCCAGTGGGATTTCCCAAGCAGGAATACTGGAGTGGGTTGCCATCTCCTCTGCTGGGGGATCTCCCTGACCCAGGGATCAAATCCATGTCTCCTGCCTTGGCAGGTGGGTTCTCTACTGCTGAGCTACCAGGGAAGCCCAACTGCACAGTATTCACATTCTAAAGAAATGCTGGCCACCCCCCTCCAATTATGGGGCTCTTGTGAGTGCCGCAGATATCAAGATATATTTTATATCTTAATTATGGGCCAGCTGATTTCATGTTAAAATTCATCTCAATGTTTTGAAGTTGTCATGGTGAGAACAGACCCCAGGCTAAGTTCAGGTGTTGGATCCTGGTCCTAACAGAGATCTAGTCTCTCTGCATTACTGAGTTTTAGTCTCTCTGCTTACAGACCTGGTGGACCTTTAGGTCTCGACAGCTGTAAGATTGGAGGCTTTCGCTGTCTCTGGGTTCTCGTCAGTTAAAGGGTACCTGTACCGTCCTTTCAGCCTCCTATCTGTGTGTGTTCCATCACTTGGACTTGAGGACTGCAGCCTTTTTCACGGGTTTGTGCATTCTGGAGGTCAGAGACCTTGCCTCCTCACTGCGGAGTGCCACAGTGGATACTCCATATATATATTTGATGAATAAATTCAACAAATGGAGCAATGAATAAATGAAGACTTGCGGAGATGTTGAGGTATCATTTGTGTTCAGTTAGTGTCAAATTCAGTAATAGTCGCCATTTCTCTGATGTCCACAAAGCAGAAAGCTAACAAAATAAATGGCCCGGAGGCATGGACGTGGACATGGGCAGTGTGCGCCCCGGTTCTGCTCCCGGTGATGAGCTGTGTAGCCTTGGGAAAAGCGCACACCCTCTCTGAGCCTCCACATTCCCCTGACCTGTGGGTTCTGGAAACCTCGTTCTGGTAGATGACTCCTGCCCAGCTCTAGCGGTAGAGGTTGGTGGTTTGTGGGTCCTATCAAAGCTGGCAAGACTTGATCTGCTCGGGGCGCCCATCTTCTCAGTGAGGACATGTTAGAGGCGCCACTCCTGAATCCTCCGGTGCCAGGGGCAGGGGGTGGAGCTCGAGTCGGTGATGGTGGTGATTATGTGTCTAGGTAGACCTCTGAGGGCGGTCAAGTGTGTTTTAAAGTACTTTTTAAAAAACGGTTCTTATTTTTTAGAGTAGCTTTTGGTTCATAGCAATATTTAACAGAAGGTACAGAGACTTCCCATTTATCCCACCCCTGTGCCTGGCGGGCTACAGTCCATGGGGTTGCCAAGAGTCTGACACGACTGAGCAACTAACGCGCGCGCGCACACACCCACACCCACACCCACACACACCCACACCCACACCCTGACATCAGCATCCCACCACCAGAGTGGTAAGTTCATGGGGTCGCCAAGAGTCTGACACGACTGAGCAACTCACACACACACACACACACACACACACACACACACACACGTCGCCAAGAGTCTGACACGACTGAGCAACTCACACACACACACACACACACACACACACACACACACACACACACACACACACACACACACACACACACACACACACACACACACACACACACACACCCTCCTTGACATCAGCATCCCACCACATCAACATCCCACCACCAGAGTGCTAAGTTTGTTACAGCTGATGAACCAACACTGACACTTCATCATCCCCCAAAGTCCATAGTTTACATTAGGGTTCACTCTTTTTCAAAAAATTTTTTAAATTTATTCTTCATCAGAGGATAATTGCTTTACAGTATTGCATTGGCTTCTGCCGTCCAGCCACATGGATCACCACAAGCACACGTGTGTCCCCTCCTGAGCCAGCCCTCACCCCCCGTCTGTGTTGTCACGGAGCCCCCGAGTTGAGCTCCTGTGCCGTCCGGCAGCTCCTCCCGGGCTGTCTGTCTCACACGGCGGTGCACGTACGTCAGGGCTGCTCTGAGCCGTCGCCCTCTCCCCTTCTTCCACAGGTCAGTTCTCTCTGTGTCTCTTCTTGCCCTGCATATAGGTTCATCAGTGTCATTTTTCTAGAGTCCATGTACACGCATTAATATACACAATTTTTCTCTTCCTGACTTACTCTGTGTAATAGTCTCTAGGTTCACATTTTATGGGTGTGGACAAATGTGTGATGACACGTATCTATCATGCAGGGTACACAGTATTTTCGCTGCCCTTAAAGTCCTCTATGCCATAAAGTATCTCTTAAAAAATAAACTAACTTTTATCTCATCAAGTCCAAATATCTCATTTCACTGAGGTAAAATTCAGATTTCCTAGATTATAACCTCTCTCCTACAGAGACCTCGATTCATCTTTATATCATCTTCCATGCCATAAACACAGTAAGTGCCCCGTAAGTATTAAAGAGATTAAAGAAGGGAAATCAGCATTTGCAAACAGCTGTCTAATCCCACGGTCACACCTGGTCTGGCCTCCAGCACTTTTCCTAGAAACCACCTCTCTGCAGTCTTGGCATTTCCAGGCCTAGAGAAGCCTGTAGAAAAGCATCCAGTTTGATGAGACATTTTCTTTCTGAAACTTTCAAACAAGCGAACTGGAGAGATCTGTGCTCAGGACGTCATGAAGAACTAATACGTGGATCAAGCCCACTGAATACCGTGCAGCGTTGGATAATACAGAGAACCAGTATCTAGAGAGCCAAGAAGTAGCAGGTGGGGAAAAGATGGCAGAGACACCAACATTAGATATTAAAGGCAAATACTTGGTGCTTACACAGAATGCCTGCACATACGTCTTAGCTAATTCAGTCCTCACAAGAATGCTCAGAGTTTAGGTACTGTTTTTTTTTGTTTGTTCCCTTTTCCATCCCTACTTAACAGGTGCAAGGCTGGAACGGGCCAGCTTTCCTTCTCCTCTTCCTCACTGGGTTCTCTTGCCTCTGACCTCAGACAGCAGATGCCTGCCTGTCAGGAGGTTACCCTCCACGTTGGGAAAATGGTCCAAAATATTAATTAGGAGTGAAACTGCGGGTCCTTTGTTTGGAGGGCTCTGGTGTGACCTGCACTCCCATCGCCTGCCTGATGTTGCCTTCCTGGGCCCTTACCAGGAATGCATTATTGCTTCTTTGTAAAGTTAGGACCCATACCTAAGATACTTTGTTTTTTAAAACAAGCCTTTTGCGTTGTATCTTCTTTAAGCACCTTGATGAGGATAGGATCTTCGTAAAAACCCTCAGGAGGTGACAAAGGCCTCATATTTTGTTTCCTTTTGCAAAACAAGCCCTCACCGCCCCCTCCCACACTCATCTGCGGTCCCCGACCCCAGGCTCCGGTCCGCGCGGCGATCCACCCCGGAGCTTGGGCCCGGCCGCGCATCCGCGCGCCCGCCGCCGCCGCCGCGCTCCCGGCACTCGGCGGCCGGGCCGGGCGCGCGGCCCGCGATCCCTGCTGGTCGGGCCCCCCCGCCCGCCCCGCCCCGGCGCGTATTTCCATTTTAAACCACCGCCCCTCGCCCGCGGCCCGCGCAGCTGCCCGCGCGTCCCGAACCCAGGGAGTGGCGGAGGCTGCGGACTCTGTGGACAAGGCCGGAGGATGCGAGTGAGCCCCGCGCCGTAGACAATGAAGCCGCAGGCGCCGCCGCCCGCCCCGGGCCCCGCGCGCCGCGACCGCACCTGCCGGCAAGCCCGGCCCCGCGCCTGATCGCCCGCCCGGTCCCGCCAGCCCATGGCTCGGCGCCCCGGGCCGGGACCCCCGCACTCGGGCCGCGCGGCGCAGGGGCTGGCGGGCGCCAGGGGCACCGTTCCTGCAGCCTGAGCGCTGCCCCCCCTCGCGGCGAGCGGGGGGGCGTGGACCCTCTCTGGGCGCGCCCGCCCTCCCCGCCTCGCCTGGCGACGGGGCCCCGACCGGCGCGGCCCGGCGGCCCGCGGAGCGCTGGATGCGGCGGAGCCCTGGCGGGAGGCCACGGCCCGGGGAGACATGTACCTGCTGGACGGCAGCGGCGAACCCGCGTCTCCGCCCGCGGACGCGATGCCGCGCGGGCCGCCCCCCAGGAAGACAGTCTACCGCATCTCCGTGACCATGGTCAGAAAGGAGCAGCTGGGTGCGCCGGGCCCCGGCGGCCCCGACCCACGTCCGACTCGGAGGCCCCGGCCCGCGCGCTCCCCGGACGCGCCCAGGCGGCTCGTGGAGGAGGCGGCGGGCGCTGAGGACCCGGAGGACCGCCGGCCGCCGCGCGCCTGGGACTTCCGCACCTTCCGCACCCGCAGCACCGGGCAGCTGGAACTCGGGCGGCTCCGGCCTTGCGCACGCGGCCCGGAGCCCGAGGACCAGACCGGCAGGCCCCGGGCCATGGAGGAGGAGGAGGACGAGTCGGGCTCGCCCGCGCCGGGCAGCCCGGACGTGGAGGGGACCCGGGCCGCGCCCCTGCGGCGGAGCCTCAGCTTCAGGCACTGGAGCCGACCCGAGGCGCCGCGGGGTCGGGCCCTGGGCCGCGGGAGGCGCCACAGCAGCTCCGGGAGCCTGGCCTGGGCGTCGGGCGGGGAGGAGGTGGCCGACCCCGGGGCCGCCCTGGAGCCCGCGGCCTCGGGGCAGCCCCCCTCGGAGAAGCGCAACACCCTGGACGTGGGTGAGGTGCTCAGCAAGAACGACGCGCTCTCGGACCTGGAGCGCTGGGAGCGCAGCAAAAGCAAGAACCGCACGCTGGACAACAGCGACCTGCAGCGGCTGGAGCGCGCGCGGGCGGCGGCGGCGGCGGCCGCGGGCTCCGGCGCCGCGTCGGAGCACCGGCTGCTGCGCTTCTTCAGCGGCATCTTCGCCCGCAGGGACGGCGCGCCGGGCGGCGGGCCCTCCCCGCGGAGCGGCGCGTCGCGGTCGCGCGGCTACTTCAGCAGCCTGCGGCGGGCCCCGGTCGACGCGCACTCGTCCAGCGCGGAGAGCATCGACGGGTCCCCGCGCAGAGGTGGGCAGCGCGGCCCGGGAGGGGAAGGGTGGGCGGGGACCGGCGGGGGTCTCCACAGCGGCCTGCCTGGTAGAACACGCCGGGGCTGGGTCGGGAGCGATCAGGGACCGACCCTCCCGGGTCACTGGCCGGCAGGTGGCCGTGCAGGGAGTGGACTCCGGTACTGCGGTCTTTTTGGTTCCCCCCCAGTCGTCCTGCGGGTCCGGAAGTTCTTGACTGCCCCTGCCGCCGGCCGCGTGTGCTAGTGCCCTTCAGGGTCTGTCTCTGAGGCCACTGTGAGCCTGTCTGCGGAGACATCACCTTGTCCATCGGTGTCTTTCTCCATGAGCTCGGGCTGCACTGCGTGTGTGCCGCCTGTGATACCCGTGGGCTGCCCCAGGGACCCCCGGCTTGGCCCCTGAAGCCACCACACGGGTGATGCTGCCTGGCCGGGAGAGGCGGCTTCCTCCCGCGTCCCAAGCCTGGTCTCTGCAGATGCCCCCGTCTGCGAATGCTGCTGTGTGGCCTCGCTCACCCGGCAGCTCTCACCTATCGCCCTGCTGGTTAAGAGGGTTCACTCCAGTGGTCAGAGCTGGGTCTCTGCCCACGGTCTCCCTGCCAAGTGGTATCACGTAGTGAGAGCCCCTCTGTGCCCCGACTGTTTCCTGGGAATGTATACTGGCATTCAGGCAGGAAAACCACAGCCCCACAACCTATTCTGAAATCTCAGTTATCTGCTCTGCCAGAGGGCTTGCAGAGAAGGTTCTGGAGGCAGATGTAATACTCTCTTGCAAGAATCACCTGACCTTCTGGTACTTGTTTGGGAGTCAGAATCCTCCAGAAACAGCAAAACTCTGCATGCCTGGGCAGCACCCTAAAGGGAAGAGGCCGGGGGCACGGGGATGGCTGGATTGTTGCACCCTTCTTCTCACGGGGAGGGCTGTGAGCGATGTCTGAGAATATCGTCGGGGTGTCTTTTCCACCACCGAGAAATCGTTAGTAATGTCCTTTCTGCTAATTACCAAACTCTGCTGCCAGTAGAGACGGAGGTGGGTGAAGCACTGTAGTGTGGATTTTTAATTAGAGGTTCTCAACTGCTAACTCACCACCCCTGGAGACACTGTTCCTCCTTAGTGGACTTCACAGGTTAGCTGACTGCCAAGCCCTATATTAAAACCAGCCGACACAAAGAAACCACTGCCCTCTCTGAAGTTCTTTTTAAGGTAAACTGAAGCCAGGTGATGTCATGTTCCCATCCGCTCCGGTTCATCCTCAGGTGATGGAAGATGTTTGGAACCAAGCCGTCGAATGTGCAGTGTGTTAAAATCTGAATTTTTTGATTCATGAAAGTATAGCAGTTCTCTGTAGTTAACTTGCTGCACACACCTTTTGTTTTAACCTGCCCTGGAATTTTTTAGAAGGCACCACATTTGACTCCCACCATTTTCCCATCCCTTCCCACATGCCCTTAAAATATTAAAAACAACGCGAATTATTTCACTCATTGAAAGCTGAGACCCTTGGTTTGTAATAAGCTACCTCTGCCATCACTTGTGTTTGGTGGAAGTTCAGCTCTGCAGGCAGGCAGTTCTTACTCTGATAGCAGGCTTGCATCTTTGTTCTCACGGGCTTTGTAGAAAATAGTAATTAGCTGCCTGAGTTCCAGACAAGTACACCTCCAGTCGGGGGAAGGCGGTGGGGGGCGTGGAGCTGGCCCACACAGCACTTAGGAGGCAGGTGCTCCGTCGTGGCGGCTATCCAGGCAAGTTAAAAGCTTTGGGGTTCGGGTGTCTCCTTTCTGGTCAAATGGCTTGATGGTGGATTTGGAATAGTAAAGGCGTGAAGTGTATCGGGAATGTTTTTTCTCTCTAGGGCAGTATATAAAATAGTAGCAATAGTAATAATTAAAATCACACTTGGTTGCTTTGTCCCTGTGGTCCTTACTCAGGGTGGAATTACTTTCATTTGAGTAACCCTCTAGCATTGTGGGTTGTGTGGGAAAACCAGTGTTCGCGAACTAGATTAGAGGACACGCAGTCAGAACTCTAGGGCCTTATTTCACAGTTCTAGGTAATCACAGAACTACTTCCTTCGCCTGTCTTTTGGCGAACAGGCTTGAAGCGTGTTTTCAGGATTTTTGTAAGGCCTGTATCTAATTCCAAGGAAAAGGTGCAGCCCCACCGCTTTTTGCTCTTCTCGTTTTATCATACTTGCTTCCTGTGATGTAGATTATGCACAATTTAGGTGCTGTTTAAATGAGGTTTTGAATTTTGGGTAGAACTCTCTCGGGTAGCTTTCTGAGGCCATGGAACCCAGGCCCAGTCTCCCTGTGAATGTCCTCAGCGGGAGGGTCCGTAGCGCCTTAAACCACGGAACCAGTTGGGTTTGCCAGACTTGGAAGATGAGGATTTCAGGAAGGTCAGGTGGTGTGTGTGGCAGAACACGGCCTGTGAGGTCAGGCAGCACCCTGTAATCAGACACTGACAAAGGGCAGCAAAGCTGGAGATGCTCACGCTCCGTGTGATAAATACGCTTTTCCACCAAGAGGCTGCTAAACGCTTGTGAGTCAGGCTTCCATCTTCAGACCTGTTTGGATTTCAGAGTTACAGGTAAGCTGTTGCAGACCTGTAACGTGATGTGTTTGCAGAGGAGCAGTCACTAGCTTTAAATCTCAGCCACTTTGTGGCAAACTTTGATGTCCTTTCAAGTGTAAAGGGCCTTAGAGGAGGGGGCACGTTTTCCTTTAGTTACACTCTTTCAGCTGTTAATTTTTTTTAATTGGGCCATGCCATTTCTGACCAGGGATCAGACCCCTGCTCCCTGCATCAGGAGTGCAGAGTCTTAACCCCTGGACTGCCTAGGAAATCCCTCAGCTGTTAAATTTTTGAATTGACCCTTGGAAAGGAACTTTAAAAGATTACCTGATTATTATATAAGTGGCCTCTTAGAGTGAATTTGCTTAGTCTTGGACCAGGTACCTTTGTAAGATGGTTAGAATCTGATTTTAAGAATGCACACGGATTCACACATCACATTGCTATGGATTTCTTATAACCTTAATTCAAGGCTTTAGGGTTAAAGATTTTTGAGTTTGAGCAAGCTCCAGGAATTGGTGATGGACAGGGAAGCCTGGCGTGTTGCAGTCCATGGGGTCCGCAAAGAATCAGACACGACTGAGCGACTGAACTGAACTGAGGGTTAAAGATTAAAAGCTCCTACTATTATGGGATGATTTCGCATAGTTTTTAATCCCTAATGGTGTTGCCCATTGAGAACGCTCTTCCCCTTTCTCCCGGTGATGTGTATCCATCGCCTCCCAGGGCTCCAGGGCTGTTGTCCTCAGATTCCTCTTAGGAAGCCCTGGAATGTTTCAGGGGCTCGCCTGGTGGCTCAGTGGGCCTGCCCACCAATGCAGGAACCACAGGAGATGAGGGTTTGACACCTGGGTCGGGAAGATCCCCTGGACAAAGAGGTGACAACTCACTCCGGTATTCTTGCCTGGAGAATCCCATAGACAGAGGAGCCTGTCGGGCTACAGCCCATGGGGTTGCAAAGAATCAGAGATGACTGAGGACTGAACACTGACAACAACAAGGAAGAATGTTTCAGAGAGGCCTTATGTCAGATCAAGGGCAGTTTCCTATTAGTTGATATGCATGTAACGGGGCAGAGTCTGTTGACACCACTATAATTTAATACAAAGGAAGATCAAATGATGAATGATTCATTAGGCTGTAGGGTGTCACACGCTGGCGCTGGCCTGGCCAGCCTGCAGATACTCTCTGGGACCAGTTGCAGGCAATGCCAGGCCAGGGCCACACGTGTTTTCGGCGTGTTAAGTTGCTGTCTGGGAGGATTGATTACAACAATAAAGTGATTCGTTGATAGCCCGGACTGAGATTAGCTCTTTAAATCAGTCATTTACAACTGATTTTTGACAGCACGTTTTGATGAGTGGCTTTGCTGTTTAATTTTTGATTCTCTTGATTTGCATCATTCAATTTGTGTAGGCAAAGAGACTGTTTTATAGTTTGTTTTTTAAAAAACTTCAGTGGCGAGGTAAAATGACAATGAAATGAAACAACTAAAATAACTTGATCCATTTTTTGAGTACCTTTTTAAAATTTATTTTTAATCGAAGGATAATTGCTTTACAGTATTGTGTGGGTTTCTGCCATACATCAACCATGAATCAGCCATAGGTATACACCTGTCCCCTCCCTCTTGAACATCCCTGTTACCCCCCTCCCCATCCTTCCCCTCTAGGTTGTTACAGAGCACCTGATTTGAGCTACCTGCGTCAGACAGTAAAATTCCCACTGGCTGTCTGTTTCACTATGGTGATGTATATGTTTCCATGCTACACTTTGAAACTTGATTTGTTGCTGAGAAGGACATTTAGGGCTTTAAAGAAAGAGTGTCCCTTGAAGTTTCTCGTTTGAGACATTTTGAACTAATTACATACTCACTATTTTGGAATTCACTTAAAAAAAAAAGTTAAGGATTCCAGGTAGCCATTTAGGAAAATCCCCATCATTTTAGTTATGAGGTTGATGACTCGTTTTCCTGGAGACAGAACAGCCCACCTGGGACGCAGGCAGAGCCTCGCTGGGCAGCCAGGGATGCTCTGTGGGCACCAGAGGTTTGGGCTGTGTCTTGCCATGTTAATTTTCTCTAGTTGGAGCCCACGTTTCAGCCTAGTCACCTGTCAGTGTCTTTCCTGATCTCAACCTGGGCTTGGAATATCCTGTCCCCAAAGGAATGTTCAAAAGGGCCTCTGCTGAAGAATCCTCCAGTTTTCACATGGGCCCAGTGCAGCCATCTGGTTGGTTATATAGTTAAAAATGTTTGTAAGTATAAGGCCCAACTATAAAGCACTGGTTCCACTTTGTATTTTTGGTTGTTTTCATGTTCTGTTGCATTAAGAGGCATTTGAGTTTGTATCGTTTGCTCTGCAGAGAGCCAGGGCTTAGTAGGGCACAGTTCCTGACTTCCAAGGTCCGTAGCCTGTTGGGAAAGATGGTGAATCCTGTGAACCACAGCTTCATGGGTACTTTGGGGAAGTTATGACTGTATTTCTCTGCACAGCAGACCTCCTTTGGAGCACTGGAGCATTGGAGCACTTTATCGAAAAGTGTGAAAAAGTGTTAGTCAGTCAGTCATGTCCAACCCTTTGCAACCCCGTGGACGGTAGCCCACCAGGCTCCCCTGTCCATGGGATTCTCCAGGCATGAATACTGGAGTGGGTTGCCATTCTCTCCTCCAGGGGATCTTCCCGACCCAGGGATTAAAGCCTGGTCTCCTGCATTGCAGGTGGATTCTTTACTGTCTAAACACTAATCCCACTGTGTCAGAAGGTCTAATGTCCTTCCAGGTCTAATGCTAGTGAGCCCCTTCTGGGTGTCCCATTCCTCTTCCTTTTGCAGAATGAAGAGGACTGGACTTGACACATAGACTTGTAATAAGTGTTTGTGGGAAGAACTAATGAAATGACCAGAGGACACAATAAAGGGGAGTAAATGGCCGTAAAGAGGGGATGGAGTGAATGAAGCCCTCCCAGAGGGATAAAGTGATTTGGGTCTTGCAGGATCAGTAGGAGTTTACCAGGTAGAAAAGAGGAGATTCTCGATCAGTAAGTTGGTTGAGATTTCTGTAATTAATGCCTTTAAAAAAAAAAAAAGATTCCTGTTTCTCCAATCTATATGACTAATGCCATTGTCAGGTATTAAAAAGAATGTTTTTGTTTCCAGGAGGTTTATTTATCCTTTTTTCCTTTTTTGGCTTGAGTTTTTTGTTTATGATGGGAAATTGCTTTCAGGCTATTGTTATTCTTTTTCTGTAATTATGTGAAAAATTATGTTCATTTAAAATGGTGACACAGTGAGTAAAATCATGAAAAAGAGGTTTTATTTATTTAGGGCATCAGTTGAGATAAAGTATGTGCAGCTGCAGTTACATCCCCAGGTGATGAACAGAATTGGTATTAAGGTCAACAGATTAGCACAAAGAAGGGCGATTATTGTCTTTGCATCATTTTGAGAGAAAGTGCCATCTGCCCAACATCGTTTCGGTCTAGGTTTTGTCCAGCTCACATTAGAGTGTAGTGTGGCAATGATACTTGTTTGTAGGTTACCGTCTGAGACGTTCTCTTTCTCATACATTTCCACTGAACTTGGCTTTCCCATTTGTTCTCTTTTCTCTTGTTGCTAATACTTTGCTTGAGACAAAACTGTATATGCTTGTAGAGTTTAAAAAGTGTTAGCACACATCTGTTCGTTTGCCTGGCTGTAATTCAAAGATGCGTCCTGACCTTTTGTTTTCTCATGTCTTCTTGTTGATTTCTTTTCCTTTTTTTTTTTTTTTTTGCATTGGTTCTTCAATTCTGACATCCCTCCTGGATCTGAAGGTTCAGAAAGCTTACAAAAGAAGTGACCTTTGTGCAATTGGAGGATGGGAGTCCCAGTCACTCCTTCAGTACCAGGGTGTACCAGCCAGAGGCTTGGGAAGCAATTATTTGGCTTCTCCTTATCTGACCAATGAAGATAATTTAAAGAGGCACACTTCAGCTGGTGGGAGGGAAAGGGAAAAAGGGGGTCCCTTTCTTCCCATCCTTTGTTGAGAATTGTTTGGAAGTATCTAATTTGTTTCTGGTGCGATCATCAGGTGCAAGGTTTTGCCTGACTTAGTTGCTTGATTGACCTGTAGGGCCCTCCGTTTATTCCATGGGCTGCATTTGGGTGCCATTGGGATTCACATTCATGCGCGTGGATGTTCATCTGTTTGAGATGCTTGTCAAAGGGCATCTTGTGTTCCCTGTCGCCCCCTGTGCCTGTCATTCAGTTCATGCAAAGACACTAAGGGATTTTTAGTTTGGAAGGGAAACCCGGGAGCCTGGAGACTTGTCTCCCAGTTTTTGAGAAGCAGACACAAGATGGACCCAGGAGTCACTGGTGAGTGAGATGCGTTAGGCAAGGGTTGACTCAGGTCTTAGAAGGCAATTCTCACAAGCCAGCCCTCACACTTGGACTTGGCTGCCTCTTTACACGGCTTGTTCCTGGTCCCCGGAGGCTTCCACACACAGCAGAGTCAGGGGATGTTGAAACGGGGGCTGTGTTCATTGTCTGGGGGCCTGGAATTGGTGGTCTTGGGCTTCCCTGGTAGTTCAGATGGTAAAAAATCTGCCTGCAATGTAGGCGATCTGGGTTTGATCCCTAGGTTGGGAAGATCCCCTGGAGGAGGGCACGGCAACCCACCCCTGTATTCTTGCCTGGGAAATCCCATGGACAGAGAAGCCCGGAGGACTGCAGTCCACAGCGTCACAAAGAGTCGGACACGATCGAGCGCAGCATGGCAGCGGCAATCTCAGACCTCGAAGGAAGTCTGGCCCCATCCCCCGCGCCCCCAAGGCCACTCCCACAGGTGGCAGCTGCCCCAGTGGCTTGGCTTTGCTTCCTGGGCTCCTGTTGGGCCACCGAACCCCCCATGATCCTGATGTCCTTTGTCCTTCTGGCTTCAAGGTGCTGGGTGCTGTCCCAGCCTCACCTTAATCTGATTCTCCTGGAGCCCGTGCTCCTTTCTTTCTTTGCTTTCTCTTAGCGTTCTTGCCTTGAACTGATTTCAGGTATGTGAGTTACACGATGATGGTGGCAGGAAGGAATGTTCTGTTTATC
Organism: Cervus canadensis; assembly: GCF_019320065.1. NCBI lineage: Eukaryota > Metazoa > Chordata > Mammalia > Artiodactyla > Cervidae > Cervus > Cervus canadensis. Next base: position 109,656,326 of record NC_057387.1, read on the forward strand.
GTGGGAGACGTTGCCACGTGGAGAGGGTGCAGCTTCTGGAGTCAGTGGAATCCGTTTGGTCTTGGCTGCAAACAGGCTCAAGGTGCCCTGAGAAGTCATTTCACTGCCCTGAGGTCCAGCTGCCTTGTTGATTTAAGTAGGTGTTAGAGTCCCTGTGACTGATTCTCCGGAAGGCCAGTTGTTGTCATTGTTCAGTTGCTTAGTCGAGTCTGACTCTTTGTGACCCCATGGACTGCAGCATGCCAGGCTTCCCTGTCCTTCACCATCTCCCAGAGCTTGCTCAAACTCATGTCCATCAAGTCAGTGATGCCATCCAACCATCTCATCCTCTGTCATCCCCTTTTCCTTCTCAGGAAGATCAGAATGAGTATGAATAAAAGGTCCTAAGCTATGTGGCCCAGCAGCTTTGCTTTAGAATAATTGCTTGTAATTTTTTTTTTTTTTTTTAGCAAAAGACCCCAAAATAGAACATTTCACATATGTGGATATGCTTGGATTTTTGGTTGCTCTGACATGTAACTTTGCCCAAGTGGGGCAAATGCATTCTCAAAACTATGAGTATGAATTAACCTTGTATTTTGTTTCCGCTGCTTCATCCTGTGTTTTTTGATGATCTTCATTTTAACTGCTTCTTTTTAAGTTGTTGACTGTTGTACCTTCAGTTTATAAGTGGGGAGGGCAGTTATAAACCTTCAGTTTATAAGTGGTCTTTTTTTCTTCTCTGGCTTCTTCTCCCAACCCCCCTGCCCCCCTTCATTTGTATAACTGGAAAACTTAGCTCCATCTGCAGCACATGGATTCATGTCATTCCTGATAGGAGCCAAACGTGTTTATTTCCAAGAGCTGTTCTGAGCGCTGCGTCCTCACCCTGCCTTCCACGATCCGGGGACTCTGGTGGGGTATTATCGACCTTTTGGAGTAGATCATTCACAGATGAATCAGCCTGAGACTAACCGGGAGATGTGTTGGGTCCCACCCACGACACGTCACATCATGTCTGGCGGAGGCTCGGTGGTGAGCACGTTTCTCCCTGTGACACTGCTCCGCTGTGTTTGGTCTCCTATGTTCTCTTGGGGTGCCAGCGGGCACATCGTGAAGCCCTTTCAGGCTGGTCGTGGTCCCGTGCGGCCTGTCGGCTGGGGCCGCGGCTGCTGGCATCGCTGTGTTTCTGGATGTGCGTCCTCGGGCACGTCCTGTAGCCTGTCTGTACCTCGGTTTCCTGTGTTCCTGGAACGTCGGGGCTGATGGCAGCTCCGGGCTGGAAGTGAGGGTAAGAGGTGGGCCTGAGGGAGCGTGTGTGCTGCCCTCTGGCTCAGAGAAGCAGGGACGCCAAGAACGTGTCCCCCCATCCCTGCCTCGTGGGGGCTGCTGATACCCTGGCCAGTAAGCAGGGCGAGTGGGGAGCTATGTATGTGAGAAGTCTTCCTTTCCTTTACAGTCAAAGATTCATTTCTTCTGTTTAAGGTGAAATGGGTAAAAATAATGACCCCTTGGAAAGAAGTTACAATTTGGGTTCCACTGACTTCTTTTTTTCTCTTCCAAGTGTACTTGCCTCTTTTTTTGCTCTGAAATACACGTTTGAATTTTGGTTAGTATTTAATATTTACTTTATTTACAACTCATACGTTACACACATATATAACATTTTATAACTCAGAAAATAGTACATTTGATACTTAGTATTTAAGTTAGTTAAAAATTTAAAATTCACGAGTACCTTACTCGGTAGGCCAGGAAGCTGGGATTGAGAGTTACACGTGCTGAGCCTTGCAGCTCACTTCCTTCCCCCCGCAAAGGGTACTTGCCTGCCTACACCACCTGGGAGGTTTGGACACAGCCACTGACCTGCAAATTCAAAGGCCACCTCCAAATTCTGGTTCAGAGGAAAGCTTTTTGCATACTCTCCTTCCCCAGTTCCCCGTGCGCTCCATCCTGATGAGTCCCATGACATTATTACACATGGGGATGCCTCTCAGACCTGCAGGTTGAAGGCCAGCTGGGTGGGGGCTATAGCAGCCTCTGCCCAGGGAAGCCAGGAGGGGGTGGACCCCAGCTCTGAAAGTGTCGGAGCTCAGCCCTGAAAGTGCCCGCCATCCTCAGCTGAAGGATCCAGGGGTGTGTGTGCTCTCAGCCACTCAGTCGTGTCCGACTCTCTGAGACCCCCTGGACTGTAGCCCGCCAGGCTCCTCTGTCCATGGCATTCTCCAGGCAAGGATACTGGAGTGGGTTGCCACTTCTTCCTCCAGGGGATCTTCCCGGCCCAGGGATCAAACCTATGTCTCTTACGTCTCCTGCATTGGCAGGTAGAATCTTTACCACTGTGGTACCTGGGAAGCCCACGTAGTTGGTATTGAACAGATCTGCATTCCTGAGGCATGAGTTTTCCACACTGCAGGAAATTTTTGTGGCATTTTCCTTTTCTTCTGAGTCTTTAGAGTGTTACCGATCTCTGGGAAGGAGATTAAGCCCTCAGGTTCCATCAGGTCAAGTCAGGCTTTCCGTATAAGCTTCCTGGGTGGCAGGTGTTAACCAATACCTTTTATGTCCAGAAATTACCTCCAGCCACCCCTGAAGGCTGACTTTTATTTGTAGCAGGTCTGCCTTTGGGGTGATAATGTGATTTGTGCATATAATGCCCGGTAAATCCTAGAAGGGTCCTTCACCTTAGATACCGGCTGACAATCCATTTCAGGTGAATTTCCAGACTTAGATGTTCCTGGTGCATGTCCGTTGCAACTTGATAAAACTTGCAGATAAAAGCCCTTTATCCTGGTGACCAGCCTTTGAAAGGCAGCTTGTTTGTTTAGATGACCTGTCAGCTTTTCGATTCTTCCATTTCCAAAATAAACAGGAATGCCCTCTTGCTTCACAGGACACAGCCAGAGATTTATCTGGGCAGACTTGACAGAGGGCAGGATTTCAGCCCCAAGCATCTCTCTTGAGGGGAAGCGCCCGTGCCCAGGAGTTTAGGCTCTGTCGTAGACAGCTGTTCCCTGGATTTCTCCTCTGGTCTCTGCCCTGGGACAGTCAGATCCGGACTGCGCCCCGTCTTTGGGGCCTGTGGCCTGTCGAGGTGTCAGGTCTCAGCATGCCTTTGGGGGGTCCTGGGTATGGGGGGCGCGTTTTGCCTGCCCCAACCGTGTCCCTTCATGCCCCGGGTCTCCGGGTCAGGGAGGGCCCTGCAGCTTAGTTGCCTTTCGTAGCGCCAGCCCCTCTGCCTCATAACACGCTTCTGGAACTTTCTGTCTTTCCCTGGGTCCTCAGTGTGCCCTGCAGGTGCAGACCACCTTCAGAAGAAAGATTGGCTCCCGCCGCTCACATCCCGGGCCCTTCGAGAGTCTGTTGTGTCGTTTCTGGTGAAACAGAATTTTGTCCTGCTTGTGCCGGATGGCTCGTGCCTGTTACGGCCTGGACCGGGGTCTCCGCAGCTGAAATAGAAACTGTGGTTTATTTCAAGGGGCGGGGCTGTCCAGCGCTGCCCAGCATCGTGCAGTGAAAGGACCTCCGAGGGGGCCACGAGGCCATCCCCCATCCCCTGCCTGCCCGGGGAGCTCCTGCCACTAAACTCTGCTGTTTGAGGACCAGGCCAATGATGCTTATTTTTAAGCTGTTTTTGCTGTGTCACAGTAAGGCAGTTAGTAGCCGCCACACACCTGCGTGATGTTTTCCAGGCTGGGCTGTTGGGAGCACTCTGCTTTTGTTGATTCACTGATTCCTGCAACCTCAGATCAACAGGACCGATGGGTTATCAGTGGAGAGAGGTCTGTGGTGATGGACGGGGAGATTGAGAAGGGTGCCCGAGCCCCCATCAGTCAGGGGCACCCAGGCTCCAGCTTAGCTGCTGCTCCGATGACCTTCCCTGCTGCACGGAGGTGGTCCGGGGGCTTGGGGGCTGGAAGGCGAGTGGTGGGAAGACAGGCTGCCCCTCGGGTGGCGGGGCCAGAGGCTCTCGTCTTCTTAGGCTCTTAGACCCTGACGCAGCATTGGGCATCTTCATGAACAGACAGGGTTTAGCAACGGCAGTGTGTCTCCTCACAGCCCCGGGAACCCACACTTGGGGGCCACACAGAGAGGGTCAGGGAGAGCGCATGCGGGTCTGTGAGCCGCGGGGATGGGATGGTGTGGGGCGGTGGTCTCTAGCTGGGGTAGATTCCGGTCTCAGGTCTTTGTTCTACTGCCCACCCCCCTTTCTATTGTCATTTATTTCGAAAATGTAATTTCTCATGGGCCTCAAGCTGTCAGTCCCTTAACAGGGATGTTCCCTACCTTGCCTCCGGCACCTCAGTGTTGAAAGTGTTAATCGCTTAGTCATATCCAACTCTTCGTGATCCCATGGACTGTAGCCCGCCAGGCTCCTCTGTCCATGGGATGCTCCAGGAGAGAATACTGGAGTGGGTTGCCATGCCTTCTCTGGAGCATCTTCCCGAACCAAAACCTGTCATAAAAAGGTCAAGGCGGTTTTCCTGGATTCCCCTGTGATTTCCAGCTTTCAGAGCTGGGATGGTGGTAAATTGGCACGTGAGTGTGTGTGCCGTGTGTGTGTGTTCACACCTGTGGAGTCTGGGCCGGCAGGGCTGAGGCCGATGCTGTCCCGGCAGGCGGGCAGTGAGCTGGGTTTTGGGCCCCAGGCTGCCGGTGCGCTCGGGCTGGCTGGTTTGCCTTCCAGCCTGTATGAAACACTTGGGGATGTTTTGGGGTGTTGGCAGTGGTTTTAAAAATATTTCTTCTATTTACTATTTTTTCCCTGGACTGAATTTATCTGATAGTAAATTTATCTAACAGCTGTGTATGTTTGATAAAAGTGTTGTTCAGCCACTAAGTCGTGTCTGACTCTTTGTGATCCCATGGACTGCTGCACCCCAGGCTTCCCTGTCCATCACCATCTCCCAGAGTTTGATCAGTGAGTCGATGATGCCATCCAACCAGCTCATCCTCTCGTCCCCTGCTCCTCCTGCCTTCAGACTTTCCCAGCATCAGGATCTTTTCCAATGAGTCAGCTCTTGGCATCAGGTGGCCAAAGTACTGGAGCTTCAGCAGCAGTCCTTCTAGTGAATATTCAGGGTTCATTTCCTTTAGGATTGACTAGTTTGATTTCTTTGTCATCCAAGAGATTCTCAAGAGCCTTCTCCAGCAACACAGTTTGAAAGCATCAATTCTTTGGTGCTCAGCCTTCTTCTTTTTTTTTTTTTTTTTTTTTATTAATTGGAGGCTAATTACTTCACAACATTTCAGTGGGTTTTGTCATACATTGATATGAATCAGCCATAGAGTTACACGTATTCCCCATCCCGATCCCCCCTCCCACCTCCCTCTCCACCCGATTCCTCTGGGTCTTCCCAGTGCACCAGGCCCGAGCACTTGTCTCATGCATCCCACCTGGGCTGGTGATCTGTTTCACCATAGATAATATACATGCTGTTCTTTCGAAACATCCCACCCTCACCTTCTCCCACAGAGTTCAAAAGTCTGTTCTGTGCTTCTGTGTCTCTTTTTCTGTTTTGCATATAGGGTTGTCGTTACCATCTTTCTAAATTCCATATATATGTGTTAGTATGCTGTAATGTTCTTTATCTTTCTGGCTTACTTTACTCTGTATAATGGGCTCCTGTTTCATCCATCTCATTAGAACTGGTTCAAATGAATTCTTTTTAACGGCTGGGTGCTCAGCCTTCTTTATGGTCCAGCTCTCGAATGTGTAAATGACTACTGGAAAAACTGTAGCTTTCACTATATGGACTTTTGTTGGCAAAGGGATGTCTCTGCTTTTAAATAATGAAAGTCAGACAATAATAAATGCATGGGTGCCTGGGGTCAACGCACTGGCTTCACTTTTACTGCTCAGAGGGCTTAAATACTGATTTCTGAAACAAAGAACCCTGCAAAGTTAGAGCTACAGGGACTTTGACCCCTGCCCCACCCCACACCTTTTAAAGGTGAAAACACCTTTTTCAGTTAAAAAAGTCTAGTCAAACAATGGTTTTCTCAGTAGTCTGTAAAATGTGAGAGTTGGACTATAAAATAGAAAGCTGAGCATCAAAGAATTGATGCTTTTGAACTGTGGTGTTGGAGAAGACTTGAGAGTCCCTTGGACAGCAAGGAGATCCAACCAGTCTATCCTAAAGGAAATCAGTCCTGAAATATTCATTAGAAGGACTGATGCTAAAGCTGAAACTCCAATACTTTGGCACCTGATGTGAGGAACTGACTCGTTGGAAAAGACCCTAATGCTGGGAAAGATTGAAGGCAGGAGGAGAAGGGGATGACAGAGGATGAGGTGGTTGGATGGCATCACCGACTTGATGCACATGAGTTTGAGCAAGCTCTGTGAGTTGGTGATGGACAGGGAAGCCTGGCGTGCTGCACTCCATGGGGTCGCAAAGAGTCGGACATGACTGAGCAACTGAACTGAACTGAACATTGTTTTTAAAGGTCTGGCCCAGGTGGGCTTCTGAGACTGTGGTGGCCACAGGCAGGTCACTCCTTCCCCCCACCCCCCACTCCCCCTGCAGGCCTGGCTCTGTAGGTTACATTTAATTTCAGAGCTCCAATCCGAACATTCAATGCTTTGCATTTGAAACTTTTCAGCACGTTTTAGTTTAAAAGAAAAAAATGATAACCAGGAAGTGACACGGTTTAGTCTTATCTTTTTTATCTTTAATTTTTTTGGCTGCACGACACAGCATGTGGGATCCCTGTTCCCCAACCAGGGATCACACTCGCGCCCCCTGCAGTGGAAGCTCAGAGCTGTCACCACAGGGAAGTCCCAGGGCGCAGTTTATTCTTAGCCCCTGGGTGGGCAGGGTGAACACTGCAGTCTTTGCAGGCAGACGTGAGACTGACGTGACCCTGCTGGCCCAGGAGTCGTGCTTGGGGGCACGATGCAGGGGCTCCTCTGACAGAGACAAGGCCTCCCCGCACGCTGGACCCGTCAGCTCAGGGTGGGTGCGTTGCTCTCGCTGTATCTTTGGGTGAGGTCATTGTGTTTCTTTCCCTCTGCTCATGGTTTTTTTGCCCCGTCCAGTCCAGTGTGAGTATTGGTTTTGAGAAGTCCAAATCAATGGTTTTATTTTCAGAGTTCTAAATCCAGCCGTATAAACACTTGGGAGTCTGGGCCTGGGATTTGGCAGGGGTTCGTGGCTATTTTAAATATGTCGGGAGCCTTCTTGGAAGCCGCCCACTGCCGGGTGTTTTCTGATTGTGTTGTGAGCCGGGGTCTCAGAGCTCTCCAGTGAGAGCACCCGAGCCCTGGGGTGGGGGCTGTTGACTGGAAGAGTCTGATTCTCTCCCCTCGAGAGCCTCTTTCTGAGGACCTGGGTGCTAGGTGCCGGGTGCCTTCTGCCTGTGAGCCGGGCTGGTGTCTGCAGGTGGCTGGCACTTGTCAAGGGGGTGGGGAGAGGTGGGCCTTTTTAAAGCCTGCGCTCACCAGTGACATTCGCCCAGGGGTGGGAAGTTTTACCCATTTCCATTGCGATAAGCAAAAGTAAATTTAGCACAGCTTCGAAGTCTGCTTATGGCCTCGGGTTCATCATTGGAGATGTGCCAACATCCAGGTGGGGCTGGTGCGTCTGTGACTGGCTCCGGTTCCCCTCCGTCCCCTCCGTCCCCCTCCACAGGGCAACACTGGGTGTGAGATGATCAGGTCACCGTCGTCCCTTTTGGGTGTGACCGCAGGGAAGTCACGTGTCAGCAAGTGCTGCAAAGCAATCTCCGGGAGAACCTTCAGTGAAGTTTACTGGCTGTTGAGGGTTCACATCAGCAGGAACCCCAAGGACGGAGAGATGGGGGTTGGGGCACTTCTTGCCCTGGGAACCTGCCTCTCCCTTCCTTTCTTCTCCTCTGACCTCAATGAGGCCCCCATCATGCGGGCCGCGCCCCCAGGGGCTGCAGCCCTGGCCAAGCATGGGAACGTGGTCAATGACTCCTGGGTTCTTGGGAGGCAGGGCAGGGATGCAGAATTAAATTTCCTAGAAATAGACAGGCAGTTATGTTGTGAAAACTTTCCAAGGGGTGAGCACCATCATAACAGCTAGCTAGTTAGCCAGTGGCAAAGTAGAGCATGCCCACAATGTGGGAGACCCGGGTTCGATCCCTGGGTTGGGAAGATCCCCTAGAGAAGGAAATGGCAACCCGCTCCAGTACCATTGCCTGGAAAATCCCATGGACGGAGGAGCCTGGTAGGCTATAGCCCATGGGGTCGCAAAGAGTCGGACACGGCTGAGCGACTTCACTTCACTTAAGGTAGAGCAAGTTGCCAAAAATCGTGACGGTATCTCCAGAGGATGTAACTAAACAGAGTAAGCTCAGACCCCAAAAGTTCATCGTGAGTTTGAGCTTGCATGTCCTTTGAAGAGGCTTTCCTCGGAGATGTTTTATGTATGTACAGCCCAGCCCCGAGGGGGCTTCCTGGCAGGCACCCCCCAGGGATGGCCCCTTTGTGCCCAGCAGGTGTGGACACCTCCACCTACGTGCGTCCCTGGCCCCTTCCCCGTGTTAGAACCTTGCACCCACCTTCCACCTGGCACCTCCAGCCAGACATCCGGCCTGCCCCTCCTGAACCTGCTCCCTGAGAGGTCCGGGGAGAGCCTCTCTATCTCTGCTTTTCTCCTTCACACCTCCAGGGCCTGGGCCCACGGGGAGCAGGGGGGACTTGCAGCTGGCACTTTATGGCGCGTCTCATACACCAGCCCGAAAGCTGGACTCGTGTCATTCTCTCACGCTTAGAGGCCAGGTGGCATCACCCCTGTGAGAAGCCCTGCGCCCTGCTCTCCATCCTGTCCCTTCCCCTCGCGCCCTCAGCTGCCCACCTGCACCCTCCCTGCCAGCCCCCCATCCTCAGGTGTACGTGCTCGGTCACGTCCGGCTCTTTGTGGCCCCGTGGACTGTATCCCGCCAGGCCTCTCTGCCCATGGGATTCTCCGGGCAAGAATCCTGGAGTGGGTTGCCATTTCCTCCTCCAGGGCAGTCTTCCAGACCCAGGCATCAAACCCGCATCTCCTGTGTCTCCCGTGTTGGCCGATGGATCCTTTGCCACTGGGAAGATTCTTTACCACCTGCGAAGCCTCAGGTCCCAGGCTTAAATGCCAGCACCTCTGGGCCCCTTGCTGTCTTCCCCGGGGCAGCCTCTCCCCATCCCTTGCCCTGGTCCCCACAGCTCCTGCCCTGACAGCGTCACGAGCTGCGCTTACAGACCTGTGTGCTCATTGGTACTCCGCCCTAGAAGGCTGCTTCTCGAGGGTGGGGCCGGTTTGGAGTTGGTCCTGCGTGCTCCTTGGCGCCCTGCCGGCTCCTGAGATAAGTGAACAGGCGTGGGCGGCTGGGTGAGGGACTGGCAGGGTGCTGTGGGCCCAGGGGCACGGTTACCCGTGACCCAACGTGGGGTGTCAGAAGATGCTCCCCAGATCTGGCCCGGTAGTGTCGGGGGCTTCCTGGTGGGGCTGCCGTGCTCTCCAGCCCTCGGAGATCAGCTCCTCGCCTGCAGGCTCTGGAAGGCAGGCAGCCCGGCCCCTGGGGCTGCGGGCGCTTGGCTCCCCCTTCGTGGAGGAAGGTGGGCTGCATGATGGGAGGATGGCCGCAGGCTCCCAAGCGGGCCCCACACGGGGTTCAGGCACCCCAAGGAGGTGGGGAGGATGGGGACGTCAGAGCCGGGGACGTTCTTAGAGTTGTCCAGGTTAGGCAGAGGGGCCAGGCTTTTCTAAGCCCGTTACCCGCCCATGGTCAGCTGTCCAAGGATCGAGTCCTTGAGCTAGGCCACTCTCTTTGGCCATCCCGTCGGGATCAGGATGTGGTCCGCCACCAACACGCCCCACACCCAGACCCCAGGGCTGGAGGGAGGGCCAGACCCACCCTCCATGGTCATGTGAAGGTGCAGTCGGAAACGCTCGTGAAAAGGGCATCCGAGTTGTACTCGGCATCGTGTAGGAGGACACAGAGATTAAATAGAGGAGTTCCCTGAGAACTGATCTTAAATTAGCTTTTCCTTGCCTGCAGAAAATCCTCTTTCTGCCAGAAATGGTCTCCGTTCCTGTGAAGTTAGAAGCAGGTCCTGTGAGCGGCTCCCTAGCAGGTGGGAGGTCATGGCCTCTCCATTTGGAAAGTGATGCAGTTTGGATGCCTGACGATTTAACGGAAGAATCAGTGTTTTATAGCAAGTGACAGAAATCACGTCTGGTTCGAGAAGGCGACCGTCCGCTTGGGTGTAAATTTAGTGACGAAAAGGAAAAGGAATGAAAAGGATCAGGGAGCACCCCCTGTGCATCTCCTGGGCCCCCGGGGGCATTTGCTCCTGTCTGCCTTGCTCGGCATCTCCTCCAGCCCTTCCAGGAGCTGTCCGGCTGCACACCTCCCTTGTTTGTGTCTACACGGGACTCCTTCCCTCCGGAGCGGCCGTGTGTTATTAGAAAGCAAACACAGCTCAGACCTAGAGGACAAATGCCAGGAGTAAGTCAGCGCCAGGACGTGTGGGGGCTCAGATTTCTTCCTCCTGGTTTAACCGGTAAGACGTTGACATGGAGCCTCCCTGTGTAGCCTGGTTCCTGCAGTGGCTTTGAACTGTGGTCGGCGGGGCGTTGGTGGTCGGGGGGGGATGATGGGCAGCCCCCCAGGGCTGGGGACCAAACATATGCCCTGCTGCCATTGGTCAGTCGTGTCCGACTGTCTGCAACCCCATGCTGCAGCCTGCCAGGCTCCTCCATCCAAGGGATTCTCCAGGCAAGAAGACTGGGGTGGGTTGCCATTTCCTTCTCCAGGGCATCTTCCCGACCCAGGGATCAAACGCAGGTCTCCTGCCTCACAGGCAGATTCTTTCCTGGCTGAGCCACCAGGGGACATGTAAAATTTCACATCTGTTCTTTTACTCCCTCAATGGACCTGGTCACTTCACAACCGTCTGAACGGATCTCTGACAGTCCGAGTCTGAGGACTAAGACGTCCAGAAACAGTGGGGACCGTCTCCTCTGCTTCCTCCCTAGTTTGATGCTCAGACCCTGAGGCCGACCTTCAGAGCCTTGCTCCTTTGCTACCGTGGTGACCGTGTGGGAGAGTCCTCTCATGTTCCTGTGGTTCTTAAAGGCATAACAAGGAACCACTCCGTTACGAAGGAAGCATCTCTTTTATTACCTTTCCTTACAGCAAAGATAACCCCCACGCCCAGGGTAAAGAAGGGCCCAAACCAGTAGACGCGTCCCCCCGCCTCTTCCTCCTCAGAGGCATCGCCCAGCGAGCTTCGCCGCGGTGGCCGTCATTGCAGACCACCTTCCTTGCCGTGGTTTTTGTGCTGTGGTTTATCAGCTCACTCACGCGTCACCTGGTGCCCAGGCGCGGGCTGAGGGCACCCATCCCGTGACCCCGTTTCGGTGTGTTGCGCGGCAGCTGTGCTGGGGCTTTCCGGCGCCCAGGTCACGTTTTGTGAGTGCGCACTCTGCACTCGAGCCGCCGTGGGGTCACGGCCGCGTCTGTGCTATGTGAACAGGCAGAGGTGCAGTGGGGGGCACCTTGCCGGGGCAAGAGATAGGAAGTGGGTGCACACGTGTATGCGGGACCGCTGGGCACCCAGCCTGCAGCAGAGGAGCGGAGCAGGGTGGGGCTGTCTTCCCAGGATGCCCCTTGAAGGGGACCAAGGTGGAGTCCTGCGGAGATGCTGGGGGGTACACATGATGTTGTGACCCTTGCCAGCCCTCTGTCGTGAGCTTCAGGTTTTCATTCCTCTCTGTAACCACTGGCTGTTCTTTTGTACTGAGAAAGAGGAGAGGAGGCCAAGATGGTGCGTGCGCGGGGACGTGGGAGAGCGGGTACCAGGGCCGGCAGTGTGGGGATGACCAGTGGAGAGGGACTTGGCACACTTGTTTTATCTTCCAATTTTTCATCCATTGCATGTGACCCGTACCGACCCTGGAAGGCAGTGACAGAGGGGCCCAGGGGTCACGCAGGCCCTGGAGTGCTCGGTGGACACCCAGGTGTGACGACGGAGCAGGCCTTCATCTCTGCACTCGGCGGCTTGTGTCCTCATCTCTCGGACAGGAGGCCCCAAGCCAAGCCTGCAGGGAGGAGGCCCGGATCCGTGGCTGTCAGCTGACTCAACAGAACTTCTGCAAGAATGTGATTAGATTTGCTGGACATTACAGCCTCATGGGCAGTATTTGTTTTAATCTTATAAAGCAGCCACTGGCATTGGTAGGGGCAGCCTGAAATCACTACCTATTTCCCTGTGCAAGGGCGGCAGGCTTATTTGTGGGAGAAAGTCATGCACGCTAACTCCAGGTAAGCCCCGTCCCCACCCTGTAAAGAGAACTATCCCAACACTTGTTGCTTTAATTTGCTTTTTATCTATGGTAAGTCAGGGGTTATGGTAGCCACAGGCCATTCTGAACCCATCACAAGGAACCCAGGTCTGTGAAACCTCCCTTTTGGTCAGCGCAAGCCCATTAAGTTGGGAGAGGCTTGGCCTGCCCCATGCACCAGGGCACTGAGGGTCTGTAAGGAATGGAGTTCCTTGAAGGGAAGAGTCTAGGGTTGAGGCTGAAGGGACCAGGTGCAGGCTTCTTGTCTTCCAGGCTAAGGAATGGGGCCCCAAGAGGCCAAATGACATGCTTCCTGGAATCAGGAATTCCCACCTTCAGCTGGGGCAGTGCTGGTTACTGTCTCCTGCTTCAGATGCTCAGCCTCCTGGAGCAGCTCAGAAGTGGTTGACCACATCCACGCCTGCTCACCCGTGTCCCCTACAGGCCCAGGTGGGCGCTGACTCTGTGCTGGCGATGGGCAGGTCATGGCAACAGACACACAGTGGGCTCTGTACATTTTGCCCCTGCTCTTGGGGGTGTGCGGTCCTGGATCCCACCGGCCACATGGCGTCCACTCCTCTGCTGACCTTACAGTTTTTGGGGGGACAGAATTCATGGGCTCCCTGGAGGCTCACTGGTAAAGAACCTGCCCGCAAATGCAGAAGACGCAGGAAACTCAGGTTCGATCCCTGGGTGGGAAGATCCCCTGGAGAAGGAGATGGCAACCCACTGCAGTATTCTTGCCTGAAGAATCCCATGGACAGAAGAGCCTGGCAGGCTACAGTCCATGGGTGGCAAAGAGTTGGATACAACGGAGTACGCACGCAGGAAAGGAGTTATTTCTGCTTGCTCATTCTGTAGTCATCTTCTGGTTTGGATTGGATCTGTTAGCAAGCCTCCCCTTATTATAAACATTAATTGCACCATGAATTAAAAAATATTCCTGACTCTTTACAATTCTTTATGAAATTAAAACTGTCAGACTCAATTATATCCAGCACAGGATGGACTGAAATGCAGCTTATGAATTGAAAACATCTAAGCCATCCCTGGCAAGAACCCCCAGAGGAGGAAATGGCAGTCCACTCCAGTATTCTTGCCTGGAGAATCCCATGGACAGAGGCAGGCTACAGTTCAGAAGGTCGAAAAGAGTCGGACATGACTGAGTGACTTAGCATGCACAGAAGCTGTCTCTTTTTCCCCTGGATTTATTTTAACCAGGAAAATTTTCTTGTTTCAACTCTGTCTTAACTTTCACGAAGAAACTGAATGTTCCCACCAGCAGCATCTGAGCTTCACAGTAGAAGTTACTTTTTAATATATATGTCGACTCAGACTTAATAAAGAGAACAGCCAACAGCTGCTTAGAAGTGCCAGGAGCCAGTGGCAAGAGGCTGTGTGTCCTTGGCCTTGAGCTGGTGTGTTAGTGGTGGGACCAGGTCTCTGTGTTCCTAGGACCCTTGTCTCAGGACCCAAGTGTGGCAGCCAGTGTTACGGTTTCTGTTACTCATCACACCAACCATCGTTTGAAAATTCTTGTTAATCTTCCCACTTCCAGAAGCAGTTACCCAGGCTCAGCTGTAAGTCCCCATGCAGTTCAGGTTGACCATCTCCTCTGTGCTAAGACCCTGGCTGGGTCTTTATCCAGCTCCCGTTGGTGGTGCTCCGGAGACAGAGAGGAGCCTGAAGGTGGCCTGAGTCCGGGGCTGGTTTGTGGGCCAGGCAGGAGGTGTTAGCGACCTGGACCGCAGTGGGCATCTGATAAAGCCCCGGAGCCCAGGCTCGTTTGGGAAGGAGAGATGGAAAAGGTTAGCCTAGGCGAGGTGTCCACCTTCCCGCCTCAGCATCTTTCCTTGGTGGGGGGAGGGTCCAGTGTCACTGCCAAGGCCTGGGGACATCAGTGGGGCTGAGCCAGGCGATCGGGGTCCTGGGAGGCCCCCTGCAGATGCCAGCAGAGTCTTTGGTCCACGATCGCCTTGGTGTGCAAAACTGAAATATAAAATAGGAAGGTTTCAGGTGGCAGCGGTTGGCTTAACAGGAAGAATGGGAGCTGACCTTTTATAACATTGTAGCTTGCGACCCTAACACATATTTAAAGTAGAAGGTACTCTCCTGCTTTCCAAAGTTTTGTGACCCTTTTCAATGCTGGTGAAATGGAACCTCCACACACTTGGTGACTCTTCTTTCTGAAAATCCCTGGGGCATTTAGTGGCCAAAATCCACTCCTAGAGCCATGAAATAAGCCTCCAAAGAGTGAACAGTCGCGGCCACATTGTGATCTGCCACCTTAAGGGTTCAGTTCAGTCGCTCAGTCGTGTCCGACTCTTTGGACCCCATGGACTACAGCATACCAGGCTTCCTTGTCCATCACCATCTCCCGGAATCTACTCAAACTCAGGCCCATCGAGTCAGTGATGCCATCCAACCATCTCATCCTCTTTCGTCCCCTTCTCCTCCCACCTTCAATCTTTCCCAGCATCAGGGTCTTTTCCAGTGAGTCAGTTCTTCACATCAGGTGGCCAAAGTATTGGAGCTTCAGCTTCAGCGTCAGTCCTTCCAGTGAAATTCAGGACTGATTTCCTTTAGGATGGACTGGCTGGATCTCCTTGCAGTCCAAGGGACTCCCAAGAGTCTTCTCCAACACTGCAGTTCAAAAGCATCCATTTGACGCTTATCCTTCATTATGGGAGGGAAGGGAATCAGCTTTCCTCCGGGAAGTGAGAAGCTTGCACACCTCCCTGCAGCTCATCTGGTCAGGCAGCATTTGCCTTGGGGGCTCCTTAGGGAGAAGGGAAAGGGTCCCATCAAAGGCTGGTCGTGTGGAGAAGGATTCTGAGCCACATCAGGGCTCAGGGGAGAGAAGATGCTCTGGGACTGTGGACCCTCAGTCGTGTCGACGATGGTGGGATTTGGGTTGTTTCTGGGTGGCCTGGCATGGGTCACCCTGCACTGAGGGGCCCTTCGGAGTGGGAGTAGGACATTGTCTGTTTCTATTGCAGGAAGGGGGGTGCTCCTTCCAGAACCAGAAAGGGGGCTCTTGTCTAACGCTTGGAATTGAATTGTCCGAGGAGACACGCTTGCTGACAAAGCAAGAGACTTTACTGGGAAGGGGCACCCGGGTAGAGAGTAGGAGGGTGAGGGAGCCCAGGAGACCTGCTGTGCCGAGTGGCCCATGGTCTCGGGTTTTTTGGCGATGAGATTAGCTTCCCGGCTGCCTTTGGCCAATCTTTCTTACTCAGAGCCCTTCCTAGGGGTGCGCCTGTTGCTCAGTCAAGGCGGATGTCAGCAAGAAGGATTCCGGGAGGTGGTGGGACACACGGTGTCTCCTCCTGACTTCCTCGAATTCGTCCAGCTGGCTGGTGGTGACTTGTTAGTTCTGTGTGCCTTACCAGGACCTCCTGTTTGTAAAATAACTCACCTAAAAATAAAATAACTCACTGCAGTGTCTGGCCAGGGTGGGCAGTTTCAGGCAGTGTGTTTCCCCTAACACGTCGAGGGTCTTTGAGGCCCCTGGAAAGCAACTTGAACTTCCAGGGAATTCCAGAACGAATCTGGTATCCCAGAGATTTATGGTCCATTCCATTTATTATAGAGATGCAGGATTTTCAAATAAGAAGTCGCATCATCCCTTGGAACACTGTTGCCAGTGAGCTTCCGTTAAATCCTCCATTGGAGAGTCATCGGCGTATTAATGTATTAGCCAGCCTGCAGTGTGGCTCTTTCCTGATGCACTGAAATGGATTTCTTATTTTATTAGGGACACGCATTTCCTCTCTCGGCTCAGAAAGGAGGCTGAGTGGAGCCCTGGTGCCTGCCAGCGCTCCTGTTCTCTGGAGCTGTGCTTTCTCTTCCCCCCTGTTGTTTCCCTTTATATTTTGGGATTCTGAATGCTTTAAGCTAAAAATATATGCTCCCTCACTTTTCTGTTCCTAAAAAGAAGAGTTAAAAAAAAAAAGAAAAAATTCTTGGAAATTTGATGTTTCAGACAAACATCTCAGTCCTGGAGATAATAGATTGTTTTTTAAAAGTCATCTGTGCTTTCAGAGTTTTTCTTTTTTTTTTAACCCCTGAATATAATTTCAGATTTGGCTGGAACCTCTGTGGTCACCGGATCCTAATGGAATTGTGGGGAAAGGAGAGGATGAGATGGTTGGGTGGACATGAGTTTGAGCAAACTCCGGGAGATAATAAAGGATAGGGAAGCCTGGCATGCTGCAGTCCATGGACTCACAAAGAGTTGGACGCGACTGAGCAACTGAAGTTTTTATTATGGTTTTAGTCCCCCTACCAGATAGGCTACTAAGATTGTCCCTCCTAATTAATCATTTTCCCCAAGGTGTGTATTATGCCAGGCAGTTGTTAGTTTGTTCTTACATGGTGCTCATTTTTAGCATGAAATGCACAAGAAGGAAGTCCAGCCACAGCTTTGATGCTTCTCTTCTGAATGTCAGAGTGTAACTGCTTGGTCCAGGCTCAGCGGAAATGGACGGACGTAATGAAGGGATAATCTTCCTGGAAGATCTTAAGTCAGCGTTCCTGGTTATTGGTGGAGTCCAAAGGTTAATACAGTCTGCAGCCATCTTCATCCCCTGCAATTAAATAAACTCCCAAGATATTGGAAGAAATTGCTGAAGGACAGGAAGTACTTTTTTTTTTTAGTGACTTTGCAAAATCCAACTGGTTTTAAGACTTGACTTTTGATCCACCAAGTCAAGTAAAGAGAGTGGAAGAGTTGGTGCTGTAGTAATACCAAATAGTCCGGTAGCACTAGGGGGAAAAGGGGGCGCCGGGGGCTTTCTGCCCAGTGGGAGGTTAATATTTGCTGGACGATTTCTCACCTGTTTTCCTAGCACTTAGAAATTAGGTGATGAGGTCACGATCCCTAATGGGCAGCAAGTTGTGAATTGGGAATCCATCCTTGTCCCTGCCCACCCACACCCGCTGTGTTCTCTTTGGTCCAGGGGGGTTGAAAGTGGGGAACCTTTATGGCTTGAGTGCCTATTGTGTGTGTGGTATAAGGAGAGCCTTACATTTCCTGGTTAAACGTGCCTTTCTGCATGTGAATCATCTTGAAAACAGACCAGGGCTGAGTCCCTCACTTAAGTGCTATTAGCAAGCTGGGATTGAAAGGAGTTTGGAGTCAGGATGAATTTTAAGAAAGTCCTGGGCAAGGGAAACAGCACAGTTCTCCTGGGAGCGACAACAAACAGCTGAGCAGCTTTGTTACTGGATCTGACTTGTGTCTGTTTCTGCTCCCTGCCCCTGATCCTCTTAGGTCTGTCCTCCCCTCTGTGAGTGTCAGCAGCCTTCCATGGGGTCCAGAGTCTTGTCCCTTCTGAAGGAGGAGCCAGGATGGGGCTGGAGGTGGCCCTGAAGGGGAGCTACCGGAAGGAAAGCCCCCTCCGTCTTTTGCTTTTGTCCAGCAGCCCAGAAAAGCTGCTTTGCTGCCGCAGACAGAGGCTTTTCTCTGAAATAAGCCTGAGTCCTTTGTGGCTGTGTCTCCCTCAGAAGAACAGGGAGGGGGCTTTGGGGTGTCTGCGGGGTGCACGCTTAAGATGCCTTCCTGAACCCCTCGAGGTTGATCTGTGTGTGTCCTCTGGAGGGGGCACAGGCTGTTTCAGAGACAGGGTGCACATGAGTGTTTTGGGGGACAGGGTGCAGTGGGGGGCCCCCCCTGCAGGGTCCAAGTCCTTCCTCTGCCAGGTAGATGGTGGCAGCTTTTACTTCCAGCTGCAGGTTGTCTGAGCCCCTCCGTGGAAGGCTGTCTGCTTGCCCTCGCCCCACAGGTCAGCAGGCAGAGCCAGGTGGACCCTGTTCCGCAGGAGGACGAAGCCACATTGATGCAGGTGCCTGTGAGTGTGGGAAAACAGCAGCCCATGGGGAGGAGGACGGAGGCCCGCTTGGAGGAGGAGGAACCCAGCCCGGAGGAAAGGATTTTCTCCGGTGTTTGTATAATGACGACGTTCCTCCTGCATCAGGCATTCAGATTGCCTGAGAAGGCCTCAAGGCCCACCTCCCTCGGAAATAAGTGCGGAGTCTCAGGGAGCTAAGGGGAGCCGACCTCCCCGAGGTGGTCACGGCCCGGTGGTCCAGCTCTGCAGCACGTGGTCCTTTTGTTAAGGCGCCTGCTGGGTGGAGGCTGGTTGGACCGGCAGGAGCCCCGCCTGATGCCCTCGGGGCTCCCCCGGGCCAGGCGGCACCAGGAGCTGGCTCCCGGCAGTGTCTTCTCCTACGCGCTGCGCGTGTTCCTCAGTGACCCACGTGGTCAGCAGTGTCAGGACCAAAACAGGAGTGAATACAGTGTGGTGGTGTCAGTACATCTGCGTCCGCCGTCTTCCGGGTCCAGACTTGGCACCCCTTACTTTGTGTGTGTGTGCATGTGTATGTGTACTTTGTAAAAACGTCTTTTAAGACTTTATCTTTTCAGAGTAGTTTTAGGTTTACAACAAAATTGAGAGGGAAGAACAGAGCTTTCCCTTACCCCTCCGCATCCCCACCCCCACCTTCCCATCAGCAACATCACTCCCCAGAACAGTACATCTTTTACCAGGGCAGAACCTCCACTGACACATCGCAGTCTCCCCAGATCTGTATTTCACCTTTAGGGCTCACTGTTGTATATTTTAAAAGACTTAAAATGAATGAAAGGGGAATGTAAAAAAAACAACAAGGAAACTGCTGAGGACTCTGTACGTGGATGACCCAGACAGTGAGAATCTCACGTTTCTTGGGGCTCGGCACTGATTGTCCCAACCCCGGGCACCTTTTCCTTGGAAAGTGCAGATCTGGCAGCTTCCCGTTTGCTCGGCATCATAGCGCCAGTGTGAATTGTGTGGTCACAGTGCACTTCCCCAATCCGACCTTCCCTGGACTTTGTCTTAATACAGAGTTAAGCTGGTCAGGAATTCTACCGCTGTCCCTGTTTAGCTATGCAGGGACTGCCTTTCTCAAGTCGTAAAATAATAACATGCCGTGCGTGTGACCCGTGGGCATACCAGGGTGACAGCGGGGAGCTGGTGTCTTTTCCTTCAACTTCAGATATATTGGTCATTGCCCAGTGGTAAAGAACCTGCCTGCCTACGCAGGAGCCGCAGGAGATGCCGGTTTGATCCCTGGGTCAGGAAGATTCCTTTGGAGGAGGAAATGGCAACCTACTCCAGTGTTCTTGCCTAGAGAACCCCATGGACAGAGGAGCCTGGTGGGCTCTATGGGGTTGCAAAGAGTCAGACACGACTGAGCTACTGAGCAT
Source organism: Cervus canadensis (assembly GCF_019320065.1). Taxonomy (NCBI): domain Eukaryota; kingdom Metazoa; phylum Chordata; class Mammalia; order Artiodactyla; family Cervidae; genus Cervus; species Cervus canadensis. Next base: position 109,675,850 of record NC_057387.1, read on the forward strand.
GCATGCATATTAGAAGAACCGGGCTGAGCGTTTCTGCTTAATGTTTGTGCCGTTCCCCCCACCCCATGTCAAGTCGTGTTGATTTCCCTTCCCTTGGTGTAACCACCTCTGTGTGCTGTGCGCCGCTTTGACCACCACCTGCGGGGAGGCCACTTTTTTCCTCTGACTGCCTCCAGATTTCTGTTCTGAAGAAGCTGATAGTCCAGGTTTTTCATTCCTGATAAACGTTCCCTGTTACTTTAAGTTCCCTAATCTTGGTGTTCTTTGAGCGTTTCTTTTCACTGTTAACGATTTAAATTGAAAAGATAACATGGAATCTGCAGTGGAGCCACGTTAATGATAAGAAACGACAAACTACCTTCCTTTCCTAAACTCCGCTGGGCAGTTACCCAGGGTCCTCTGCAGCCTGGGCCCTTGCCCGCCCCCCATGACATCATCCAAACAGGCCTTGGTGTCACAGGTTAAGTGCAGTCAGTCAGTGGTCACCAGCCGTGTTGTATTCTAAATTCCAGTCCAGGGGCTTTCAAAATGGCTCAGTGGTAAAGAATCTGCCTGCTAGTACAGGAGACATAGGTTTGATCCTTGGGTTCGGAAGATCACCTGGAGAAGGAAACAGCAACCCACTCCAGTATCCTTGCCTGGGAAATCCCACGGACAGAGGAGCCTGGTCGGCTACGGTCCATGGGGTCACAAAGAGTCACGACTGAGCGACTGAACATTAGCTGCACTTCCATCAGCGTGCGGGAATGTGTTTTCTTAATATGATTCTACTCTAAGTAGGGCAGTCGAGTGACGCTCAGAGTGGCCCCTTCTGAAATGGCACATCTTCTGTGGCTTGGGATTCTAACTGCCCTGCGGGCACGCGGGCACGTGCACACGTGTTCGCAGGCACACACACAGGCTTCCAGGGTATGTGCCCCAGAAGCGTGTGTGTTTATCCTTCAAGGGTTGCTGCACCGTGGAACTTAAATGTGGTGACCCAGGGACTGAAGAGCAGATAAGACCAAGGAGGGTCTTGGAATGCAGGAAGGGAAAAACCAGACCCTTATCGTCCTTCCCTCCCCCGTGTCGTTAACTATTCACGGATTTCAGGTCCTCCTGAGCAGCATAACCCACCTCCCCTCCTACCCCATAGTGAAGGTCGTTCAATCGTCTACTCTTTGCGACCCCATGGACTGTACAGTCCATGGGATTCTCTAGGCCAGAATGCTGGAGTGGGTAGCCTTTCCCTTCTCCTGGGAATCTTCCCAACCCAGGGATCGAACCCAGGTCTCCCGCATTGCAGGTGAATTCTTTACCAGCTGAGCCACCAGGGAGAAGGTATCTGCCTTACTCTTCCCCCCACCCAGTATACATGCCTCATCCAATCAGCAAATGACCCGCAAGACCCCCCGTCCCACTCCTTATACCCTGGGTATAAAAGTGGACTGAGGAGCCCTCTTCAACGTTGGTTCTCCCTTGAGCTGGCCCACTGTTCTAACAGCGTCTCTCACTCTAATAAACTTTATTCCCCTCTCATTCTGCCTCCTGTCTGGAAATTTTTCCAAGCCACGCCCAGATCACGACATTAAACAAGGCAGCCGGCTGGTCTGGGCCCCACGGTCCCCACCCAGCTCACCCCATGATGTGCTGTCAGCTCTGTCATCCCCGCTTAGTGAGTGCAGCCCTGGGAAGGCCCCGATCCATAAAGGAGCACGTAGAAGTCTCTGGCGTGCACCGCTTTTGCTGCGTCTTTGTTGTTTTTTGTTTAACCTCTTTGGAGACGGCATTCTGTCCTGATCGGGCAATGATGGAGGCGATAAACGTTTTCAAAGTACATCTTTCAAAATGGAAGATGCATTTTTCTGGTCAGTTAAATTAAGCATTAATTTTATTAATCTACTTCTCACAGGCAAATGTATTCTGCTCGAGGGAAGATTTATTTGCAAGCAAGACGGCACCGCACACGTTGTTCCAGTGTTTATATAATTACACATCTTTATTTAATGGAGCCCTGCTTAAGTTATTATGAATATGTAATATTTGTTGTGATAAACATAATCTTTTGGTGACATGTGCTTAAAAATCAGCTGAGCATTCGTGAATGAAGCTCATTTTAATTCCCATGTTACCCTCTTTGTTTTTGTATTAAGAGTATTAAAAGCTGTGTTATTGAATTTTTTTTTATATGCCAGATGGTATAAAATTTGAGGGGTACTGGAAGGTGGCAATGACAAGAAAGTCTCATTACCTTGTCCCCAAGCTGGTTCCTTAACCCTAGATCAGCAACTGTGAAGTTTTTATGCTTCTGAAAGTGTTCTTAGCGTGGACAAGGTTGTGTTGGGTTACACACACACACACACATCACTGTGGCTTTGGGATGGTTGCACTTTTTACACTGAGGCTTTTGTTGGCGACTTAGCCTTCCTTACTGGAATGTATCCCGGAGAAGGAAATGGCAACCCACCCCAATGTTCTTGCCCGGAGAATCCCATGGACAGAGGATCCTGGCCAGTTATAGTCCACAGGGTCGCAGAGAGTCGGACGTGACTGAGTGAACACAGAAATGTATCCACGTGCACATAACCAGCCCTGGGTTGTCAGAAGCACGGCAACAGCCCGGCTTTGGGGGATATTCTTGGTACAGGTATTTCATGCTGATGGAATAACTGGCATCTACTTCCTTGGACCATTGGAGTCACCCCACCCCCAATCCTACAATCCGCATTCCTGTTTTCCTGAAAGATCAGCTGATGACAGAGAGTGAGTGAGTGGTGACCTCTTTGATCACTCTGTTCACTGCTGGGAGGGTGTGACGTTGGGTACTGTTTGCTGAGTGCGCACGAGGGCTCAGGCAGGCCTTGTGCTAGAGCACCCACGGCTAACTTGTCTGCAGGGACAGCTTGTCTGGGACACGTTAGGGTGGTGCCCGCCGGCCAAAGAGTGGGTGTGCAGGTACCAAATTAATGTGCGCCCCCCGACATGTGGCCCCCAGCTGGCTCACTTCCATGGAGGGAGCAGTGGCCCTTGCCCTTCCCTTTCCTGAATGAGCATCTTTCCTTCTGAGCTCCTTTCCAGTGGGCCCGCTCACTCTCTGCCAGTTGGCCGGGCATTCGAGTCCCCAGAGTCCAGCGTCTCTGCTGTCGGACACCCGTCCCCGCCAGCTCTCAGCTGAGCCTCGGAGGCCCTTTCCAGCTTCCTGGTGCATCCCGTCCCATCCTTCTCTGCCCAGAAGTCCTCCTCTGATGTGAGGAAGACCTCTGAGCCGGCAGACCTCAGCCTCTGTCTTGGCGGGGCTGGCGGCGTCTAGTTTTTGGCGTCACTGTCTTTCTTCTCCAAGGGTTTTCTGGCCCTTCTCTGCGGTGCCCCCAGTGGAGCTGAACGGGGTACGTCGATGCCCTGTTGCTGCATCCGTTGGGTTAGAAAGTCGGGCATCTATTTGAAACCCTGGCATTACTTGACTTTTAGGCCATTTGTGATTTGACTTCTTGGTCATCATGTAGCATGAAGGAACTGGGGAATTTTCAGAAAAGGCATAGAGAGGGAGGGCCCTTTGGAGGGAGAGATGTTTGCCTTCCGCTTGGTGGTCGCCGGGGTAGCTGTCGTGTTCATTACCAGCTCTGTCTGTCCGTCCCTAAGTACACAGATGGGGTGGTGGGGTGGGGTGCCATGAAGGGAAATGGCAGGTGGGGGACACGGGGAATCAGGTCATCGGGGTCCTCTCTGTGGGGCGGTCACCTCCACCCATACACGTGGGGGTGAGAGGCCAAGACGGTCAGGGGAGGCTGCCCCGAGAGTGCTGACTGGGGGGCCGGGCCCTGCCGAGGGCCCCAGAGTGGCTGGGCACCCCCGGTGTTTCCGACACATCACACATCACCCCGAAGTGTCCTGACTGGACCTTCAGTGTCTGTTGTGTCATTGAGGATCGGAAGTCCAGCACATAGGTCTTCTAAAGCATAACATGCTGTAAACACTTGGATTTTCAAAATCCAGTCATGAGCTACTGTAACTTTGTTGGTGGAATTTCACACAAGTTACGATTATTTTAGGGAAAACCCAGAGACCCAAAGTTGGGTGGCATCAGGGTCAGTTCAAGAAAGGCCAGAGCCTCCATTGTCCTCCCAATGGCCCACACTTAGGGTCAGAAGGGTCTAAACACCCAGGACAGTGGGTCCTAAAGGGCTGGGGCAGGACTTAGTGGTCTTGGGTCGGAGAGGGTGATGAGGTTTAACAGACAATTACGGATTGGCATTAGAACAGCCGTGTGTGGCAGGCAGATCTCAACAGCTCGGGGGACGTGATCCCAGGCCAGGGACTGGACCGCCTTCCATGTCCTTCCGGTTTGAAAAGTGGCACCTTGGGGGCGTACTGACCCTGCCCTCCTGTTAAGTCACGGCGTCTCACTTGCGTTCACCCTCCTATTTTACAGATGCCTTCGTGAACAGCCAGGAATGGACGTTGAGTCGATCCGTCCCGGAGCTCAAAGTGGTGAGTGGTTGCTCTGGCCTTGAGCATGGTTGTTTCTCCAACTGCAGGAGGGGGGCTCGGAATGGGCTTAGGAAGAGGCACGGTGTGACCTGTGAGCACCCCAAGTCTTCATCCTGGGGGCTGTCTCCTCCCCTGGGGCCCAGAGGTGTGTCTGGTGTGTCCTGCGGAGTGGAGGGGCTGCAGGTGAGGCTGAGGTTAGGGCTGGAGCCCCAAGGGTGCCTGTGATGGTCATGATGGATGGCCGGGCAGATGGCCTGTGTGCAGGGCTGGGTGCCCCCCTGCCATTCTGTCTCGTGTGTGTGTGTGTGTGTGTGTGTGTGTGTGACTCATTGGCTTGTCTCTCACACACCCACCCACCCACAGCTTTACTAGTCCTTTGCAGGATGTCATGGGAAGTCTCTGTGCTAGCCATCAAGTCATAATTGTAATTCATTAGTAAGAAAATGTGACTATGTACTGTTAACGAAGGAGCAGTGAAAAATTAAAAGCTTTGTTCTCATTATGAACTTTAATAATTCAGCGAGGCTACTCAAACCTTTGTCTGCTGTTCAGTCGCTAAGTCGTATCCGACTCTTGGTGACCCTGTGGACTGTTGCCTGCCAGGCCCCTCTGTCCTCCACTATCTCCTGGAAATTTAAAGCTTAGGAATAGACTGACATAAAAAATAACTTGAGTCTGTTGCAGTCATACCTCTGAGCCCCTCCGCACTTTGCACCCGTCATGTTAAGGTGGAAGCAAGGACCAATAGAACTATTAAATGACCATGTTACTGTGTGATAAGTGGCATTTGGAGGATGTGTGTGTGTGTGTGTTTGTGTATGTGTGTATGTATATGTATGTGTGTATGCATATGTGTTTGTGTGTGTTTGTATATGTTTTTGTGTGTATGTGTGTATGTATTATGTGTTTGTGTATGTATATGTGTTTTTGTGTGTGTATATGTGTTTGTGTGTGTATGTATATGTGTTTGTGTGTTTGTGTGTATGTATATGTGATTTTGTGTGTGTATAGGTGTGTATGTGTGTGTGTATGTGTGTTTGTGTATGTGTGTATGTATGTGTATGTGTGTATGTATGTGTTTGTGTGTGTATGTATATGTATATGTGTGTTTGTGTATGTGTGTATGTATATGTGTTTTTGTGTGTGTATATGTGTGTTTGTGTGTGTGTATATGTGTGTGTGTGTGTTTGTGTATGTGTGTATGTATGTGTTTATGTGTGTATGTATATGTGTTTTTGGGTGTGTGTGTTTGTGTATGCGTGTATGTATATGTGTTTGTGTGTGTATATGTGTATTTGTGTATGTGTGTATGTATGTGTTTTTGTGTGTGTATGTGTGTATGGGCTCTTGGGGGAGCCCACGCGGCCCGCCGTCCCAGGGCGCTGCAGAAGTGTGGGTTCCACAAGCCCAGCTGCGGGATAGCGCCGCTCTGTCCCATGCGCTCTGAGACACGTCCCCAGCAGAGGGCTGATCCCATGGACCTTGGTCAGGAAATGATGTCAGCAGTCTCGGGCCAGCAGCCAGAGATGCTCCTCAAGAGATTTCCAGGAAGGTTTCCCAGTTTCAGATGGGCCCTCCTGAGCCAGCCGAAGGGGGTGAGGTTCTGCCGGCAGAGTGAAACAGAAGGAACAGTGCTGAGATGAGGAAGGTGCTCTCTCTGTGTGGGGCGCGGGGCCCCTGCCTGGGGGAGCCAACCCCTTTAGTTCTAATGGGTCCGGAGTTGTCCCCGCTTTGCAGAGCGGACGACTGAGCCTCAGACATTAAGACGCACCCTAGGGGACTTCCCTGGTGGCCCAGTGGTTAAGAATCTGCCTTGCGGTGCAGGGGACACGGGTTCATCCCTCATCTGGGAACTAAGACCCCGTGTTCCATGGAGTAAATAAGCCTGTGCACCACCATGAAGACCCAATGCAGCCAAAATAAAGAAATAAACATTAAAAAGTTGAATAAAGAAGGTGCCCAAAGAGCTCCAGGTACTATGTGGCCTTCCCTGGTAGCTCAGCTGGTAAGAATCCGCCTGCGATACAGGAGACGTGAGTTCGATCCCTGGGTTGGGAAGATCTCCTGGAGGAGGGAACAGCTACCCACTCCAGTATTCTAGCCTGGAGAATTCCATGGACTGTGTAGTCCATGGGGTCGCAAAGAGTCAGACATGACTGAGCGAATGTCACTTTAGTACGAGGTGGAGCCGGATTTGAGCCAGGAGTTTGTGTGTCTGATCAGCGCTGCAGGCAGAACTTTCTGCAGCGTGGAAAGGTTCTCTTTCTTCGCTGCCCGAGGTGGAAGCTGTGGGACCCGTGTGGCTGTGGAGCCTTTGAAGTGTGGCCAGTGGAGGCAGGGAGCTGAGGATTGAAGTGTCATCTGAGGATCAGACCCTCTGGTTTAGACCCAGTTTGGGGAACTGAAGGTGTTGATGGTTCTGCCAGAGCCACACACCAGCCCATGATAACTGAGGGTGCCTCCCACCCAGACCTGTTCTCTGCTGGTATTTCCAAAGCGTGCAGTGTTCTGGAATCAATGCCTGGGATGGGGGGGGTGGTGGCCGTGTTAACAGGTGGATTTACAATCCTGAAACAGAACTCTCTCGTAAAGCTGGCTGGAATTCACAGGAGGGGTGGACTGCATCTCTTGGACAAGTAAATGCAAAGGATTCTGGAGTTCTTCTGGGGAAGGTGCTCCCCCCCCCACCCCCCAGCTGTGTGGAGTGGGCCAGGACCCCCACTGGTGCCCTCCTGCTGTGGGGAGGAGCAGCGGGCAGCCCAGCCTCCTCGGGAGACCCCTTCTGTGCTAAGGCGTTCCCAGCATCTGCAGAAACGCTCCTTTGTTCGAGCGCAACCTCTGTGTGTGCCCAGAGGGCCGCGATTGTGTCCTGCTGGGTACGGCACCCAGGACGGGTGGCCTCTTAGGTCAGCGCCCCTCAGAACCCCGACTCCATTTCAGAAATGCAGCAGGTCCGTGACATAATAGCAAGCCCCAAATGGACTCTTTATATTGTGTTTGACCATAAATCTTCTGGAACCTGTCAGAGAGGAAAATGTCAATGTTTGCTTGCTTGCTTTCTGGCCCCATTGTCCAGCTTGCAGGACCCTAGCTCCCTGACCAGGGATTGAACCTGGGCCCTCGGCGGTGAAAGTATCGAGTCCTAACCACCCAACTGCCAGGGAATTCCCTAGTGTTGGCTTCCTTTTCCAGAGGGGCAGCGCCAGGCTGTCGGCTTCCCGAGGTGGGGTAGATGGTGGGGAGATGATGAATGGCCAGTCGCGCTGGGGCTCCCTGCCGCGGAGCCAGCCTTGGGGCCCTGTGGACGTCTGCAGGCAGCACGTACTGACCGCTCACCTCCAAGCAGGAAGGGAAGGACTCCTGAGATCGCTGGCCTCATAGAGGAGGGCAGCAGTCCGCAACTTGTCACATCCTATTTGTGTGTCTTCGTTGAATTCCCAACTGGGATTTTTAACCAAAGGCCTCAATTTTCTTTTCAGCCAACTCCGTGTTTAGCAGGTAAGCAGTGGAGTGTGGGCAGTAGAGAAATCAATTTAGAAAGACACCTCGTGCGGCGTGACAGTTGACAGTTCTGCCCCGAGGATGCCCAGGCCCACGGAGGTCACGTGTCGCCACCAGCACACACAGTTCTGTAAATTTCAGGGCGCTTTTACCCCTGTTACCTTGCTTCTCCCCGAGCCTGGGACCCAGACTGGCTCGATTCCATCTTCTCTGGTTTGTATCCAGGAGCCGTCCACAGATCCCAGCACAGCTTTGCAGCTTAAAGAGCATTTTCATCCCCTGTTTTATTTCCTCCTCACAGCTGGCTGTTAGTTTCTGCCAGTGTTTCAAATTAAAATAAAGCCCATGGTGTGCACACATAAGAAGGTGTCTGAGGTGACCATTCAGTTCAAATAAAACACCTTCCCCCCTGCCCCGTGTTGGGGGATCGAGTGATTTGATCCTTGCAAGGGGTGAGTTAATTCTTTGCAAATCGTTGACGTGTCAGAAGGAGAGAGTGTTTTCACACATAGAAAACACGGACTGAGTATTGTTTGATTTCGAGCACTCTCCTCCTCGGGAAAGAAGCAGCCTAATCTTAATTAAAAATTCAATTCTGTGGCATACTGTTTAGGATTTTCTCAGCGTGAAGCTGACAAACAGCAGGTGCCCTTGAGCAAAAGAATAATTAATAGGTGAAAATTCTCAGATTATAGAGGCCCACGGCAGAGGGAAGACAGGAGTCCAATCAGGAAGGAAACAGCTTTATTTAGGTTCTGTCCACATCTCTGGAGCTTGGAGCTGTAGTGATAAAGCATCTCATTTCTACTCATTGGTGTTAAGTCAGTCATTCATTTATCTGCCCAGTGTTGTGGGGGCAGGATGGGGGCGGCAGCCGTCTGCCGTGGGCCGTGCTGGGAGCTAGAGAACCAGACACACTTGAGAGCCAGTCACTTGTCAGCACTGGAGAGAGTCAGACCCACAACATACGATGTTGGGCAAATAGAGGTAAGAGACAAGGTGGTGAAGTGAGGAGGGTGGTAAGGGGGCTTTGGGAAGAGGCATTGTTTCAGGCTGTGGCATTAAGAAGGCTTCTCAGAGGAGGTGACATCTGAATTGCTTGCTGATGCATGCATAAAAGTTTGTTTCGGGCAGTAATTGATGGGGAGAGGTCTAGGTGTACAGAGTTGGTGAGGCTGAGCATGGGGTTTGGTCACTGGCACGCTGACTGTGAAGCAGGGAAGGAGAAGCTGAGGATGGAAGGACCCTGACTGGTGAGGACAGGATGGGTTCAGGGTTTTAGGTCGAATTTTAACGATGTCAAATGTGTTCTGTTTTCTGAATATGTTTGTTGTCCTAGTTATTGGCTCCATCATCCATTTATCCAACTGGCCAACATATCTTTCTCCTCCCTCCCTCCTGCCCACTCATCTATCCACTCACCACTCACCTGCCCACCCCATCCACCCATCTACCCACCCACTCACCCACTCACCCATACATCCCATATTTCCCAGCACCTTGTTGGGACCAGAAACTATGAGTGTAGGGATACAGAGGAGTATCCAAGACCTAGTTCTTGGTCCTGGGGCACCTGATGTGGTGGGAGGTAGAGCCAGGAACATCAGCAGGGTGAAGTGTGTTGGGTGTGCAGAGACGCACGGAGGCCATCCTAAACTCTTGGGTGAAGAAGAGCAGGAGGGCCCAGGTGAGTGAAGCGTGGGTGTGTTTCTCGCCTGGCCAGGGTGCCTCCAGCAAGATTGGTTGTAAGGATGCAGAGGGGACACTTTGTTATCTTTTCATGAAATTCTTGAACTCCAGCCTGCAGCCAGAGTGGGAGGCTTCCCAAGAGTTGTGAAATGAGGGTGTCGCATTTTTGCAGAGTTGATTGTAATCTATGGTATTCTTGGGGTGAGGAGGGGGAGCTCCCAGGCAGGGTGACAAGTTAAAGGCTGTCACGAGCTCCAGTGGATGGAGGCTCCAGTGGACGGACTGCACTGCCTTCCCTGTGGGGCGGTGGAGATGCTCACAAACTGTCCTCCGGGCGGGTTGGGAATCAGAGACGACTTCCAGGTGTCTGGTTTGGGAGGCGGGGTGAGGATGTGGTCACAGAGGATGCTGAACAGATTGGAGAGAGAATAGTCAGGTGTGTCCATGCAGAGCCTTGGGTGTGTGTGGGTTTACCTGAATGGGGGCAGGGCTGAGGCATGACAGTGGGAATCCAAAGCTTCTTACGAGGAGGTGGGATGTGGCCTTGGCTCCCTCGGGTGGGCTTTAGAATCCAGAATCCAGGGAATCTAGGGAAGGAGCCCATGTGGCTGAGACGGAATTCCAAGAGGAAACCCAAGGCAGAGGTTTGCAGAAAGGGAACCTCGTCTACAGCTTCCTGTGAAGGGTTTAGGTCAGGGCAAGGGGAAGGTGAGGGGTTTCAGAAACCAAAGTTGTCGGTGACCTTGAGCAGTGTCTTTGAAGCCATAGGGTCAAAAACTTTTGGGGGGGAGGTGTCAGGGTGAGCAGGGAGGGAGCAGGTGTACCCCAGATGCCTGGCTGGCGGGAGAGAGAGGCAGACTCTTCCTGGGAGGAGACTGTGTGCAGGGCAGGGCTCTTGTCCTGCTTTTTCTAAGCAGGAGTTGATTCGATGCTTCAGTGTGGGTTTGGGGGGCAGTCCTAGTGGGGGAGGAAGAGGTTATCATGCAGGAGGGTCTTCACACAGAAGGTGGGGGGGGGATGAGCTCCCGAGAAGGGGGAGGGAGTCCCGAGGGGCGGTCCCTGCGTCCAGGTGTGTCAGCTGTGTTCACGGGGGAGCTGTCTCTGGCGGAAGGTGGGATAAAGCCAGCCTTGCCCCCGGAGATGGTGCGTCCTACCTGCGGGGACAGTGGTCCCTCACCTCCCTCTCGAGCCACGTTTCATTGAGCATGAACGCCTCGGCCGCCTTAACCGCGGGCCCCTGGTGTGGCCTCGTCTCAGCCCTGCAGTGTGGGACCCCGTGTCCAGAGACCAGGCCAGCTCTCCACCTCCGCCCTGCCTTGGTGCGGCTTCCTCCCCTCCAGTCCCTCCTGGACTCCTGATCCTGCCCTGAGGTCGTGATGGAGCGTATCAGGATGTCCCCTCCTCTCTTTATGACCCAGTGCTGCCTCTCTGTCCTCTTTCACCTCGTGTGTGCCTTGTTGAGAGTTTTGAGGGTCCCCGATACACATGGGCAGGCTGTTCCCTGTGTAACCAGCACTCATGGGATCTAGAAAAATGCCACAACCAACGTGTGTCCAAAACCGTGTTGATTCTTTAGGCCGTGGAGACTGATAGAGATGTGTGATGTTAACTGAGGGTGCTGGAATCCCCTTTTCTCCCGGAGAAGAATTTAATGAGATGATGTTCCCGATTGCTGTGCGTCCCAACCCTCTGTGTTTGCAGGCTGCTGAAAGCGTGGTACACTGACTGCTCCTTAGTGACTGTCCATCTCTGTGTTGCAGGGCATTGTGGGTAACTTGGCCAGCGGCAAGTCGGCCCTGGTGCACCGCTACCTGACCGGCACGTATGTCCAGGAGGAGTCTCCCGAAGGTATGCTCTTTTGGCAGACAGTCTCCAGCTCAGGAGAGTTTAGTTGGCCAAGGTTTTCGTTAGCATATTCTAAATCACGACTGTCATAATTCCCATGTCAAGAAAAAGAGTAAAATACGAAGCCGTAGGAATCCGTAGCTATGTTGCTTTTTCGGTAGTATTGTCAGCCAGCCAGTTACGTTAACGTCATCTTGGCATTGGGAACAATAGAGTGAAACCATGAATACTGTTAAATATGCCTCTTACCTGGTGGTTCTGTCCCTTCACATATGAGTCCAGTGTCATGCCTTTAAATATTACTGCTTGGACATGTCTTCATTTTGGATGTTGAGTTTATAATATAATTTGTATGGACTGTTCCATAGTCATAGACCCGAGTATTTCAGATGACCACCACCATACATTTGAGTATGTTTTGCCCTTTTATATTATATTCTAAACATTGAATAATCATTTTTGCATGAGAATAAGCTATTTCTTTTGCCATGAGGCTTTTACTTCTTCAGTTTAACATATCCACGTTTTGTTTTTCGCTTTAAATAAAAACGATGGTAGTAAGGCTAGGAAACCAGGTAGCTTCCATGTCCCCAAAATCCAGCTAGAGTGTACACACACCGTTTTCTAAATTATATTTTCTCTCCGTGTAACCTTTTAAAAATCCAACGCTGAGACACTGAATTTCTGGTTCCTTCTTTTTCTTACTGGCTGTTCCATTCTTTGCAGATATGGATGCAGGTAACTATACATTTCCTTCATGGCAGCGCTTGTCTTGTTTGAAGAGCGAGGAGAGACCCAACTCTGTACTGTAGCCCTCCCTTGCCTCCTCGTTCTGTGTTATCCATCCTATTTTGTTTTCATCTTATCCTTTTTTCTTTTCTTTTTTTTTTTAAGTTAAACATTTCACCCTGTTTTGTCCCTTAGATGTCTTCTTAGCAGTAGTTCTCAGTAGCTTCCCATGTTCCCTGTAACACCTGTTCTAGTATTTAACTCTCGTTGCTGGGTACCTCGTAATTGTTCAGAAGTGTGTGGAAGGTGGAATTCTCTGGCCACCTTTGTTTGGGGCTCTGCTATGATTTTGCAGAATTCTCGGTGGACACGTGAGGGAGAAAGCCACGTTTTTGTTATCCATATCGACATGATGATTTCAGGGAGATTAGGGGTGAAGGCTTGGATGGGGGAGTCAAGTACGAAAAGCATACTGAGACACAGGAAAATGGATACAGGTGCTGGACAGTTGCGTGCTTTAGAGAGGCGATGAAGGTGGCCCCCTTTCTCCTCTCCTGGCCTCTGTACTCGGGGTGTGCTGGTGTACATGTGCCTTTGCGTCTGAGTGTGGGTTTTAGCCGTGGTCACCTGGATTACACCCAAGAGTCTTTTAAGAGATTGTTTTTCTTGGGTTTCTATTTATTCCTCGGGGCAGGCTGTGCAGGTTGATGACCCTACCTTGTCAAGCCAGTCTGCCTGTGGGCCCTGGGATACGCCGGGTTTCGCTTGGGGGTGGGGCCCTGGAGGTTACGCGGTCTGGGCCCTGGGTTCGCGGCCGCATGTTGGCTCTCCCCTGCCCGACGTGGCGTCTGGTGTGGCTGGCGGGGGTCCCCAGCTCTCCCGCCGGGGCCGGCTTCCCCTGCCCCGTCCGTGGTGTGTTCTGTCATCATGCTGACTCTTGCCGTTCCAGTGTCTGCCACCACGTTTGGGCTTCGCTGTGCTTTCTTTGTGGCGGACCCTTAGATTTTGATGAACTCGGAAGCCTTTCTCTCTCGTGCTTATGCGTCAAAAGTAAAACCGTCCCCAGTGGGGGGGACCTAAACGTGACCCTTAGGAGCCCCACTTCCTCCACTTTTCAGGCAGTGCGTCTTTTTTTTTTTTTTCCAGGCAGTACTTCTTAACATGCGAATTTCATGGTGTCCTGTGATTTTCAGAATACCGCTATTGTAAGGGGGGAGGCATCTCGAGTTCACTCTTGGGACGTCCTTTCTTCCATCTGCAGGGTGGAAGTGTCTCACCCTTCAGCAGGGCCGGTGCCCAGGGGCTCCTGGGTCGGGGGAAAGAGTGTCTGCGATCTTTGCTCTCCCCTTCAGGGGCTGGCCCTGCCGCCTGGCCACCTGTCCTCTCACCGTTTGATTCCGGGTCAAGGGATTATTCTTGGCGTTGCCAGCAGCCTAGAGGGGTGCCCGCGGTGGACATGTGTCAGGGCCTCTGGGTCCTGGAAGAACCGTGAGCAGATACCCCCTGGTGCCTGGAAGTCTTTAGCCCCCTCCTCCCCACGATGAACCCCTGTTTCTGAGGGGCCGCCACCCTGGGACCAGGCGGGGTGGGTGCATCTTTGCATCTCTTCTCCAGACCAGGGAACTGACATCCACGTGCTAGGGCAAGTCCCGCGTGGTGGTAGGAGGGGCCTAGAATTAGCTGTTTCTGAAAAGAAGTGCGTGAGAAAAGCCGTGGCAGGTAAAGAGTCCTTGCTCCTGGTCCGGGAACCTGTAATTGCAAAGTGTTTTCAATCCTTGCCGGACGCCTTAACATCCACCAGTTACCCATGCTTGGTTCCTTGAGAAGCTTAACACAGAATGTTCTGGAGCTTTCAGGTACCGTGTCGCCACCCAGGTTTATGGAGAAGGCGGGAGCAGTGGGATCCTCTCCAGGGGGGCGCCGGAAGTCAGTGACACCATTACCGCTCAGCTGCATCTGCAGCTCCTTTTGTAGCAAAGGGTCAGGTTGGGGCACAGCTGCTGGTGGGTGCCGGGCTGAGGGGTCTGCACTCTGGGTGCGCTGTGAGACCCTCCCCATTTCCTCGCTGTTGTTATCGAAAGCGTGACAAGGTTAGCCGCTCAGTCATGTCCGACTCTTCTGGGACCCCGTGGATGGTCGCCTTCCAGCCCCTCTGCCCAAGGGATTCTCCAGGCAAGAATACCAGGGTGGGTAGCCTATCCCTTCTCCAGGGGATCTTCCCAACCCAGGATCGAACCTGGGTCTCCTGCGTTGCAGGAGGCTTCTTCACCACCGAGTCACCAGGGAAGCTTACCGATGTATCCCCCTTGCCTCTTATACGGTGACTGGACTGAAGCACTGCCATCCCCACGTGGGCAACAGCTTTCCGTGGGAGGCATGTTGCTGTGGGCTCTGTCTGTGCACGTAGCTCACTGGGGCTTCCCTGCGCTTCTCCTGTCTGCACAGGGCTGTCCTTTTGCTTTAATTAATATGTAAAAATCCTTCAGTGTATTCAACCCTGAATATTCATTGGAAGGGGCTGATGCTTAAGCTGAAGCTCCAATACTTTGGTCACCTAACGCAAAGACTCATCAGAAAAGACCCTGATGCTGGGAAAGACTGAGGGCAGGAGGAGAAGGGGGCAACAGCAGACGAGATGGTTGGATGGCATCACTGACTCAGTGGACATGAGTTTGAACAAACTCCGGGAGATGGTGATGGACAGGGAATCCTGGCTTGCTGCAGTCCGTGGGGTTGCAAAGGGTTGGACACGACTGAGTGACAACGATCCTTTAGTGTTACTCTGACCCATGGCAGTGGGGATCTTTAGATGGCTGAGAAGGAGAAAGTGGTCAGGGCCTTCTGTTTTCACATCCCCAACCTTCTCCCGAGTGCAGGTTTCATCCACTTACAGAGAATGACATCTGTCGTGTGTTCATTGTGTGATTCATTTTGGTTGATACTTTGTTCTTGTGGCAAAGATAGCTGACACATCCACTTTAGATTATTTTAAAGATACAATTTGAAGTGAGGGAATGAATTTAAATATTATGTGTGTTTTTATAATTAGTGAATTAGCAATGCACAGGGCTTCCCTGGTGGCTCAGACAGTAAAGTATCTGCCTGCAATGAAGGAGACCCAGGTTCGATCCCGGGTCAGGAAGATTTACATGGAATAGGAAATGGCAATCCACTCCAGTATTCCTGCTTGGAAAATCCCATGGACAGTGGAGCCTGGTGGGCTACCATCCATGGGATCACAAGAGCTGGACAGGACTTAAGCGACTAACACTTTCCGCAATGTAAAAGTAGGTAACTCAGTCGGGAACCTGTAAGTCCACGAAAGTATTAATAATCCAAAGAGTAAAATTTGGGGGCATGCACATAACCGTTTTAATCATGTGTGTGTATGTATCCAAGTCCTTAGGGCTGCCTTGACAAATGACCACAGTCTGGGTGGCTTGAAACCAGAGCTGTATTCTCAGGGCTCCAGAGGCCGAGAGTCCGCGAGCAAGGCATTCACAGGCTGGCTGTTTCTGGAGGGAACTCGGGAGAGTCCGGGTCCTGGTTCCTGCCAGCCCCAGGCGGTCCTGGGCCTGTGGCCGCGTCTGCAGTCTCTGCCTTGTCGTCCAGGTGCTCCTCCCCGTGTCTGAGTCCTCATTTCCCTCATGTCATGAAGACAGCCGGCTCTGGATTTTGGCCCACAGGTACCGAGGGTTTGGAATGGATCACATTTTTAGGGAAAGTTAACCCACAGCAGCATGTGTATAATACACCCTGGGCGTTGAAGCACCCTGGTGTTGAAGTTGCCCCATCATTTCTTAGTGACACAAAGATCTTGGAGTTGCCCCAGGCCTCAGTGGCCGGCCCGCGCTGGTCTCGTGGAACGTCACAAAGAATCGGTCAGCTTACATATGCCCTTCACGCCGATGATGGAATTTCACAGATGTCACTCACTTCCGATGAAAAGAATTGGATGGAAATTACTGCTCTGCCGTCCGTGCCCTGCTGATGGCTGCTAATGAGGCCAGTGAAGGAGGATCTGGGCGTGTAATTAGAGTTTCGGGTCCTGTGTTTGTGAGCTCGATGTCCCCCGTGCACCCCCACCTCCCCGCCACAGACCCCTCGTGTCTGCCGCTGTTTTTAACTCCCTTCAAGATGAGAAAGGAAGGAAACTCAGGCTGCCCGGTATTATTATGTGGGGATTTGATGGAGAATGTGGGTAGCCTGAGATGCATCTCCTTGCAGCTGGGAGACCGTGGTGTCCCCGAGGGCTTTGAGCATCAGGCATCTATCTCTGTGTTCCTCCCTCGTGTCTGCTGCCACGGGCCACACAGAGGACCTGGGGCCTGGATAGGCTGGTCCCCAGCAGCTGTCCTCCCGGTGGTGGGGGGCGGGGGTGGGGAAGGGACCCATCAGCTCTGAGACGGATCAAACTGTCCAGCGGATGGAGTGGTAGATGTTAAGGGTGGTGGGCTGTGACGGTGCCGGGGGGGGCGATGCCTCCATCCATCTCTGCTCTCAGGTCCCTCCAGCCCACACGTGCGGCAGCCCCCCTCCCACCCCAAAACAGAACACATGGACTTGGATGTAGGAATCTGGGCTCTGCACCCTTCCTTTGACAAGCAGAACAGACTAGGATGGTCCGAAGAGTGTAGGCAGAGAATGAAAGGTGGGTTTTCCCGCAGGGACGTGCTCGAGGTGGGGTGGGAAGCCCTTGTCCTTCCCAAGTAGGAAGAGGAGAGGGACTGTCTTCTGCATAAAGAGGAAGGTCTGAAATAGAAGAGGGGGACGGAAGAAACCTGAATGTCTCACTGAAGTAAGGAAAAGTGTAGGACAAGATAACAGCTACTCAAGGAAAACTTGAGGTGATCTGTATACGTCAAGGTGAGAAGTCAGGCTTTCTGAACGTAAGTCATAGAATGTGGGATGTGCTTTTGAATTATGCCCTGGGGTGTGTCTTGACTCTTAAAAACCCTGCTGAAAGGAGCCTACAGCTGTTTCTCTTGTTTGTATGGATGTTCGGAGTTTGATAAAGACTTAAGAGGTTTCAGGGGAAGAAGGGAATTGGCTCGCCTTCCCAGGAGAGGGACCTGCACATGCCCAGTGCTGCCTTTAGTGCCTGTGGGCCCACGTGGTGTGTGGTGGGGGAGGAGGGCCGAGTGATTTCAAGGATGGCGCAGGATGACAGGACAGAGGCGAGCTGGTGACCCGGGAGCCCCAGAGCATCCAGGGACGTGGGGTCTCACGGCTGGGGTGGGGGGTCTCATGGCTGGGGTTGGGGGCCGCCTCCCCCCGACACTACAGCCTGGATGCCTGAGTGTCCCCAGGGATGGGACCGCCCTCCTCCTGGAAGCCCTGAGCCTCCGTGCCAGGGCCCGCGACTTACATGCCCGTGGTTGAAGCCTCGGCCACTTAAACTCTTGGTCCTGGAGGCCCAGGGTGAGTTAGCCAGCCGCCTGAATGTGGCCTTGCCCCCTCTTCCTCCCGAGAGTCATTTGCGGGGACTGAGAGGGTAAACCCGTGGACGACTCTGCTTGGCGCTGGCGCAGAGCTGGCTGGGGCCCAGGGGTGTACAGCTGGCCCATACGGGCTCTGCTGCTTTGGGGCTGTGTCTTCTGCTCCAGGTAAACAGCCTTCCTCCTCATCTCTTCTCATGGGTGTGACTTCAGGACCTCGCGTCCACCAGGAGCAAGATCGTGACCCCCCGCCCCCTGCCCCTGCCCCAGGCAGCCTGTCCTTGACCAGGCTCCCATGACCAGCCAAGGTATTCCAGCAGCTTTAGGCGCAGCTCAGGTCAGGACGGTAGGGCTCTGTGTGAGATGCCTGGGACCTACCTCGTGGTCATATGGAAACGAGAGAAAAGAAGAGAATTTAAAGTGGGCTGGGGACCTCCCTGGTGGTCCAGTGGCTAAGATTCCGTGCTGCCAATGCAGGGGGGTCCGGGTTTGACCGCCGCCCATCCCCCAAGTCAGGCAGCTAGATCCCACATACTGCAACTGAGAGTTCTCATGCTGCAAGCAAAGACCCCTCGTGCTACAGCTGAGACCCAGCACAGCCAAATAAAAAATAAATAAAAGTAAAAAAAAAAAAAAAATAGTGAGTTGACCACGTCCCGGGTGGTGCGGATTGGGCCTGAGTTCCGTGGGTTCTCTCTCTTGCCCCGCCCCGGGTGGGGTTGCTGTCTGAGCTGTGGGGGAGGTCAGGAGCTTCTCTGGTTGCAGGTGGCCTCAGTGCCTGGGGGGTGAGGAGCCCCCCATCTTTGCCTTCTCCTCCCCAGTGTGTCTA
The DNA here is from genome assembly GCF_019320065.1 of Cervus canadensis. NCBI lineage: Eukaryota > Metazoa > Chordata > Mammalia > Artiodactyla > Cervidae > Cervus > Cervus canadensis. Next base: position 109,694,348 of record NC_057387.1, read on the forward strand.
GCTGGACGGTGCCCCGCGAGGGTCACTGGCCCTGGGCTTGCCGCCGTGCCCCACCGGTTCCTAGGTGGGATGTCACTTGCTGGCCATGGTCACATCTTCTGGAAGCAGGGGTCTGCTGCGGTCAGGTCACCTCGAGCTGGATGTCTCTCTGTTAATCCCCGCGTCCCTGGAGGACGCCCTGTAATTGTTCCCCGACAGATGCACGTATCGTCAGGGCAATAAAAGCCTTCTCAGGAGCCTGTGTATCTTAAATCATTTTTTTAAAAAAATGAATTGTTTAGAACGAATGTTTACTTAGTTACTTAGAAACAAGCCATGTGGTAAATACCAGCCTTATTTTCTGGGACATACGAAATGCATTTAAACCGTCAGCTCCAAAAATCCTTTCCAAATCAAATAAACTTAAAAAAATTTTTTTTGTCAGCTACCACTGCTCAGCAGATGTTAGGCCTATTTCTGAATGCATTCTTGGGTGCTGGTTAATGTTCCAATGAACGAAATCTGTAAATGCTAATAAAATTTGAGGAGTTTTGAACTCTAGCCAGTTCAGTGTTTCCACATAATTTTACCATGTTACTTGCAACCAAGTGATTAAAAGTACATGATAATTTTTTAATGAGGAGTATCTGAAACCTTATGAAGAGCCTTCTGGTAGGTTGGCTTAGTAGGTAAAGCAGTGGTTCAGCCACCTTCCCTAATTCTTTCAGATGCTAACTCGGTCTCTAACCATAGACATTATCACTGACCCTTGTCATCCTCCTGATCTGTGTAAACAGCCTGCCAGATAACTCTGTCCCCTCGCACGTAAGCCATATTGAGGATCAGATGTTGCCTTTAAAATAGGCGAAGAAGGCTAAAATTATCACTGGCACTTCAAAGAAATAAAGAGAAAGCAGGTTCTGCTTCATTTTTAACAAGAAAAAGAAGGCCGTAAAATTAAGAGTAAGGAGATTATGTTTTTGGCAAGGACAGAGTTGGCAGGACAAAATGTGTCTCTGAGCCGGTTGTTTGGAACTCTGAACACACCATCCTGTATTGTTATAATTAATTCAGGGGGAAACCGAGGGCCCGCTGAGAGCTGGGCAAGGCGCCTGCGGTCGGGGCGGGCGCTCCAGAGAGGAGACGAGGCTTCAGGATGAATGGCTTCAGTTCCAGGTGGCATTTACACCTGGTCGGCTGAGCAGCTGTGTGCGCTGGCTTCGCCCGGGAAGCGTCCCCGGGCAATCTCCACACGCTCCATCGTGTCATTTGACCCCCAGAGCCCCGCAATAGTAGCCTGTGTGCTGGGGGACACAGCTGGGGCTTCCCTGAGACACCTCCTGACTTCAAAGATGACAGACAAAACCACTTCCTTCATAGGAAAAAGGAGACTGGGGTCTTGAAAGTTTCACCGTCAAAATGACAGATCATCTTCTCTAGAGAAATGTTAAGTCTCAAGATGGTTTTTTTTTTTTTTTTTTGGCGCTTCAAGTGGTGGTTTAGTCCCAAAGTCATGTCCAACTTGTGCAACCCCATGGCCTGTAGCCCACCAGGCTCCTCTGTCGGTGGGATTCTCCAGGCAAGGATACTGGAGTGGGTTGCCATTCCTCTCTCCAGGGGACCTTCCCGACCCAGGGATTGAACCTGGTCTCCTGCATTAAAGGTGGGTTCTTTACCAACTGAGCTACCAGTCAGAGCGGGACTTAACTGCACGTTAGACAACAGTTGGGTCTGTCTGAGCTGACGCCATCCGGTGCACACCGCCCCTCCTGCCCGCCAGCGTGTTCGTCCTAAGACGCACAGGCTGGACGCCCTCTGCTGAGTCCTGACACTGTTTCCAGGGGAATGAGACGGTTCCTGAGAGTGTTCCAGCCCCCCCCACCCTCAGAAATGGGAGGTGACAGTCCCAACACTCAGGGCCTCATCCCCAGCAGGAACCTTGAGGGCAGACAGCTGTCCCATAGCAGTCACCCCCAGTCTGTGATGTCGAAGGACTGGTGCATTTCTTTTTTTTTTGCAGTCTGCACAAACGTGTATTTACAAAACAACCACGTTACATATATACGGGCTTTTGACAGACAGTAGTTTATTATGTCTTCTTACTCCTAGAAGGTAAAGAAAAAATTTAATAAACTAATCCTTTTTGCTCTTTTTATACAAAGTGATAGGTCATGTACTTTTTTTTTTTTTTTAAAGTTTTAAAGTCTTTTGCTAAGTGCAAACCCTGGATTCCTCTCTCCAGTTTTTAAGGCAAGAACAGGACCATCACTGGGCAGTCTCTCAGGGGAGCAAGTCTGGAGGGGGAGGTGCTGGCTTCCTGGCTGGCCCCAGACCTTTGTGGGGGGGGCATTGTTGCATTTCTAAATGCTTGTAAGAATAAACAAAAACAAAATGCCTCAGGCAAACAAGGCTACTGCCCACAAGGCCTGGAGTATTGACTGTCCGGCGACCCCTCCCGGAGACAGTCTGCGACCCCTGCCTTTCCGTGTGTTCACATGTCGTGGGTTGACCTGCAGAGGACTCTGGGCTTCCCCACGGGGTCCCACCTCACGGCCACCAGCCCGTTTTAGTCTTCTCAAAACAAACACCTGAGTTACATGCAGAGGATTGTGTGTGAACCGACAGTTCTATGTTTATTTTTAAATCGTGTGTTCAAAAATAGAGTTCACGTGACACAAATTTTTTTTTTTTTTAAATAAGTTCTTTTCACACCAGGAAACACTAGTTGAGAGCGGTCACGTCTGTCGGCCTCGGGTGGGTGCAGGCCAGCCCAGCCCAGCCCACGCCTGCCTTGCGGAGGCGCTGGCCCTGGACACGTCTCGGGCCCCGGCCGGGGGATCTGGCCTCGTTTAAAGCCGCCAGGTGAGCAGGTCGGCTCTGTGTCCTGCAGCTGCACGCCTTTGTGTAATTTGTCCTTTTTGATGCTTAAAATAAATGCGCAGGACACTAAAAATAAATAACCTTAAGTACATTTTCGCCCAAGGAAACAGATGTGCACCACTAAATATATTCCATTTACCACCAGACTGTTTCAGAGACAGGAGTCGATGCTGGAAGGTTCACGTACAGCCCTGGCAGTCGGCACTGGGTGTCCAGCCAGCAGCCTCCCTCTTCGGTCTCTCAGCCATCCCTCGTTTTATTGACGCTTCTCAGATACCGCATTTTTTTTTTTTTAAAGAACAAATTGAAGTTTTGCGGCTACCTTGCATCGAGTGAGTTGTTAGCACTGTTTTTCCCAGCAGCGTTTGTTCCCTTCATGTCTCTGTGCCATATTTTGATAGTTCTTGCAATATTTCAAGCTCTTCTCTGGCAAAAAGGTTGTGGCTGGCTGATGGCTTAGGTGATTTGGTCAGCCTTTTTTTAGCAGTTGTTTAAAATTAAGGTACTTATGTTGGCTTTTTAAAACATAATGCGGTTGAACGCATAAAAGACTATGACAGTACAGTACATAACTTACATGCACTGGGAACCTTCCAAGTTCTTGTGACTCACTTTATTGCGATGTTTTATTGTGGTGGTCTGGAGCTGAACCCACAATCGCTCCGAGGAGCACCTGAATATTAGATTCTATTAATATATGGAGGTGCCCATCATTTTGGAGAAATGGCTATTTTCTCTTTCTGAGAGCTGATTCAAAACCAGACGCCCCCCTGCCTCATCTGCTCAGGGGGTTCCCAGTATGTTCTGGGGGACACGGACTGTGTCTGTTCCTGGTGCCCAGTCCCCTCCCATTTCCCACCCAGCCGGCTCTCCTCATCCTTTTCCTTTTTCTCCTCCTAGCCTTGACAGTCAGAAATCCTGGGGACTTCCCTGGCTGTCCAGTGGTTGACTCCACGCTTCCAATTCCAGGGGTGTGGGTTACATTCCTGGTCGAGAACTAAGATCCCACAAACTGTGCAATGTGGCCAAGAAAATATATATTAAAAAAAAAAAAATACTGTCTTGTTCACTGTGTTCCCGGCATCACTTGCTGAGGTGGAAGTCCCCAGCTAAGGTTAGGAACACACCACATGTGTGTTAATTGCTCAGTCTGACTCTTTGTGGCCCCACGGGCTGTAGCCCACCAGGCTTCTCTATCAGCCTCCACTCTCAGGACAGCAGAGTGTGTGTCTGTCCCGAGAGCCAAGCTTAATGGCTCAGCTGCCAGATTCAGGGGCCTCAGTGAGACCTCTGGTCACCCCAAGTCTCCTGAGGTTTGGACCGTGCAGGCTGCCTGTCCATTTTGGAACAGCCGCTGAGTTATTGGGAGAAGCACCCAGTTCGTAGAAGGATAGTGTTTGAACTTTGGGGGTAGGGGGCGGGCTCTAGCTTCCCAAGACAGTTTTGCAGGAGAGTCCCAGCATGTGGAGCCAGGGCAGCCTAAGTGGGTCCGGGGCCCCGAGCCCAAGGGAACAGGCTACATGCCCAGGTGTTGGCATCACACCTAGAGCGTGAGCTGAGGACGGCAGAGTCCAGGTTGTCTGTGCAGCGAGTGTCCCCTTTCCACCGTAGAGGGCTTGGACACCGTCACAAGAGAAAGAATGCTTTGGGCTCTGGGACCTGCCTGCCTTCTGGGGTTACTGATGCTGCAGGGCGTGGTTTACTCTCTGCAGTATCTGAGATTCTGCAGCCATGATTACAGAGACATGTTTTGTTGTGATCATGCTATCTTACAGCAGTTTTAGTGGGGTTTTTGCAGATGGTTGTTTTGTCATTGTTGTTCAGTCTCTAGTTGTGTCCAACTCTTTGCAACCCCATGGACTGTAGCCCGCCAGGCTCCTCTGTCCATGGAATTCTGCAGGTAAGAATACTGGAGTGGGTTGCCATGCCCTCCTCCAGGGGCTCTTCTTGAGCCAGGGATGGAACCCGAGTCTCCTGCACTGGCAGGCGGATTCTTCACCATTGAGCTACCAGGGAAGCCCCCCACCTTTTTTTTTTCCTCCCGCAGAGGAAAAGCTAATAAAATGTAATGAAGGTGGAATTCGGTCTATCCTTAGTAGATGACGATCAGCCAGCCGACTCCTGCCCAGGACTTCCGTATTTACTGTGGTCTTGAAAAGGTGGTGTTTGAAGGGGAGAGCTCTTAACAGGTTTCACATGTTAAGCTGCCAATTTACGTTTTCCTCAAAGCTCTTGAAGTTAAGATGTAAGGAAGTTCAGTATAACTATTGAGCAACAAGCCACTTCCTTAAACATTAATTTCCGATTTCTTTTTGAGCAGCAGTACCACTTTTATGAAACGTTTTAAGTAGCCCTCTGATACCTTGCGCTGTTCCATTAATAAAACTTGTACAAGTTCTAGTTTATAAATTTGATTCACTGCTTGTCAGGGATGGCAATGAAGCTGTTTTTATAAACACAAAATAGGGCTTTAGGGTCTCCTGTTCCGTTTTACATCTGCCTTTTCATCCAGTTAATTTTGGCTTGTATGTACTTGATGTCAAGAAAACCTGAACTACACAAGTGACACTTCAAAGATATATTCACTTCATCTGCCATTTCAAGGTTACTCTTCCATGACGTAGATCCAGAAGTGTTGAAGCAGTAGGAACAGTGAGATTCTTGGAATTCCAGGTTGAATTAATAAAAAATCAGCCAGCCTCATTCCCTAGAGCTGTTCAGGCAGGGCCCCCATGGACCATGGTGCTCACTAAAGGCACAGTGACATCCCCAGGAGTCAGCTGGTAACTATTTGATTGTTGCTACTTAACTGACTTGCATCTCACAAAAAACTCACTGCATATGTACCTGGCTTGTCCCTCCCAAGAAGATGGGACATGTCCCAAAGCAGGTTGCTGGTTTTTAGAAGGCTGGGGTGATGGTGCAACCCTCCCCACACCCCAGCAGTGGGTTCTGCCTTTGCAGAGAGGTTACCTGATGCAGCCAGCGCCACTATCTTCGTCTGTGGGTTGGAGTGTAACATACTTGTCAGTGCAAGTTGCTTGTTACTGTCACAGGTTCAGAACCAGTTGTACATTTCTTTAAAAATACTACACTGGCCATTTTCCAATCCCCTACAGAGGCTCTGGAGAATGTTCCTGGGGGTACACCTTGAACCCCGCTGCAGGATAAGAGCCCCCACCTTGACTGGCGTGACACCTCTTCACAGGGCCTCCGAGGCTCCATCCTTAGAGAGTCTCTGTCGTCTTCTCCTGGAAGATCGCATGCTCTTTTGATCTGCAGGTTCGTGTCTTCCTGCATTTCAGGACAGTCCCTCTGTCCTTCACCCCCGAGTTCTCTAGTTGGGCATTTGTTGTCAGAAGCAGCACTTCTCCTTTCCTTAGTTTCCTTTGTCTTCCTGTCAGTTAACTTCCGGCTTTTCATCTCCTTGATGGAGTTTATTTCCTGCCGTTCCTCCTTGTCAGAATTTCAGCTTGGAGCGGTGTTTTCTTCTCTCCCTTACTTCTCCACATTTTATTCATTTGTTCCAAAATGCCGGTTTGGTCCTCCGTTCTAGAGGCTTCCATCTCTTCTCAACGCTGTTTCAGATTCTTCTCCTGGAGCTCTGGTCTTGTTAAGCTGCCTGTTAATAAGTGGCATCAGGGAGGGAAGCCACTGGAAGGGATTTCCTTCTGCTTTTTGAGTTTTATTTTCTTTTCCATCTGCCCTTTGGGTTTTGCAGGCTCCTTTGCAACTCTCTCCCACTGACCCTGTAAAAAATTTTTTTGGCCATGCCACGCAGCTCGCAGGATCTCGGTTGCCTGAGCAAGGATTGTACCCTGGCCACAGCAGTTGAAAGCCCACAATCCTAACCACTAGGCCACCAGGAAACTCCCACAGTCCTCTGCCCGTTTTTTCCTCCTTTTCTTCTTTTTCCTGAGATCGGCAGGGTCCCGACGGCAGTCCAGTGCAAGGACGCATGCGCTTCTCAGGCGGTTCACGCTGGCTGCGGCTGCCTGAGGGCTTCGTAGCTAGGAATCGTCCCCGGTGTGGTCCGGGAAGCCCCCCCCACCGGCATCAGGTTTCCTGGGGAAACAGGACACAGGCTAGAGGAGACCTCTCTGGACCAGAGGGCTGGCCCACTCTGTCCACTCCCGTTTCCCCGGACCTCCGAAATCCACCCCTGCCCCCTGCCGGGAAGTGCTGGACACGGGGCTGAGGCTGGGTGCTCCCTTCCCTGAGAATCTCAGTATAACATGAGTCCCTTTGTCCTCTGAGGGCGTCCCCTCCAGACCAAGGTGAGCTGCTGTTACAGGCAGGCCACTGCTCCCCAGGAACCTGCTGGGCGCCCGGCGCCGTGAGGGGTGGGAGGGTGTGGGTGCTGTTCCTCCTGGGGCCCCTCCATGCCGTCTGGGTGTTGCAGACACTTTGCTCATCTCGGAGCCTCCCCGCGGTCGGGCCGGGACAGGAAGACCCTTCTGCTCCCGGCATAGCATCCCTCCTCCCTCGGGGACCAGGAGCCCCTCCCCACCCGGCTCTGCGGTCCTGCTTGCGGGTTGCTCTCCTGTTGTGTGCCGGCTTCTCCTTGCCGAGGCTTCTCATTGCAGAGCATGGGCTCTCGGGTGAGCAGGCTTCAGTGTTTGCGGCTCAAGAGCTTAGTTGCTTTGCGGCATGTGGGATCTTCTGGGACCAGGGATGGAACCCGTGTCTACCGCATTAGCAGGCGGATTCTTAACCACTGGACCACCAAGGAAGTCTCCTCCTTTTTACCCACTCCCCCCCCACCCCCGCCCCCCGCTCCCCGCTCCTTTTTATTCTTAAGGCCAGTGATTTCAAGGTTGCTTATGTGACGCTTTGCATCTTTTCTTGATCGATGGTGAATTTTTTTTCCTGGTTTTTAACTACCTCAACCCCCCTCCCCTCGCCCACCTCTTTTATTGGAAATGGGAGAAAGGAAAATTCCGTTACAGCAAAATTTGAATTTTTCTTCTTACCCTGGAACTTTGACTTCTTTCCTGATCTTTCGTCTTTGCTGTACTCAGGTCTAGATGGAATGAAGTTGTTGAAGACCATAGCCTTTGTGTTAAATTCCATTTCACCTTAAGTCATAACTGCCAGCGTTTCACCTGTGAACTAACTTACCAATCACCATACATTAATTGAATCCTTACTCTTAGTACATTTTTATAGTCGTCCTCCCCCCCTCGATTTTTTTAAAAACAATGTAAGTTTTTTTTAAAAAATTGGCAGAGGAAATGAAGTCTGATTTGGTTAAATTTTGTAATCGAATATGTTACCAATAAAACTTCTTTCCCAGTGTAAATATATGATCCAAAATTCTTTTAAAAGTCATGATACAAAACTTCCCCAAAATCTCAGCGATAGGTACTGGGCTTCACTATTTTTATCAAAGAGCGAAATGCATTTTAAGAAATTTTTGGCACATGATTAAATTTTTTATGTTCTCCCAGGGAGAAATGAAAAGATTCATTGTTGTCTCCAGTGTATTCCTCTCATCTTACCAGTCCTAAATAATTAGGAGATGACCCCCTTCGCAGATAGATACTCTATTATATTACTAGGCTAAGTAAGAAGAATGTTTTGGGCAGATGTCAGAAACAATAAGAATCTCGAAACCGTCCCTCTAGGAAAATCAGGTGCTCCTGACCTGGGGCCCCGGAGAGGGTGTCAGGACTGAAGGCCAGTACTTAGCAACTGAACAACAGCAAGGATCAGCCTCTGCAGGGGGCTGTGTTAATTTCTTCCTGTCTGCGGTTATTCACAGGTGGACCTGTTCAGGATGTTTCCTGTGAGCTAAACACAGGTATTTTTGCTTAATGCTCATTACCTGGGAGGCAGGGTTCCCAGAGATGGGCCGTTATGTATCATTTAATCTTTGAGGCAGTATCCCTTTCGTGATAAACTTGTAACAGAATACAAAGGTGTTTTCCCTATCACAAAAAGTGTTCGCAGGTCTGTTTCTTTTTAGTCTCCTAAGCACTAAGTCTCCTAAGGGTTCCCAGGTGGCGCTAATGGTAAAGAACCTGCCTGCCAATGCAGGAGACATAAGAGAAGAAGGTTCCATCCCTGGGTTGGGAAGATCCCCCGGAGGAGGGCATGGCAACCCACACCAGTATTCTTGCCTGGAGAATCCCCAGGGACAGAGGGAGCCTGGTGGGCTCCAGTCCATGGGGTCGCAAAGTCAGACACTAAGTGACTTAGCCAGCAGGCACAGGGCAGACTATCATTTGCAGCTGAAGACAGCTCCCTTCCATGGTGGTGAGTGGATCGACGAAGAGACACACCCCACCACCTGCATCCTTGGTGTTGCCCTGTGGGTGTAGGGAGTTACATGAAGGCTTCCAGGCTCTTTTGCAGATAGTGTGTGCCATGAACTGTCTCAGCAGAAGTCCACACAGAGAGAGAAGACGTGAGAACCAGGCGGCGTGCGTGGGTTTGGGTCTCTCCCCCTCCTGTCTGGGGGGCGGGGGGGCAGATTGGTCAGTGTCTGAACATCCACCCAGTTAGATGTGGGTGTTCCTGGTGGTATTTGCACCATAAGATGCTGTGAGGAGGATGAGATGAAATGGGAAGAGAAGTGCTTTGTAAACTATAAAGTATAAGGCTTGCTGTTTCTTGGAGACCTGTTAATGATATGTTAATAATTTTTAGTCCAATTAGCCAAAAGAATAGAAATGTCAAACATCTGTTGGGAGTGTTTACTGCCAACAAAACTTTTTTTTTTTTTTTGGTAACAGGAAAATTCGGTTTTCTTTTTTCCCTTGTTAAAGCAGAAATGCCAACCCAAGTGAGACGGTTATACCTCTCTTGATGTGGACCACCCCTATATTTAACAAGATTCCATTGTTCCTGCTTAGCTCAAGTTTAAAGAGTAGAGGGAACTCAGCTGTTTTGACCTATATCAGCATCCCAGATTCAAAACTGGTTCCCCCAGCGTGAGACCAGGATGCAGGAGTAACCTTGAAATCTTGAGAGTAATTGGTCACCAGTGGATTATACCCCGCAGATGGGGATGGCAACCCACACCAGAATTCTTGCCTGGAAAATCCCATGGACAGAGGAGCTTTGTGGGCTCCAAAGAGTCCAAAAGGTCACAGAGTCGGACACGACTGACTGGCTAAGCACAGCACAGTGGATTGTAACAGACTCCTTTAAGTCTTTTTTTAAGATATTAAAAAAAAAAAACTGATCTTTTCTCTCCGGTAAGTTTTTCGTAACACATCCATGTCAGCATCCCTGCTTCTTGGTACATTCAGGTCTACCTTTTACCTTGACCCGCCTAAGAATTCAAGCTCAAGGGCAGCAGAGGCTCCCAGGGCAGTTTTCTGGGTGGAAATTGAGAACTAACCGTTGAATGAACCTGAAATTTAAAAAATTACACGTGGGGCTTCCCAGGTGGCTCAGTGGTAAATTACCCACCTGCCAATGCAGGAGATGCAGGTTAGATCCCTGGGTTGGGAAAATTCCCCTGGAGGAGGAAATGGTCAACCCGCTCCAGTATTCTTGCCCCGAGTATCCCATGGACAGAGGTGCCTGGGAAGGCTACAGTCCATGGGGTTGCAGGAGAGTTGAACATAACTGAGCAAGCACAGGCATGAGGTTGAACTTAGGCAGGAAGAACGTCCCCTTTCTGTGTGCCCGTGAGATGCACGCGATCTTGGTGCTCAGTGAAACTCAAGAAAACCAAAGCGCAGAGACGAACTTGATTCTGCTCACCCATCTGTACCTGTGTGAGCGTGGTGCTGTCTGCCTCTGCTGGTCACAAGCCATCTTTGGAAGGAATCGACCAAAGTGCAGGAGTGCTCTCTGTTTTCCCTTCTCATGGAGTTGTCACCACAGGTACAGAGAGCCCTGCCTTCCCCGGGGACTCGGTGGGTAAACAGCGGTGCAGGGGACCCTGCACACCTGTGGGCAGGTGGGCTGAGCCAAGTGCCTGTCGGGCTCCCAATACGGGGGTCAGGTTTGGGCGCACTTTCTGAAAATAAGATGATCCCTTGGGAGATTTAAGGTTATGTAATAGTATTTGGCAGTCAGAGAAGGCTGACAGTTGTTCATGTAACAAGTTTATAGGGTGGGGCCGTGGTTGCAAAGTTGGGTCAAACAGACCCGCAGGGAGATATAGCCATTTCTCTGTGTAGATAGTTCTGTATCCACAGATTCAGTCAACCATGGATCCGAAACATGTGGGGGGGAAAAAAAAATTACAGGAAGTTTTCAAAAAGCAAAACTTTAATTCGTCTCATGCTGGCAACTATTTACATAGCATTTATGTTGTACTTAAAGCTCTTTACATGGTATTTACACTGTATTACATATTATAAGTAATCTGTAGATGACTTAAAGTATACAAGAGGATGTGCGTAGGTAATGTGAAAATTCTTCACCATTTTATGTAGGGGATTTTGGAAGCAGCCCCCTGTGGATTCCGAGGGATGACTTTATTGGAAATCAGATTAGAAAACAGGCATTTATAAATCTACATTAAACATGAAATTGGACGTAGAGTTTGGTGGTGTGCTCTAACATTACAGTAGGAAGAGATCCAATGGCTAGGATCAGATGGTGGGTTTGAATTTCACAAAACAAGGGCAATGGCCCCTGATGAGTGTAAACCAGCTTGCTGCCACCCACGCCTTCATCCCAAGGCCTTTTCCCTTTGTGTCTCTAAAGTAAACTATAGAAAATGGCTTTTAAAGTCTTCTTTTATTTACCTGCTGGGCTTGTTTCTGCAGTACTCAGTGATCTGTGTTCCCATTGAGCCTGACAGTCTACCAGCAGTAGGAGCTTACTGTTTACATATAACCTTATTAATCATATTCTTTCTTGCAATCTGGGTGCTTAAACACCTGGCTGATTCTTACCTAATTATCAAACCTTTGGGTTCATGGCAAATGCATTTGAGTGTTTCATTTGTTTCCTGATGTACATACAACCCCAGAAAACACACACAAGTCCACTGCAAGTGTCTAATATTTGCAATTGTGAAATATTTAAGAGACATACTAAGTACATATTTTAGAGGAGAATAATATATAGTGATTTTTAGAATGGGAAGTGTCCTTAGGGATGGAGAAGACAATCACCCCGCCCTTTTAGATCTGATGCAAATTAGATCCAGAGGCCTTTGCTTGTGGTTACAGAGGAGCAGAAAGAACTCTGAGCAAACCTTGCTTAACGTTAATATTGTGATCTACTCATCTGGACACATACTTGTAAAGGTAACTCTACAAAAACATATCAAAGAAGGTGAATGAAACAGGAGATGTGAAATCCATCGAGTGCTTACCCTGTAAGACAGAGGGCGCAGAGACCAGGGGAGGGGCAGGGCCAACGGCAGGCGTCACTCCTGGGGAGCCGGGTGCTAGCTCCCCAGGGAAGTGGGGGTGGCGGCTGGCAGCAGAGGGGTGCTGGTCCTGCGGGAACTCCCCCTCCTGCCTTAGAGACCCCGCAGATCGGTGAGGAATTGGCCACGGGAGCCCAGCATGCCTGGGGCGGCTGGGCGGCCTGGTGGAGGTGGAACCTGTGTTCACGAGGCAGCGGCCGGCCTCCGCGTGTGCTAAGATGCCAGGGTTCACGGCGCCTTCTGTTTGCAGAGCTGCGGGGGCGCAGGGACCCCACTGTGGGTCCACCCAGAGCCGGAAGCGCACGCGCAGGCCTCTGGTCCAGTGCGCACGCGCTGTCACAGCGCCATCACCTGTGTGTCCTTCCAGCGCTTCTCCACGGAGTGCGCCTTCTTTTTTTTTTTCCGTACCAACAGTGAGGGGGACCAAAATGAGGGTTTATCCGTCTTCATGCTGGAAGGCTTTCTTCGGTGTTTGAGTTTTGCTGTGTAAGCAAGCGCGTCTTGCCCGTTACAGGGGGGCCCGAGTCGGCGTGGCTGTGCGTGCGTACGTGCGTGCTCACTTACCCCGTGTGTGTGTGCGTGCTCACTTACCCCTGTGACCTCCCATCCAGCCCCCCACCCCAGCCTCACGGGGCCTCAGCCCACCTGCAGGCCTCCGATCCTTCTTCCGGGTGGCCCAAACCCCGGAACTCTGGGAGGGAAGGCCGGCATGGTCCAGGGGTCACTGTGGCGCCGAACTAGATGTGACTCGGGCTAGCAAGGAACTCGACCCACAGCCTCTGGGGCCGGAGGGGATGTTCTGGCAGCGTGGTTCTCGGGAGGCGTCCAGTTGCTGGGAGTTTTCAGTTCGCTGGTATTTCTGGAAGGCCCCTGTGGCCGGGGAGTTGAAATGAGCCGCGTTCCTCTCTTTGAGACCGCGAATTCCCAAGCCCGGGGATAGGGCTGACCGGGGTGGGCGCAGCGCGCAGAAGGTGGAGAGGTGGTCTGGCTCTGGGGTGGCAGAGGAGCCCAGCGGTGTGTGTATTTCCCGCTGTCCAGAGGAAGGGCTGGCAGTCCGACCCTGGACGCCGAGGGGAGGTGCTGGAGGGGTCAGCGCCTGCCCCGTCCACGTGGCCGTCCCCCGCCCCCGCCGGCGTTCCGGAGGGGGCCCGGGGCTCCCCGCTCCTAACCCAGCGTGGTCTCTAACGCTGTCTGTCGCCAGCTGCCCCCCTCTGTCTCGCGCAGGTGTCGTCCGTAGTTTCTGTCTAACCGTGTGTGGTAGCAGCCCGTCCCCTTGTGCCCTGTGAACCCGGACACGCCATCCCCATGCTGTTCTGTGTGTGCGTTTCAAGAACTGGGTTTCCCTTGAGGAGAATACAGAGACTCTAAGCCCTGGGATTCGCCCACGTGGTGGAGACCAGGCCGCCCCCCTCCCTGTTCACAGCACATGAAAATTTGGTTTCGGTCTCCTGAACCCAAGGAGAGAATGCTGAATTTCGGTGCTCTCCGTTTCTGGACTCCGTGTCAGCAGGGTTCCCAGGGCGGGAGAGACATCCCGAACCCACACACAAAGCCCGCAGGAGCACTCCCCCTCCTGAGCCACCAGCGATCCTGGCCTCGCGTGGAGCCTGCGTGCTCTGCCCCCAGACGATCCTGGTTAAAGATGGCTATTGGAATCTGGAGTGGCAGTAGTCCTTGCAAAGCCCACTGGCTGCTGGAGACAGATCTGAAGCTACTCCTAAAACACTCAGCGCTGCATCCAGGGCCGCAGTCTAGGGTGTATTTTCCCACAAGCGAAGCCCACGTCTGTTCGCCCTCCCCACGCTCTGTCTTTCCTGGGTAACAAGGTGTTTTGTGTGTGTGTGGCAGGTGGCAGATTCAAGAAAGAGATTGTCGTCGACGGACAAAGCTATCTGCTGCTGATCCGAGATGAAGGCGGCCCCCCGGAGGCCCAGGTGAGTACAGCGCGCACAACGGGACCAGCGTGCTCCTCTGGCTCCTCCTTGAGGTTCTGACTCCACAGGTGTGCGCAGAAGAGCTGAGAGAGAGGCCCCTGAAGATGTTTCCTGTGACTGAGGCTTTTCAGTTCAGTTCAGTCACTCAGTCGTGTCCGACTCTGCAACCCCATGGACCGCAGCACACCAGGCCTCCCTGTCCATCACCAACTCCCGGAGTTTACTCAAACTCATGTCCATTGAGTTGGTGATGCCATCCAGCCATCTCATCCTTTGTCATCCCCTTCTCCTCCTGCCTTCAATCTTTCCCAGCATCAGGGTCTTTTCAGATGAGTCAGCTCTTCACATCAGCTGACCAAAGTGTTGGAGTTTCAGCTTCAACATCAGTCCTTCCAATGAATAGTCAGGACTGATCTCTTTTAGGATAGACTGGTTGGATCTCCTTGCAGTCCAAGGGACTCTCAAGAGTCTTCTCCAACGCCATAGTTCTAAAGCATCAATTCTTTGGCGCTCAGCTTTCTTTATAGTCCAACTCTCACATCCATACATGAGTACTGGAAAAACCATAGCCTTGACTAGATGGACCTTTGTTGGCAGAGTAATGTCTCTGCACTTTTAATATGCTGTCTAGTTTTGGGGAGAGGCTAATCCTGTTTTCCTGCAGACAGAAACCTGGAGGGGCAGTTTGGTCTGTGTGGCTGATTTTCCTTTTGTGTTTCTAAGAAGGAAGGAAGAGCAGATTTTGCACTTATTTGTCAACTCAGTGGCATTGGCATCTGGAAGTTTCTATAGCTTCCGACCCTTTTCTTATAAGTGTTTCATCTCAAGAGCATGCTAAGTCACTGCAGTCGTGTCTGACCCTTTGTGACCCCCATGGACAGTAGCCTGTCAGGCTCCTCTGTCCAAGGGATTCTCCAGGTGAGAATACTGGAGTGAGTGGGTTGCCATTTCATCTGGAGCAGTGCAGTCACTTAGAAAGCTGGGTGGAATTTGGAAATCTGAACACCACCACCAGGCTGCCCACCAGGCTTCACAGCCCAGGTCATTCTCCACTGAAAACCAGAGGCTGCAGCCTGCTGTGACCTCTTTGAGAGTTCCTTGAAAAATGGACATTGTGGAGAAAAAAAAAAAAAACACCAGCCTGAGTGTGAAAAATTTCTTTCTTTGGTTTACTCACTCCCTAGTTTATGACATTATTTTTATGATAATTTACCAGCTAAACACTTTAAAGGAGCTAAGGGCTGGTAATAGTCAAGACTGATTAATGCAAACTTAGCACTGAAAACATCCCTGGTGTTGTTTCTTGAACTTACCCGTCTGTGACAGTGCACTTAAATTGAGTGGTTTAAGTGAACGATGTTGAATATGGGGGTGGTTAAAGTTCTGGCACTCCATACGCTGAGGGGTGTGTGGCTCGACAGATAAATGGTGCGGAGTTACCACGTTCCGGTGAGTCTCAAGTGTCACTGATTATAAGCTTTGCCAGTATTTAAAAGAAAAATACTGTCGAGTCCTGAAACAAAGCGGGCCTTAAGGTACGTTCTGATCGCAAGGATGTGAAAGTATGGAAATTTCTTTAGCTTTGATGAAACAGCATAGTCAGTGATAGTAATAAGGAGACATTAAAGACCGGTTAAACGTGGAGAAAAGCAGGTTAGGAATCTGGGAGAGCTCATGGTCAGGACATGTCAGTTACTCTGAGCGGGGCAGGGCCCGGCGTCTGACTGTCCTGGAAGGTTTGTGAGGGCAGTTAAGCTCAATGAGTCTGTCTTAGTCGACCTTCGCCCATGGGACATCTGTCCTGCGGTCACGACGGCTCCCTCAGCGGCGCTGGGAACAGGTGAATGAAGCAGTGAAGTGTGGGAGTCACTGGGGGTGATTTTCCGCCATTCCAGCTCATACACGTTTTGGAGTGTGCAGGGGTAATTTCACACTCAGAGAGCACACCTCGGCTCCGACCGTTAAGAGTCTAAGAAGAAAGTTGAGAGATGTGCAGAGATGCATGTTGGAGCTGGTTGAGTGGCTTCAGGGCCGCTGCTGTCCAGGGTCGCTGCCCCGGGATGGACACGGGTGGGTCCACAGGTGCACAGACATGGTGCTTTTTTTCCTGACTCCAGTGGTAGACCAGCGAGCCGGCCGCTCTGGACCAGAGTTAGTCAGTGATGAGACCTGCCCCAAGGGCTCCAGGTCTGCCCTGGAGAGGGAACTCCAGCTCGAGGAATTGGGGGCTCAGAGCACCACCCACCCTGAAGGTTTCATCAGCCGTGATTGCTATTGTTATTGTTGTTTAGTTGTTACCATCTGAACTTCAGGTTTAATTCTGTCCTGTCACAGAAAATCTCCACAGGTAACTGAATCCCCTTCTCATTTATGTGTGGAAGTCAGAGCTTGTGCTTCCCAGGTGGCGCTAGAGGTAAAGGACCCACCTGCCAATGCAGGAGACATAAGCGATGTTGGTTTGATCCCTGGATCAGGAGATCTCCTGGAGGAGGGCATGGCAACCCACTCCAGTGTTCTTGCCGGGAGAATCCCATGGACAGAGGACCTGGAGGGCTGCAGTCCATAGGGCCGCAAAGAGTTGGACAGGACTGAAGCGACTTAGCACACCAGCTTACCCAATGGAAACTTTCCCTGAATGTATCAGAGCTGATGCCTTGACTGTCAGAACTTGTGTCTTAGTTGCAGCTTCTTTTAGAGAAAACAGGTGGGATTTCCGCTCCCCCCCCCCCATTTTCACTTGGGTCTTTCCTTAAATAGAAGGGCGTCTGGCTCCAGACGGTGCCTGGTGCCGCGTGTGTGACCCTGGGGAGCTCTGAGTCCCGGGGTGCTTTGCTCACTTGTCTCCAGACTTCCAAGGTGACTGTGGGTATCACATGAGCGAACGTGTGCCTCCGGCTGAATTACCAGAAAGAGGGTCTGATATGAGTTCAGCTGGATGCAGGTAAAACAAGAATAAAATGGCAGAAGAGCCGGGCCGCTGTGGGGTTTTCATTTTCTCCCCCTCCTTTTTGCTCATTTCGTTCACTGGTTTGGTTAATGTCTCTGGCAGTGGGTCCTAATTCCCTGGAAGGGTGCCGTAATTCATCCACGGCAGATCTTGACAATACGAAGACCTCTTCTGTTGACAGAGTCGTTGGCCTTGGGGGTGGAGGACTTCTGAGCTGTGGGTGCCCAGAGGAGGAGCCCCGTCTCAGGAGTCCCAGCATGGCTTCCTGGGGGGCCTCTGGGGGGATTTTAGGGTGCAGCAGGAAGCTGCAGGGTCACCCCACGTATCGGTCCCCAGGTCGGCTCTGTGCGTGCTGGGTTTGCTTTCCATCGGTTGAGTCGGGACGGGGGTGGACGTTCCCGTGGGGAAGAAGGTCTGGTTTGACTTTGGAGACACAGTGGCCTGGGTGGGAAGCGGGTGCGGATCCTGGCCCAGGTGTGTTGTGCTAAGGATGAGAAGCCATTAGCAACGCTTCAGAAGCGGGTTTCGGCCACGCGTGGCCGCCCCCCGTCCTGTGCTCACGAAGGTGACCCGATGCTGCTCCTTCCCTCTGTCCCCTCGCTCCTCGCCCCCTGCTCACCTGCCCTCTTTCTCCCCAGTTTGCCATGTGGGTGGACGCCGTCATATTTGTCTTCAGCTTGGAGGACGAGATCAGCTTCCAGACTGTCTACCACTACTACAGCCGCATGGCCAACTACCGCAACACAAGCGAGATCCCGCTGGTCCTGGTGGGGACCCAGGGTGAGTGGCATCCGGGCAGCTGGGCTCACGGGGCTCTGGCCACTGAGCCGTCGGTGGCTTCCTGGCCTGTGTTTTCAGAGACGGGGGTGGTTTGCAGACGGTTTAAGGAAGAAATAATTTCCTGCTGAAGTCTTACTTTTTACAGGGAGAATCCCTGAAACGGAAATCAGCCGTTCTCCTCATTTGGTTCAGTGGAGAAATCACTTGGCAACTTCAAAACAAAACACACCGCTACACCCCCAAGGGCTTCAGAAAGAAAGGAAGTCTAATTTCTATATTAGGACATCTTAATTCTATCATAAAGTAATGTAATTTATAAGCAACCTAAAAAGTTACTTCTGTTAATGTTTGCACCTTTAATACTGATTTTTGATACATTGCTGAGTTTCGTTTATTCTGCTGTATTTCTTAATGTCTTATGATCCAAATCTCATTTTTAGCAGATCCCTCAGAGAGCATAGAATCTTACTACATGGGTACGTTTTGTTTTTTTTTTCTAGGTCACGTAAAAACTTGATCTCTTAGTAAAGTGACATCACCTAGGACACTCTTGATCATAAATTCATTGACTTGCTGGTATCTGCTGGGGACTTAACTAAGGGGTCACAGGGATTGTTTTAGAAAGTCAGATGAAAGTGAAAGTCCCTCAGTCGTGTCCGACTCTTTGCGACCCCATGAACTGTACAGTCCATGGAGTTCTCCAGGCTTAAATACTGGAGTGGGTAACCATTCCCTTCTCCAGGGGATCTTCCAAACCCAGGAATCGAACCCAGGTCTCCCGCATTGCAGGCGGATTCTTTACCAGCTGAGCCACCAGGGAAGTCAGATGAAGGTTAACTTTAAAACTGCCTTGTCAGAAGAATGAGGAACTTAATAATAATCACATCCAAGAAACCCTGGATTTATCCCTTCATTTCTTGGTGCAGGTTCTGTTTTTGTTAATTCCTTTGGAATGAGCACATCCGGTCTGCCCTTGCATGCCCTGATGTGAGACTTCTCCAGATAAGAAACTCTCTGCGTTTGAGCAGCAGGACCAGTTAGCTATATGCAAGGCACCAGGCCTGATGGAACTTAGAGCAGGGTAATCCACGCCTTGGCAGGATAATCCAGGATCATGGAGTGGGGAAGTGTGCTGGGAGAAAAAGAAGTGTGCAATAAACTAAAGGCATCTTCTCAGGGTGCTGGATGTAAAATGTGAGTTGGGGTTTCATGGAGAGGACCTCACCCCAACCCTGCCTCCCCCCTCGAAGCATATATGTCATGATCAGTGGTCTCACAACTGAAGCTTTCAGAGCAGAGGTGGGTTTAGACCAACTTGGGACAACAGTTCAGTTCAGTCCATTCAGTCGCTCAGTCGTGTCCGACACTTTGTGAATCCACGGACGGCAGCACGTGAGGCCTCCCTGTCCATCACCACCTCCCGGAATCTACTCAAACTCATGTCCATTGAGTCAGTGATGCCATCCAACCATCTCATCCTCTGTCGTCCCCTTCTCCCGCCTTCGAGCTTTCCCAGCATCCGGGTCTTTTCCAATGAGTCAGTTCTTTGCATCAGGTGGCCAAAGTATTGGAGTTTCAGCTTCAACATCAGACCTTCCAATGAACACTCAGGACTCATCTCCTTTAGGACGGACTGGTTTGATCTCCTTGCAGTCCAAGGGACTCTCAAAGTCTTCAACACCACAGCTCAAAAGCATCAATTCTGCACTCAGCTGACATGAGAGATTTTTAATGCCCAGCGCGCCCTCTAGTGGTCACTGCGAGACAAGGCGCACCCGCACGAGCCCTTGGTTTGTGTTCGGTCGGATGTGTGCAGAATTGGGTGTTTGACTTCCTAAAGAAAAAATTGTTTTTAACTTTTTATTTTGTATTTGGTTATAGCTGATTAACAGACAGTGTTGTGATACTTTTGGATGTACAGTGAAGGGACTAAAACTTCTTGACATGAAACGTTTTATAGTGGGCAGCTCGTCTAAAATCAGATCTTGCTTTTCCAAGCTGCCTGGAGATGGAGGCAGTTAATTTTCAGCAAGCCACCTCTCCCTGCAGGCCTGCCCAGGGCATTTCTGAGCCAAAGCGCAGTCTGTGTGGGCATCTCCTTACCGGCTCCCTGGGTTCGGAGGTCTGCGCTCAGGACGCAGAATGTCTTTGTGCAGTAGGGTCCCTGGAGTAAAGGAAAGATAGGCATTCAGTCCAAGCCAGAAAGCCACCTTGACCAGTTTGCTCTCTTCTGCAGCCGTGTGTTTGGGTGTAGAGAGTGGTGAGTCTGGGGGCCACGCAGACCCGGCCTCACTCCCCCCGGGCCGCCATTGACCTTGGCGCTGCCAGGCCTTGGAGGGAGGAAGTCTCCCGGGGTCCTGGGGGCATCCATGGGCACAGCAGTGTCCAGCCCGTAGCTGGTTCCCTCCCTTCTGTCCCATGAGTGGCCCACCCCCTGAGGTCCTGCTGGGGTGCTTGGCGCTTGTGTTTGCCGGCCGCTGACCTTGAAGGTGCATGTCGCCTCTGTGTGGCCCTCCCCAGCTGAAAGGGAGTCCGTGCTCGTCTCCCGCCAGGATGATATGGGTCTCGGGGTGCCCCGGAGACTGCTCCATAGGCTGGGGAAGTCCTGCCGGGTGCCCTGAGGGCAGGAACCAGCCCCCTTTCATTCCCTCAGTTTTATAAGAGTCTGTGGCTGGAGGGCTTGTGTCGGACTTGTTCCGACTTCAGCAAAGCCGCGCCCCAAAGGAGCAGGACCTGAGTGTTTTCAGAAGGGACAGTCTTCACCTGAGGGGTCATTACCCAGACTTCTGATTCCCAGAGCACCCTAGAAGCCCCCGTGGCGGGAAGGTGGAGTGAGTGTGGGCTTCCGGAAGGTTCCACCCTCAGGGACCATTAGATCCTGCTGCTGTGCAGACTGCATGGGGCACCAGAGACAGCGGTGAGGGCAGCTCAGGTCCCCCTCACCCCCCGCCCGCGGTGCTGGGGGCCTGTGGCCCCGTCGGAGGTTCTGGGGTGGAGCAGATGAAGGAGAATCAAGTTCTTTGTTCCAGGACACGTGGGGTGCAGGGCCTCACCCAGCGGTGGGTGGACGTGCTCTCTCCCGGGTCCTGTCGGGGAGCTGGAGGACATTCATCAGGGCCGAGGGGATGGTGTTTGTTAAACACGGCCTGTTTTAGAGACGGGCGGATCGCATTGATTTGAGGGTGAAACCTGAGCTGTAAAAAAAGATAAAACGTGTAGAGTTGCAGGAGTGAAACGTGAGACAAAAAGAGTGCTCCAGTGTAGGGTCTGTTTCTGACACGTGACGCCGTGTCGTGGAAGCCGGAGTGGGACAGAAATGGGGTGGGCACCCACCAGGGAAGGAGACCTGGTGGGTTGTGGGGAACCCCGGTCAGGATAAGTTCTAAGCTGGATTAATGCTCTATGCATTTATTTTCTAGTTTACATACATCACAGGGTTTGAAAATCCTGGGTTTCTAACTGTTTTTCTACCATTTTCTTAAAAGATGTTTACACCTTAAAAAAAAAAAAGACTTCTTTTCCTTAGGTGTTATGAAATCCAAGTCAGGTTTATTAATCTGAGGGTGAGACAGGATCAGATACTGTTTGAATTAATCCCTCTGACAGGCCCTGCCAGCGGTCTGTCATAGTTAGTTTTCCTGGGGGTCATTCAGAACTGTCAGTTAAACCTGTTCCATGGGGCTAGGAGAAGCAAACAGGGAATAAGGAGAAAGAGAAAGTGAAAACAGAATCAGTGTATCGGTCCCTGGAGACGCGGCTCTGGTTTAACGCTGAGAACGCTGAGCGCCTGTGCATTTCCTGTGCTGCAGCAAACATCTAAGAGGTTGTTCCTGTCTTGTCTGCTGCTGTTTCCTGGACCAGCGGAGAAGACTCCCTCTGGGGGCCTGTTCTTTAAAGAGCTCTTGGGTGTTTCCTGTGACTCAGGAGCCTTCACGCCCGCGGGAAAAATGCCACGTCCGGAACAGTCCCTGAAAAGCCTGTTTCGTCTCACGGTAGCACCTGGCTGGAGCATCTCGGCCCCTCCTCTGGTCCTGTGTGCAGGGCGCGTGGCTGTCCCCCCACCGCATGCCCCTCCCTGTAACTCGGGAGTCATGGGATGAATGGAAACAGGGCTCACGCAGGCCAAGCTAAAAAAAAAAATAGCGGGGATGCAGGGTTCATTCTATCAGGAGACTAGTGGCTGGTGCCCAATGTCTGTTTTGCTGCCCATATCTCCCCATCTGTACACAGATCCTGCAGGAGGTTGGGGGGTCCCCTGCCCGCCCACCCACGCAAGCCATCTGTTCAGACCCGATGTGGTGCTCACACTTGTCTGTGGCCCCCTCCAGTGCCCCAGGTCACCTCCCACTCTTGCTCTCAGCCTTGGATCGCCCTTAAACCCGAGACACTCGGACCCCCCCTGCCCCGGACCCCTGCCGCCCTGCGCCATCTCCTGCAGGCGCGCTTCCCTGACCCCTGCCCTCCCGACCCGTCTCCTGCCCTGAGCCCACCTACACCCCTGGCCCTTCCTCGGCTCTGTCTCACTTTCTGCCCCCTCCCCGGCTGACCTGACGCCCCCTCCGTGAGAGCACAGGCTTCTGTCCCTCTGGTTCGCTGGGGTTTCCCTGTGCCGGAACGGGACAGGCACCTGCGGGGGCTCCGCGAGCGTGTGTCCAGCGGGCAGAGGGCGCCTGGAGGGGTTGGTGCTGTTGGGCGGGGTGTGTTTCATGGGCGCCTGTGCATAGATGGCCACTGCACGTAGTGACCGTGTTTTCTTCAGGAACCACGTTTATTTAACTCTTACCCTTCCCTCCCCTGGTGGCTCAGATGGTAAAGAATCCGCCTGCAATGCGAGAGACCCAGGCTCGATCCCAGGGTCTGGAAGATCCCCTGGAAAAAGATATGGCAACGCACTCCAGTATGCTGGCCTGGAGAACCCCATGGACAGAGGAGCCTGGCGGGCTACAGTCCATGGGGTCGCGAAGAGTCGGACACGACTGAGCGACTAACATTGTTGCATTTCCCCCTCCCCTCCCGGTCTTTGCGGACATGCTGTGATTTCATATCCAGGAACAGGGCCCTCTGGGACAGCTGGCCATCTGACGTCTGGGCTGAGCAGGGATAAGCGATGCTTTGATCACTCCAGGGCCTGAGAAGAATCCCCTCCCTGCTGAGTGAGGGGCCGCGGGGGGCGGGGCGTCCTCAGGCCGCTCGGGGTCACCGTGTCGCCTCTTCTTGCCCGTCTGTTGCAGACGCCATCAGCTCCACCAACCCGCGGGTCATCGACGACGCCCGGGCGCGGAAGCTCTCCAGCGACCTCAAGAGGTGCACGTACTACGAGACGTGCGCCACCTACGGGCTGAACGTGGAGCGCGTCTTCCAGGACGGTACGTACGCGCGTGCGTGCGGGGCATGCGCGGGGGGCGGGAGCCTGGGCCCTGCCTGCCGGAGGGGTCCCTCGGGGCCGGCGAGCATCCGCCCTGAGGCAGGCCGGCAGCCAGTTCCGTGTGTGCCGTCAGCCACCTCTTTGTGCACAGATGGACCCTTATCGTGGGCCGTTCTTTATGCACAGAACGTGCAGGACACACATGCATCGTTTCTGCCTCACTGTAGACGCTCAGTCTTCATTCGTACCCCTTTTAAAAAAAAAGGTTTAAATGGCAGCAAGTGAAGAAGAACTAAAGAGCCTCTTGATAAAAGAGAAAGAGGAGAGTGAAAAAGTTCGCTTAAAGCTCAACATTCAGAAAACTACCATCATGGCATCTGGTCCCATCAATTCATGGAAAATAGATGGGGAAACAGTGGCAGACTTCATTTTGGGGGCTCCAAAATCACTGCAGATGGTGACTGCAGCCATGAAATTAAAAGACGATTACTCTTTGGCAGGAAAGTTATGACCAACCTAGACAGCATATTAAAAAGCAGAGAAATCACTTTGTCCGTCTAGTCAAGGCTGTGGTTTTTCCAGTGGTCATGTATGGATGTGAGAGTTGGACTATAAAATAAGCTGAGCGCTGAAAAATTGATGCTTTTGAACTGTGGTGTTGGAGAAGACTCTTGAGAGTCCCTTGGACTGCAAGGAGATCCAACCAGTCCATCCTAAAGGAAATCAGTCCTGGGTGTTCAGTGGAAGGATTGATGCTGAAGCTAAACTCCAATACTTTGGCCACTTGGTGCAAAGAGCTGACTCATTTGAAAAGACCCTGATGCTGGGAAAGATTGAGGGCAGGAGGAGAAGGTGATGACAGAGGATGAGAGGGTTGGATGGCATCACTGACTCAGTGACATGGGTTTGAGTAAGCTCCGGGAGTTGGTGATGGTCAGGGAGACCTGGTGTGCTGCAGTTAATAGGGTTGCAAGTAGTTGTACACGACTGAGTGACTGAACTGAACTGAAGGGTTTCATGTTAGGAAGACAGGAAACGGAAAGAACAGAGGGAAACGGAAAGAACAGAGTCGGGTCTGGCCAAAAGTAACAGCGCCTTAGGCCTGGTGGCGGGAGCCAGTGCCAGCCTTTGGAAGTTACTTCTTCTTGTTGCCTCAGTCTTGATCTCTCACCTCCAGGACAGCTGTGCCTCAGGTGGGAAATTATCCTGAAGGAGCTGAAGGTTGCCCAAGGGATAAACAGTCATGGACAGGCTCCTGATGGCAGATGAGAGGCTGGGGGCGAGGCGGGTATTGCAGGTGGAGAGGAGCAGGGGGTAGGAGTTGTGGAGGCACCAGGGAGGGGGCGATCTCCCCGACCCCGCAGGTCGGGACTGGAGGGTCTGGGGTGGGTTAGCATCCCAGGCCTGGGACAAGGATGCTCCTGGCAAAGGGTCCTGTTTCTGATGGGTGGGACGGGAAGCAGATCCTTGGCTGCTGCCTCTTCTGGGTGAATTTGGGTTAGATGGAGCTTCGCATCCCCAGCTCTGGTGCTGAGACGTGTTGGGGGCCGAGCCAGCCGGCTGGGTGAGTTCTCATCAGAGGCTCCCTCGCTGCCCGTGTCCCGGAGTCTTGCTCCGTGGTCTTTTGTAGAATTTCTGCCCATCCCCAGCATTGGTTCAATTCAGTCACTCAGTCGTGTCCTACTCTTTGCGACCCCATGGACTGCGGCACGCCAGGCCTCCCTGTCCATCACCAACTCCCGGAGTTTACTCAAAATCATGTCCATTGAGTCGGTGATGCCATCCAACCATCTCATCCTCTGTCGTCCCCTTCTCCTCCCTTCAATCTTTCCCAGCATCAGGGTCTTTTCCAATGAGTCAACTCTTTGCATCAGGTGGCCAAAGTATTGGAGTTTCAGCTTCAGCATCAGTCCTTCCAAGGAACATTCTGGACTGATTTCCTTTAGGATGGACTGGTTGGATCTCCTTGCAGTCCAGGGGACTCTCGAGTCTTCTCTAACACCACAGTTCCGACAAAGAGGATGGGAATTTAGTTGTATGGATGAATGTCTTCTCCATGTGACGACTTTACTTGTACATTGAGGTTTGCAAACGTTAACTCTCCATGAATAAAGGAATTCATCTCATATGTAATAAACTAATTAACATCAGGGATGAGGAGTGACGAGGCTTCCCCACCAGGCTTCCAGAATGTCCCAGGAAGTGGGCAGGCCCCCTGTGTGCTGGGGCATGCCTCTTTCACCCTCACAGTGGACCCCGGGCAAGGGGAGCAGGATGAGGGATCTTTCCAGAAGTCATCTGGTAGAAGCCCACAATGTCTCCTCTCTGTGACAGCTGCTCAGTGATTCCATTGGTGAAGCATGTTCAACTCGAAGTGTGTGCACAGGCTTGTATTTCCCATCTATTTTGTTATTATTTTAGAAATTGCCATTAAGTATTTGAATCATACAGAGTCTGCAAAGGAAATAACATCTGCACTACTGCAACTTCCATCTCTATTGTGATTTTTATCCTTAAAATATTTTTATTTATATGAAAGTTATTTTTAAAGTAAAGTTGGTTTTTGTTTTTGCTTTTTTTTTGTGAAGTTGCTCAGTCATGTCTCACTCTTTGTGATCCCGTGGACTGTAGCCTACCAGGCTCCTCTGTCCATGGAATTTTCCAGGCAAGAGTCCTTGAGTGGGTTGCCATTTCCTTCTCCAGGGGATCTTCCTGACCCAGAGATCGAACCCAGGTCTCCTGCATTGCAGGCAGATGCTTTACTGTCTGAGCCACCAGGGAAACCCTCTATTTTATACAATAATCAGATGACATGTGTTTTAATTTGTTGATCATCGGCTCTTAATGATCATTGTTAGTTGGTAAAAGTAGGTGTCAGCCAAATGGGGAATATTCTCAGGACTTAGAAATAATTAACAACAGCCATCCACTTTAATCTTCAAGAGGAAAAAGAAGCAACTGGGAAGTTCTGTAGCTAGAGAACTCAAGCAGAGTCACGTAGCTCGACTAAAGGCACTTGCCTTCACTGAGACCCAGTCTGGGAGCCAAGAGCCTTAAGCATGTTGTTAAAACAGAGCACCGGGGGCTTCCCTGGTGGCTCGGTGGTAAAGAATCCGCCTGCGATATGGGAGACCTGGGTTCGATCCCTGGGTTGGGAAGATCCCCTGGAGAAGGGAAAGGCTGCCCACTCCAGTATCCTGGCCTGGAGAATTCAGTCCATGGGGTCACAAAGAGTCAGACACGACTGAGTGACTTTCCCTTCGCTTTGAGAAGTAATACACTCCCTGCTCATACTTGAGCTGGGTGGGCGACTCTGACTCAGGACCCAGTTACCCATGTCTCTTGGGAGCGTTCTGCGCCCACTGCCGGCTGCCCAGGGCGTTCTGTGCCCTGTATTTGCCCTGGCCATGTCTGGGAGAGGAAGTGTAGGCGGCCCTAGTGTTACTGCTAAGATGGTGATTTCTGCATGTGGTTGGCATTAAATTTTTTGAAAGTCCCTGGTCATCTGTCCAGATTAGGGCCTGAATACAGGAAGAAACAGGATTGCAGGAAGTCAAGTTCACTCTCGACGGGTGTGATTGTTCTGGTGCCCTGATTTTTTTTTTTTAAAGAGAAGTTTCACGTTCTGTAAAAGAACCAGGTGTGAGTGGCAGAAGGCCTTGCTGAGCACACCTTTCGTGGCGTTTTAGTTCAGCCTCTGGGCAGGTAAGGGAAGGTGGTGGTGGCAGTGGTGGGAGTTTCCAGCCTAGATGTTCGGTGATAACCTAAAACAAAGACCAGTTAACAACAGAAGCAAATTCTACCCTTCGAAGACCAAGCAGGGCTTAAAGGGAGAGAGGACACATTGGTGTGGGTGGTGAAAGTGCCCCGTGGAGGGTTACCCGAACCATCTTGGGAGGAGGAGGGTCTTCATGATGGACCAGCCATGATTTTTAGCTTCCTGGGGTTGGATTTTGGAAAGTGTGGATTTCAGTCATTCTTTGAACAGCTTTAAATCCCCCACCTTACACCCAGTGTCCGTGTTTGTGGCTGGTTTTGCCATGAGTGGCAGTGGTGTGTGATGGACGTGGGGTGAGCGCAAGTAGGGCATGTGTCACAGAATGGGTATCTTTGCCTAGGGACAGGGGAGGATCCGTTTTTTGTTTGTCCTGGCGTTTATGAAAAAGAGCGAATGGGCCTCTAAGGTTTTGGTGGTGTATGTCGTCATTTTTGTGCTGTGCTGCGGTCAGTTGTGTTCGGCTGTTTGCAGCCCCACAGACTGTAACCCGCCAGGCTCCTCTCCAGGCAAGGATACTGGAGTGGGTTGCCATTTCCTTCTCCAGGGGATCTTCCTGACCCAGGGATTGAACCCATCTCTTGTGTCTTCTGCGTTGGCAGGTGGATTTTTACCACTGAGCCACCTAAAACTATGGCATCTGGCTTGTGTATTTTAAAGATTCCTGATGCCTAAAGAGGAGTGGCCTCATACAGAATGAGAAGTGGAACCAGCTGGTGGGACAGAAACCCATTTTAATTTCCCCTTATCCGAGCTCTGTTTTGCCCTCCCCCCGCCCCACCCTCCACCTCACTCACTGGAATGAATTGGTATTGATGTGTGTGAGTTGTAAACACTTTTGTTTTATATATGTGCTTTCCCTTCACTATGAGAAGTAATACACTCCCTGCTCATACTTGAGCTGGGTGGGCGACTCTGACTCAGGACCCAGTTACCCATTTCTCTTGGGAGCGTTCTGCATATATATATATATATATGCTGTTCTGTTATTCCTCCCAGCATCAGTTGTATGCAGGATTTAATATTCTTGCACATGTATTCTAAAACTGTGGTTGTTTGTTAATCCTCAGAACATCCTATTACACGCATTTAAGGCCTACTCCCCACTGAAGGTTGGACTTCTTAAGCTTGTGTTCATAGAACGGTAGGAAACCTCTGTGCAGAAGTCTGCCCTGACGGTAATCGTTAGAGCAGCTCAAGACTGTAGGGCCCAAGACGCAGGTACACGGCGGATTGCCATCCATCCGCTTCCTTCTCACCAAGACTGCTGGATTTTGTCACCGGGTTGTACGTCAAGGGCAGTTGAGTGATCTCATGTGGGAGACCTTCTGTTCTAGGCTGGATCCACGTTACTTATATTAAAAGAAACAACTTCGTTTTAGGTAGCCGGGTAGAAAAGCTGGGTGACCGCATTTGAAGCGCTGTGTCTGCTTATCGCCAGACCATCGCTGGCTGGGGCTCCTCCTCGTGTGGTCCCGGGGGTGAGCGTTGATCCAGAGCCGCCCCCATCGTAGGAAGATTGGCGTCAGTCTTTAGGCCTCACCTCCCACCTTCCTATCCTTTCGCTGCAGTCCGCATTCTGGAAAGCACTTTCCTGCAGGCTATTCCGTCTGGGTCTTACCCCTGCTGGGGACGGTCCCTGCGTGTGGCTCCCCTGCGTGGAGGCCTGAGCCCCGAGGGGTCACAGCCGTGCCCCAGGTCGTGTACGCCCTCAACAAGCCTCAGTTTGCTTCCCAGCCCTTCCTGCCAAGGATGGACGCGCTGGTACCCCGAGAGTCCCGTTTCACATCCGATGTCCGCAGCCCGAATCACAGCGGGGTCGGGAACCAGGGCAGCCGCTGTGTTAGCGAGCCTGGTCTGTGCAACCTGATTGCAGATGTGAGGGCGTCATGACTGTGAGCAGCTTCCGGGCTCCTCTCCTGGGCAGGCGTCGTCTCACACTGTCCTGTCCCCGACCCCACAGTCTGCTGTTCTCTGGGGAGGGACGCGTCGGTCAGGTCTCTCCCATTCTTGCCTGGAACCAGCTTAATTTTCACCAGTGAGGTGACCTGTTTTTTTATTGGTATCATTGCTGTTGTTTTTCTCCTTTCTTTAGTTTAGGAGAGGTTACATTTGAGCCAATTTATTGTTCATATATATATATATATATGCTGTGCTTAGGGACTAACACAACGCAGAAAAGATTTATATGTATATTATATATATAAACATATATATGCTGTACTTATATATACGAGCTTAGTCGCTCAGTTGTGTCCGACTCTCTGCAACCCCACAGACTGTAACCTGCCAGGCTCCTCTGGCCATGGGGATTCTCCAGACAAGAACACTGGAGTGGGGTGCCTTGCTCTCCTCCAGGAGATCTTCCTGACCCAAGGGTCAAACCCGGGTCGCCCGCATTGCAGGTGGATTCTTTACCATCTGAGCCACGAGGGAAGCCCAGGAATACTGGAGTGGGTAACCTATCCCTTCTCCAGGGGATCCTCCCGACCTAGGAATCGAACCAGGGTCTGTATATCTATGTATATATTGTTGTTATTGTTCAGTCGCTAAGTTGTGTCCAACTCTTTGCGACCTCATGGACTACACAGCCCACCAGGTTTCCCTGTCCTTGGTTATCTCCTGGAGTTTGCTCAAACTCATGTCCATCGAGTTGGTGATGCCATCCAACCATCTCATCCTCTGTCTCCCCCTTCTCCTGCCTTCAATCTTTCCCAGCATCAGGGTCTTTTCCAATGAGTTGGCTCTTCGCATCAGGTAGCCAAAGTATTGGAGCTTCAACTTCAACATCAGTCCTTCCAATGAATATTCAGGGTTGATTTCCTTTAGGATGGACTGGATTGATCTCCTTGCTGTCTGAGGGACCCTCAAGAGTCTTCTCCAGCACCACAGTTCAAAAGCATCAATTCTTCTGCACTCAGCCTTCTTTACAGTCCAACTCACACATCCGTATATGACTACTGAAAAAGCCATAGATGAAATAATAAAGTGGCTCCAATGTATAAATGTATTTTCTTTTCCAAAGGAGTACTTTCAAAGATTTTTCATGTTCAAAAGCAAGCCATGTGTGTCCACACATATAAATATGTTTAATATATATTGACAAGGTGAACTAGTGAGTTGCCATCTGTTAATACGTCCTTTTTATCATTTGTAATAGTGACTGATATTTATATCACAGTTTAAGGGCTTGTGATGTTAGACAGATCTTAGGAGGCCTGGACACTGTATTCACTGAAGGGTTGGCTTCCTGAAGTCACATCACATTGCTGGTGCTGGGCCAGTGTATCCTTTTTTGTCTTCATGGTACCTCTGTGCCCATCAGGTCATGTCCCCTCACCCCCTCCCCTGACCCACACCCACAGCCTGCTCTGCAGCGAAAGCTGGATATGCAGAATTTCCTGGGCCAAATGGGTGGTTAGTGCCTGTTAGGATGGGGCGAGAAGGGTTCAGCTGCTTGAGTTACACTTTTTAAGGGGGTTTACTAGTTTGCTGGGAAAGACTGAGGGCAGGAGGAGAAGGGGACGACAGAGGATGAGCTGGTTGGATGGCATCACTGACTAGATGGACATGGGTTTGGGTGGACTCCAGGAGTTGGTGATATGGACAGGGAGGCCTGGCGTGCTGCGGTTCATGGGGTCGCAAAGAGTCAGACACAGCTGAGCGACTGAACTGACTGACTAGTTTAAAATTCTCTAAGAACAGGGAAGACATGAAAACGGTTACCCGCCTGGGGTGATGCTCAGTGGAGCAGGGGTAGGTAGAAAAGGAAAACGGTCATCAGGTTTGTCTAAGTTAGCTGTTTGAGTCTAAGAAGGTGCTCTGACCCTGGTTTAACCACGGGTGTCATCAGCTGTCCCTGCCTGGTAGCTCTTTACATGGTCTGATCCACTGGAAATTAGAATCTGCAAGTTGTCCCCAAAAGGGCCACATTGTTCCATCCTTGATAATTTTTCACGAAATTTCAAAGATCCCTGATGTGGAGTAGACTTTTGATTGAACCTATGGGCGGAGGGTGTGTGTGTATGTGTATAGTGGGGGGTGGGGGTGTAGATTTGGGGGGGGGGCCCTGTTGGTATTGTAGCCCTTGTTTATGTTTGAATAAGAAAGTGTGTACATGATTTATAGTAACTGTTTTTATAAAGCATGACATTGTCAGTACCACTTGTATGTGCGTTTTCAAATTCAGTTAATCTCTTAAGCAAGAAATTAACAAATTGAAATAATGCATGAATGCCAAAACTAAAACAGCAGCATTTTGTGTAGTAAACTGAATTCTCAGAGATAACAAAAACAAAAGAAAAACTTTTGAGTTACTCTTCAGGAAAAAAAAACCTGAGTTCAAGTTCTTAGGGGTGGGAAGTTTTAAACCCACGTGTTACAGGCAAGCCGGCTATCTGGCACGTGATTTGTAACCAGATCTTCCAAACACAGTGAACAGGTGGGGAATGTGTCAAGGTGGGACCAATAGCTGGTCTGCATCCCCTAATGTGGGGCTAAGAGGTGATGAACCTTGCATAACCCAAGTGTCGTAAAATATGATTATTAATTTGTCACCAGTATATAATCAGCTTGTCCCTTATCTGAAGTCTCTTTGTCTAGAAGTAAGAGTTTATCTCACATTATGTTCAGGGGCCCAGAGGACTGACTTTTATACCTCTTTAGACTATCGATGGATTTGCTTAAAAAATTGGGATTGACATTTATACACTTTTTGTTTATATGTGTCTGACTCTTTGTGACCCCGTGGACTGGTAGCCCATCTGGCTCCTCTGTCCATGGGATGTCCCAGGCAAGAATATTGGAGTGGGTTGCCATTTCCTCCTCCAGGGAATCTTCCCAACCCAGGCAGGGATCGAACCTGCGTCTCCTGTGTTGGCAGGTAGATTCTTTACCACTGAGCCACCAGGGAAGCCCATGTGCACGCTGCTACGTGTAAAATAGATGACTGATGAGAACCTACTGTTTATCTCAGGAAACTCCACTCGGTGCTCTGGGTGACCTAGGTGGAAAGGAAATCCAAAAAAGAGGGGATGTATATATACATGTAGTGATTCACTTGGCTGGACAGTAGAATCAAACATGACATTGTAAAGCACCTAGAGCCCTATAAGACCTTTTTAAAAAAATCATTTATCCAAAATGACAGTTTTTAGGTAGAGGGGAATGTCTAGATTATCAGTGCGGTTCATACTCCCCAGACTGCAGCCACTGGCCGTCGTGATACCCAATCAGGTATGAAACTTGATAGTCCTTAAACTAGTTTCTGATACATGTAGAAGGAACCATCTCAAGGAGGGGCCTCTCAGTTCTTTAAGACATAGCGTAGGCGTCATCTTAAAATCTTCGTTAAAATTGATGATGTTATTATAAACAGCAAGAGACAGGAAGCCATCTCTTACCTCACGGTGTCCTGGACTGTTGTGTTGATGGACGCTTTGATCTTTTCTGGCGGTTTGGTTCCCTAAGTCTGGGGTTTTTTCATGCTGTGCTGCTTTCCTTGGGAGCGTCGAGTGGGCCCCGATGCTCATGTGTGCGCAGAAATGCCTGAATTAACTCCCACACTGCCAACTCAAGGTCATTAAACATGCTATTAGTAGATGTGCTCTGTTTAGATACTCTTGTTCAGAGCCTATCTTTTGCTCATAGAATTAATTTTATCAATGCCATCGAAAATGGTTCTTTGACTACTTTGCTGCAGTGTGGCATCAGAGCCGTGTTTTGCCCCAGGAGTCCTCCTAATGGCTTTAGCCAGCTTGAATTAGCTTGATGTATCATTAAAGCATACAAATGGCTTTTATTTTTGTTCATAATCTGTTCATAATGCCACGGCATTCTGCTCTTTCTAATGTTTTTGAGATGATTAAACGGTGATGTACTTTTTGACCTATTTAACCCTCCAACAGAGTGTCTGATCAAAAGGACATGAAGATGTGACTTCCCTAGGGTAGTCAGAAGTTGTTACCATCTCTGGCTGATGTTTCCAAGTTCTTTTGAAGTCCTCTGTTTTTTATAACATTTTTTCACTTATAGAGCATGGACTTTAGCCAGGTATTTTTAAATGGAAGTATCTTTGATTTACAATGTTGTGTTCATTTCTGGTGTATAGCAAAGTGATTGAGTTATATACATGTGTATATGAGTATACATATATATATATGTGTATCTATACATTCTTTTCCGTTGTGGTTTATCAGAGGATATTGAATATAGTGCCCTGTGCTATACAGTAAGACCTTGCTGGTTTTTGTCCGTTCTGTATATAATAGTGGCATCTGCTAACCCACTTCCACCCCATCCATCCCCCAGCCCCCTCCCACTTCGCAACCACAGGTCTGTTTTCTGACATAGCCAGATTTTGGGCAACCTTTACTCACTGAGGAACCGCTCAGTACCCACCAGGTTAGCAGCACCAAATCGGTTCATTTCGTGAAAGGTGAAAGTAGTCCTTAAGGGGGGTTGACTTTTACATGGTGAGATGCTCTGATGCAGGACATGGTACCTTGTCCCCATGGACTTGGGTATTTTTTTACATGCTGTGTACTGAGGGAGCCTGGCAGACCCTGGCTCCAGGAGTCAGTCAGGGAGCCAGGCTTGG
This sequence comes from Cervus canadensis, assembly GCF_019320065.1. Taxonomy (NCBI): domain Eukaryota; kingdom Metazoa; phylum Chordata; class Mammalia; order Artiodactyla; family Cervidae; genus Cervus; species Cervus canadensis. Next base: position 109,727,949 of record NC_057387.1, read on the forward strand.
AGCAGATGCTAGGGGTCCCCAGAGACCAGGCTCTGGAGTCTGCGGTTAGTTTGTGTATTTAGTGCAGAGCGCTGGGAACTTGGTGAAGAGGGGAGCAATGCATTAATACCTTGATCCGTGATCTTCCCTGATTTCAGGAAAAGTAAACTGTGGAAAATGGATTGTAGATTTGTCTTCCCAGAGACAAAGGTGTAAAAACCTTGATGAGTAAGTTTTGGGTTTCATGAGACTTGCCAAAGAAAAGAGAAATAGTTTTTAAAGGATGGGAAATATGGAAATAAATACCACTGGTCAGATCACCATGCAGTGGCTGTTTTTGTTAAAGCCTGGTGGGGTATATGCACATGGGTGCCCATGTGTCTGAATAGACAGAGTCTTGGGCTTTGTAATGTTTTACAATCTGCTTTTCCACAAAAATACTTTTTCTACAAAGTAATTTCTAATTTTTTTTAGTGCATTCCATTGAGTCACTATAACAGCTTTTTGGCCCAGTCCTCTATTAGACATTTCATGGTCATGTGCCCCTACCCACCCCGGCATTTATTTATTGTTTTTAGAATTAATGCTTCAGTGGTGACTCTTTGCCTAAAGCTTCATCTCCATCCTTCATCATTTTTTTGGGACACACCTCTGGACGTCAGACTACTGGTCAGCAACTTGCAAAGCTTTAAACCCTCAGCCTTCCAGGGAGTCTGAACCAACTCAGGTTTCCTCCAGCAGATGTCTTTTCTGCCCACTGGCCACCCTGGATATTTTCATTTGAAAAGCGCTTATTGTTTATAGACAGAAAATAACCATACCTTCTAGTGTTTTGTTCAGATGTTAACTTCCAACAGGTCTGTCCCTTAATATAAGAGATAAGCACATTTCCTGCAGTCAGCTGACTTTTGAGGAGGTGGCAGCCAGTCTTCCGGGAAGGATAAAAATATTATTATTTTTTGATAATCTTTCCCTTGCTGCTCCTACAGAGGTCCTTGCCCTCTCAGGGGACCAGGCAGGTTCTCTGAGCACCAGCACCCCCAGCCCTGGGCAGAGCTGTGACCTCGGCGGCTGGATGTCCACAGACCTTTCTCACCGGCCTGCCGGTGTCACCGTGTCACCGTGGAGAAAGGCCTCCTGGGTGCCTTCTAAGGGAAGCAGGGAGGGCCCAGGCCCTTGCGTCTGGACCCACTCCCATTTCCATGCCCCTGGCTGGGTGCCCGGGGCTGTGTCTCTCTGTCCCGTGTGCATCTCTGTCTACAGGGAGCCCTGTGGCCTGACCCTGCCCTGCTCCCAGTGCAGCCATAGTTCAAGGAGGCTTTTTTCCTATGAACGTTGGGATTTCAGGAAACTCCCCATGTGTAACGTTGTCCGTAAATTGAATGAAAAAGTACTGAGCACTGGTGCAGTCGTCTGGATGCCAGGGAATACTCCCCTGCCCGCACCAAGATTGCACCTTAAATGAAATACCAGTCTTCTGCATTTAAGTTCTTCTCTTGCCTGACCTTCAGGCTTGTAGGATTTCACATCGGGAAGGACCCGAGGCCTTGTCTGTTCACCCCCAGCTTTATAAACAAGCCAGCAGGACTCATGGGGCCAGTCCAGGCAGGAAGCCCCCTTAGGAGCAAAGCAGAAACTGGAAATGAGGTCTGTATCTGTTGGCAGCACAAGTTTCACCTTTGTCCTGACAATGTAATTCTTATATTTTTAAACCCGATAGTGAACGAAAGTGCTCCAGTAAGTGATCATTTAGTTCAGTTCAGTTGCTCAGTCGTGTCCATCTCTTTGCGACCCCATGGACTGCAGCACGCCAGGCCTCCCTGTCCATCACCAACTCCCAGAGTTTATTCAAACTCATGTCCGTTGAGTCGGTGATGCCATCCAACCATCTCATCCTCTGTCGTCCCTTTCTCCTCCCACCTTTGATCTTTCCCAGCATCAGGGTCTTTTCCAACAAGTCAGTTCTTCGCATCAGGTGGCCAAAGTATTGGAGTTTCATCTTCAGCATCAGTCCTTTCAATGAATATTCAGGACTGATTTCCTTTAGGATTATTTTTTAATAAAAGCCATTTCACCTGTGAGGAATCTTGGCTTAAATGCAGTGCTATAATTTTGAATTATAAATCACGAATTATTTCTGATATGCTACCTAACAAAAACACATTCACACAGACTGTTTTCTTTATATGATAGGATATGTGGGCAATAGAACTAGGTCTGTGACAGGATCTCTGAGATTCAATGAAAATAACAGCAAAAGACAAGTACTCAGTTTTACAATTTAGTGAGCTGCCACTAGGAGGCATCCGAAGCGCTCATAAGGATGATTCTCGCATAATTGTACCTTTTGCCGTCTCCGTGCAGAATACAGACATCATAAAACTAACACACTGGTTTAAGAGGCGATTTAGAGCCCTGTAATAAGATCCACTCCATAAAGTATGTGAAGTTACTGGATCAGCAGTGCACGAAGGCAGAAGTAAAAGAAGTTTCATCTGCTTATTGGAATGGGGAGGACAATAAAATTTTCAAAGATGAGATCATGTAGTCTGTGGTTAAAGGGACCCAAATCCCTTTTTTCCTAGCTTTGTCTCGCATCTAACTTTACAGAAGAAGCAAAGAAAGTTTCGGCCAAAGATACACTTATTTTTATATATGGATTTATTATAATAAATAACACTTAGAATAAATTAGTATAGTAAATGGATTTCCTTGGTCCATCATTCTCATTTGACAGAAGCCAAGAGCTCTGCTGGCCCAGGCGCCGCACTGTGGGGTCTGCACCCTGCATCTGAAGGCAGGTGGCACGCTGGCCGCTCACCGGCACCCAGGCAGGGCAGGTGTCTCTGTAGGACTGGGGTGCAGCCCCGGCCATCAGCCTCCCGGTTTGGGGGAGGCCGTGGGCCCTTCACGCAGCCTGGCAGTTAGAGAAGAGACAGTCAGGCTGACATTCCCGGGCAGGAGGGAGGGGGTTGATCGGTTTGGGGAAACCTCGGTGGTCTTTGCTGCACAGGTGAGCAGCCTCACTGAGGCGGTCTTTAGGCCCCTGCGGTGTTGGGGGCCCTCCCAGAGAACAGGCAGTCACTGCCTCCTCTGCGGATCAGCAGTGGGCTGGGGGATGCGGACAGGAGAGTCTCTGGTAGAAAATGATGCACTTACCTTGGGCCAGTCTTTGAGTTTCTTGACATGGTGCTGTTTTGTTATTTTGCTTTATTTTGTCCTGTTCTGTTAGTTCATTTCCCCCCCCTAAGGTTGATAACTTCACCCTCTTACTTTCCACTTATTTATGTTTTGCTTTCACCTTTTTATTTTCTCCCACTGCATAATTCCCATTAGACATGGTAGCATCTCAGCTCAGAAAATTTTCAGTTTATTTGGAAAATGGTATTAGTTACACATTGGGTGCCTCCAGTGAGAAACATATCAAGCCACAGGCTTTTCTGTACAGGTATTCTTTTATTGGGTTACTTACAAATGGAGTGTTCAGAATTGATAAGAGAATTTGGAGGGTCCCACGATTTTCAGTCCTCAGGAGAGTTGGAATGGGGCAGAATATTTTGAGCAAGAAGAGGAGTTGGGTAGGAGTGGGTACATTCACCCGAATGAGATGTGAGATCCCCTTGGAGGACAGCTTTCACAGAACGGGCTTTCAGAACCAGAGACTGTTTACCAGCCCCTGCCTGTGAGAGACCAGAGCTGGGGTGTGTGGGGGTGGGGTGTGTGGAGATGGGGCAGGGCCCAAGTTTGCAGGTATTTCCATTGAGTTCAGTACACACTTCCTGCATGAAACCACTCTCAAAGGCACCCAGGTGGGTCCACAGGCCTGGCAGAAAGTGAGCCTGGCTCCATAGTGAGGCTGGCAACACACACATCCTTGAGGGTCAGTGGGCATGGACATGGTCCTGGGACCCCTCGTATTCTGAGTGAGGGCTCCAGGGGGCTGGACTCCAACTCAGCCAGAGCAGTCAGCTGCATCTTTCCGTGTTGGTGTTGCCTGATGAAGTTTTTCCGAAAGAAGGAAAGTCTGCTGCTAGAGGACACATGGAAGAACAGTGATCTCATAAGCACATCCCCGGGGATGAAATATCTTCAGCGAATATCCTGGTGAATCAGGTAATTCAGAATAAACAGGGGTGGAAATGCCCATAAAATAGATTGGAAACTGTGAGCAGGGGCTCTTCTCCTGGAGACCTTGCCTTTCCCCAGGGTGTCTCCCTCCTGGGGGGCCCTTTGCGGGTGCCTGTCCCTCATTCTGCAAGGGCCACATCCCTCCTGTGTCTCCTGCCCTTTGTCCCCACGTGGTTCCCAGAGAAACGCAGTTAGACGTGCGGGTCTCACTGTTCCGTGCTGCAGGAACCGGTGGGACGTTGAGGAGATAAGATGATGGACCAAGGAAATCCTTCCAGGGGGTACGTCACTAACTCACGTGCTATAAATACCATGGTCCAGGTAAGGAGGGAGCGTGGAAAAGAGCCAAGTCTCAGGAGTAGGGCTCAGGTGCGTGTGCCCCCCGCCCACCTGGCCAGGTAACAATAGGGCAGCGGGGCTCCTTGTTCTGTAGCTTTGCTCCCCGTCAGGTTGCACAAAGCCCAGGCTACATGAGTGAGCCCTGCACTGTGGGGGCAGCTGGGGGCACATAACCATCGGCTGCTAAACTGTTACCCTTTCTGTGGAGTTTTGCTTTTCAGAGGGGCTTCCCTGGTGGCTCAGCTGGTAAAGAATCCACCTGCAATGCAGGAGACTCCAGTTTGATCCCTAGGTCGGGAAGGTCCCCTGGAGGCGGACATGGCCACCCACTCCAGTATTCTTGCCTGGAGAATCCCATGGACAGAGGAGCCTGGTGGGCTACAGTCCATAGGGTCACACAGGGTCGGATACAACTGAGCAACTTTCACTTTCTTCCTTTTCAGAGTCCCGGTTCACACCCATTTCCATGCAAATACACATGCATATTTCATGTATCATCTGTTTACATATATTTAAATGTTCATGTTGTTCCTGACTGGGATAACACTTGTTTGTAAAAATACAGAAAAGTGTGAAGGAAGCCAGTTAAAATCACCTGTGATCCCACTACCTCGTGGTAAGCATTCTATGACCATCTAGTCAGACTAGGCATTTAATACTTCAGAAGCAAAGTTGGCACTTTATTCTGTATCCTTGTTAGTAACCTGCTTTAAAAAGACCTGGGAAAAGTTTCTACATGGTTCACTTTCCTCAGTGTCTTTATGACTTCTCAGCACTCCTTTCTCTGCCAGCATCTGCCAGCCTGGATTCACCAACCCTGGAGACAGGAGGCTAGTCTTGAGACCCGCTCCCCCTGGGAGTGGTGTGTGTGCAGGATGAAGTCCAGGAGGCTTGGGTACACCTCCTGCTGCCCGTGTGCACGCGACATCCTTAACCTGTCCGCAGCCCCCTTCCTGCATCTCTGATCACCAGGGAGCTGTGCTTACAGACTGACCTGCAGGTCGGTAGACTGGAAGAAGCAAGTCTATCTCCTTGGTGCATTGATTTCTCTTGGGAAATAAAGGAATTGATACCATTAGATACTTTTGACAAAAATCACAAAGGGTTGCCAAATAGGCTCCTTTTATGGATCCCCTTTTCTTTTCTGGCAGATTAGCAAAAGTAAGCCTCACTTTATAAAGATTCATTCCTAAATCTCATGTATCCATTTTCCCAAATACAAAGCCTTCTTTACAAGAAAAAAAAGAAAAAAGAAGCCTAAATTGAGAGGCAAGTCTTAAAACAGTCATTTCAGAATTTTATTCAAACCAACCAGAAAAGCTGCTGGGTGGCGGAGGGAGGGAGTATGCCTTTGGTGGGCTCTCCCCCATCAGTGCTGGGAAAATTAGTCTTGAAATGACAGACTGCAGAGCTGCAGCCTGAGATGGTGTGGCGGGCAAGAGATGTACCTCCCCCCTGCCCCAGCCCCCAAAGTGTGCACGTCTGAACCCCTGGCCTGTCAGTCAGTCAGTTCAGTTGCTCAGTCGTGTCGACTCTTTGCGACCCCATGGACTGCAGCACGCCAGGCCTCCCTGTCCATCACCAACTCCCAGAGCCTACTCAAACTCGTTTCCATTGAGTCTGTGATGCCCTCTAACCATCTCATCCTCTGTTGTCCGCTTCTCCTCCCGCCTTCAACCTTTCCCAGCGTCAGGGTCTTTTCCAACAAGTCAGTTCTACACATCACGTGGCCAAAGTATTGGAGTTTCAGCTTCAGCATCAGTCCTTCCAATGAATATTTAGGATCGATTTCCTCTAAGAGGGACTGGTTGGAACTCTTTGTAGTCCAAGGGACTCGCGAGAGTCTTCTCCAACACCACAGTTCAAAAGCATCAATTTTTTGGCAATGTGGATCTACCTTAAGAGGCAGGAAGGGGTTTGAAGGGTGGTTAAGCATCCTCAGATAATGGATCGTGGACCATCCCGGTTGGGCCCTGAAAGGAGCTGCCTTAAGCTGCCTCGTAAGGAGGCGGCAGCGCGGATCCGAGTGCACGCGCAGTGGAGGACCACGGGAGGGTGGGGCGGAGGGATCCCAAGGCCGCTGTGATGGAGCCACAAGCCAGCAGATGCCAGGGAAGCAAGAAACGAGTTCTCCCTGGAGCCTCCGGCGAGCCCAGCCCTGCAAGCACCCCGACCTCAGCCCCAGATGTTAGGCTCTCAGCGTCCAGAGCCGGGAAAGAATAAAGACTTCAGCTGATTGCAAGCTGCCAGTACTGTGGGGATTTGTTAGGGCGGCCCGGATAAGCTCCTGCGGACGGAAAGGGGCCGGCTGCCGCGGGAAGGCAGGAGGAAACGTGCCTGCGGTGGAGATGCCGAGCCCGGTGATGCTGTGTCCGAGGGGGTCTTCCCAGGAGGGTGACCCAACCTGCAGGGGCCGACGCAGGCCCTCGCCGGGCAGGGTGGTCAGACTGCTGGCCATTTCTCAGCAGTTCCATGAAGTCGGGGCTTGAGACCCCTTGTGCGATCGGGGGGCTCTTTGTCTTAATTTTTCCCGCTTTGCACTCCCTTCCCCACTAGGCCTTCCAGCTCTCACCAGCTCGCCCATGACTGTCTGGCCCCGGTCCAGTGGCCACTCTCCATGCTGGTCCTGCCCTCGCCTGTCACCCTCCGTGACACCTACCACCCCCTCCCGGAGCAGCTGCCCATCCTCCTCGTCTGTGGGCTTCTCCCCTGCCCAGCCTCCTTCTTGACGGTGGAATTTACTGAGGCCCGATCCTGGGCCCCTGTGTCTTCTCTCTTTGGTCATCTCAGTGGCAGATCCGTTTCATTGATTCAATGGATGGGTTTCATGCACAAGAAATTGCATTAGGTGCTTTTGCAAGGCAGCTAGGAAAAGCGGTGCGGAGACCCACCATTGGTATTGGCCCGAGTTGACCTCCATCAGCATTTACTGAGTGCCGTGTGTGTACCTTAGCATGCTGGCTACAGGACACCAGGTTTTCGCCCGCCACGCAGAGGTACCACAGTGACCGCAGGTCCACATGATGCTGGCCAGCCACAGTGGGTACCGGCCAGAACGTGCGCGTTCAGCCTTCGCAGAACCTGGCAGTTGTTATCTGCCCCGTCTAGCTTTTTCAGAACAGAAAGAGACATGCCCAAAATCGTGCAGCTGGTTTGGGAAAGTCTGTAGACGATTGGGAAAGCATTTGAGTCCAGGGTTCAGAGGGGCTTCCCTTAGTAGCTCAACTGGTAGAGTCCACCTTAATGTGGGAGACCCTGGTTTGATTCCTGGTTCGGGAAGGTCCCCTGGAGAGGGGATAGGCTACCCACTCCAGTATTCTTGGGCTTCCCTGGTGACCCAGACGGTAAAGAATCCGCCTGCAATGCAGGAAACCTAAGTTCAATCCCTGGGTTGGAAAGATCCCCTGGAGGAGGAAATGGCAAAGAGTCAGACACAACTGAGCCAGTGAACAGTTGCAGCCAGGGTTCAGAACGTTTTCCATTTTAGTTTTATTACGTTTTGCATTTTATCATTAACCCTTCTACCTGTTTCAAGATAAGTGGTATGGGAATTGAAAGCAGATTCATCCAGGGTTTCGAAAAACAAGCCACAGAACTCAGGTGGAATTACTTAACTATTTTAGTCAGACGATGGTTGAAGTAAATGGAACATCTCAAAACCCAGATGTTTCTTACAACTTTGCTAACGACAAGACAAGCTGAGCTGTTGCTAATGACATGAGATGCCGAGGAACTTCAATTTCTCTTGATGAACTTCCTGCTTAATCCCACAAAGACAGCTGTTACCGAATCTCTACCAGCGCAAGGGCTCGTGAATTCAATAGGTATTGAGTCATCATCTCAGGTGGTGCTGAGTCCCTTACCAAGAAAGCATTGCCTCCGGGTGGCCTGGGGATGGATGCTGGGCTGGACCACAGAACACTGGGCTCCATCTTCATCTTCCTGCCGTTCCTGACGATTCAGCCCATCACGTCCTCAGCATACCCAGCTGTGGGTTGGGGACCGCTGCCCATTGTTCCTTCTCCCTAGGGATGCCCAGGATAACTGTAAGGCATCTGGGGTTTGCTTGGAGGACTTTGGAAGAGAATACCTGACTATCCTGGAAGTAGCAGACGGCCTTGGGAGCTGGGCTTTCAGAGATGGGAGCTGGTCCCGCTTGCCCTCTGGGAGGTCCTGGACCTCTTCGCCCCCTCCTTACCTGTCCTACATCCTTACCTGGATGTAGGACAAAATGCCCTGAGTCTTCTCTGTCTGCTTTCCCCCTTGTGTTCTCGATGCAGACCAACTCACCATAAATTTTGATTCTTTTCAATCACACCTACTTGTTCATTAAAACTGATTTTAGAGGACCTGTTGAGTTGACTGATAAGTCACTCTCCTCTGTTACAGGGTTGAGTTGGCCAGGGAGAGGGAGTGTCTCTGGGTAACCACAGTGTGTGTGTGTGTGTGTGTGTGTGTGTCTGTCTGTCTGTCTGTGTTCAGTCACTTCAGTCATATCCAACTCTTTGCAACCCCATGGACTGTTGCCCACCAGACTCCTCTGTCCGTGGGATTCTCCAAGCGAGAATACTGGAGTGGGTTGCTATGCCCTCCTCCAGGGGATCTTCCCGACCCAGGGATTGAACCCAGGTCTCCCGTGGCTCCTGCATTGCAGGTGGATTCTTTACCGCTGAGCCAGCAGGGAAGGCCCAGCCGCGGTGTATCTACTGTTAATTAACTGAGTTTCCTGGTTGCGTTTCTTTTCCTCATACCTAAAGAAAAATGAAGTTTATACCTTCTTATAAACTTACCAAAAATTCATTGAAGAGGTCTTTTTTCCTTCTTGGTTAAGATGAATATCTCTTCATCTCACCTGTTGATCATTTCCACTGGCCTCTTTTCCTAGAATCCTTAGCAAAAAGTAAACAGCATGGAGAGATAGTACGTAGTCTCTAGTTACTACTTGAATAAAAGCTAAATTTTGTAGTCTTTCCCACACTGATCTATTCTGCAGTGAAACATCCAGACCTAGGAGCTGCTTTGTATTAAGTTTTGAAACAGAAATTCAAATAATAGATGCCTTTTCTCAGAATGTCACACAGTTCTCTTCCTCTACCCCGGCCCCTGAATATGGCATACATCTAATTCAGAACCCACGGCTGGAAAATTCACAAAGCAAGCACCACACCCACGGTCGTTTTAAGAATCCTCAGCACTGTTACCTCTGTTTCTGGATGCGGAGGCAGAGGCGCTGTGGACAGAGGGCCTGTAACCACAGGGTAAGTGGCTCGGCTGAGACGTGGGTGCACATGTCTCCAGATTTTGTAAGGGACAGTGCCTGCAGGGTCCTGTACTCAGCTCCACGGGGATTCAGGCAGGACGAGTAAGTGATGGAGAAGCACAAATCAGAGATCGCAGCCTTGGAGTGTGTATCCCAAACATTGCTGATAGCAAAGCAAAGCAGCAACTAGGAAATGCAGCCTTTAAAATGGAAATGACGCTGGGGCTGGAAGTGGAGCTGGGTGTAAATGCAGTAATTAAAATAGTTATCAGGCGTCTCCTAATTACCTTCGCTCCGGCAGACCGCCTTTATCTTTATGGTCGGTGCTTGGGTTCCAATCAGAGCTTTCAAATGATCTTATTTTGGTATTTTCGGCGAAGTCTCAGAGTCAAAAGCAGATGGTTTTAAAGTAATTACTCACCCTTTTTCTCCCTGTGGAAGAGAAGTAAGATGAGAGAGACGCATGGCAGTGGGGGAAAAACCCTAAGGAGATGCTCTGAATCTGGGCTGGTCCGTTCACTCTCGTCCCCCAGGGAGGTCAGAGTTCCTCCCTGACCATGAAAACAAGACTGCCTGCACCTCCAGAGGCCACATTTCACGTGTACGTGCCGCTCACAGAAACTCAGATCTTTGAGATACGAATTTGATTTTTCATGGAAAGGAGCCCCCCACTGTAAATTCTGAGAATGGTCGAGGGGGAGTTCAAGGTGTCGTGATAAAAATAAGACGGTGGGTCGAACACAGCTGCAGACTTCCTGCCTAGAGAATCCCATGGACAGAGGAGCCTGGCGGGCTACAGTCCATGGGGTCACAAGAGTCGGGCAAGACCGAGTGACTTTCAATTCAATTCAATTCAGAATGCAGCGCTGGACTGGACGTCGGCCAGCAGCCTCGTGACGCAAAGGAGGGAAGTACAGAGCTCCGTGTTGGAGCCTCCGGCCCTGCCCGGTGTCCACTCGAGGACCAGAGATGACGGAGAGGAACTGTAACACTGGGCGCCGAGTTTCGGGAAGGGCCACCCTCGATGGGAGAAGATTAGCATTGATGTTGCCTTCATTTGAGCCCCAGTGGCGGGTGTAACTGCCGTGAGAGCATTCTAAATCAGCAGAGGCAGTAGGGTTTCACTAGGAGATGAATCAAAGCCGTTCTCCTGTCCTGCGCATCTCCAGGACGAGCCTCCACGGAAGCTTCGTAGGCCGTGCTTTCCTCGGGCAGCAGCCTGGTTCTCCGACGGCCGGGAGGTCAGCGCTTATCCCCGCGAGGCTGAGAAGCGCCGCGGTCCTTCCTCCCCCGAGACGAGGGCTCCGCCAGCCCGCTGGTGCACATCCAGCTCGCCGCCTGTGCCTTACTGTTGTGCATTTCCTCTGCGGTTCCAGAATGGGGTCCCTGGGAGGGCCTTTACTGTATCTTCTTTCTGGGGAGGACGGGCTGGATTTTGCAGAGAAATGAGGGTGTCAAGACATGTGATGCCCCGGGCTCTTCCCGGGCTGTGGGGATGAAAAGCGCAGAAATGGCAGCAATGCAGGCAAACTGCGATGGAGTAGCGCTCTACACACGCCATCCTGTGGTCAGCAGGGACCCTGGCTTTTTTCTGTGGGCCCTGGGGACAAAGAGAAGCCCCCCTCTGTCTCCACCTCCAGCCTCCTCGGTGGCCTGGCTGGCTGAGCTCTTTGCCTGCTGTTGGCACAAAAGGTGACTTTCCCACTGCCAAGCCTGCCCCCACCTCCATCGGCATCTCAGAACCTGACCCTGGGGATGGATGTTGTCCAGCAAGTCATCTCAGCTGTCCACCTCCACTCCTGCACATGGACGTAGACACCCCCCCCCCCACCCGTGGGTGACCAATGGCATTGTGGCTGTTGGGAAAAAGTCCCTGCTCCAAGAAAGGATGTGTTTTAAATATTTAGGGCTGAAGGGAAACGATAGTCTCCTTACCTGATGCAGCTAACAAATACAGCAGTAAGACAAATACTTACGCTTCCACATAAAAATGTTCTTCATAGAGCAGATTTGGGGAGGAGCCGGGAGTTGTTTTTGCTGTGGATTGGGGCTGGGGGCGCCGTCTGGGACCCTCCTTGGCTCCATCCTGGCCTTTCCCTCCTCACCCTGTTCCCACTGAACTAAGACATCTGCATGCTCAGCCGAGAGTTCTGTTCTGAGAGCTCATCTAAGGACAGCCCTGCACGTGCCCCTCTGATCCTGCGGGTCCCGGCGCATCTCCGCCTTCACTCAGGCTGGACAGCTGGGGCCATTCTCCCCCTCTCTCTGCCTTCCTTCCTGTGTGCCCTTCACTGAGTTCTGTTGGTTTAGCTGCCCAGCTCTCTGGGCACTGACTCTATGTGACCACCACCCCCAGTGCCCTGGCCTGGGCCGCTGCCCTGCCCCCCAGGCTCCTCTCTGCACTTCCCATTTTGTAGATGTCTCCCCTTCCCCCTCTAGTCCTTCTACCATGCTTTTTTTTTTTTTTTTTTCTGCTGGCTGTACCACTCAGCTTGCATAATCTTAGTTCTCTGACCAGGGATCGAACCCACAGCCCCTGCAGTACAGCGTCTTAACCGCTCAGCTGCCAGAGAAGTCCCTTTCTGCTGTGCTTTTAAACTGCAGGTCTAATCAGACTGCGCACCTCCTGTTGTCTTTATGAGACTCCCACTGTTTTTGGGGTGGAGACCCCCATCTGAGAGTCCTGAGAGGCTCCTGGCTCCCGTGCTCCCCCCACCCACCAGCCCCTGCACCTCTCCACATCCACCCTCCTCCTTGCCCCAGGCTCCTCCCACTTCCCCCCACGCCCTCCTCGCCTCTGGTCCCTTAAGCCCCTCTCTTCTCCAGAGGGCGGATCTGGGATCTGAACCCTGAAGCCTGCCTCTCTGCTGCCCCTGTGCCCAGGGTGAGGCACCGGGTCCCGCAGGTAACAGGTGACCAGAGGGCACCTGCCGTGAATTGGTCGTGGTACAAAGATCAGAGCGGGTCCTGATAAAGAGTAAGGACTCCACGGGCTTCGTGGTGAGGGCCCATCCAGGGGCCCTGCTCCCCGACTGGACTGGAAACTCCAGGAGAGCAGGTGCCGCATCCAGACCGCAGTCAGCCCTTCCACGCCCCGTCTTCATCCCCGTCATCCCCGCGCCTGTGTTCCCTCTGCACGAGGCTGGCTCATTTCTTGTGCTCTGTCTCACCACATGACTTACTCCTCGAACTCCCCCTCTCCTGCGAGGCATATGCGGAGGTGGAACCAGGCCCTGAATCTGGGTCACCACTGCAGAGCTGAGAAGGGCACCCAGGCGCTTCTCTGTTGCACTGACTGCCTTGTAAATACTTTTAAAGACAAATCAGTTTTTTAAACATTGGAATATAATTGTTTGACAGCGTTGCATTAGTTTTCTGCTATACAGTGAAGCGAATCGGCTGCGTGTACACATGATGTGCCCTCCCGCCCTCCCATCCTACCCCGCCAGGTCATCACGGAGCGCCGAGCTGAGGTCCCTGTGCTGCAAGCAGCTTCCCACTAGCTGTCTGCTTTACACGCGGTAGTGTAGACGCATCAGCGCTCCTCTCCCGGCTGGTCCCCGCACCTCTCGTCATGTGTCCACACGCTCTCTGCGACTGGTTTCTATTCAAGCCTTGGAAATAGATCATCTGTACCACTTTTCTAGATTCCATATATATGTTAATATATGGTATTTGTTTTTTTTCTTTCTTTCTGACTTAATCTTTCTCTTTATGACAAACTAATCAGTTCATTTCAGTTCAGTTGCTCAGTCGGGTCCAACTCTGCGACCCCATGGACCACAGCACACCAGGCCTCCCTGTCCATCACCAACTCCCGGAGTTTACTCAAACTCATGTCCATCAGGTCGGTGATGCCATCCAACTATCTCATCCTCTGTCGTCCTCTTCTCCTCCCATCTTCAATCTTTCCCAGCATTAGGGTCTTTTCCAGTGAGTCAGCTCTTCGCATCAGGTGGCCAACATGTTGGAGTTTCAGCTTCAGCGTCAATCCTTCCAATGAGTATTCAGTACTGATTTCCTTTAGGTTGAACTGGTTGGACAAAGTAATTTGACTGATAAATATTTGCGAAAAATCTCAATGGAGTCATCAGCAAAGAATCCTCAGGAACTTGAGGAACCCTCACTAGAGCACTTAGGAAAGGAAATCTTAATAGAAACATTACTGAATTGTTTTTTGTTTTTTTTTAAATAACAGTTTGTGAGTAAGTGAGTGCTCAGTCTCATCCAACTTTTTGTGGCCCCATGGACTGTAGCCCGCCAGACGCCTCTGTCCTTGCAATTTTCCAGGCAAGAGTCCTGGAACGGATTGCCATTTCCTACCCCAAGGGATCTTACTGACTGACTGAGGGATGGAATCCACATCTTTCTGAGATCCAGTTCAATGCCATCAAAAAAAGTTACCTGTTTATTTTTTATTTTGAAATTTGGGCTTTTAGCTGCAAGTCATGGATGTTTGTAATCTGAGAGCAATTTGTGATTAATGTCATCTGTTTTCCATACCCTGCCAAGTAAGTATTTCTCATCACAGTTTATCCAGAAGCTCTTTAAATAGCATATTTGGCTGCCCTAGAATGGGGGTTGGTGGATCGACAGGGAGGCCTGGAATGCTGTGGTCCATAGGGTCGCAAAGAGTTGGACACAACTGAGCGACTGAACTGACCTGAGCTGAGAACATGCCAGACAGTTCTCGATGCTCAGAAAGATTTCAGTCCTCGAGTCCAAGCCTCTCTGGAAGGTCAATGGCAGAGGCGGCCACTAGATGGCAGTCCTGCCTCAGGCAGACCAGAGCCGCCTGGTCTGGTCTCGTCTTCCTTTCAGGTGAGATAATCAACTCGGCGCTTTGCAGACTGAAGGTGGTGAGGTGATGCTCCACATCCATTTTCATTTGAAAGATACAGTGAGTTAAGTCAGGCAGAAAGAGGATGCGATAGGGAACCGGAAGCTCACGGCAGAGGCACGGTCAGCTCCCGAAACAGCAGGACCCCGGGTTCCGAGCCCCTGCGCTGCTTTGGGCAGCATCCTCTCCAGCTCCTCTGAGTGGACGGACACTTTATAAAGTTTGCACCCGATGGGGAGATAATTCAGCAGCCTGAACTCTTGTTAAAGGGTCGCACTGCATAGTTGCGTTAGACGAACATGTGGCAGAGTGCGCGAGGCTCAGGATATTGGTATCAGTGTGTCAACTCATAAAGTTGTCTGGAACAGAAGGTGGCAAGTCCCCTGGAGGGGCTCTCCCTTCCCCTGACACCGGGTCTGCCGTCTCTCTTGATACAGATGGGCCCGATTTATTTCCAGACGATAGTTGATTCTCTTCCTTTTTCTTTTTTGCAGCTTTAAAAAAATAAGCTGAAGAATGTAGGTCTAGAAAAATGAATAGCTACAGGTAACCAGCACCAGATAATCATTGGCCGACGCAGCAAAAAATTCATTTCTGCAGAAAATTGGATTTTGCACATAAAACTTAGTAATACTAATAAAGACAGGTCATTCCCGAGTTTTAAGCCAAATAAGCAAAGTCAAAGAGGTCTGCTGTCAGTGTGAACCTCGGTGGCTTCCTGGGTTGGCTTTTTTTTTTTTTTTTTTTTTTGAGACGTGTAAATCAGTTTTCTTGTCCCGGGCACACTACGGGTTTGCAGAATTCATCCTGCCCCTTCTGTCGGTGGGCAGAGTGCCTGGTGCTGGGTGATTTACAGCCTGGTGGCAAGGTATGTTTATATTTAAGCTGTGCAACGGTGTAGCTAATGAGAAAGATAAGAAATTTATAGTCCTCGGTGATTGATAGGATTACTGCCTCGGCATTAATTGAAACCTGAGGGATCACAGCTGTGGGCTCAAGTTGGTGGGAGTGGGGGGGTTTACTTCAAGTAAAAGGGAAACTTTCAGATTTGCTTCTGAACATTTGAAAGATAATTTTCCCGCTGACAGTCTGGTTGGTGATAGAAACAGTTGTTCCTTGCCAAGGCTTGGGTAATTACATGGTGATAATTACAGTATTTGTTCTGTAACCTCCCTATGGTAGGTGGTTATAAGTGGGGAAAAAAATTAAAGACTGTGGAGTTTTTAAAATGGCTTTAAAATTTTACATGGAGAATAATAAAATTCTCTATGGTTACTCTTTCCTAAATATTCTCTGGACTATTAAAGATGTTAGGGGGGAAGAAAAAAAACCAAACTAATAATGTCACAGGCGAACGTATGCTATTAGGGATGCCTTAAAATTCCAACCAATGGTGTTTCGTCCCGTTATTTTCTAAAGTCATCTCTGAGACCTTCCCTAGCCTGTCACTTTTTAAATGCACCATTCTTGTTGGAGCTTGGTCTTGTGAAAATGTCTAAATTTTCCCATTAAGTGCTTAAAAAGTAATAAAACTACAGTCATTAGACTTCAGTCATCAGAGTTATATCAGGAGGAATTTTCTCCAGTGCCATAAATCTGAGCACGGGTTCGACATTCATACCCCTCAGATTCATTCCCTGGAAATGGACGTTTGAAGGTAAATGGCTTAAGTAGGGCAGTTTAAATCTTTAATACAATCTTATTGTAACTGTTAGCACATGATTAAAGTGCAAAGGGGCCTTCTGTGTTTTGCAAGATTTATAATAAACGTCCTGTGATGCCTCTTGTATGCTGAACTAGAGATATTAACAGCAGTTCAATGCAGATAAAGGGCAGGAAGTCACAAACGAAGGGTCAAGTCTTTATTAGAGAGTAAATCAGGCTTTCGGAGCGCAGGTATCTTTTCAGGGGATGCTTGTGAATTCCTGTCTTGTTAACGGTCTCCAGGTGCCTAGGAGCTGTCAGAGGCCAGGGAGGACCCAAACCCTCCTTTGAGCCATTTCACAGCCAGGGGAAGCTGCTGGGAAGATCCATATGTCGGTCTTCCAGACACCAGTTTGCTCTTGGAGATGTGTTCTTAAAGGAGCCTTCTCACCAGGCGTCCTTTTCTTGGGCGGTACGCCTCTGCTTTGTAAGGAGATCCCAGGTTCCTTCTGTGGGACCCAGGAGGCTTGAGGCCGTGACTGCTGCCCACTGTGACAGACTCCTTCTTCTGCAGACCCGGGACACAGCAGCATTCCTCTGTCTATGGTGGGGCTACTGGTGTTTGTGGGCTTGTTTTAAGACTTCTGACGGGATGGCAGGACTCTCCATTGAGGGGCCAGCCTCAGCCCAGGAGCACGGATGGAGCTGCGCGGGGTGCCACCAGCTCAAGGCGAAAGCATGGTCGTTAGCTTCACAGGCCCGGAGGCCCAGCCATTGTGTGTGGGGGGGATGCGTGGGATGCGTGGGGGGCTGGTAATACACTGAAAGGGTGGCTTTAGCTACTGTGGGGCTTCCCTGGTGCTCAGACAGTAAAGAATCTGCCTGCACTGGAGGGAAAGTGAAACAGAACGTCTCTCTGTCATGTCTGATTCTTTGTGACCCCATGGACTACAGTCCATGAAATTCTCCAGGCCAGAATACTGGAGTGGGTAGCCTTTCCCTTCTCCCGGAGACCTTCCCTAACCCAGGAATCCAACCGGGGTCTCCTGCATTGCAGGCAGATTCTTTACCAACTGAGCTATCAGGGACGTGGGTTCAATTCCTGGGTCGCTAACATCCCTGGAGAAGGGAATGGCAACCCGGTCCAGTATTCTTGCCTGGAGAATTCCTTGGACAGAGGAGCCTGGTGGGCTATAATCCATGGGGTCACAAAGAGTTGGACACGACTGAGCGACTAACACTTTCACTTTAGCTATTGTACACTTTATCTCCCTCATTTTTTGTATTTTTGCCCATCAAAAGAGAAATCTGTGTTAGATACCTTTCTCATCTATCCTTACATATTTTTTTTTTTTGGAAGAAGGAAAAAAGTCTGGATTTTCTAAACTGTCTCTGACCATGCCCTTCTTTAACGTTGAGTTTTTAGGCTGTAATTGCCTTTTACCCCTGTGTCTGAGCCAGCGATGGATTTGGGATGTCAGCAGTGAAGAGAGGGTGTTCCTCTCAAATTGTTTTCTCTAATTCTTGTGATAGATGCTAATGGCTTGGGTTATTAACTAGCAGACATTTCAGTCTTTTTTCTCTATTCACGTTGGTATCTTTTCTCTTAAAATGAATTCCCAAAGCTTCATCAGAAAAGCGTATGCGGTGTGTAAACATGCACATCGTCACCAGACACAGTGTCACATTAGCAGTATCAGTGGGAGAACCACAAACAGTAAGCTTCCTTGACTGAATAGCTTGATAAAATTCACAGTCACTTGCTTTTTTCATTGTAAGTATCACCTCGAAGGGTGTTAAAGCAGCGGGATTGTGTGTTTAATTTTCACACTTTTCGACATTAAGATGTGTTGAAATTGTAGTGTGACTTTTGCCCGTGTTCTTAAGCGTCACTGATCATCCTGCAGCCGTAGACTAGGCGTCGGGTAGGAGCCTACTTCTCTTCTTGGGCTCTAAAATCATTGCGGATGCTGACCGCAGCCATGAAATTAGAAGATGATTGCTTCTTGGAAGGAAAGCTATGACAAACTTAGTGTAATAAAAAGCAAAGGTATCACTTTGCCAACAAAGGTCCATATAGTCAAGGCTATGGTTTTTCCAGTGGTCATGTACAGATGTGAGTGTTGGACCATAAAGAAGGCTGAGTGCCAAAGAATTGATACTTTCGAACTGTGGTGTTGGAAAAGACTCTTGAGAGGCCCTTGGACTGCAAGGAGATCAAACCAGTCAATCCTTAAGGAAATCAACCCTGAATATTCATTGGAAGGACTGATGCTGAAGCTGAAGCTCCACCTGATGTGAAGAGCAGACTCATTGGAAAAGACCCTGATGCTGGAAAAGATTGGGGGCAGGAGGAGAAGGGGGTGACAGAGGATGAGACGGTTGGATGGCATCACCAATTCAATGGACATGACGTTAGGCAAACTCTGGGAGATGGTAAGGGACAGGGAGGTCTGGCATTCTGCAATCCATGGGGTCGCAAAGAGTTGGACATGACTTGGCAACTGAACAAAAACAGGAGCTTGCTGTCTTCAGCCATAAATGCTGGGAATTGTGTGTTCCATGTCGCTGCTGAGTTTTCAACATTTTACATTGTTGAGATACAGATGATAACTTTTTGTGACCTGCTGCCAAGTGTGTAGGTTGAGGTGTGAGAAATTCTATGACTTGTTTTCATAGTGTCCACCGTGGATTTTTTTTTTTAATGCCATTTTTCTCAGTGAGTTTGAATCATGATGTCGCCAAGGGCAACGTTCCTCAGTTTTTGTTAGTGAAGGATGTTTTCGTAGGGTGGATTAGAAGAAGACTCCCATGTGTAGAAAGAGTTTTGAACTATGGTTTAAAGAGTCGTTGTGTCCTCTTATCTACTGCTAGCACATATACCCCAGGTCAGGTGTGATTTAGAAAAATGTGCAATGTTCTTAAAAAATGGGCACTATGTTCCTTTTAAACCCTTGGCAGGACCAGAGAAGTCTGTGATGTGAATGGGGAGATGGAGATCGATATATATGTATATATATATATGTATATATATATATATATATACAGACACACACACACACACACATTACCGTACGGAGCAGGGAAGTCTACTCAATGCTCTGTGGTGACCTAAATGGGATTGTTGTTGTTCAGTAGCTAAGTTGTGTCCGACTCTTTTTGACCCCACAGAATGCAGCACACCAGACTTCCCTGTCCTTCACCAACTCCTGGAGTTTGCTCAGATTCACATCCATTGAGTCAGTGATGCCATCCAACCATCTCATCCCCTTCTCCTCCTGCCTTCAATCTTTCCCAGCATCAGGTCTTTTCAGATGAGTCAGTTCTTCGCATCAGGTGGCCAAAGTATTGGAGCTTCAGCTCTAGACTCAGTCTAAGTTTCTCAGGAGGCAGGTAAGGTGGTCTGGTATGCCCATCTCTTTAAGAAATTTCCACAGTTTGTTGTGATCCACACAGTCAAAGGCTTTAGTGTAGTCAATGAAGCAGATGTTTTTCTGGAACTCCCTTGCTTTCTCCATGATCCAAAGAATGTTGGCAATTTGATCTCTGGCTCCTCTGCCTTTTGTAAACCCAGTTTGTAATCTGGAAGTTCTCAGTTCAGGTGCTGCTGAAGCCTAGCGTAAAGGATTTTGAGCATAACCTTGCTGGCATGTGAGATGAAGGCAGTTGTAGGGTAGCTTGAACAATCTTTGGCATTGCCCTTCTTTGGGGTTGGATCAAAAAATGATCTTTTCCAGTCCTATGGCCCCTACTGAGTTTTCTGTATTTGCTGACATGTTGAGTCAGCACTTTAACAGCATCATCCTTTAGGATTTTAAATAGCTCAGCTGGAATTCCATCAGCTCCACTAGCTTTGTTCATAGTGATGCTTCCTAAGGCCCACTTGACTTCACATTCCAGGATGTCTGGCTCTAAGTGAGTGATCACACCACCGTGGTTATCTGGGTCATTAAGACCCTTTTTGTTCAATTCTTCCGTGTATTCTTGCCACTTCTTAATGTCTTCTGCTTCTGTTACATCCATACCATTTCTGTCCTTTATCATGCCCATCCTTGTGTGAAAATATCTCCAGTTTTCTTGAAGAAATCTCTAGTCTTTCTCATTCTATTGTTTTCCTCTATTTCTTTGGTTTGTTCATTTAAGATGGACTTCTTTTCTCTCCTTACTATTCTCTGTAACTCTGCATTCAGTTGGGTTTATCTTTCCTTTTCTCCCTTGCCTTTCACTTCTCTTCTTTCCTTAGCTGTTTGTAAAGCCTCCTCAGACAACCACTTTGCCTTCTTGTGTCTCTTTTTTTGGGGGGATGGTTTTGGTTACTGCCTCCTATACAACGTTACAAACTTCCATCCATAGTTCTTGGGGCACTCTGTCTACCAGATCTAATCCCTTGAATCTATTCATTACCACCACTGTGTAATCTAAGGGATTTGATTTAGGTCATACATGAATGACTTAGTGGTTTTCCCTACTTCAATTTAAGCCTGAATTTTGCAATAAGGAGTTCATGATCTGAGCCACAGTCAGCTCACGGTGTTGTTTCCACTGACTAGAGCTTCTCCATCTTTGGCTGCAAAGAATATAATCAACCTGATTTCAGTACTGACCATCTGTTATTGTCCATGTGTAGAGTTGTCTCTTGGGTTCTTGGAAAAGGGTGTTTGCTATGACCAGCACGTTCTCCTGACAAAACTCTATTAGCCTTTGCCCTGTTTCATTTTGTACTCCAAGGCCCAACTTAACCTGTTATTCCAGGAACTCTTGACTTCCTACTTTTGCATTCCAATCCCCTTATGATGAAAAGGACATCTTTTTTTGGTGTTAGTTCTATAAGGTCTTGTAGATCTTCACAGAACCATTCAGCTTCAGCTTCTTCGGCATTACTGGTTGGGGCATAGACTTGAATTACTGCAGTATTGAGAGGTTTGCCTTGGAAACAAACAAAGATCATTCTGTCATTTTTGAGGTTGCACCCTGCATTTCAGACTTTTTTGTTGACTCTGAGGGCTGCTTCAGTTCTTCTAAGGGATTCTTGCCTACAGTAGTCGATATAATGTCGTCTCAATTAAATTTGCCCATTCCTGTGAATTTTAGTTCACTGATTCCTAAGATGTCAGTGTTCACTCTTGCCATCTCCTGCTTGACCATGTCCTTCCAATTTACCTTAATTCATGGACCTAACATTCCAGGTTCCTATGCAGTCTTGTTCTTTACAGCATTTGGAGTTTACTGTGTCATTTCCACTTTGGCCCCACGGCTTCATTCTTTCTGGAGATATCAGTAACTGCCCTCCACTCTTCCCCAGTAGCATATTGGACACCTTCCGGCCTAGGGGCTCGTCTTCTGGTGTCCCACCTTTTTGCCTCTTCATAGTGCTCATGGGGTCCTCGTGGCAAGGATGCTGGAGTCTGCCTTCTCCAGTGGACTTGTCAGAACTCTTCGCTATAACCTGTCCATCTTGGGTGGCCCCGCACGGAATGGCTCATAGCTTCACTGAGTTACACAAGCCTCTTTGCCATCACAAGGCTTTGATCCATGAAGGGGGACCTTTCCTTTTTGGGAAGGAAATCCAAAAAAGAGGGGATCTGTGTGTACCTATAGCTGATTCACTTTGCTGTATGGTAGACACAACATTGTAAGGCAACTCCACTCCAATTAAAAAAATTTTTTAAGTTTATGATGATTAGGTGTTACTTGTAGAGAAGCTCCCTGTCTTCTCTAGGGACCTGCTGTGTTTCACTGGGAAGAGAAAAAGACTTTGTAACCATGATTCTGGTAGCTCGGTGTGCCAGGGCTGATGTGTGTCTGAAAACTTGTTATCATGGATGTATTCACAACACGTGATGGTGAGTGAAAGCAGGCATTCATACTAAATGAACGATTCCATTTATATGAGGTTCTAGTAAGACAGTAGGCAAAGTCATCTGCTGTTAAAAAAATCAGGGGAGTGGTTGCAAGGGAGTGAGGAGGGCTGGTAGAGAGGGTTTGGGGTGACGCAGGCCGGGAGGGGAAACAATACTGCTCGCTAAGAGGGTGCAAGCCTTCTCTGTCTTCATGGTGATTTGAGTTACGTGACATTTGTCACTTCATGGAGTGGTACAACTGAGATGTTTGCATTTCACAGAGTGTACATTTAATCACAGGAAAAGGAACCTTAGCGCTTAATGAATGCGTTAAGTATGCACACGCTGAAGTGTGTTGGGCAGCAGAGCGCCGGTGCCTGCCCCATATTTGAAATGTGTCAAAAATAAAATGGATGGATGGTGGGCGTGTTATAAGCCAAGTAGAGCAACACGGGGCAGTTATAAAACCTAGGTGGTGTGGACATAGGTGTGCACATGACATTTCTTGCCATTTTTTGGTGCAGGGTTATAAATTTGCATTACAAAATTTAAGGGAAAAGAGAAACTGTTGTTGTTCCATTTAAAATATTGTTGTAGGTATTTTGTGTTAAGGTGAGTCTGGTGGTGGTATAGTCCACTAAGTCGTGTCCGACTCTTACAACCCCAACCCCATGGACTGTAGCCTGCCAGGCTTCTTCATCCATGGGATTCTCCAGGCAAGAGTACTGGAGTGGGTTGCCATTTCCTTCTCCAGGGGATCTTCCCAACCCAGGCGTCTAACCCAGGTCTCCTGCATTGCAGGCAAATTCTTTACCAACTGAACTCCAACGGAAGCCCAAGGTGGGTCTAGATGCACTGAATATAATGTGAAGTGCTTTCTCACAGGGACGATGTGCAGTATTATGAGCTCTGTGATTTTGTTTCTTTTAAATGAAACTTTCCAGAATTAAATGCTTGCAGGATTCTTTGAAGGATTTCAGTTATTCGTAGAAACGGATGGTAGTATGTAAGGATAGTTTGGCTTCCTCATAGTGACTGAATCACAGCAGATTGCAAATTTAGAGATCAATCAATATTCTCTGCTGAACTCTAATTAACACTTAAACACGATTAGTCACAAACGTGAAATCTTGATGGCAATGACCTCAGGTATTCTAAATGTAAATAAAATTAGATTTAGATCCCTTTTAATTACCTGCGGTGCTGTGAGTAATTACAATGGCAATTGATACACTCAATTTCTTGTTGAAGGAAAAAACTTTCTCAAAGTTTCTCAAAGCTGTGTACTTAACTCTTCAGTAACCGTGATGTATGGAAAAGATTGATCAAGGATGCTGATTTATTTTGCTTCAAATTTTTTTTGGAGAATGATTGATTTACAGTGTTGTGCTAGTTTCTGGGGTGGTTGCCAGCTCCTTCTCCAGGGGATCCTCCCGACCCAGGAGTTGAACCTGTGTTTCCTGTGTCTCTTGCCTTGGCAGGTGGGTTCTTTTTCCCACTGAGCCACCCGGGAAGCCCATGTTAGTTTCTGCCGTACATCAAAGGGCACCCGTCATGCGCATACACACATCCGCTCTTTCCGCTTACAGGTCATTGCGGTGACTGAGGAGAATTCCTGGTGCTATACACTTGCTCTTCAGTCACTGCCGTGTCTGACTCTCTTTCGTCCCCATGGACTGTAGCCCACCAGGCTCCTCTGTCCATGGGATTTCCCAGGCCAGAACACTGGAGTGGGTTGCCATTTCCTTCTCCAGGGCATCTTCCAGCATCAGGGATTGAACCCGTGTCTCGTTCATTGGCAGGCTGATTTTTTTTCTTACCACTGAGCCACTGGGGAAGCCCGTACTATACAATAGGTCCTTATTAGTTATATATTTAGGATGCTATATTAAATCTATGGGATTGTATTGTTTCTTTACTTGGGCCCTTGAATTCGTGTAACTTAAATGCCTGAAAAGGTAAAGTGAAAGTCGCTCAGTCGTGTCTGACTCTTTTTGACCCCATGGACTATACAGTCCATGGAATTCTCCAGGCCAGGATACTGGAGTGCATAGCTTTTCCCTTCTTCGGGGGATCTTCCCAACCCAGGGATCAAACCCAGGTCTCCCGCACTGCAGGCGGATTCTTTACCAGCTGAGCCACCAGGAAAGCCCAACTTAAATGCCTAGTATTGCATTAAATATCATGAAAGGCAAAACTTACCCGAAGGAATCGTGCGCCTCCTGGAGAGGGCAGGGCTGTGTGTGGTGGTGCTGGTTAAATAATAATAATTGATGGGTGGCGGGAAGAGCCTCACAATGACTTAATGCACACAGCCCTGCTGAAGACCGAGTGGAAATCTGTTTTGTCATCTCATCCTTCTTCCTAATTGCATCACAATACATTGTATAATTCAGCCTGCGTGTCACTGTCACTTCCTCCAAGGCGTCTCACGCAAGGAGCAGGGCTGCTGGCTTGTTATTAACAGAGCCGGGAAGCGAGGAGTCATTTTCCCAGGTTCCAACCAAGACGTCTTCTCCCCCACTTTAGGAAGAAAATGTCTTTTTTATGGAGATTGCTGTAAGGATAACTATTCCCAGAAATAGGAAAACAGCTTCAGTTGCGATAGATAAGTCCATTTTTCTTGAAAGTTAGATGGTATCTCTAGGAGAATATGCTTATGACAAATGGGGGAATTAAAGAAGTTTCTAAAACTCCCTTTTTTTCTGTGAGCGCGTGTCTCCACAGGAAGCAAATTTGACCTCCCAAATTTGGTCAGGCCAATGTTAACCGAGCCATATTAATTTTCAAAAGAGAAACCAGTGCTTGTGCTTAACTGCATTTGTCTCAAGGCTCCTGATTTAAAAATCTGCTTATGACCTATACATCTCATGTATTTTCTTATTTCAGGCCTCTTTCATCTCCTGTTCCTCATTTATCTTCATCTTCTCATATTCCTTTGGGCTTCCCGGGGCTTCCCAGGTGGCGTTAGTGGTAAAGAACCTGCCTGCCAATGCAGGAAACAAAGGAGTCGTGGGTTTGATCCCTGGGTCGGGAAGATCCCCTGGAGAAGGAAACGGCAACCCACTCCAGTACTCTTGGCTGGAGAACCCCACGGACAGAGGAGCCTGGCGGGCTGCAGTTAGTCGGACATGACTGAAGCAACTTAGCACCGATGACTCACTTTCCCTTGCATTTTTGTGCAGTTCCTTTCGCTTGAATAATTGTGTCTGTGGCTTTACCGTTTCTTGGTAGTCTCCTCTGTTTTTCCATGTTTTAAAATCCTCATTGCAGTCACCTTTTTCCTGCATCACTTCTGCCTTTGTCGTAAATTGTATTCTTCTGATATCGCTACCTTTATTTGCCTGTATCCTGGGTGTTTCTTTCATCTGACTCATAACTGTGTTGTTAGTCTATTTTGTGACCTGTAATTTGGCCTTTAAAAAAAATTCTAAAAGGTGAGCCTTCCCGGTGCAGGAACAATGGCAAGGAGCTTCCGTGGAAAGCATCCAAGGAGAGCCTTCCCCTTCAAGGGGTGTCAGAAGCTGCTCTGCTCCAGAATCATCCACTCTGTCCGCAAGACAGCTTGATGAGTTGAGAAGAAGTGACAGGTTCATTTTTCCCCCTCTTTGTTTAAGCCATTTATCTTTTAGATCCTTGTCTGCCATCTAAATTGTATTGCCAGTTTGTTGGGATCTTCACTTGCCTTGTCTTGAAAGACGCTGATTTGCATCCAACTTGAGCATAAAGGAGAGAGAAAGTTAATCATCTCTTAGCCTCTTGAACAGATCCACACGCGGTGTCGTTGTTGCCTGATCCGAATCTGGGTGAAAGTCCTTGTTCTCCAGGGTCTTGGCGAGAATATCCCTGAGCCCCAGTCCAGAATGCTTGGCTCTTTGAAAGCTCTTTAATTTACACTTTAGGCAAATCCTTCTATATTTGCGATTAACCTAAACTCCACCAGCTGCTTTTAAACTCTGCTGTTGTGTGTTCATAGTTCTTTATTCATTAAGCGGCATCATAGTAATGAATGCCCAGTGAGCATTGAGTGGATGGTACTCAGCCTTGTAGCTGTGTGTGGCAAATCAGGGTAGAGCTTTCTTCCTTCTGAGCTGGCGAGGTTACGCAGGAGAAGTCCTTTTCCCATAGGTCTGGGAGGCCAGCAGTGTTCCAACCCTTGCTGAGGTCTCCTCGCCTGTCGGGAGGACCTGCTCCCGCCCCTGGAATCTCTCTTTGGTGATGCTCAGACTCCACGGCCAGCAGCAGCCGCCTGCTCCTGGCTTCTGTGAGTCTGAGAAGACTGCTCATCTTCTTCTGCCTCAGGCATGAGCCGCTAGGCACACCCGTGCCCTTTGCTGCAGCTTCTAGGGGGACACAGGGACACACGCACACACACACACACATTTTCCTTTTCATCAGGACCTGCCCTCATCTGGTGGTGATTGTTGCTGATTTTTCAGGCAGGACACTGATACGTTCTGTGCTCCTGTAATCATTGCGGTCATGCTTTCCTGATTTTTCCTGCCTTTTTAAATTTTTAATTTTTTTAAGTGGAAGTATAGTGGATTTATGGCTCAGCAGTAAAGAAGCCACCTGCCATTGCAGCAGACACGGGAGTCGTGGGTTCCATCCCACAAAGATCCCCTGGAGGAGGAAATGCAACCCACTCCAGTATTCTTGCCCGGGAAGGCCCATGGACAGAGGAGCCTGGCGGACTACGGTCCCTGAGGTTGCAGAGTTGGATACGACTGAGCAGCTAAGCGCACACACACATAGCTGATTTACAATATTGTGTTAGTTTCAGGCGAACAGATAGCAATTCAGTATGTATATAGTCTTCAGATTCTCTTCCCTTACAGATTATTACAAAACTTTTTCAGTAGAGTTCCCTGTGCTATACAGTAGTTCCTTGTGGATTATTTATTTTATAAATAGTTATGTGTATCTGTTAATCCCAGACTCCTAATTTATTTTCCTCCCCAGCCCCTTGTTCCGCTAAACAGTCCCTGCTTTTGATGATTCCTCCGTGTCTGTGTAGTACATTCCTGATCCATCAGCATTTCCCTCTTGGGAACTATCCCCGCTTTGTCACAAGCACACGCCTCTTTTCGGGCACTGTTACCCCCCAGCGGCGGGTCCCGTGTCTGACACATATATCCAGGAAGCAGGCAGGCGCTCAATCTGAAAGGGCGAGCTTGAGGAGAGAGGCTGGCGGGAACTCGGCCAAGACTGGC
The DNA here is from genome assembly GCF_019320065.1 of Cervus canadensis. NCBI lineage: Eukaryota > Metazoa > Chordata > Mammalia > Artiodactyla > Cervidae > Cervus > Cervus canadensis. Next base: position 109,755,192 of record NC_057387.1, read on the forward strand.
AAGCCCTTCTTCCGGGGAGACCTTCGTGAACTTGGTCACGGAGGCCGTGTGACCGTCTCTTCCGAAGGGCGCCCTCACGGCAGGGCCGTCCGCTTCTTCAGCGGGGCGACCGGCGCACATCTCCCCATCCGGCAGGCGGCCTGCCGCGTCTTGCTGCTCCAAGATGCGATGAGAGAGCAGATCGGGAGCGAGGCAGGCCAGAGAGCAGAGGGAAGTCACCGCCTCCGACCCGTGGGAGGGAAAAGCCGGCTCCCGGGCAGAGCCGTGGCAGGGCCGAGCGTGTCCCGGGACCGCGCGGGTCGCCGGCGTGGACGCTGCACCGCGTGCGCCTGGCAGGTGTCGTCCCAGCGTCCCTGTGCCCGGGCGTGGCGGGGGGCAGGGGGCGAGCCGGGTGTCCCTCCCTCCCCTGCGTTCCTGCCGAGTCACCCTCAGCGCTGTGGTGCCCGTTTCCTTTTGACCCTCTGGAAACTGGAGTGGCTCGTGTGTCTGCTGGGTGCCTCAGACTCAGCAGGAGCCTGAGCCCGTCCCCAGGAGGGGCCCTGGTTCTCCAGGTGTCCTCCAGGCGTCGGATTTGTGCCAGATGCGGGGTGGGCTCGAGTCCTTTCTACACCCGGACGGGGGAATCCGGAGTCCGCACGGCGACGGAGGGGTGACGTGGTGAAGGACTTGGAGGGGGGCGCCGGGGGTCAGCGGCTGGAGAAGGACCCTGTGTCCTTCGGAGCCTGGAATCCCAGCTCACGGTCCCGAGGGAGGGAGGGTGGGCGGAGGGGCTGGAGGACTCCTCCGTGCGGCAGAGGACGTCAGCATGTCCCGAGCTGACCGTCTGCTGGGCATCCTGATGGCACACGGGGCTGCTGGAGGCAGCGCTGCAAAGCTGGGGGAGTCCAGGCGGGGCTGCGTGGCATGCCTTCTTTCTTTCTAGCGGAGAAATGCTGATTCCAGCCCCGGGCAGGCTGGCCGCGGGCAAAACCAGCTGCAGGACGTTTGGCAGCATGGTGTTGGGGTGAGTTGAAACATTTTCTATAGAGAAGTGAGTGTTCCTAGTCCTCCTGGTGTGGACACGTGGACTCTGTGTCCTTCGGAGCCTAGAATCCCAGCAGGCAGTCAGCGTCCTGGTGCCCACTGCCCCCCAGACCAGCACCTGGGTCCCAAAGCCTGATGTTGGCAGCTCCACTCTGGGGCTTGGTTTTAAGGGACAGTGTGCTCTGAAGAAACGCAAAAAAGTGGGACGTGGTTTCCGACAGGATGACTTGATGTCCCCCTTGTCACAAATAATAACTTTACATCAGACTTGGATACACGTATAAAACACACTCCTTAGACCATATTTATTTCAGTTTGAGTTTCTAAAAATGTTATGTTCTTTCATGATCTCTGTGAGGACAGGGGAAATCCAGCTGCAGGGAACAGAGTAGAAATTTCCCCTCGTTGTGAAATTGTGAAATTAATGTCAGGAGCCATGACTTTGCTCGGTCCTGAAGGTAACTGTTTATTACAGTCGGCATTTAAATCCCCCGATTAATAGGAGCAATTAAACAATAGCTTCATTTCCAGCAAATTAACAACCCTAATAGGTAATTGCGACATAAATGAAGATAAATTTGTTTTAATACAACGAGATAAAAAGAATACAGACAAGAACAGAATCTCAGATTAAGAATTCAGACTTCATTACTTCATGGGAAACTTGAAAGCTTCACCAGAAGAAATTAAAGCAAGTTTGACTTTTTTTTTTTAACCACGGCCTGTCTTCGTCTAAAGGGTTGTTTTTTTTTTTTTTTTGTAAGAAAGTATCTGGTCTAAAAGGGTTTTTTATAAAGTGTAATAGCAACGACATATTTTGTGCTGAGGTCCACAGGGTAAGTCATCAGAGGAGGTCCACCACCAAACTCTTTCTCTTGAAGACTAGCTCGGAGCGCAGGGGCTCTTGGCAGAGCTTCTTATTAGGTTTTCACTGACAAGGAACCAAAAAGAAAATGCATAGGAGAGCAGTTTTTTGTTTGTTTCCCATACACCCCTGTATTCAATTTATGATCTGTTCAGTCACAGGGAACATTTCCTTCCTTAATAATACTTGTTATAATTAGAAAACTATTCTGATGCTTTATAGTTTGTTTTGTTGAAACATGGACGTGATCAGACCAGGCCTGCTTTTAAAGTGATAATGTATCTGTTGGAGGAGGAAGTGGCAGCCCACTCCAGTGTTCTGGCCTGGAGAAGCCCATGGACAGAGGAGCCAGGCGGGCTACGGTCCACGGGGTGGCAAAGAGTCAGACGCGACTGTGATTGAGCACACACGCCATGTGTCCCTACGAAGGATGGCTCGGTCATGCTGACTTCAGACAGAGCGGTTCGTTGGTCTTAAAGTAGTGGCAGAAAAGCTGAAAGCTCTGCTAGAATAAGGATAATGACTTTCTCCTGGTGGGTCGCTGTGCCGACAGGAAGATCTGACACCCAGCAAAGAACAGGAGCGCTGGTCTCCCTAAGGAAGATCGGCAAACTCAGATTTAGGAACTATACCTTAGAAGAGGTTAAATGTCCAAACCTGCTCTGAAAGTTTTTAAACTCTGGGGGTTTAGCTAACGTTACATCCCTGAGCTCATATCCCCTTAGAAGAACACCTTTAGGTCACTTTGAGTCATCAAATGATGTGTAATCAGCCTAGAATTCCACCCCCCTTGAAAATATTAATCTATGTTAAGGGTAGATCTGCTGCTTTGGTGGATCAGTGGTAACGGACCCACCTGACAATGCAGGAGATGCAGACTCAGTGCCTGGGTTGGGAAGATCCCCTGGAGAAGGAAACGGCAACCCACTCCAGTATTCTTGCCTGGGAAATTCCATGGACAGAGGAGCCTGGTGGGCTACAGTCCCTGGGGTCGCAAAGAGTCGGACAGGACTGAGCGACTGTGCACCAAGGGTAGATATCAAAGCAGAATGTCTCAGAGCCGGGATCCTGAGTGAAGACCGTGGCAGCTCGGTCACAGCCCCCTCCCCTCCCCCTCCTCTTGTCCACACGCAGCCCCACACGCCTCCTGTCTCCACTGTCCAGGTGGAAGTCACCCGCATCTTCTAAACCACGTGGACCAGGTGTCCTTTCAAAGCATGGCCCTGGTCACTTGCCCACGAATAGTTTTGGTGGCTCCTGTGGTCTGAAGGATACAGTCTGCGCTCGTCACTCTTCTTTGCTTACGGGATTCTTACCCGTGTGTTTCCATCTCCCCTTCTAAGCTGCTTCTCCACCTCCCTCCTCTTGACGTCCTCACTGCGTCCCCTCTGGTGAGCCATCTGTTCGTTTCTTGACCCAGTAGGGGAGTGCTGGTTGAAGGTCAGGAACGCGTTGACCTTGGAAAGTACATGGAGCATCCTCTCTAGAGTTTCCAGAGGCGTCCAGAGGCCCATGAGATGGGCGCATCGTCTTAGAACGTGAGCTGACTGTATTTTCCAGCTGGCCGCAAGTATAGTAGGATTTCCACAGGAGTGTGGGCCAGGCAGGGCTGTGGGTCCCTGTGGTTCACTAGTTGTCACCAAGCATCACAGAGCCCAAGAAGCCTTCGAGATAGCTCCTTCTGCAGTCCCCACCTCCCTCTCTCTTTTTCCTTTTGCTAGTTTTTCTGGCATAGCTTCCTCTATACTCAAAACTTAGATAAGATGAAAACACGTCTAGGGGATGGGGATAGGATTACCAACAACACAGAATACCCCCCTTTAAAGTTCATTAACTTTGAGAGTTGAGAAAAATTTCACTTCAAACTTTTTTTTAATTCCTAAGTCACAAATTCAGAACTACACGGATAATTTGGTAATTAATTTCTACTTAATTAACAGGATCGTTTAATGATCCCTCAAACTGTAATTTAAAACTGAGTGGAGACATTAGGGGACCTTTTATTTGTTGCTGGAAAATTTACAACCCCTGGTGGTTTTCATTATTTGTTGAGGATTTGCCTGGTAAGCCCTCCAAGGTTCTAACAGAAGAGCCTTTCAATGCAAAGGCAGTCAGTGTTACCTCTGGGTGGTAGCACCAAAGATAGAAATAAGACAATGGCATGAACTACCGCCATGAAATTAAAAGACACTTGCTCCTTGGAAGGAAAGCTGTGACCAACCTAGACAGCATATTAAAAAGCAGAGACATCACTTTGCTGACAAAGGTCCATCTAGTCAAAGCTATGGGTTTTCCAGTGTTTATGTACGGATGTGAGAGCTGGACCGTGAAGGAGGCTGAGCGCTGAAGAATGAATCTGCCACGGGTGCACATGTGTCCCCCCATCAGAAGACTAGTGGATGAGGAAATTGTGGTACATAGACACAATGGAATATTACTCAGCTATAGAAAAGGAATGCATTTGAGTCAGTTCTAATGAGGTGCATGAAACTGGAGCCTGTTATACAGAGTGAAGTAAATCAGAAAGAGAAACACCAGTTCTGTACAGTACTGCACATATATGGAATTTAGAGAGATGGTGATGAAGATCCTAGATGCAAAGCAGCCAAAGAGCTGCATTCCTCTTTTCTTGTTTCTCCCCAACAAGTCCATTACTGTGGCAGCAGGTTTGGATTTCCTGTTTGCTGTCTGCGCTCACTCAGCATTCCTCGTGCCTTGTCTGCTCACGTATCCTGTGACTTCACTTCTGAGTTTATTTGTGAACTCATGATCAGTGGTCTTTGTCTCAGGGAACTCTCTGAGGCCTGGGTTGAGAGCACCTCTTCCAGAGGTATTTGTATTCACTTCAGTCTGACTCTTGCATGAAGGTCTACTTCAAACTAACTTTTGTGGTTCAAACTAACTTCTGGACCACAAAAGTGAGACAAAATCAGCCCCAAAACTCACATAAGTCTGGCCTGTTATTATGAAGTCTGGGGAGTATTTTCTCTCCCTGTAAGCAGGACCAAAGAATTGATGCTTTTTTGAACTGTGATGCTAGAGAAGACTCTTGAGAGTCCCTTGGACAGTAAGTAGATCAAACCAGTCCATCCTAAAGAAAATCAACCCCGGATATTCATTGGCAGGACTGATGCTGAAGCTGAAGCTTCAATACTTTGGCCACCTGATGCAAAGAGCTGACTCACTGGAAAAGACCGTGATGCTGGGAAAGACTGAGGGTAGGAGGAGAAGGGGAAGGCAGAGGATGAAATGGCTGGATGGCATCACCGACTCAAGGGACGAGAGTCTGAGCAAACTCTGAGGAATAGTGAAGGACAGGGAGGCCTGGCGTGCTGCAGTCCATGGGGTCGCAAAGAGTCAGACACGACTGAGTTACTGAAAAACAACAGCAATGAACCCCCGACCTCAAATTGTGCCTTTGAAATATTTTTGCGGAGTAAAAATTAGAGTCTCACACTAGTTGATTTTTTTTTAATTTTTTAATTGAAGGATAATCTCACGCTAGTTGGTTTGTATAAGTATGCCTGTTATAAACATTGAAATAGTCCCATAATAGATCTATAATTCATACTTCGAGTCCCATCTAACATTGTTCACTCAGAGCTCTCACCCTTCCTGGTCTCGACAGCCTGTGTCCAGCTTTTCCCAGTAGCTGAAGACCACCCCCTTGCTCAGGCTTGGCCTGGTTCACACTCAGTCTCCAGCTGGCGTCTGATGGTGGCTCCGGGATGTCGGTCAGCCGTGCCTGCTCCCGCGGTGCTGAGCTGAGCCGCGGCCCCCGGCTTCTCCGGGCCCGGACTCGCCCGCTCCCCAGCGCAGCCTGAGCACGTGGGGCCACGCTGCCCTCACAGCAGTGTTCACACAGCAGACGCTGACGTTGCTCATGGGGTCGTGGTGGGGGACGTCCGAGAGCAGATCCTTACACACCTGGTTGATGAGTTAAGTCTCCTGTACACTCGGGGAACTGGGGAAAGGCAGCTGAGAGGGTTGCCAGTCCTCGGCCTGATGGAGAAGCCCCTGCTCCCCTGGGGCCTGGACAGGGAGCCGGTGGGGTTGTAGGATCTCGGTAAATAAAGAGTGAAGAACGGATGGGGCAAGAGGGACTGCCCAGCCCAGTGTTTGAGCGGTTCTCGGTGGTCCTGTCTCTGGCAGAACCTTGGAGCTCTGGTTATGAGGAGCCGAGAACATTGCTCCCGGCTTGGGGCTCTGTGAGACGAGAGACCAAGTCACACACCCCGTCGCCTGCCTTCCCTTCCTTCTCTGGGCCCCCAGGTGGCGCTTCCAACATTCCTGTTAATTGACCGATTCCGGTAAATCGTTCAGAGGAGAGAAGATATCTTGCGGATTACATTTGCTAACACTCACTGGACTATGCCAAAAATGTCATCATGGCTAATGAAATTTTAAAAAGCTTAAGTGCTTAACTGTAGTGTTGTAGAAGACTCTTGAGAGTCTCTTGGACTGCAAGGAGATCCAACCAGTCCATCCTAAAGGAGATCAGTCCTGAGTGTTCATTGGAAGGACTGATGTTGAAGCTGAAACTCTAATACTTTGGCCACCTGATGCGAAGAACTGACTCATTTGAAAAGACCCTGATGCTGGGAATGATTGAAGGCAGGAGGAGAAGGGGATGACAGAGGGTGAGATGGTTGGATGGCATCACCGACTCCATGGACATGAGTCTGGGTAAACTCCGGGAGTTGGTGATGGACAGGGAGGCCTGGCGTGCTGCAGTTCATGGGGTCGCAAAGAGTGAGACACAACCGAACAACTGAACTGAATTAGGTGCTTAATTATGGATGTTGCAGACATCAGCTGGTACAATGCAAAGGGAGTGTTAGAGACACCGCTGTCCAGGGGCCTCGTCCCGTAAGTAGAGAGCTGGAGGCCAGGACCTGGTGTGAGTGATCGCGTGTTGGGTTGGGGAGGAGCAGTTCCTACCCCCAGGCACCAGGGATTCAGGGCTGAGAAGTAGAATTGCAGCCTTCAGCACGGCCCTGACTGCCCGTGTGTGTGTGTGTGTGTGTGTGTGTGTGTGTGTAAACGTGCAGTGATGCTCAGTCGAGGCCCGGGTAAAACATTAGCACCTGTGGGTGTTTGGGGTGCAGGGTCCCCCTGGAGGAACCTCCTGGTTAGAGAGGACAGCTCACCTAGGAGAGGTGATGCTCGCGGTACGGATTCTGAGAAGGATCTGACCTGAGGTCTGGGCCATGGTGGCAGCTTGTGTAGTGGGATTCAGAGAGCGCCGTGTGTCGTGGGAGGTGTGGTGGGCTCTGTCTGGCGTGGCAGTGGGCAGGGAGCCCAGGGGGCCGACACTATACCAGAGGGTGGTCGCATAGAGTTGGGATTGCCTCCTGTCCTTGCTGGGGTTCTGATCCAATTAAGAGATAAGATCCCAGAGGGTCAGATGATTCCTTGTTACGGGTATAGCTGTACCGAGCAATAACACTCATCTGGGTTTTCTTCTGTGGAAACCAGAACCAGACTGACTTGGTTCCAGGCAGCAGGGGAGCCCACGCCTTGCCTCCGAGCTCCGGGCACACAGCTCCCGATTGCAGGGGTGGAGAAGGGACAGCCTGTGCCAAGCTGGCAGCCACTTCAGTCACTTAAGTGGGTTGGGCCTTCGCAGGAGGGCTTGGGAAGAGGTCAGAAGAGTTGGGGCCGTGGGTCCCTGGCTCCTTGGGAAGTAATAACGGGAGTGGAGAACCCACCCCTCCTACACATGGAAGAGCCCTGTTTTGCTGAGAACTTTCAGCTCTGACGTCGGTGTGGTGACGGGACGTGTTGCAGGACTGTTAGTAGAACCAGGTCGGGGAGAGCTGCCCTCACAAGGCTGCCTGCAGTGTGTTCTGCAGGCGGCAGTGATGCTGGAGACGGCAGTGATGGGGGGACGACTTCAGAGGCTGCTTCAGGAGCCGGCCACGGGCGGATGGAGTTAGGGTCCAAGCAGTGGTCGTGAAGATGAATTTACAAGAAATTCCGGTGGAAGAATCCATCTCTTCGGGCTCCTTTGTCCCTGCCCTGGTGTCTCAGGGGATGGTACAGTTAGAGCTGGGAGACGGCGTGAGACCCAGGCTGGGCCACAGGGACGTCAAGGTGCATCCAGGGGGGTGTGGAGTCAGTCTTTGGATCCACGGTCCCAGAAGCTGGAAGGACGCGAAGCAAGGCTGTGTGGATTTGGGAGCCCCTGGCTGGAAGAGGAAATGGCCGAAGCAGGAAGCCTCAGCACCCAACGTCTGTCGAAGGAAGCCAAGAAAGAGGTTCTGCCAGAGAGGACCCTGGAGAGTTGGTGTCAGGGGAGGAGGAACCGTCAGTGGTGCCCAGGGCTGCCCAGAGGTCGAGCTTGGCAATGGCAGGTTTCAACCAAGGGCACAGAGGCAGAAGCTGGGTTGTGGCGGTCAGGACGACCAGGGAGGGTCGTCAGAGAGAGTCTCTGCAGGCACGGGGCGGAAGGGTGCACAGGCCCGTCCTGGGCGCGCCGGGGTCTGGCAGGGCGGAGTTGTGAGCACTCCTGGAAGCAGACGGACTGCGTCTGAACCCCTGCTGTGCCGATGGCTCCGCTTGCCTCGTTTTCCTCATCTGCGAAATGGGACTGTGAGGATTAAACGGGTTAGTAGACAGGATGCTCTTTACCGCTGACCCAGTGGTAAAGAGTCCTCCTGCCAATGCAGGAGACCCGGGTTCAATCCTTGGGTCAGGAGGATCCCCTGGAGAAAGGAAATGGCAACCCACTGCAGTATTCTTGCCTGGAGAATCCCAGGGACAGAGGAGCCTGGCGGGCTACAGTCCACGGGGCTGCAAAGAGTCAGAGACGACTTAGGGACTAAACAGCAGCAGACAGGATGCTCAGCCTGCTGGCCCATTGTTCAGATGTAAGGGTCAAAGGTGGTGGGGGGGAGAGGAGGAGGATGGCCCCCAGATCCTGGTGAGAGGTGGACCTGATTCCCTTGAGGGGCCCAGACTCATTCTTTCTGCTCCTCCTCCAGTGCGAATGATTTGAGAACCAGGAGAAACAGAAATTGGGCATTAGGCCAGGTTTTAATGAGGTCTTATTTGGGAGCTATCTGAGAGTCTTATTTTTACACACTAATTAAAGCGTGTCATTTATCATCTCTCCAATAGAAAATTCAAAATCTGTGGAGAAAGTAAATGTATAACTCGCTTTTTCTGGTTGCTTCAGTTCTTGAATCAACTTCTTTTTAATTGAAGAAGGGAAATATATTTATGAACGCATACTTAAGGGCACAGCTGAAAAATAAAGATCTCAAAGTCATCACGCCAGTAGAGAAGGGGCCTCTGCCATCCCCCAGGAACCACTCAGGCCTTTTCTAGGCCCTGGAAGTTGCTTCCTTATATTTGAAGTTTCTACAGTGAGATTATGGATACAGTTAAAGGGCATTTATCACCCAAATAAAACTTCAAAATTCTGGAGGGAGTGACACTTGCTTATTCACTCATTTGTTTATATTTGACTGTGTTTAATATTTTTTCCCTTTGGATTTTATTGAGCTAAAACTGACAGACATATAAGATGCTCAGTGCAGTGATTCAGCTTGCATCATGAAATGATATCACAGTAAGTTTAGTGAACATCCACCATCGCATATAGATAAAAAAGAAATGGAAGCATATCTTCCTTTGATGAGAGCTCCTAGAATTTACTCTCTTAGTAACTTTCATCTGTAACAGGAGCAGTGTTAATTATGCTTCTCATGTTGTACCTTAGTCCCTAGGAAGTGACTTTTAAAGCAGCACCAAGTACTATTGAAATACCAGGTTAATGAAACTGGTTCGCATCTGGCGGCATGCTGCCGTTCACCCAGTCGCAGAGAGTCAGACACGACTCAGCGACTGAACACCACCACCACCCGGGAAAGGGGCAAACGTTTTCCGGGTCTGCCCCCGACAGCGTTTCAGACTCGGGCTGAGCTCCTGTGGCAGCTTTATACAAGCGCGTGCCACCCAAACGGGTAACATCCAGCTTGATGATAAAGGCTCCGGAGCCTCTTACGCGAGCTCAAGTGTTGTGTTTCTGTTTTATTCATTCATCGCGTGTATTTGTATAAAATATGTAACACTCACTTGTGGAGTGATTAAATGAAGACAAAATCTCTGATCATAAAGATCGCCCAGCCAGTGTAATCTGGGGGGCAAGTAAGATTCATGTTTTAAGTCGACTGACCTTAAATGTTCTGGGTATCAAGCGCAGTTGAAGGCTATAGTTACAGGAGAACAGATACCAGGTGAGCTGATGACTGTAGTTACAGGAGAACCGAGCCTCCCTGCTCTGGGACCCCATTTCCCTTGAGCTGTTACTGGGCGGGGGGCCTCATCCACGTGTGGCCACAGTGGGCAGGAGGCTTTTCAGTGTGGAAAAGAAGGAGGCTCAGCCTTACAAACCAGTCACTGTGTCTCCTCTTCCTTCTGGAGTCAGCTACTTCCATTGTCCCCCTGTGAAGTGTCCCCCACTTTTATGGGTTACCCTGTATTTCTGAAGCAGTCTATGTATTTTAGCACAAAATATTTGGAACTCATTTCCTCGCTTCCATTTGTGGGTAGACATAAAAATAATGGCGAAATAAAACAAATAGGCTTAAAAGTTCTAGTTAGGCTTAAAAGAATGCTATGAGTTATTAGAGGCTGTGACTTCATATTTTGTTATAAATGTAGCAAAGCAGTAATTCCATGGACAGAAGAACCTTAGTACTTAATGTGTGGTTGATGCTTTGCACGGCCCTTTCGGTCCCCTTGTGGGAGTCTTAATGGGTAAAGGTTCTCTCTGCCCATGGACTTGCTCTTTCTAGCCTCCGTGTGGGGAGGAGAGAAAATTCTTTTCCATTTGGAGTGTCATAAAATGAGGATTTTAATAATGTATTCGACTTGTTTTAGAAAGTTTCTCAACTCCCCCTTAGAGTATAAAACACTTACCAAGAGTGTCTATAGAAAGAAAGAAAAGTGAAGTCGCTCAGTCGTGTCTGACTCTTTGCCACCCCATGGACTGTAGCCTACCAGGTTCCTCCGTCCATGGGATTTTCCAGGCAAGAATACTGGAGTGGGTTGCTATTTCCTTCTCCAGGAGATCTTCCCAAGCCAGGGATTGAACCCAGGTCTCCCGCATTGTAGGCAGATGCTTTACCGTCTGAGCCACCAGGGAAGTCAAGAATGTCTATAGAGTTGTCCAAATAGTTTTGCCCTGTTTAATTCTGATGTTTATGCTTTTTCTGTGAGATTTAAGATGAAATCCTGTATGGTCATCCAACTGAATAGTAGCTGTGAGGTCAGGAGGAGAATAAAAATGCATTAGAGTTGATCATCAAAATAAAATTAAAAAGTTCTTTATTTTTGTTTTTTAATGGAAGTAAATTGGCAGTCACCCTGACAATCGTGATTGTAAGTTATTTAACTTTTGGTCTTGGAATTTCAGCTCACCTATACAACACATGTTTTGCAGGTGTTGGAATCTGTTCTTGGGTTTTAGTTTCGAGTTCACATAGTGATTTTTGAAATATTCTAATGTGCATCTTCAAAGACCTCAGATCAATACGCCAATGGCTTTGAAATGACAGAGTGTTGCGATATTCCTCTGTAATTTAAACATGATTAGCTGATGAAGGTTATGATCAATACACTATGGAAAGATAAATTAATTGATATCATCCTTTCAGGATGATAAGAGGCCTATTGGAGGTGGGATGTAACTAATGAGGCTGCTGTTTCATCTCTGTGAGCCATTTTTTATATATTGCATTTTCACTTAATCATATTTATACTATCATTCATTTACATGAAAGCCATAAGCTGTGGACAGATCAGCTCCTTATTAACATTGTATTCATTTGGACAAGAAATGATCCGCGGCCACTATGCATGCTCCTTCTGCGTCATAACCCGCTGCTGGGGACAGTGTGTGTTCCTTTGCATGAATGTCTTTAAAAATAGCCACTCTCTGGGCAAAGACAAGGATTGAATATCATTGAACTTAATTACAGCTCGTCCCCAAAGACACACATCTATTCAAATAAAAGCTGCGGTTATTCTCCTGGAGTGACACCTATTGGTGTAGGAAGAGTTTTCTAATCCTTGACTTCCTTTCCAATTAAATAGGCTGGTATGCTTTATCAGCCAGCCTATTTGCCAGGAGAAGTTATGACTGGTGGAATTTAGATTTGTATTGATTAAGATAAACTCTCAATGTGTATAGCTGTATATTTAAATTAAAAAAAAGTCTTTTGAGATAATTGCATGTCCTTGAATGTAATTCTATGCAGTTGCTTGTAGAGTTGAGAGTAATTCTTTAGGCTATGCAAAAAAAAAATAGATAAATAAAATAGATTTTTTGATTTCCAAAAGGATTTGGTTTAAATTCCCTTGTCTTATTTAGGATGATTTTTGCTGCAAGTAATTGGGGGGAAAAATCATTAGAATGATTTAAACAAAATAGATATGTATTTTCTGTGGTTTACCTATAAAGCTTCTGAGACAGTCTGCCCAGGGTTGTCAAACCAGAGACTCAGTTCCTAGAAGGGGCTCATGTCCCACCAAGTGTGGCTTCCACCTCCCAAGGTCACTGCCAGGGCTACAGCCAACATATGTGCCTTTTATGCAGCCAGAAGGAAAAGGCCATGAGGGAGAAATAGGCCAAGGGCATCTCTCTTGAGGGTGCTTCTGGGATGCTGCCATGTGACCCTCCTGCTGACATCCTATTGGCCAGAACTTGCTCGTGTGGCCACGTTTAGCTGGGGGCAGGAGGATGGACCAGGGGAAGCCCCAGGGAATGTCATACCTCTCCTGGTCGTCCTGTGTCCCACTGAAAGTCAGGAATTCTGTTACTGTGGAGCAAGGGGACGGTGGGTGACTGAGACGGTCCTGGGCCCCTGCCACGTGCCCTGGGTTTGGAGAGCAACCTCACAGAGACCTCCTCTGTCTCCTTGCCCGCAGTTGCCCAGAAGATTGTTGCCACGAGGAAGAAGCAGCAGCTGTCCATAGGTCCCTGCAAGTCCCTCCCTAACTCACCCAGCCACTCGTCCGTCTGCTCCGCACAGGTGTCCGCCGTACACATCAGCCAGGTATGTCGGTCCCCTGAGAGGCTGGGCTGGAAGGCAGGCGCGAGCCGGGGAGGACACGCCTGCCGGAGAGGGTGCTCAGCCAGCTCCAAGGTGGATTTCTCTTCCAACTTGCAAATAAGAGCGTGTCCGTAACTGACGTAACATCTCCTTCGGAAACTGCTGTGGCCCAGTGTTTTTATGGGAATCAGTCTTTAATGCTCCCGTCTCCACGCCGTCTCTGCTGTTGATTTAAATGACCCCGAGTTGGTCCTCATTCTCGTCTTCTTGTAGGCTGAGCGGCTGTGGGTGAATCTCATTGGCTCTTCCCACAATATGCTTCAATACGGTAGCAGTTCTGGGTTAGAGTCCCCTTTTCCCTTATGCCCTGTGGAAACTAGTGACTTTTTTAAGTCTTTATTGACTGTTACAATAGTGCTTCCCCTGTTTTACATTTTGTGGGGTTTTTTTGGCCACGTGTGTGACATGTTGGAACTTAGCTTCTTGAAGAAGGATCGAATCTGCACCCCTGTGCTGGAAGGTGAAGTCTTAACCTCTGGACCGCCAGAGAAGTCCCACTAGTGTCTTTCTGTTGCAACATTTTGCTATTTATTTGGAAGCAAATAATAAAAGTTGCTTTGAAGAACCTAACCAAAATCCCAGAGGGGAACTGTTGGCTTATTTTTGCCTGCTCTCCTGTCTTCGGTTCACATTTCTCAGACAGGTGTTATGTTGACACTTCTTAAACAGATTTAGTGAGAAGGTTAGGCATCCTGTGTTTGGTTGCTTGAGGAGAAGGGAAGTGCGTTTACAGTGGGGCCCTGCAAAGGTACCGTGAAGGTACCGTCCAGGCTGTTAACATCCCCACCACTGGCATCTATAACTCTCCCTGAATCTTGAAACGTCTTCCAGATGCATCCACGTTTCCAAGAGGCCATTTTCTTTTTTTAAAACTAATTTTGTTTGGAATATAATTGATTTACAGTGTTGCGTTAGTTTCTGCTGTATAGCAGAGTGTCATTTATACATGTATTAATACACATGTCCCTTCTCTCTCAGATTCTTTTTCCATATCGGCCCTGACAGAGCATTGAGTAGAATTCCTTGTGCTCGGCAGCAGGTCCTTATTAGTCATCTTTTTTATATGTAGTGGTGTGTATATGTCAATCACAGTCCCCCGATTTATCCCGCTAAGAGGTCATTTTCAAAATGTGGATTCTGGTCCTCTGGGGCACAATTGTGCTCTTTCTGCCTCTAATCTAGCACAGTGAAGGGACCACAGAAACCACTTAGTTCAGCCAGTCCCTTCCTCTTTCAGAGGAAATAGAAAATAATTACATTTTCACTCTCAAGAAAAATTAAACGAGAGAGACTTCCCTGCCTTCAGTCCCTTTTCTTAACGGAAATGACGCTGAGCGGATCTCTCTCTTCTAGAAGGAAACCAAGCATCCTTCATGCCGATTCCACCAGCCAGTGGGAGAGGCCGGCCCACCCGTCGGCTGCACCTGCTGTGTGTGATTTGCCGGCCCGTGGGTTACGGTCCACGCCGGTGGTGAGTGAGGCTCCCAGAGTGTGTCCCTAACAGCCTTGGCCTCTGATCATTACAGACGAGTAACGGGGGCGGGAGCCTGAGCGACTACTCCTCCTCCGTGCCGTCCACGCCAAGCACCAGCCAGAAGGAGCTCCGCATTGACGTGCCGCCCGCGGCCAACACACCCACGCCTGTCCGCAAGCAGTCCAAGCGCCGGTCCAACCTCTTCACTGTGAGTGTCCCCCGGGGCTCGGAGCGTGGGTCCCGAGACGGTCACTGAGTGGTCCTCTGGCCGCCAGGTGGTCAGAGACGGGTGTAGTGTCTGATCCCAATGAACAGGAAGGGCAGTGAGTTCCGTGGACTCTCAGAATATTGCAGGATGCCGAGATGCAGGTACTGAGCAAGCTGGGACTTGCTCAGTTGCAGGGAGTCCTGATGGGTCAGAAATGAAGAGCCAGAGACTTGGATAAAGGTGTTCCTGGTCCTGCTACTCCCTTGGTCTCCAGCTAACGACTTGTCCTGTTCGATACATGCAGGTGACAGACTCTGCCAGGGTTCCCCACACATGTGCATCCAACCTTCGAGATGAGATGTGTAAACCCTATAGATAGACAAACGCCCTGCTCCTTAGGCTGGAGTGCTGAGGATTTCCTCGGAGTCTGTAGAGGCTCACGGACACGAGCCTGTCCGCTTGGACTTTTCTTCAGAACCGTTTGCAGGGCACTGGTGTACATCAGCTCTCGGGGCTCAGGTTTATGAGCTCAGAATCTGTGCAGGGGACCCAGGCGTGTGTAGTTTTTTAAAAGCTCCCTGAGCAGTTGGGATGTCCCCTTAACAACAAGAGGACACAAAAGCGCGGCCACCCTGTCCTCTCCCTTGCACACAGCAGACATTACCCATCAATGGTGGAGAAGGTTTTGCAGTTGAGCCCAGAACTCCAGACACAACACTCCAGGCAGAGCTACTGCCATGTGGCTGGAGTCATTTGACTTGAGAAGAACACTTTCCTTCCTGGGACTAGGTCTGTGTATTATAAGTACAGGCTTTCAAACCAGGGGTTCTCATCCAGGTGCTTTTGCTCTGCCAGAAATTTGGCAGTTTCTGGAGAAGGTTTGCATTGCCTCAGCTGGGGGGTGGGGCTGGGCGTGGTCCTGCGGGGCTCTAGTTTGGGTACCAGCCATGGAGGCGTTCCACATCCCACAGCGCACAGGGCAGCCTCACGACGAGGATGTCTCCAGCATCCAGTGCCTTGTCTTAGAAAGGGAAATTTGACTTCTCTCAGAAAGTTGCTCAACTCTAGCGTTCAGCGTCAGGGTGCCCTGTTTGCAGCCATATGATTTCTCCTCTTGGTTGGTCCCTGGTTTGGGAAGATTCCCCTGGAGAAGGGAATCACAACCCACTCCAGTATTCTTGCCTGGAGAATCCCATGGACAGAGGAGCCTGGCGGGCTACCATCCGTGGGGTCTTGAAGAGTCGGACATGACTGAGTGAGTGACTGACACTTTTTCTTGATTGATTATTACTGACTTCGGTGCAAAGAAGTTCAGTATTTCCTGGCTCGAGCTAAGGAGGCTTCTCCAGGGGTGGCCACGAGTCTGTTACCTGATCCCCTGCCCTGATTTGGAGATGGCGGGGTTTTTTTTGTTTGTTTGTCTGGCACAGCACATGGGGTCTTAGTTCCCCGGTCAGGGATCGAACCCGCGCCCCCTGTATTGAAAGTGGAGAATCTTAATTACTGGACTGCTACAGAAGTCCCTGAAGATGGCGTTCTCCACGGTGAAGGAGGGTGCCAGGTACAGCAGATCCTCTGGCCCTCTCCCACCGTGTCCACGGCAGTTGTCCAATCAGATGGTCTTATTGCCAAAAGGTCTGTTGCCAACAGCGCACACTCCCTCCTCACAACTATTCCCTTCCTCGGATCCTTGCCCCGTGCCCTGTGAGTTCTGGCAGGCGCTGCTGTTGGAGGGCCAGAGGATCAGACAGGCTCAGCCTCTGACCTCTACTGCCTGGGGCTATGTGACCTTGGGCAAGGAATTCAACCTCTCTGAACTGGAAACAACAGTAGTTGCAGTGAGGTTGCTGGAAAGATTCCCTGTAGGGACGAAGAGTCCTTTGCTTTCATTTTTATCTCACCATCCCGCTGTTACGGAGTAACTTGTATTAGTGCATAAGCAGAAGTAGCAGTTAATTGGGAGGGAGGTGCTTAGGTGTGTGCAAAATACAGGTGCATACCTGATATCCTTAAAGACGTCCACTACGAGACGCTGGACTGTGGACTTTCTTCAGACACACTGAGACTGGCAGCAATCACCTAAGCAGCGCTTGTGGCTTATCCATCCACCTGTCACACGTGTGCCCACCCAGGTGGGGGCTTCCAGGTGAGGCGGGGTCACCTCGGAGAACAGGCTGTGGATCGACCCAGGGCTCCATGGACCTGAGGCGGAGCCCGCAGAGAAGGCGGGTGGGCCGTGAGCGGGACACCAGCGTAGCGGGGAGGAGGGGCCCTGGAACGTGGACCAGAGCACCTTCTGTGTGTTTGCCGCTTCTTCTAGGGCATGGCGGGAGGAAGGGACACCCAGGCTCATGACAGCTTCTCAGGGTCACCTTTCTTGGTCATTGGCTTTGGTCTGTCTTCAAGGCAAGAGGCGAGAAGCTGGGAAGTCTCTTTGAAACGGGGCTGCTCATGCACGTGCCATCCCACACCTATATGGGCACCTCTGGGGTCTGAAGGTGCTGGAAAGTAGTGTCCTGGGAACCTGCCAGAGGAGACATGTTAAGGCAGGAAGAAGCAGATGAACAGTAACTCGGGTGATAAGCCTGCCCTTCCCCACTGCTGTCTGCGCGGCCGGATTTGTTTTCCATCAGGCGTGGGTGTTGTCAGTCAGCCCAGGTTCGAGAGGAGGTGGACTGGGATGGGGCTTCTGCCTGCCCAGAGGAGAGCAGAGCGATGGGACCCCTGCCTCCACACAGTTGGAGCCGTGCACACGTGTATACACCGAGTCCAGGCGCCCAGACCGCGGCCAGCTGTCCAGGCCGGGTCGGACAGTGCCAGAACCAGGGCAGCCCCGTCCTTATGGTGACTGGAGATCCCCATGGATCATGTCATAATTAATGCAGCTGGTGGTGGATGCGAGGGCCTGCCTGTGAACCAGGGCAGGATCGAGGCTTGGTCTCTACGTGTTGGAAAGTGGTCTGAGGGTAAATCCTTTCAGAAGCTGAATCCATTGCACTGTTGTTACTATTGGGAACATGACCCCGAATCGGGGTCATGAAGAAGCTACCTTCACAGCGGGTTTACATCATGGCGTTGAAGGAAAAGACTGGAAACCTGTATCTTATCACTGCCAGTTTTGACCCTGAACAAAGCGACGGCGCTGATGGTGATGGTGACGGGTGGGTGTTGCGCGCTGAAGATCTCAAAGTGATAACTCCACTAGATGTCAGTGTCACCCAGGGAATGACAAGAGGCAAATTGATCTTGAAATCGTGGCCAATTAAGAAACTAGATTCTCCTTGTTACCGGTTTGCTCCTATTCTTAAATATGTAAAATGTCATAACCTCCTCATCCCTGGCAATTGTTAGTAATCACTGACTTCAATTAGCGAAAAGCATATTTATTGAAAAATGTGTACTAGGAGGATGGAAGTGCCCTACATCGACCAATCTTAGTGAATAAAAACCCACTCAGGCTGGGACGGTAATGCGCAGATGAAGGAGCTTCGGCTTCCTCATTTATGAAGATCTTCCTAAAGAGGCCAGCGTTAATTAAGTAGTACACACACCAGTCTGCAAACACCATGCTTATAAATTTTATAAAGTGACTGCAGTGTGCCGCCCTGGGCTAACGTTCTTCAGTCCCAGATGCTTCTGTTTGTATATACACACATGCAAAAATAAGCAAAAGTCTGAGCAAAAAATAAATCAAACACACACCTTTTACAAAAGACTACAAACTTGCAGATCTCTCTCATAGTAGCAAGTTTTGTGTTCTGTAGGCAGTAGGAACCATCAGTCACTAATAAAAAAGCTGAATTGATATCATATCTTGCTTATTTCTTTGAAAAAAATTATTTTGAAATAAGAAATATTTAAAGGCTATATCCATTGAATTCCCAGTCCTGTAATATATACTCTTAGGATGAGTAGTTTCATAGCCCTGATTTATTAACATGTGGTTCAAATGTTTTATTAGGACGTATTTTCAAACATATAGGAATTTAAAAACACATGCGTATACTCACCCTGCAGCTCATAGACTGCGAGCATTTTTCTGCCACGGCGGCTGCTACTACTTCTAGAAATAACCCTGTCACAGATAAAGAGTGCAGAATATCCATCCCCCCACCCCCCATCCGGGAATCGGCATTCCTTTGGATGCAGTGTCTGTCATCTGCGCCCACGTCTGCGCCAACTCTTTCCTCCACGTGTCCACAAATTGTCCGGCGCCTTGCTCTGCCTGCCTTCAACCTTTATAATCCCGATGTCACTTAACGTGGTTATTTCTCAAAGCTTGCCATATAATGCCGACACCCCAGAACAGAGCCAAGTGCACCCAGTAACCAAAGATTGTGAAAAGCCATTGCCCAGTTCACAGAGACTCTGTAAAAAAATAAGGCAGCAGAATGGATAGTATAAACAGAGCTGTTTGAGTGGCATTTTGTCTTCTGTAGGGAAGGGAGCGTGGATCCTGGGACAGTGTGTTCCTGCAGTCTCGGACTTCCTCATCGGTTGGAGGGGAAGGCGGGCCTGTGTGTGATAGTGAGGGCGCTTGGCCGTGAAGCTCCTTGTTCTCGGGGGCAGGCCGCTGGTGGGGTGCCCCTCACAGCTTCCTTTATCACCTGAGGGGCAGCTGAACGTGTCTCTGACGAAGGAGATGGTAATTAGGTTTATCCGAGCCTTTCTTTCTGCCGCGCTCACTGTTTGCAGAGGCTCTGCGGTCACTCTGACTTTTCTCTGATGGGTGTGATACACTCCTGTTAGGGTTCTGGTTGTGTCTCAGGTAGATGCCTTGCACACTCACTCCTGACCCCCCGGCAGCGGTACCCAGGGCAGCTTTGGATCTGATGCTTTCAAGGAGCCATTTGAGTGGCATTGTGAGGCTGTGCTGTGGGTGATGTAGTCTCAGGGCTGGCAGAAATATCAGGAGACCTTACTGGGAATCTATACGTGCTGTGGTGTCTTATGTCCAATGGGTTTGTTTTAGTTTAGCTGTTGGATTTCCGGTTTATAATATATATCACAGACTGCTGTACCAAAAGTCGCTATAGGATGGAGACACAGTAAACCCTTTTGCCTAACACATTACCACCACTCGGTCCATGGAGTTTTATTTATTTTTTTCATGAAGTTTTAGTTTTACGGTTCTCTCCACCCAAGTGTGAGAGTCATTGGGAATTTCTGTTGCATTTTGGTGGGGAAGTTTTCCCTCAGTTTCCACCTCATTCATCTCAGGGTATGTGATCAGACATGGAGTTTAATTCCTGATCCTGCTTCCTGTGGAATCTGGAATTCTCTGACGACGGAGTGGTTGTGGAGACAGATGTGCTGCCTTGAGGAAGATGTTCATTTTTTTAATGTTTGTTTTGTTAATTATTCTGGTTAATAGAGAATAATGAAGATGGATTTCCAGATTTAGAAATTCAGAATTCTTAAAATTCCAAAAGTACCATTAGTGGTCTCTGTTGATGTGAAACAATTTTAAATGTCATCGCTGTGAGCTTTGAATCTCATTTACAAATAGTAACCTCAAATTCCAGCTTTCTCATGAACTGAGACATAGGGAAAACAGAACTTATGTAAGAGCTGTTACATAGCTCTTACCACAGGTTATTAATTAAACAGTTAATTAATGAAAGAGAAAAGTGAGCCCCTAACTCTTTAACTAAAGTTCCTGACAAGGAATTGATAAATCTGTATTTATTTCCTGCCGAGCCCAAAGGTTAAACATCACGTTTTATATTCTTCCACAACTTTCTGTTTGTTGCTTGTTCCATTTTCTGGTACCTCATTCCAAGCTTCTAGCATCCTAAAGAAACACAGGTGCACAGTGCCTGGCACTTAGTAGGTGCTCAGTAAATAATGTCAGCTTCTGCGCATCATCAAAGCAGCCTGTCTTCTGTGGAGCCCATGGGCTCATCACAGTCCCTGATCCAGGTTTACGTCGTGGGAACTTTTCTCCTTATACCCCATGACATCACTCCCTTTAATATTTAAAATATATATATATATATATATATATATATATATATATATCAGCAGCTCCATCTCACACCCTTTAAAACTGGATTTCATTAGCTTCTCATTGCCGCACTGGACACCACAAAGTCTGGTCCTTTCATATATCATCTCAGATTTGAAAAGCACATGAAAATGTTTCTCCATTTTCAATATTGCGTGAGTAATGTTCCCATTGAAAAGTAATGGAGTGGAGTTGTCACTTGTCAGCACAGTTATTAAGGAGGACGAGTCTCAGATCTTTCTCTCATAATAAAATAAATCTGTCAGAAAATCATCGTGCTCACAGTTTCTCATGCCACCAAGCGATGGAGACTTAGCTGTGGTTGCTCCTTCAATGTCCCCAAGTCATGGTGTCCTGGGGTGGCTTCCCTGGGGCCCCCGTTGACACCCTCCCTGCTGGCCGCCCTCCTCCAGGGTGAGCACACACGTCATTATTGCCAAGAAAACTGTCAGGAACTCGGCAAACAAAGCCACTCATTTTCCCCCAAAGTACTGATATTTTACCCCCAAAGATATCTTCAACTTTATTTCCCCTTGGTTATTTTCTGTGGTATCTTAACACCAGTTTAACTTTGAATTTGCTTGTTTCTGACTATCCAGAAGCAATAAAAAGGAACGTTAATGGCAGCTCGATATGAATTAGGAGTATCCCGTTGAATTGCACAGCTGAGACGTTAATAGAATTTTTAAGATCCTTCAGATGTTAATTAAATATATACATTTATGTCACAGGTTTCCCAAACAAGCAGCGAGGAGTTCTTTTCTCCTCGGCTGGATTTAACTGCAGCTTCAGAATGTGTTTTCCTGTTGGGCGTTACTTTCCTGTATGGTCCATTGGTTTCTCGTAATTGAATTTTGAACTTCTTTACAAAAGAATTAAAAGATGATTTTGCAGTGGAAAAGTGGGAAGGAAAGTTTAGAAAATTCCCTATAGTGTGATGACTTGGTGGCGATGGACGCCCAGCAGTCTGTTCCTGGGATATGTGTGCATGCACAGGGGTACACACACAGCTTATCCATGTGGGTACACACACTGCTGGTACACGTGGGTACACACATAGCTCATACACGTGGGTACGTGCACAGCTGGTACACGTGGATACACGCACAGCTGGTACACGTGGATACACGCATAACTTGTACACAGGGGTACACACACAGCTGGTACACGTGGGTACATGCACAGCTGGTACACATGGATACATGCACAACTGGTACATGTGGGTACACGCACAGCTGGTACACGTGGGTACACGCACAACTTGTACGCAGGGGTACACACACAGCTGGTACACGGGGGGTACATGCACAGCTGGTACACGTGGGTACACACACAGCTGGTACACGTGGGTACACGCACAACTCGTATACAGGGGTACACAGACAGCTCTTACACATGGGTACACGCACAGCTCGTACACGTGGGTACACGCACAGCTGGTACACATGGGTACATGCACAGCTGGTACACGTGGGTACACGCACAGCTCACCCATGTGGGTACACGCACAGCTGGTACACGTGGGTACACACACAGCTCACCCATGTGGGTACATGCACAGCTGGTACACATGGGTACATGCACAGCTCGTACACATGGGTACACACACACAGCTCGTACACGGGGGTACATGCACAGCTGGTACACGTGGGTAGACGCACAGCTCACCCATGTGGGTACACGCACAGCTGGTACACGTGGGTACACACACAGCTCACCCATGTGGGTACACACACAGCTGGTACATGGGGGTACACGCACAGCTGGTACACGTGGGTACACGCACAGCTCACCCATGTGGGTACACGCACAGCTGGTACATGGGGGTACACGCACAGCTGGCACACATGGGTACACACACGCACAGCTCGTACATGGGGGTACACACACAGCTCATGCAGGGCTTCTTCAGGTGTGTATTTTGCAGAAGCCGCGCAGGTGGGTTTCACCTCCGCAATCTGTGAACCGCAGCCCTTCCCCAAAGGCTAACTTTATTTTTGCTTTTCAGTCTCGGAAAGGGAGTGACCCAGACAAAGAGAAGAAAGGCCTGGAGAGTCGAGCGGACAGCATCGGGAGCGGTCGAGCCATCCCAATTAAACAGGTAACGCGGCTTCCCCCCACCCCCGCCCGGCCCTGTAGCCGGAGACACACCCCGGGTCTCTCCTCGCTGTGAGGCTGGCTCGCACGCCAAGGTTTGTTTGATGTGCTCCGCTGATGAATGTAGAAGTCACTCACTTGACATCAATTAGAAGAGGTTCCTGTGTGTATTAAAATAGGATCATTAGAATAAGAAGAGGGGAAATGTGACAACAGACCTAATGAAGTGCAGTCTGCCCGCCTGCATATGGAGTGCGTTTCGAGACTGCGCTGGCTTCAAAGGCTGCCTTTGTAGCGCGGCTTTGATTGGGCCGCTGGCCGCCAGGCAACAGGGGTAAATCAGATCCCCGTACAAGAGCCCCTTGTGATCACAGGAATAGCCCGACGTGGCCCTAATTTGCTCTCGCAGACGGACATCTGAACACGGTTGCAGGCTGGTTTGTAACAACGAGGCAATTAGTTGTGATAATCATAGCCGGTGTGTCAGCTGTGCGCTCTTGTTTGTAATTTGCTAATGAAGGAATTGTAACTTTGATTAGGTTCAGTTTCATTTAGACCTTATTATATAAAGGAACATTTACAGCTGTAATGTGGGGCCTTAATTAAACTTCCTCATTACACAACAGGACTCGAACACAGGCATTTGTTTTGGCCTATGTCGCTAGCCTGGAATCGGTTTTCATTAGCCCAGAAGCTGGGTACCAAATGACTTTATGTCTCAAGGAAAAGGGGAATTCGCAAGACCTATTTGGCTGTGATAGTTCCCAGGGAAATGAAATGAAAGTGTTCAGCCCCGCAGCGTGGCTTCTGGAAATGCCGTCTTTTAGTTCTGAAGAAGGCCGGTTGGTTTCGAGTGTTTTCTGCTTAAGGGGAAGAGGAGTCCGTGGGCAGGATGACAGCTCTGCCCCTGCAGTTGTAGCTGGACACGGATCCCGTAGGAGCTCGTGTTGGCACTGGCCACCCTTCAGGAGGGCTAGAGTCTTTCCGCTTGAAACAGGTAGCCTGTGGCTTCACCTGGGGACCCGGCAGTTTCTGCACGCAGGTGTGGGCGGGCCCCAGCATCACAGGTGAGACAGAGACGGAAGTCCACAGGGTTTCACAAGGTGCCTCCAGAGACTGGGGAACTGATGTGTAGGCTGGCATGGAGAACCCCTAAGAGCAGTCTCCTTCCCTCCTCTTTGCTGTTCTCACTTTTTTTTTTTAATTGAAGTATACTTGATTTACAATGCTGTGTTTAATTTCTGCTGTGCAGCAAAGTGACTTAATTATATGTATATATATATGTCTATATGTA
Source organism: Cervus canadensis (assembly GCF_019320065.1). Taxonomy (NCBI): domain Eukaryota; kingdom Metazoa; phylum Chordata; class Mammalia; order Artiodactyla; family Cervidae; genus Cervus; species Cervus canadensis. The sequence goes on from NC_057387.1 coordinate 109,779,283, forward strand.
CACATACACACACATTCATATGTATTTATGGGGTGTGTATTTATAGGGCTTCCCAGGTGGTGCTAGTGGTAAAGAACCCATCTGCCAATGCAGGAGACATAAGAAACTCAGGTTCGATCCCTGGGTCGGGAAGATCTCCTGGAGGAGGAAATGGCAACCCATTCCAAAATTCTTGCTTGGAGAATTCCGTAGACAGAGGAGCCTGCTGGGCTACAGTCCATGGGGTCGCACAGAGTTGGACACAACTGATGTGACTGAGCACATACTATAGTGTGCCCCCTGTCTATGGAATCCCTCCTCTGTCTATGCAATTCTCCAGGCAAGAATACTGGTTGTAGTTTGCCATTCCCTCCTCCAGGAGATCTTCCCAACCAAGGGATCGACCCCAAGTTGCTTATGTTTCCTACATTGGCAGGTAGGTTCTTTACCACTGGCGCCACCTGGGAAGCCCCATAAACACACCCCGACACACATATATACATATACATATATATATATTTGTCTGTATTCTTTTCCACCTTGGCTTCTCACAGGATACTGAACCCAGTTCCCTGCGCTCTATAGCAGGGCCCTGTTGTTTATCCGTCCCGTGTGTAGTAATTTGTAGCTGCTAACCCCACACCCCCAACCTTCACTTGCACCCCCTCCCCTCTCCCCCTCGGCACGTCTGCCCTCTGTGTCTGTGAATCTGGTTTTGAGTGTTCCTAAAGGTTTTCTTTCCTATAGAGATGCAGGCATGGTTGCTTATTCTTTCTGCCTTTACTTATTGATATAAACTTAACTCTCCACATAAGGCAATTTTAACGTGTAATTTTCATTCTGTTGATGCTGTGTCAACTAGAGAATTGGGAAAGTCATTGAATTCTTTTCCTGTCATTTAAAATATCCCTCCTGGGACATTTCCTTTCTGGGCTGCTAGAACTCAACACTGGATGGCGTCCCCCGTGGGTTCGGGTGGGCGTGCTGGCTGCCGCCCCGGTATGAGTGGGGCCTCCCTTCCCTCAGTTTGCGCCCTGCTCCTCTGCACAGGCCAGGCTTTTAGTCTGTGTGCTGCTGGAGGTTGACGGTCAAGGGTTATCCTGTCCTGGGAAGCCTTTCAGTTGTCAGTGTTCAAAATAATCCAGTTTACCCTCAGTCGTGGTCTGGTTTCCTGGGGCATCCTGACATAGGCAGCCCAGCCAGCTCCTGTCTCTCGTAGCTGCCTCTACGTACAGACATGGGAAACCCGCATCCCGGAGACCACACCTGGCAGGTCAGAGTCCCCTTGAGGCAGAACATGCCCGGCCTCGGAATCCCCATCTGGGAATTGGGCTCCAGATAATACTGAGTCCCTTGTGACGCTGAGATGAGGAGATGCCAGCGAGGATCCGGCAAAGCCGGATTTCCAGATTGGTCGTGCTCAGGACACGTTCATCGGAGCCTTGCTGTGGGCCGCACGGGCTGATGTGGGTTTGCACACAGACGTACAGATTTATTTGTATTTTTATAAAGGAACGGAGACCCTTAGAGGTAGTTTGGACTCCTCAGCCTGCCAGGGATGACATCAGCTAATAGAAATGAAGCAAGAGGATTATGGAGGATGGGGCCCAGTTAGAGCAGCACCTGCCGGAATGTTCTAGACACTGCAGGCCTGAATGATTAAGTGATTGCTTAGTATTTGTTAAGCATTCACGTAATATCTCTTTGAACCCTTAACATGGCCACAGTTGACATAGCTATGTTGTCTTCATTTTTTAAGTAAATCTGTGTGGTACAAGCTTTCCAGACCAGGCCCCTTCGGAAGCCGAGGGGCTGGGATTCGAACCTGGCCCGTGAGCCCATGCACCCTATGCTGCCCATTGGCCAGAAGCCTTCAGAAAGCTTAGGAAGGGAATTCCCTGGCAGTCCAGTGGTGAGGGCTCTGCACTCTTATTGCCGTGGGTATTCGATCCTCGGTCGAGGAAATAAGATCCCACAAGCAACACGGCACAGCCAAAAAAAAAGCTTAGGAAGCAGAGTTAGATGCTTTGGTTTAAACGTGTGCCCCCCAACCTCAGACAAATACCTTGTGCCCGAGGAGAGGAATCTTTTGAGATATGCCTGCAGCATCGCACGTCTGCACGGACACAGGTCCTCGCGCCTCTGTGCGGGGTTGCCCAGGGTCCCTGCATCCTGTCTCCATTGCCTGCCCTTCCCACCAGCATCTGAGCCCCTGTCTCCACTCTCAGCCCCTGTTCGGAACTGGGTCTGCGTGTTGGGGCCCTGAACCCCAGCTCACAGGCCCTTTGCAGAGGAGTCCTCGTCCTGAACCTCGTCCCTGTCCTCCGTGGGGCTGGGCTGGGTGGTGGTGGGGGGGCTTTGGGACGGGCCAGTATGTTTGATCGTCACAGGCTCTGTCTCCACCCCCAGGCGCACAGGAGTCTTGTCAGGGGCGCTTCGGGACACGGGCGAGGCCATGTCTCCAGCACGCTCGGCAGCCTGACGCATGTCTCTGCAGACGGAGCGTGTTCCAGTGGGTTATTTTAACCGCGTCCGGCTCACGTTTTACAGCTCGCCTGTTGGCTGTGAGACGGAGGCTCTCCTCGGCCCAGCGTGGGAGGAGCTGCCCGCGGACGGTGGGCAGTGATCCTGTCTCCCCTCCTTCCCCCGTGAAAGCTTTCTCATCGAGAATGTGACTTATCTTCTGCAAAATAACTTCCATTTTTTGAGGACCTGGGCCCACCTCTGCGTTCTTTGTCCTTTCTGAAGTCTCAGTGGAGATTTGGTTCAGAGAGATCTGCTGCTCCTCCGTCTGCCTTTCCTTCCTCCTCCTCCTCCGTCTTCCTCCTCTTCCCCGTCTCCTCCTTCTCCTAAGTGATGGCGATCAGGTCGCTTCAGATAGAAATGTAAAAGCAAAAAGCAAGGAAAAGAAAAAGCCAGAGGCCCGGCTCAGCGGCGAGTGGGCTTGTCACGTATTAATTTTTCATTGCTGTGGAGAGTTGTACATACATAATCACTTGATTGCAGTGGGAGTTAGGGAGCTCCTATGGTGTCATTTGCATAAATCTTGTTAAGTCAATGGCAGTTAATGAAGTACAAATGAGCCCGGAGAAGGTGACATGCAAATCGTGGGTGGCAGATGGGAGGTCTGTTTGGGGGACGGCAGCTGTGTGCTCTTTTTTTTTTCCCTCTCTCCCGAGCTTTTTCATCTCTATATGATGATCCACATACTCAGCCTGTCCTGTTTCCCTTCCCGACTCCTCCTGCCTCTGATGTTCACCCTGAAAACACAGACCTCACCTCGCACCCAGTAACACACACTAGAGGGTGAACATTTGCATTTGTAGAATCTTGGATGCGAGGGTTAGATATCGTCACCGACTCGATGCACATGAATCTGAAAACTCCGGGAGACAGTGAAGGACCAGGAAGCCTGGCATGCTGCAGTCCGTGGGGTCGCAAAGAGTGAGACACGACGGAACAACTGAACAACAGAATTCTTGGTCAGTTGATCCTGCTCACACCGTTGAAAATACCTGTATGTATCTTTTGTATGTGAGGACAAAAGGGGAAGCAAGCGAATGCCTCACTAAGTGTTGTCTCGTGGGGTTTCAGAGAATGAAAAAGTGAAGAATACTATCTGCTTTATCACACCTCTGTCTGTCTGTCCTTCCCCACCTCCTGCAGACGGACCGATGGTGTTTATCTGGTCAAGATCCCTCCCAACCCCCAGCCCCCCTTAACCGGTGAGGCCTAAGGGGTGGGCTTCCCCAGGTTAATTGGGAGGGGAGATTCCAGAGGAGCACTGTAAATGCCCCCCTGTAAATCCGGCTGCAGCGAGGACCCCTCAGCAGGGCCCCACAGGCCTGTCTGAGCGAGGCTGGGTGCCCCTGGCCTGGTGGCTTGTTTCTTGGAGATTTAAGTGCTGGCAAGGCTCAGAGAGCTTTTGGAGATTAACAGGCAAAACACCGCATCTGCTTGCTTCCGGCTTTCAGAATTTTTTTTTTTTAATTTCGTCCACCGGTTGATATTTTGAAAGAAAGAAGTCCCTATTGACCTTGAACAGATGCAGGCAGAGTGGTGTGTGCGGGGATCTAGGCTGTGGCGGGCCCGGGAACCACCTGCTCTGTGTGGTCCTAGCTCTGCCTAGTCCAACCCAGGTGCACTTTCTCGGAACCTGGGTCTGAGGTGCTGCTGGAGACCCAGGTCAGCTGCTTAATTCTGGGATCCATGGATACACCAAACATTAAGTGTCTCCATGTGACTTTCTATTTCTTTTCTTTTCTCTTTTTTATTAACCTAAGTTGGGAGCATCTTATTTCATTTTTTAAATCTTATTGGAGTAGAGATGACTTACAGTGTTGTATTCATTTCAGTGTTCAGCCAGGTGACTCAGTTACATGTATGTGCACATGCGTACTAAGTCATCTCAGCTGTGTCAGGCTCTTTTGCGGCTCCATGGAGCCCACCAGGCTCCTCTGTCCATGGGGATTTTCCAGGCAAGAATACTGAGTGGGTTGCCATGCCCTCCTCCAGGGGATCTTCCCAACCCAAGGACTGAACCCACGCCTCTTATGTCTCCTGCATTAGCAGGAGGATTCTTTAGCAGTAGTGCCCGCTGGGCAGCCCCTCGTTACAGGTTTACATGTATCCAGTCTGTTTTAGAGTCTGTTCTCTTATAGGTTATCACAAATGTTGAGTAGAATTCCTTGTGCTATACGGTAGATCCTTTGTGGTTTCATGTGACTTTTTAAAAAATTCTGAATTTTGGCCCTGAACCCTGATGGGACTTTGGCCACCCCTGGGGCAGAGAGCCACCAGTGAGAGCAGAGCCTTTCCTGTAGCCCCTGAAGCCGTGGGGAAGCCCTTCCCAGGACATAGAGGCAGAGAGGCCTGGGTGGTGGCCTTCCCCAGCGCCCTGCCATCACCGCGAGCCGCTGTAAGCCGTGCGTGTGTTTGATTCTCGGTTGGGTAGAAAGCGGCAGTTATCAATTCAGTGAAAGGAACCTCGAGTTAATCCCCTGGCCAACCTGCCGTTAGGCCTCTGACCTGCGTGGTCTAGTACCTGGAACAGGCACGAGGGGCTGGATTGTGTGACGTCCGCAGAATAAAAGCCACCAACGCCACTGACTTTCGACGTCCCCAGAAAGTCTGACACCGTTCACAGCCAGTTGGTCAGCCATCCAGCCATCATCTGCTTTCACAGAGGGAGCAAGATTGGTGACCAAGATGAAACTGTAGAGAGACTGGAAGGGAAGCAAAGGGGCAGCCATGCCCTTCTCCCCGGACACGCGGAGCCATGTCCATGGGGATCCTGTTTGCCCCTGACCTCAGAGGTCCCCTGCCCTTCTCCCTGGACACGTGGGGCCATGTCCATGGGGATCCTGCTTGCCCCTGACCTCAGAGGTTCCCTGCCCTTCTCCCAGGACACATGGGGCCATGTCCATGGGGCTCCTGTTTGCCCCTGACCACAGCGGGGCCCCTGGGTGCCAGTGCCCTGAGAAGACATTGCTCACCCATGTCCACAGGGATCCTGCTTGCCCCTGACCACAGCAGGGCCCCTGCCCTTCTCCCCGGACATGCGGAGCTGTGTCCACAGGGATCCTGTTCACCCCTGACCTCAGAGGTCCCTGCCCTTCTCCCAGGACATGCGGGGCCGTGTCCATGGGGCTCCTGCTTGCCCCTGACCACAGCGGGGCCCCTGGGCACCAGCACCCTGAGAAGATGCTGCTCACCCATGTGGCAAATCAGCTTTGCCTGCACCCACCGGGGCACAGTCCACTCCCCAGAAGCAGGTAATTTGCTGACGCCGACCTGGCGCCCTGAAACCTAATTTACCTCACTTGGGTGCACAGCGCCCGGGGAGGACCGCATCCAGCCTGGATCCCGGCAGACGTCGCCAATTACAATGATTAATTTAATGGGTCAGGTGGGGGCATCACATGCTTTTCATCTGGCTCGTCAGCCATCACAGCGTCATTGGCAGAACACTCTGGAAGGTCTGGATGCCTCGGTGGGAACTTCCTTCTGTCCATCTCCCATGAGTGGGCAGACCCTCCACAGCCTCCTGATGCTTTGGCCCGTGTGGATGGGTGGCGGCGCGGTCTGTACGAAATGCTCAAGATGCTGCAAGAAATGATATGCACCACAAAATACAAGACCCAGGGTTTATGTGTAAAAGTCTGCGGAGCAGCTTAACCTAACCCTTCCCTTGGCCAGAAGGGCTGCAGGAGGGTGATACCAGGTGATGCAGATGAAGCGCTTTATACACTGTTAAGGGGGGGCAGGGTCTTCTCTGGTGGTCTCATGGGAACGAATCCATCTGCCCATGCAGGGGTCACAGGTTCAACCCCTGGTCTGGGAAGATCCGACCTGCCTTGCAGCAGCTAAGCCTGTGACCCACAACTACTGGGCCGGTGCTCTAGAGCCCGTGAGCTGCAGCCACTGAAGCCCATGCACCCTGGAGCCTGTGCTCTGCAACAAGAGGGACCACCGCAGTGAGAGAGGCCCTCAGCCCACAGGAAAGAAATGTTTCCTTTTGCTCGGCCTGTAGCTCCCTGTCCCAACAGTGCATCTTAGGACTGTTAAGGCCAACTTCCCAGGTGGCACTAGTGGTACAGAATGCGCCTGCCAATGCAGGAGTCATAAGAGATGCAGGTTCGATCCCTGGGTCGGGAAGATCCCCTGGAGGAGGGCATGGCAACCCACTCCAGCATTCTTGCCTGCGGAATCCCTTGGGCAGAGGAGCCTGGCAAGCTATGGTCCACAAGGTTGCAAAGAGGGGAACACAACTGAAGTGACTTCACACTCAAGGCCAGCTTGGATTTCGTTCTTTGTGAACAGAAAGTCTGAAACAAGTGAGCACCTTGCTTTCTGGCAGGAAGAATCACACTGGCTGTCAAAATGTCATGCTTTGTGTCCATCAACAGGCGAATGGTTAAACAAGATGTGCATGTATTCAATGGAATGGTACTCAGGCATGAAAGGAATGGAATAATGCCATTTGCAGCAACGTGGATGGACCTACAGATGATCATACTAAGTGAAGTAAGGCAGACAGAGGACAAATACCGTATGATACCACCTGTGTGTAAAATCTAAAAACATAGTACAAGTGAACTTACTTACAAAACAGAAATAGACTCACAGTCACAGAAAACAATCCTGTGAGTATCCAAGGGGAAATCGAGAGAGGTGGATAAATTAGGAATTTAGGATTAAGGGACACAGACTGTGCTGTGCTTAGTCACTCTGTCCTGTCCGACTCTCTGTGACCCCCTGGACTGCAGCCCACCAGGCTCCTCTGTCCCTGGGATTCTCCAGGCAAGAACACTGGAGTGGGTTGCCATGCCCTCCTCCAGGGGATCTTCCCAACCCAGGGATTGAACCCACGTCTCCCACATTGCAGGTGGGCTCTTTTACTAGCTGAGCCACCAGGGAAACCCAAGAGTACAGGAGTAATACTGGAGCCTATCCCTTCTCCAGGGGATCTTCCGGGCTCAGGAATCGAACCTGCATTGCAGGCGGATTCTTCACCAGCTGAGCTACCAGGGAAGCCCAGATACACACTACTGTATCTCAACTAGATCACCCAGGACCTACAGTACAGCTCAGGGAACTATACTCAGAATTTTGGAATGACCCTATAGAATAAATGTATCTAAACAGGAATATGTATATGTGTGTGTGTGTGTGTGTGTGTGTGTTTGTGCATGTGTGTGAATCCCTGTGTTGCACACCCGGAACTAACACACTGTAAATGGACTATTTCAAATAAAGGAAACACTATTAAATCTTAGTGCCGTCCCAAAGCTAGTCTTCCCCAATTCGGTCAGACCCGTACCCTGCTCTGCTTGTTCACTAATGTTTCTGTCTGCTTAGAAAGTCTTCACAATTGACCAGATCATTGTTGTTAGATTTATAGTAAGAACGCTGACAGTCCTCCTGGGTGCTTATTCTGTGTCAGTTACTGTGTTAGATGCTTTAGTCACATGACCTCACTTAATTCTCTCCCAACCTCAGACACAACTTACTGCCAATGACCGATGAGGCGTCCCGAGCTGAGGGAGGTCGGGTCACCCCGCCGAGGTTACTGAGCTGTGAGGGCAGAGGTGGGGGGTCACACCCAGGAACCGTCTAGCACGTGTTGCCACAAGAGCCTTTGCCATCCGCCCCTGATTGAATCTGTGCCTACACTGACCATCTTTTCTAAACCAGGCTAAAGGTCACGTCAGTGGTATCCTCCTTGTGGGGTTCCAGCAGGGCAGGGTGTTTATGGGGGGCTGTCCTCTAAAGCACATGCTGTCTGGCACTGGACCAACCGTGGTCCTTGGGCTGCAGCCGTATCAAGGTCACGCACAGGGCCAGAGAGGAACCAGCTCACGAGAGATGCCAGCAGCAAGAGATGGCCGGGCATCGGGGGTCCCTCGGGGCTCCTTCCCTTCCCTCCTCGTACACATTGAGCTCCCAGCTTTGGTTGGCCCCTCAGTTTGTGCTTCTTACAGCCTTCCTGTTCTCAGGGCCCATGTCACGTGCGTTCCTTTGCAGGAGATGCGGTGTCCTCTCTCCTCGCTGCCCTGATACCTCATTAGGTCTTGGGACTTTGCCTCTGTCTTCCCTGCCTCGTGGACAAGTGCATTGTTCATGCTGTCTGCTCCCACGTACTTGGGCGCCAGGAAGGGTGGGGTGGGGCGGGTGCCCTCCGGTGGTCTCTCCTAGGGGTCCACAGGGCAGGGCCAGTCGGTCAGCAAGTATATATAAAGTAGATGGAGTAGGTCAGTGGTGTAAGGTATTTTTCTTTCCCTGAAACAGTATCATGTTTCTTTTAAAGAATGTGTTACATCGGAGAGGTCATACTCTACGTTGTTAGAGTTTAAGATACAGAATAAATTTTAATCTGTCTTTCTCTAAATTTAACTCTGATTCTTGTACATAGGCTACTCTATTTAGGTGAAGCACAAGAGGTACACCTTTTAATCTTCAAAGAGTGAAAGCTTTGTCAGTGATCAAGATGATTTTAGAAAGCTGGCTTCTCCTAAAACTTTTTCACTGCAGAAGAAAGGTCATCCAAATAAATGTCTTCATTATGTAATTTTGTTTATAAAAATTGTTTCCGTTCAAACCCGCAAATTTTAACTAGACTGTCTTCATATTTGCCAAATTTTTGCCCCATTATTCAGTCTACATCAACCATAGCCTTTGTGATAGTAATTTGTCCCCCCAAACACGAATATGTTTATCCCCAAGAATTCTTCTGTAGAAAAATAATTTGTATTGTTTTTAATATGCAAAACAAAGAATTTTCTGGAAACATGCACCACCTGTGCCAACATACCACTGGGGATGTGAGTAACGTACAGCGGATGATTTGGAAATGAAGATCCACAAGAAGGAAATAAATATGGATGGGCATGCGGCCTTTCTCTGCTCATACCTGACTATTAGAAATTTAAAACAATGAGAAATCATTTTGTACTTAGGCTTATAGTTAAGAACATGTGTTAAAACCCTGGTCTTAGCAAAAATTAGGAAAAAACAGAATTTTAGAAATGCTCTGCTGTGTTACTGAAAATTGGCCCAGCCCTCTTGGAGTATAAACTAGCAGTATATAAAGGACAAAAAATTACATTCACTTTGTCCCTGTAATTGCTCTTCTAGAAATTTATCCCAAGAGGATAATTCACTAGGAGCAAGGGGAAGAAAACTTTAAGTGTACAAAAATGTTCATAGCAGGTTTATTTATAATATTAAGACCCTGGGAACTAAAAATACTCAACAAGCAAGGAGTTAAATTAGTGACCGTCAACTAAACAGCAGTAGGATATACAGACTCTAAAATGGTCAGTTTCAAGGCTCTTTAAAAGTGTGAACAGTGTGTAGAAAATACTAAGTGGAAGCGTGGAACTGTATTGATCATAATTAGCACAGGAGAGTTTATGTCCACTTGGCTTAAAATTGGATGAATAGGAACACAAGTAAATGCGGTGCAGGATTAAAGGAGAACTTTAAAATTTTTAACTTTTTATTGAGAAATGATTTTAGATGTGTGGGAAAGCTGTAAAAAAATCATCCAGTGAGTTCCCACACACACTGCACCTGACTCCCCTAATGTGAACAGTTTACACGACCCTATCTTGGTGGCTCAGTGGGTAAAGAATCTACCTGCAATGCAGGAGACACAGGAAGACATGGGTTTAGTCCCTGGGTCAGGAAGATCCCCTAGAGCAGGGCATGGCAACCCACACCAGTATTCTTGCCTGGAGAATCCCATGGACAGAGGAGCCTAGTGTGCTGTTGTCCGCGGGGTAGCAAAGAGTTGGCCACACTGAGTGACTCACGCTTTTTAAAAATTATTTTCTTATTTTTGGCTGTGCCAGGTCTTCACTGCTGTGTGGGCGCCTTGTCTCTAGTTGTGGTGAGCAGGGGCTACTCCTTGCTGCAGCGTGAGGGCTTCTCATTGCGGTGGCTCCCCTTGTTTCGGAGCACAGGCTCTAGGGCACACGGGCTTCAGTAGATGCGGTCCGTGGGCTTGTTGGTCGCGGTTCCTGGAGTCTAGAACACAAGCTCAGTAGCTGTAGTGCCTGGGCTTAGTTGTTCTGTGGCAGGTGGCATCTTCCAGGACCAGGGATTGAACCCATGTCTCCTGCATTGGCCAGGTGGATTCTTTACCACTGAGGCACCTGGGAAGCCTGGTACTGACCCTTTTGACGTCATAATATGTACAACTCAAAAATATTTCATAGCCTGTAAGAAAGGACAGCTAAGGTTGTCCTGGTGTGATTTTTTTTCTTCTTCTTCCTCTTCTGTTTTTAGTCTTCCATTGATTTACCATCTGAGAACCAATTAGATGCTTGTTTAGCCCCTCACGTGTTGGGGGGAAGGGGGGAAGGGGATAGTTTGAAATTTGCTGGACCTTTGAGCTGAAATTTCAGCTGAAATTTGCTGGACCCTTATTGGGAAAGACCCTGATGCTGGGAAAGATTGAAGGCTGGAGGAGAAGGGGACGACAGAGGATGAGATGGTTGGATGGCATCACCAACTTGATGGATGTGAGTTTGAATAAGCTCTCGAGTTGGTGATGGACAGGAAGGCCTGGTGTGCTGCAGTCCATGGGATCGCAAAGAGTCAGACACGACTGAGTGGCTGAACCGAACTGGACCTTTGAGGAGGAGCTGGAGAGGACTGGGAGAGGAGGGGCCGCGGGGTTGGGAGTGTGAGTGGACCTGGCGAGACAGATCTGAGGGTGCGGGCAGCTTCCAGACCCAAGGCTGACCAGAGGCTTGGGAGGCGGGCACATGGCCAGTTCTGGTACTCTTGCCTGGAGAATCCCATGGACAAAGGAGCCTGGCAGGCTATAGTCCATGGGGTTGCAAGAGTTGGACACAACTGAGCAACTAAATCACCAAACCACCAATTTATCTCAGAGAATGAAGAATCTAAGTATGTATATTTATATATGTATTGATGCATGTATATATTTATGTATTAGCATATTAATTATGTATGTTAGCCGTAACAGTTACTTTTTGCTGTGGTCATCCCATTTTTGCCCAGATGACCAGATGCTCTTCTTTGGTGGGCCCTCGAATTACAATGTCTTAGCACAACATATATGCTGTTTTGTTGGATTTTTTTTAATAAACTAGAAGCCATCTCCATTTTACAGATAGGAAACTGAGTCCTGAGAAAGTTGAGTGACTTACCTAAGACTACACTTTAATACGTGGCAGGAAGCTCACTCCAGTGTCCCTTCCACTGTTAACAGTAATATCTTGGGCATTTTCTTCTTCTTGGAGCTTTTTTTTGTGAAGGAAAAAAAGAAATAACTAATAATGTTTGCAGATATTCTGATTGTATTGTGACTGGCCGTGTTTTTCTACGTTGGATCTTTCAGTTTCATACTGTTTGATCTGACTCTTTTAAAAAGGAGCAAGAGAAGAAATAAAAATCATTGCATTTAAAGGGACTTGGTTCCCAGTAAGAACCATTTGTGTGTGTGTGTGTGTGTGTGTGTGTGTGTGTGCATTTATTCAGCAGCCTCCCTGCTTGTCCAGCACCCCAGGAGTCTGCGTGCTGTTACTCTTCACATTTTATAGATGAGAAAGCTGAGACTCAGCTTTACATGGGGTTCATGAAGCCAGTGACAGGCAAAGTTCAAACCCAAATCTGCTTCTTTCCGAAACCTGTGGTCTTCACACTTCATGGCCTCATCTACCACTGGGCTTCCCACGTTATACTAAAAATCCAGGCCCAGGACAACACCCAGGGGCTCATGCAGATGCGTTTTCAAAACAGCACCAGCGCTGCGAGGTCTTTGGTGGGGGGCGTCCACACTCCACGGTACAGCCAGTCCTACTGCAAGGTCCCCTCTTGCATCCTCTAAGTGTATTCCACAGCAGTTGTTTGTAATTGGAGTATCTGGAATTCACTGTGGTTTTAATTAGTTGATTACTAGTTCTTTAAAATGTACAGTCCTCACTGTGGGTCTTGCAAATTGGTAACTGGTAGCTACCAGTATAATTAAATATTTCAGAGCACTTGGCTACAGTAGCACTGAACTGTGAAGAAATAATGTTGTCGAGCCAATCAAAAAGAGATCCTTGTAAACTCATTTACCGCGGCACTGTGTGCTAGGATCATTGTAGAGATGCTTATTGCAGGAGAAATTAAAGATACAATTTTGTGCTAAGAGGCAATATAGAAATTAGTTCCTGAATTACTTGTTAATTGATTTGGTAATTCCCTCGGGTCTGCATGCTCTTTTTTTTCCCCCCTCTTTTTGTTGTTGCGTTCAGTTAACAGTGACTATTCCCAGAGCAATAAAAATATTTTTCTCACTTAGATCAGATATGTCCTCACATCAGACTGCCCACATTCATATTTGCAGAATCCAAAAAAAAAAAATCTGCCTTCATCACATCAGGCTTATTGTTGTTTGATGTGTACTCATCACGGTATCACGGTAACCCGTGCGTTCCCGGGACTGGATCATCTCAGCAAAAGGGAAGCATGTTTCTGTGTCCCGTGTCGGAGGGAGGCTTCCCTGGTTTTTGTTGTTTGTTTCCTAATGGAAACCCGCTTCTTATTATCAACAGAGGGAGAGAGTCCGCAGAGTTGATTTATGAAAGTCTTTTCTTATTGTTTGCAATTCAGCAAGAATAACCGTACAAAACACCATTTGTAGACGGGTGCAGATTGCTCCTAGAAATGATATGAGAAGAAAATGAGACCTGTTTCTCTGCGTTGAAATTGAGCGTGTCTCCGAGAAGAACTCCGTGAGCCCTAGGTTGGCAGGGGGAGCCTCTGGGGCCGGGCCTCCCGTGTCGTGGCCACCCCCTCCCTGCCTGCTCGTTGACAGATGGGGAACAGCTCTGGGGTGGATGCACATATTTCTGCTGCTTCTGCGAAGGGGGCAGGCGCTGTTATCCTTCTGGATTTTTGAAAGAAGCATTGACTGCCCTTTGGACAGCTGTCAGCATGGTGGCCTTGGCCTCGTTGCAAAGAACATATTTTTTTTTTTGATCCAACGATTTGGTTTAGTAAATTATGGTACATCAACACAACAAAACATTATTCAGCCTCCAAAAATGATAATTAAAATGACTGTGTGTGGGATGTGGGGGAAGAAAAAGCAAAGTCGTTTATATACACAATTGCATTAAAATGTATCTGCTTGAGAACACATTTTTAACATCTTGTTGGTTGTGCTTATGGCATGAAAAGTACCATAAATGACTTTCTAAAAAAATACATATCAGTATATTAATTTTAGGTCCATTTGTTATTTTCTTCTGTTGCCCTGCCCTTCTCTCCTCCATGATCACCTGCACATATAAATGTCTTAGTAGTTTGCTCAGCTTAGGGCAGTTGGTGTTTATTTCAATGTCTGCTTTGAAAAATAGATGGTAATATTTTGTTTTTGGTTAGGAAAAGCAAAAGATGTTTGCATTGAGCATTGCATCTAATTCTTTATAAATTTGGCACAATTGCTCACTTACCAAGTTAAGTATGTTTGCATGTTTGTCAATATATACAGTAAATAGTAATGTTTAACCTGACTTTCAGGTCTCCCTTTTGGGCTTCCCTGATAGCTCAGTTGGTAAAGAATCCTCCTGCAATGCAGGAGACCCCAGTTCGATTCCTGGGTCGGGAGGATCCGCTGGAGAAGGGATAGGCTACCCACTCCAATATTTTGGGCTTCCCTTGTGGGTCAGCTGGTAAAGAATCCACCTGCAATGCGGGAGACCTGGGTTTGATCCCTGGGTTGGGAAGATCCCCTGGAGAAGGGAAAGGCTACATACTCCAGAATTCTGGCCTGGAGAATTCCACAGACTGTATAGCCCATGGGATTGCAAAGAGCTGGACATGACTAAGGTATTTTCACTTAACCAAGTGAATTCTTGACCACTAGCGCCACCTGGGAAGGACTACTCTGACGTTTAGAAGCCGTCGCGACTGTGCATATGCACCAGGAGTAGGAGAGACTCACAGGCTAAGTTATTAGGCTCACGTGGTACCCACCCCGCAGATGAAACGGTTGCTTGGCTAGTTCTTGGCTCCAGTGGACAGAAGGAACACTCTGCTCTTCACTCCTACAGACTCCTAGCTACCCCCAGCTGGGACTGCTGGCATTTTTCTCATAATCTGGTTTATCAGGGACCCACAAAGTCCAGCCTCATCATCATGCACTTGGGTCATATTGTTCCTGACTCCATCTCTCTACTTCTCATCCCTGAAGTGTTTTCTCATGGAACTAGCTCTCCTGGAAGTTACTTCATGAAAGCTAATATGCAGGGGGCCCTTCCTTTTTCTCTACAGATTGATTCAAACACACCAACGTTGAGTTTCATAACCCCAGAAACAATGGTTTTTCCCAAATCCACTGCAGTATGCTTGCCCAGAAAATCCCATGGACTGAGGAGCCTGGCGGGCTACAGACCACAGGGTCGCAGAGTCGGACACAACTGAACACACACACACACACACAGAAGCTCCCTCCATACCACTAACCTCAACTGAGTTGGATCCACCTGCCTTCCCTTTGCAGAGGACCCGATGGTGGTCCCCTTGGAGAGGTCAGCAGGAATCCCACCACAGCCCCTAGGGTGGGGGATGGGTGGGGGGAGTCTCACAACCCTGGGACGGCCTGCAGTCTGGGTTTGTGTTTCTTTCTCCTCAAGTTGCAGAGAAGAGAAAATACGTCCCCTTGAGAGATTATTAGAAGGACACCACTGTAAACATTTTTATCTGAAAATGTATGTGACATGAGTTTGGGTAAACTCCAGGAGTTGGTGATGGACAGGGAGGCCTGGCGTGCCGCAGTCCATGGGGTCTCAGAGTCGGACATGACTGAGCAACTGAACTGAACTTTGTCTTCTAATGCATAAGCATGTATTACGTTTGAATGTTTCCTTTTTTAATGTGTGTGTGTGTAAAGTATAGCTGACTTGCAATGTTGTGTTAGTCTCAGGCATACAGCAAACTGAATCAATGGTATACACATACCGCCTCTTTTTTTTTTTTCAAGATTCTTTTCCCACACAGGTCATTATAAAGTACTGAGTTGAGTTCCTGGGCAATATAACAGGTTCTTATTAGTTATCAATTTTATAAATGTTTTCTATGATTTATCAGTTAAATTATAGATTTTATGTCTCTAAACGTTTGAATGAAATTTGGTCCACCATGGCTGACCTTGCTTGTACCGTGGTTTCGAGTGAAGGTGAGGACTTTGCAAACCCCAGGCTGTAGGAGGGCTCAGACCTGAGCATCTTGGGTTGAGACCACAGGGCATATCTCTTGCCACCCCAGGCTGAGGGTTTTGGAGTGGGAAGTCAGTGCTGGTCCTGAAGCTCCAAGGTGACAAATATTTCTCCGTGATATTTCTGCACTTTAATGACTATTTCTACTAATGCTTGTGCTAATAATTTTTAATGGTTCACATTGAGTGGGTGACATTTTGATACATTAATGAGCCTTATCAATGACTTTGAAAAGTTCTTTGGTCTGCCAGGATACTTTGCCTCGGCCCCCAAAGGAACGGCTGGAGTGCCGACCCCTTCCTGTGCTGCCTGTGAGCTGGGAAGTGGGTGCCTGGCCGGCTACCCCTCTAAGAATAAGACTCATCACTAAATCATGTCAGAGGGGTTGGATTGTGCTTCCAAGATTTTCATGGAGTATTTTCCTTGAAAATTACTTGCTTGCACTCAAAGATCTGTCGGAGGATTTGAGAAGCATAAGCCTCACAAATGGCAGGGTGGCTGTGTCCCACGCCAATGCAGAGGGCCAGGTCAGGGGTTGCTGATATCTGCTGGGGGAGGCCCTCCCTCTGTAGAACCTTCCAGTAATCAAAAATGCCAGAGGTTGGGAGGATTCCTCCTGGGGACAGGTGGCCTCGCAGTCCCCAAAGCTTAGCCAGGCCACCTTGGGTACTGGTGACCCAAGGCTGTATTTACACAGGAAGGTGGTGTGTTTGACTGAATTAGGACAAGTACCCCCAAAGAAGGGCTTCCTAGGTGGCGTTAGTGGTAAAGAACCCACCTGCCAATGCAGGAGATTTAAGAGATGCTGGTTTGATTCCTGGGGTGGGAAGATCCCCTGGAGGAGGGCATGGCAACCCACTCCAGTATTCTTGCCTGGAAAATCCCATGGAGAGAGGAGCCTGGAGGGCTACAGTCCATGGAGTCACAAAGTCAGACACAACTGAAGTGACTTAGCACGCATGTACACACCCCAAAGAAAGGTAAGCATAGGTAGTGATCCTGAATTTTGCTTTTCTGGGGCTTCCCGAGTCACGTGTGAGGTGACCACATGCCCCTGCAGGACGTGGGGAAGGCAGAGGGAACACATGCCGTGGAGGCGCTTCAGGAAAAGGCAAGTAGTCTCTGTTGACACTTTCTACCTGGACACTTTCTCTGAAAACAGTAAGGAGCCTGGGGGCAGGACCATGGACAGCAGAGCTCCCCCGGGGGCAGCCAGGGTACTTCCCTTCTTGAACCACAGAGGCAGGGGGCCGAGGAGTAGCTACCAGTGCAAGGCCGTTGTGATCTGACCCAGGAGGAGGACAAGGACAGAGCATGAGCCCCGGGAAGGTGTGGACGAGCAGAGACTGGGCTCTGGGCGTTTCTTGAAGATGCCAGGAGAGGGGACTGGAGGGAGGATCGGGGTGCTTCTTAAATTAGTTGCATTTGATGGTTTCGAATTGTGCTGGAGAAGACTCTGGAGAGTCCCTTGAACTTTGAGGCGATCAGACCAGTCAGTTCTAAAGGAAGTCAACCCTGAATGTTCACTGGAAGAACTGATGCTGAAGCAGATATTTTGGCCACCTGATGCGAAGAGCCGACTCATTGGAAAAGACCCTGATGCTGGGAAAGATTGAAGTCCAAAGGAGAAGGGGATGCCAGAGCATGAGATGGTTGGATGGCATCAGTGACTCAATGGACAGGAGTTCGAGCAAGCTCTGGGAGATAGCAAAGGACAAGGAAGTCTGTTGTACTGCAGTCCATGGAGTCACAAAGAGTCGGACAGGACTTAGCAGCTGAACAAGAAGAACCAAGCTATTTAATTATTTAGTAGATTTTGTTTTTCTTTGCACTTTGGAAATCTCTGTGAGGAAAGATGTGCTATCCGTCACCAGTACGCATCACCTTCCCTCCAGTGCAAGGAAGCCCAGGGAGGGCTCTGGTCTGAGGGCATCGAAGTGGTCAGATCCCCTCCCTGTTCCTCTCTCAGAGTGTCCACTTCAGCAAGCCTGCGATAATTCAGAGACCCACCAATAAAAATTCACACATACACACTAGTAAATAGAAAATAGAAAACGAACAAGGTCCTACTGTATGGCATAGGGAACCATATTCACTATCCTGTACTAGGAAATGGCAACCCACTCCAGTATTCTTACCTGGAGAATCCCATAGACAGAGGAGCCTGGCGGGCTACAGCCCATGGGGTTGCAAAAGAGGCGGACATGACTGAGCACAGAGCACCCAGCCCACTAATCTATAAGGGAAAATAATCTGAAAAAGGATATATATATATATGAATCCATTTGCTCTACACCTGAAATTAGCACAACATGGAAAGCAACTACACTTCAATTAAAAAAAAAAAAAAAGAAAGTGTCCTTTCCTCAGGGGAGCGGTTGCATGCTGGATGTTTTTCTTGAGATACCTTGGAGGTCAGAGGGACTCAGGCTTCATTTTGGGGGAGAAACTGTGCTGTAAGGAAGTGGGGTGCCCAAGCCAGCCCAGGTCTTCTGCTCCCACCTGTACGAAGCAGCAGCATTAACAAGCTGCTCCCAGATAACTTGCCTGACAGCAGGTTGGAAAAGGTGTTTACAAAATGCTTCTTCCTTGGAATTTTTAAAATCACTTATCTTACACTAGATGCTATTCATAGTCACATTTGTCTCAGATACACCCCTCAGTGAGTCCAGCACTTAACTCATAAAAGCTCAGTCACCAGTTATCCACTCTAAATTGAAGTGGAGGGCTCTTTTCTGAGATGCTTATGGAAACTGTGTCCCCGTAGGGTGAGTTCTGGGTAGCTGATCTTTCGTGCATTTACAGGATGCCCGGATATGACTTAGCAACTGAGCGACAGGGGGCCCAGGGGTGTGGCCCACGGCACTCACAGCTATGCGGACACCTCCTGGGTGCTGTCCCTGGAGGTCAGAGCTGTTGGTGATTCACCCCTGGGGCTTAAATTTGGTTGGGTAGCACAGTGGTAAAGAAGCCACCTGCCAATGCAGGAGATGTGGGTTCCAACCCTCGGCGGGGAATATCCCCTGGAGAAGGAAATGGCAACCCGCTCCAGTATACTTGCCTGGAGAATCCCATGGATAGAGGAGCCTGGCGGGCTACAGTCCATGGGGTCACAAAGAGTCGGACATGACTCAGCACAGCACATAGGCACACACCAGCATTTCACTCTTCTTTTCTCCCTCTTCCTCTTCTTCATTAGTAGATTTGATTTTTTTAGAGAAGTTTCCAATTCCCAGCAAAACTAAGCTGAAGGTACAGGCAGTTCTAGCATACTCGCTCCCCACACATGCACAGAGTCCTTCACCATCAACAGCCAGGACCACACAGGTGCATTGGTTACAACTGATACACCTGCACTGATACACCGTTATCACCCGGAGTCCAGAGTTTATCTTGTGTCCATCCTCTGGATCTAGACAAAACTCCACTGACATGTATCCATCATTGCAACATTACATCATATAGATTCACCTCCCAAAAAATCCACCTGTTCATGGGGCACTGGTTCCTTCCCCCCACCACTGGCAACCACTGATTTTTTTTTTTTATTGTCTCCATACTTTTGCCTTTTTCAGAATGTCATATCGTTGGAATCATGGAGTATCTAGTCTTTTTAGACTTGCTTCTTTCACTTAATAATATGCGTTTAACATTTCACCATGTCTTTTCATTCCTGGTTAGCTCATTTCTTTTTAGTGCCGAATGATATTGCTGTGTCTGGATATAACAGTTTGTCTTTTCATCTATTGAAGGATATCCAGGGTTACTGCCAAGTTTTGGCATTTTGAATAAAGCTGCTTTAAACATTTGTGTGCAGATTTTGGCATGGACATAAGTTTTAGCTCACTTGTGTAAGTACAATGGAATGGGATTGCTGGATTGTGTGGTAAGACTCTGAGGCTGTTGATAAGAATGTTTTTAGCTTCATGAGAAACAGGCAAACTGAAGGCAGCTGTGCCATTTTGCATTCCCGCCGGCAGAGAATTGGAGTTCCTGTTGCTTCACACCCTTGCCAGCCCTTGGCGATGTCGGTATTTCTGGTGCTGGCTATTCCAGTAGATGTGTTTGTGGTACCGCATGGTTTTCATGTGCAATTCCACAGTGACTTGTGATGCCGAACATCGTTTTACATGCTTTATTGGACATTTGTATACCTTCTTTGGTGAGGTTTCTGTTCAGACCTGTTCATTTTTCAGTTGGGTCATTTGTTTTTTTGTTGTTGATTTTTAAAAAGAGTTCTTGGTAGTTTTGGACAACATTCCTGTATCAGGTATGTCTTCCAGGCTGTGGCTTGCTTTCTCTTTCTCTTGATCCTCCCTCCTTCCACTTCTAATAATTATCCTCTGATGTTCCCTGCCGTCATTATTGATGTGCCTTTCCATTTTCATCTTGAACTTGTTTGGTTTGCCTGCAATGTTTCATGAGCGTCTTCTTTACAGTTTAGTAGAATTATTGCTTACTTTTCAACCTGTATGTAAATGCATCCTCAAAATCATCAACTCCTGATTACATAATTGCTCAGAAGCATATATAATCTTTTACAAGTACTTTATACGTTGTATTAAATTTAGAATGGGTGAAACGTTTTGTAGTTTATGTAGTGTAGACATTCTAAACTTAATTCCAGTTAATAAGAATAACGAGCATTCAGGGCGGTGTGAAAGTTCTCATAGATAATGATTCTCCCCGTCCTGTGTTGGTGTCAACATCTGTGATTAACAGCGGGGGGAGCACTCACCTGCCTGCCTGCTTCTGTATTTATTGCCTGGAATGCCTGGGTGTGGACCAAGCCCTGCTGAGCCTCGGGGGAGGGTACGTACCCCTGGATAAGAGGGTCGGCAGGCAGCACAAGGCACTGATCAGTTTCCAGGGAGAAGGTGGCTTTCCCACCCCCTTTGTGGGTAAAGGGGGAGCTGCCCCTCCCCACAAGGCAGGGTTTCCTCTGCGATGAGACGTCACGTGTGACTCCTGAGGCGTAGACTTGGCCACAAGGAAGTGAGGCTGGAAGGGCTGGCGGCCTGGGGGAGGCAGCAGAAGAGAATCTGGAACAGACAGCAAGTGTCTCTGGAGGGAGGCGGGACGGCTTGCTGCAGATCCCATGGGCGGTCAGCACGTGGGCTCTGGGTACAGGGGTTGTGGATCGGAGCCAGGGCCCTGCTTCAGGGGGACCCGCAGCCAGCAGCCCGGGCTGGGGCAGAGGGTGGTCGTCAGGAGCACTGTGTGAGGCCTAAAGGGCAGAGAGAAGCCAGGCAGGGGACGCTGGGGCCTGGGTGGTTGCCTGGCAGAACCGGAGCTGGAAGGAAGCCCGCAGGCCTGCGGAGGGGCAGGAGCCACAGGGGACCAGGCAGGTGGGGCGGGGTGGGATGGTGCCCGGGTGGAATTGTTTTGTAAACCACAGGGAGAAAGTAAAGGATGCAGCCTTGCTGTCGTAAAACTAGAGAGCACATACAAGGACAGAAAGAGAAGTCACCCGTGGTGTCGAGCCTCCAAGCTCGCAGCGATCACCCACATGTTTTCAGACTTCTGTCCAGGTTCACTGTGTCTGGAACCCTTGCTCCCCATCTCTGTCACCCTGGTCCCTCCTGGAGCACCTCTGTCACCTGTTGGTCTCACCTGCTCTGGGCCCCCTCCCAGAAGAAATCGTGACTTGGTTCGTCTCACCTGCTCTGGGCCCCCTCCCAGAAGAAATCGTGACTCTTGGTGGCAGTTAGTAGCATAAAGGTGCTCTGTAAATGTTTCACGAATGAACGAGTGAATGAAGCAGTAACGGTGCGTCTTTGAATTTCCATCGCTCTGTATAGGGAGGGCGTTTGGAACCTGCTTCTGCTTTCCAGCCTTTGAACCTCGAAGGCGTCTTTGAGGCGTCCTTTACCTGGATCCATCCGAACCCCTGGTTGCTATTACTCGAGGGCAGAAGGGTTGCAGCAACACCCAGGGAGCCACATCTTTTTATATTGATTCGTCCCGATTTCCCTAGCATATGTTACTAACAGGTTTGCTTAGTCAAAGGGCATAAGACTTTTAAGGCTTTAAATAAATATTTCCATTTTTTTCTGTAGAAAAAATGTACCAGTTCACTCTTTCACAAGTGATATTTCTACATATTTTCATCTGCATTTGGGTATTGTGTGTGTGTGTACACATACATTTGTTTTTTAATCTTAATTTTTATATGTTAGAATTGCATTCTACTGTTTTAAAAACAGACTGTTTATTTCCAGTTTTTAAAAGCATGTTTATTGGCTCCTCCTTGGGTTGTTTTGTGTGGAGTACCTGTTTCAGTGTTAGCTCATTTCTCTACTAGTACCTCCGTCACTGTCCTGTTAATCCTCTTTATTTATTAAGCATGTTAACTCTTTGCTTTTATGCTGTTGCTCAGTTGCTAGGTCATGTCAGACTCTTTGAGACCCCATGGACTGCAGCACACCAGGCTTCCCTGTCCTTCACTATCTCGCGGAGTTTGCTTAAACTCATGTCCATCGAATCGGTGATGCCATCCAACCTTCTCATCCTGTCACCTCTTCTGCTCCTGTCTTCAGTCTTTCCCAGCATCAGGGTCTTTTCCAACAAGCCTTTGCCTTTATATATGTTACATTATGTACGTTCCTTATTTATTTTTTGACTTCAGCCTTATATTTGCAGTAATTTTGGGCATTGAGATTAGAATCTTTTTTTAATTAATTTATTTATTTTAATTGGAGGCTAATCACTTTACAATACTGTGGTGGTTTTTGCCATACACTGACATGACTCAGCCACGGGTGTACATGAGTCCCCCATCCTGAACCCCCCTCCCACCCCCCTCGCCATCCCATCCCTCTGGGTTGTTCCAGGGCACCGGCTTTGAGGGCCCTGTTTCATACATCGAACTTGGACTAGCGATTCATTTTGTGTTGCCTCCTTTGTTAATTACCTTTAGAAGTCTTCTCTCCTCCCCAGCCCTGCGATAACTTCATCCTTTCACTCTTTTGCTGTTTGGTTCTTCTGGGTAGCTAAGCTCTTTTGTTGACTGATGAGTCTGTCTGCTGTCTGCTGATCTGAGCAGCACTGTTAGTGTGTTGGGTAAACGTCAGGGTCTCAGGACGGAATCTCTGTGCTGCGCCCATCAGGTTTCCAAGTGAACTTGGAGATCGGGCAGGAGGGTGCCTTCAGAGGAGAGGCCTTTGCAGAGAGTGGAGAGGAGTGCTTTGCACGCGTCTCTGGGGGGTGAAGCTTCCTTCTGTCCCTAAGGAATGCGTGGGAGACGCCAGCTATCAAGAAAGGCTGTCGGTGCAGTGAAACACCAAGCATCACCGTCTCCCTAGAGATTTTCCCCGAGTTTTTCCTCTGTCCCTTCCCAAGGTGGAGCCAGGGCTCCCAGGTGGCAATGCTGGTAAAGAGCCCGCCTGCCAATGCAGGAGACTTGCAGGAGATGCAGGTTTGATCCCTGGGTTGGGAAGATCCCCTGGAGAAGGAAATGGCAACTCTCTCCAGTATTCTTGCCTGGGAAATCCCATGGACAGAGGAGCCTGTTGGGCTACAGTCCACAGGGTCACAAAGAGGCAGACACGACTGAGCAAGGTGGAGCTGCTGTTGATTTCTGTTCCCATCGACTAGTTTTGCCTGTTCTTGAGCTTGACATAGATAGAATCATACAATATACACATAAAAAAAAAAAGGAAGAAGGAAAAAAGAAAGTTTTTTGATTTTCTGTGGACTGAACTTAGGAGAATGTTCTATGGAGAATGTAAGACTGTAAAATAACATTAATAGCCAATAGTTCTGGAAGCTTGCCACGGGCCAGGTGATATGGCCAATTTACTTAGACCGTTGTGTGGTCTTCGTCTTCGCAGAGTCCTGCTTTGGGGAAAAACCCAAGAGGTCTGCACAGAGGAGGTGTCACAGGCTCACAAGCACTGTCCCAGGGTGTCCAGAGGCCAGCCTGGCCAGCTCACACTGTGGGAGTGGCCAGGAGGATGGGGATGTGTGAAACTGGGGTGTGGTCTGACCATAGGGTATCCTGGTCATTCTGGGTCATGGCTGGGACCTCGTCCCTGTTGTCTGTGGTCTTCCAGGGTGGGATCTCCAAAGTTCGGCTGCAATGACTTTGTTTGGGTGGAGACCCTGAAATCCTGGTCTCCAGGTGACCGAGCTCTGGGGTCGTCCCAGAGCAGAGTAGAGAGCAGCCTTGTCTAGGGGGCAGCAGCCTGTGCCCTGCGGGTCCCGGGAAGGCCCAGCCCAGGGGCAAGGGCAGGGAGGCCTCGCTGAAGCCCACAGACTCAGGCTTCGCAGGGGCTGGGTTTTAAACTCATCCCTTTGCTTTTTCACGTGAGTTCCTGTCCAAGGCCTCAGTGACACGCCCTCCTCTTGTTACTCTCTCGTGTGCCTTTAACACTCCAGGGTATCATTAGAGAGAGGGAGTATGTAAGGTCACTTTGGCCACATTTATATGGTGTGATTGGTGCAAAAGTCACCACAGATCTTTTACCAGCTGTTTTGACATATTTCAGAATTCATTGGTCACATCACACAGTAGGAAATGCATCTCATGTTGGGATGCAGTGTTTGTGTGTGTGTGTGCACGCACATATATGCCTCACTGATATCAGAGCTCTGTGACATCATACTTACTAAGTGCACTGCATTCCAGCCTATTCTTTTCTGTCCCTCCCCGCCCCCCCCCCCCCCCCCCCCCCCCCCGTTTTTTTAAATTGCCGGTTGCAACCCACTACAGTGATTCTCTGACCTGCTGCTTGGCATGGCGTGCATGCAGGCTAAATTGCTTCAGTCATGTCTGGCTCTTTGTGGTCCTATGGACTGTAGCCCTCCAGGCCCCTCTGTCCATGGGATTCTCCAGGCAAGAATACTGGAGTGGGTTGCCATGCCCTCCTCCAGGGGATCTTCCTGAACCAGGGATCGAACACACATCTCTGGCAGGCGGGTTCTTTACCACTAGCACCACCTGGCTTCGCACACACTTTAAAAACACCATCCTGGTAGCATCGGGCCCAGTGGAACAGCTGCCGACTAGCTGAGGACAGAGCTGACCTCACCCACCAGTGCCAAGTCCACCAGCGTACGGAGGGCAGAGTTTCCCGTCTCTCCGAGCCCAGGCCCGTCTTTCCAGCTCTTCATCCACACACCCTGTGGCTGCCTTGAGAAAATATTTCACCCGGAATGTCAGTCTAGGAGGGCCCGGTCCGCTGGAGGTCCCCTTCCGTGTTTGCCAGTTACTTGTCTAGCAGACTGTTATGAAGGAGGTCCCCCGAGAGGACAGGAACATGCCATTGAAATAAAAGGTCACCCGAGGAGGAGCCGGCTAGAAGGCTGGGAGAGGGGAGGCTCCATCCCGGGGACCTGGGCAGGATGTGAAGGGTTGGCTGCAAGGACCATGGGCGGCGGGGGGTGGGGCGGGGTTGGGAAGCCCATCGGGATGGCTCTCATCAGTCAGACTAAGTCTCCGCCCTTCCAGCTTCATTTGCATAATCTCGCGGGAACGCTGGATTCCTTAATAGTGGTGAGTGGTAATGACTTTGAGGAAGTAGGTAGCAAAGAAAGTAGCTTAAAGCCTGACTGTCACCTGCTTGCTGCCTCCCTCGTCCACTCCTGCTCTGTGCCCTCACGCCCCTCCTCTCCTGGACTGCGTGACAGCCCCCCACCCCAGCCAGTTCCCCCTCCAGCCCTGACCCACACTGAAGCCAAAGGCTGCCTTCAGAAAATGCCAATTAGCTTCCGTCAGTGCTTAGCCTAGAATCTTCCAAGGCTCCCCACTGCCCGTGTGCCAAAGCCCGTGGCGGAGGGTGTGCGGGGGGGCTCCGGCCGGCCGGGATCCGGCCTCCTGCAGCCTCCCCGAGTTCCCGCCGCCCCACAAAGCATCTGGGGTTTCCCAGGGCCCTGTGCGCCGGACACCTCACGTTCCACGGCCTGTTTCCACTCCATCTATCGTCTGTTCTTTCAGATTTCTCATCCTTAAGATGCTGCCCCTGCAGCCCCTGCCCTTTGAAACCTTCCGTCTTTATCCCAGGCCTAGGTCCCGCCTCTCCCCACCTCATGGCCCATCTCTAAGGTGCAAGGCACATTACATGAACTTTTGCTTGGGCAGGGGATCCGGGTGAAGGTGCCTATCTGGCTCTCCTGATGGTCATGAGTTCCTGGAGGACTGTGGGTCCTTGACTTCCAGCCCTGCTGGAAGCTTTGAGACAAGGTCACGTCTCAGTTGTACAAAGTTTGCATCATATTAAACGCTGTTGCTAATCAGTCCGTCTTGAATTTGAGGTGAGAAGGGACGACTAAGCCACGGCTCCTCAGGAAGACAAAGAAAGCAGCTGAGGGCAGCCAGCCGGTGCTGGAAAGGCCCTGGCTGTCACGGCGATTATTAATACATCGCAGAAACATTTTGGGGATTCCGCCATATTTTGTATGGTTGCCAACAAAATCTTGACAGTTGTATTGTGGTTAATAAATTCATTTAGATTTATAAGCATTGTTTACAGAACCTGTTCGCCTGCTGAAACTCGAACAGCATCTGTTCCTTCTTACTAATTAACTGCTAATTACGAATGAGCTTTGTGTGTTTGTCAGTATCACTGGCTCATGCATTTTGTAAGGAACATTAACAAATTGATTTACATAGTAGCAAAGCAATCAAAAGAGTAAACTGAACAGCAAGCCGCTAAAACCCTTCAGCCTGGTTTCTGAATGAAGCAAACTTTTGAGGCTATAAATATCGCCATATATTTCCCTGTTACCTGAATTCCTTAGTAAAGGTGGGGTGCTCAAAAGCCATATCCAGTGAGTAACAGTCGAATTAGCACCCCGCAGCAGGCGACCCAGAGCGCTGTGGCGGTGACCCAGGGTATCTGTGAGGGACCTGACTGGGGAGAAGAGCCAGAGAAGTGGTCCTCCGGGGACCACGTCCCGTCCCTGTGGGAATACCCGGGCTGCTACTGAACTCTGGCCTTCGGGTGAGGCTTCACCTCCAGCCAGCATGCAGCAAGGCCTTGACCAGAGATGTGAACCTGGGCTCTGTCCATCACACTGGTCCTCCCCTGGGAGCCTCAGATCTCAAACTGTGCTCATGCACATCCTGTTCTTAAGAGCAGGCATTTAAAAGTAACGAGTTGAAATGGGCGATTCCAGAAGCTCAGGGCTCATTGATTTTGCAGGGAGATGATGAAGGCAGCCCCCTGCTTCGCTGATAAGACGGGCCTGTTTGCATCCCAACAGCTCCCTTGGGAGTTTCTCTAAAGGGGCCTCCGTGGTAAGAGCTAAGGGGCAGAGAAACAGCCAAGGCTAGAGCGATGTGAGCACAGAAAGGAGGGAAGAGACGAGCTGCAACAGTAAGCATTGGTTCTCGTGATTTCCTCTCCCCAGATCTCAAATGCCGGTGTAAACTGAAGGTCGTGGGTGGGGCAGGCAGAGGGGTAATGTGTTCAAGGGTTTTGAGAATCACTGGGGTTAAATATCAAAAGAGCCTCCTTGTTCAGTTGCTAAGTCATGTCCAGCTCTGCGACCCCATGCTGGGAAAGATTGAAGGCAGGAGGAGAAGGGGACTACAGAGGATGAGACGGTTGGATGATACCACCTACTCAATGGACGTGAGTTTGAGCAAGCTCCGGGAGTTGGTGATGGACAGGGAGGCCTGGTATGCCGCAGTCCATGGGGGCAAAGAGTCGGACATGACTGAGCGACTGAACTGAACTGAGCTGCAGCATGCCACACCTCCCTGTCCATCACCAACTCCCAGAGTTTGCTCACACTCACATCCATCGAGTCAGTGATGCCACCCAACCATCTCATCCTCTGTCGTCCCCTTCTCTTCCTGCCTTCAGTCTTTCCCAGCATCAGGGTCTTTTCCAGTGAGTCACTCTTCACATCAGGTGGCCAAAAGATTGGAGCTTCAGTTTCAGCATCAGTCCTTCCAATGAATATTCAGAGTTGATTTCCTTTAGGATGGACTGGTTTGATCTCCTTGCAGTCCAAGGGACTCTTAAGAGTCTTCTCCAGCAAGACTTTTACATTAAAAAAGTACCAGTAAGCGTTTACTAAGATGGAACATTTAACATAAAGGATCACGACACTCAGCACTGGCACGAGCTTTGACACAGATGTTCAGGGTCAGGACCTTTGGCAAGGTGTAGAGATCCAAGCTTCAGAATGAAACCCAACTTACCAGCTGTGCACCTCAGGTAAACGCCTCACCCTTTCTGTGGACCTTAGGTAGCTCACTTGTAGAACAGGATTGATAGAACAGCCCTCTTCCAGAGTTGTTGGGTGGATTTAAGAAGTTACTCGAAAGCCTCTGTAAAGTAGATGGCACCTTGCCACAGCTCAGGAAATGCAGTACTGCCATCATCGTGTCTGCATTCGCACGGAAGTAAATGTATGTGGAGAGGCATCATCAACAATAAAACAGTGCCGTCGTTGTTATTTAGTTGCTCAGTCGTGTCTACCTCCTTGCGGCCCCATAGACTATATAGCCCACCAGGGTCCTCTGTCCATGAGATTTCCCAGGCAAGAATCCTGGAGTGGCTTGCCATTTCCTTCTCCAGGGCATCTTCCCCACCCAGGGATCTAATCCGAGTCTGCTGCATTGCAGGCAGATTTTTTTTCTTTTTTTTTAAACAGCTACTTATTTTTGGCTCTGCTGGGTCTTCGTTGCTGCACGGACTTCTATCTGGTTGTAGCGAGCAGGGACTACGCTTCACTGTGGTGCTGGGGCTTCTCCTTGTGGTGGCTTCTCTTGTTTCAGAGCACGAACTCTAGGGCAGTGAGCTCAACAGCTGTGGCTCCCGGGCTCTGGAGCACAGGCTCAGCAGTTGTGGCAGACGGGCTTAGTCGCTCCACGGCGTGTGAGAGCTTCCCGGCCCAGGGATCGGACCCCCATCTCCTGCGCTGGCAGGTGGACTGTTAACCACTAGGCCACCAGGGAAGCCCATTGAGCTTTAGGAGCTCATGGTAATTACGTTTGGGAGGAAGATTCCCCTTTCTCATCAATAAGTGTATTGCTCTTTCAGATAAAGGGAGAAACTAAGTGAGCATGAACGTTGTAAGTAGAGAGTTCAAGAAGTGTTTAGGGTGGAGTGACTGTTATATCACAAACCTGTAATGTTCGTTTTGCACGTTTGTAACTGATAGCTGAGCCACATGACCAATACTTCAGTAGCACTGCTGGCGGTGAGCAGCCTGCCATTGATGAGTGTCTGCCTTCAAAATAATTGCATTAAAAACCAAAAACATTATTTGCATTAAAAAAATTATTTGTTCTAACTCTTCATATAGTGGCAGGAGGAATAGGCACTGTGCTTTCTGAAGTGTTCATTCCTTCTTGCAATTTTGCCCATGGGTAAGTGTTTAGAAAACTTAATGAATTGAGTATAGTTTGCTCCAGAATATTAGGCAATCATCAGATTGAATCAGTGGACTTGAGTGTGAGCAAATTCCGGGAGATGGTGAAGGACAGGGAAGCCTGGCGTGCTACAGTCCATGGGGTTGCAAAGAGTCAGACACGACTGAGCGACTGAACGACAACAGATTGGCTGCATGTCATTTCAGGTGGCCCTTGCTGACCCATGTATGTGCTGGCCACCATCATTAGTTTTAAAAAGGGAAAAACCTGGTTTGAAGGAGAGCATCTACACGCTGGAGACTTGCAGGCCAGCAGGAAGCCAGGCTTATCTGTGTAGCTCCAGGGTGTACAGACTCCAGCACTAAGGGCCCGGGGACCAGAAGAGACCATTTCACATCCTCCCTCCTCATCTGGGTTCCCACAGATGACATTTAGTCAACAGGACTACTTCTCTTGGAATCTCATGGACCGAAGACTTTTCTTGAAAGCACAAATTAGAAGTGAACCCAATGGTTTTGGACTTGCAGTGAAAATCCAGCTTCTAAGACTTTTCAGTTTAATTTTACCATTCAGGAATTTCAGACGTAAAGCCCTTCTTTAAGCTACCTCCAGTGAATGAGGCATGCATTTGTTTGAATGTTGTTGACATTTCAGTATTTAGCAAATTAACCACGTTGGATGTTCTGTGTGACCAAGGTCCAGACGTCAGAAGACGCACACGTGGTATTCCTCTTACCAGGGACTTTGTCTGCATCTAGTATTAAGCAATCTTTTGTGGGAAAAGCTTGTAAACAATAGGAGGGAGTCACAATAAAGTGAAAACACAAAGTGTTCTTTTCCACTTAAATATGGCACAAGGGACTCCGAGAAAACCTCCGCACCAGTGGTTTTCCATCTCGGAGATACATCTGTTCCGTCTCTGCATACACATAGATGCTCACGCACGCTCCTTCCATGGAGATGGAGATTCATTTGGTCTGGGTTGAGTCTGATGATATTCTCTAAGTGATTCTCAAGACTGTTCATCAGAGTCACCTGGAAGGCTTACAAACCCGGCGGAACACGGCGTCAGAGGATCCAGACCCCAGGCTTTGTGAATGGGCTCCCGGGGAGGGGAAGTTGGTTTCAAA
This sequence comes from Cervus canadensis, assembly GCF_019320065.1. Lineage (NCBI taxonomy): Eukaryota > Metazoa > Chordata > Mammalia > Artiodactyla > Cervidae > Cervus > Cervus canadensis. Next base: position 109,809,459 of record NC_057387.1, read on the forward strand.
CCAGTCTTCGCAGCGATTTCACTTCTACCACATTAAGAACCACTACTTGAGGGAAACGCAAGGCAAAGATGGAGGAGGCTGCTGCTGCCTCCTCTCCGGGAGCCCTTGGAAAGGGGGGTGTCTGTGCTTTCACACTGAAACGGTTCCTTATTTGCAGATGATCATCATTTGAAAGAAATTTTTGTAGCTTGATTTCCGCTCAGAAATAGATGTCACCAGCACAGGATGAGAGAAACTTAGAAAGAATTATGAACTTCTTTTTAAAATGAGAAAGTCAATGAAGGGAGGCAGTATAACCAGAAAAGGGGAAAATTAAAATCTGAAATAATTTATGAGCAAAATAATTTTCCAGCTAAGAGTATATTAGCTGTTTATTCAAAATGTGTGAGAGGGATGTTTGTAATCAGATCATACTGCGATCTTCGGGGGACTCACCATCTCCTTGCAACCCAGGGCTGCAGTTTCTCTGCTCCTAGACTTACCGTGGGGTGAGTACCACACAGACACAGAGGAGACACACCTGTTGATGGCCAGTCTCTGAGGAGACTCAGCCGCTTTCTTGTTGATGGCCTCAGCTGTCGTGATGCTATTTAGGAAAGCAGCGGCTTAGAGACAGCACAGTGACATTCGTCGAGGGAGCAGACCCTGTGTTCTCTGCCATATTTTCACCTGCGCCCAGAAACAGAACCATCCCCTCTTTCTTGGTCTTTCTTTCTAATCCCTCCCTTGGGAATCCTTGTCATGTGATGGGTCAAAACTCCACATCCATTGGTCCAGGTTTGACATTCAGACATGTGCTTCTAAGCAAGAGCCTCCTGGGCTTGAGGAGGTTGTACCTGTGGGAATCAGAGGAAGAGGATGTGTCTGGGAGATGTTATGGGAGTGGAATGGACAGTGCTGATGGCTTGGTTAGATGTGGAGGATGAGGGAGATAGAGGAAGAAGGAACGATGCTGAGATTTTTGGCTTAGTCTGCTTCTTAGAAGTTGGTCCAGTCCCAAGGTGAGAAGCAGAACAGGAGGATGGACCCCAGAAGACAGCAAGTGTAGCTTACACGCCCTGAGTACCCAAAGCAAGCCAACTGGTGGATGTTTTTCTAGATCAGGGAAACCTGGGATGAAGATGTATACTTGGGGGTCATTTAATACAGAAATGGCAACTGAAGAACAATAAGAGTGCATGAGGTCAAAGAATTGCACAGAATGGGACTGTGGGGCTGGAATGCCATCTTAGGAAGATGAATGTTATAAGAATGGGCAAGTGAAAAAGAGCCCATGGGGAAATGAGAAACATGACCAGAGCAGCGGGAGAAGAACTGAGAGGCTGTGCCATCATAGGGAAAAGACGGTGCAGCTTTTAAAAGGAGGACAAATAGGAAAAGCAAAGTACCCACTGGTTTGGAGGACAGTGAGGTCATTGATGATATCAGTGAGGGGACAAGGAGGAAGACAGATTACAGGCCGGTGGTGAAGAATGAGCAAGAGGGGACAGTGTAGACAGGACTTCAGGAAGCCTGTGATGGAAAAGAGAAAACTAGATCTAGAAGTTACTGATTGATATGTATGAGTTGGTGAAGGACAAGGAAGCCTGGCATGCTGCAGTCCACGGGGTCGCAAAGAGTTGGACGTGACAGAGCGACTGAACTGATTCATATGTAATAATAAGCAATGCAGTGATGCATCTCAGTGAGTGCCTACCCAGAACTTACCAACAGTCTCACTCCTTAGGAAACTTTTGAATAGACACACATTCATTTTAAATATAGTTACTTATCACTTGGCAACTTATAAACAATTCCCAGTGTTTATCCAGCACTTGCCATGTGCCAGGCGTCGTGATGCGGCTTGGCGTTATGATATGAATGTGTTGACTTTCCTGACAGCCAATTCCAGGTGGTTCTCAGAGTCTGTTCTCTTCTGCTGTTGCTGAAAGAATCAATTACTTCAAGCATGCATCCCTCCTCACAGCCTCATCCTGCTGTCATTTCCCCACTGTTTCCTGTTTGCTCACTTGTGTGCCCACCATTTGCTCCTTCCTCAAGAGTGTTCAGTGCCTCTTCCATTATTCTTTGGGGAGCCTCAACCTAGGGGCTTGCTCCTTGGGAAAAAAGCTATGACAAACTTAGACAGCATATTAAAAAGTAGAGACATCACTTTGTCAACAAATGTCCGTATGGCCAAAGCGGTGGTTTTTCTGGTAGTTGTGTGCGGTTGTGAGAGTTGGACCATAAAGAAAGCTGAGCACCGAAGAATTGATGCTTTTGAACTGTGGTGTTGGAAGACTCTTGAGAGTCCCTTGGACTGCAAGGAGATTCAACCAGTCCATCCTAAAGGAAATCAGTCCTGAATATTCATTGAAAGGACTGATGCTGAAGCTGAAGCTCCAGTACTTTGGCCACCTGATGGGAAGAACCAACTCACTGGAAAAGACCCTGATGCTGGGAAAGACTGAAGGCAGGAAGAGAAGGGGGGGGGGCGGCGACAGAGGATGAGATGGTTGGATGACATCACCAACTCGATGGACATGAGTTTGAGTAAACTCCGGGAGTTGGTGATGGACAGGAGACCTGGCGTGCTGCAGTCCATGGGGTCGCAAAGAGTCAGACACGACAAAAACTGAACAACAACCTAGACTCACCAGGGAGTTAAGAACATAAAGCACAGATTTAACAGATGTCTCCATATTTAAAAGAAATCTGTGGTCCCCACTGCACCATGATGCCTTCTGACCTTGTGTGAGGTACCGCTGTGGCGTATGAGAGACATCCCTGTCTCTTCCTCCCCTTTCAGCTTCTGCCCCAGCCTCGTCACAGGCGTGCCCACCACTCACGTCCCCGGGCATAGGTATGGCCTCGTCCCTGTGCCTTTGCAGGCAGCGTTTATCCTCTGTCACACCCCGACCTAGCCTGGCCTGCTGCCCAAGTCTGCCGTCAGCCCTGCCTCCCCTCAGAAGCCTTCCTGGCTTTCTTCCCACAGCCTCCGCACAGGAATGGCCTGGTGCGTGGCACCCTGGGTACTGACAATGGGTTATCTTATCCACCCCCACCCCGCCCCCAGTGATTCTCGTCACGGGCAGCAGTCACAGCTTCCCACAGGACGCGTCCCGAGGACCTGGCGAGGTTGCAGCCTGGCTGCTGGGCTCTCTTGGTGAACAGCTGAAAAAGCAGCTTCCAGGCCACCAGCCCTTAGGCCAGGTGGGCCATCTAGGCAGAAACAGAACCGTGTCCTGGACCAAAGCTCTGTTCAGGAGCCTCAGGGGCAGCCCATAGCTGGGCCGTCCTGGCGTCTGAGAAGGACCCCCAGCCACCTCCTGAGTCAAATCCTGTTTATGGTGATTTCAGAGGGTCTAGAGCCGAATAAGGTGAATGCAGGTAGTTACAGCCGGGGACACAGATACACCCGCTGTACTGAACACTCTTTACTAGAATAGTGTGTACACTTGCTAAGTTGCTTCAGTCATATCTGACTCTCTGTGACCCTGTGGACCACCGTCTGCCAGGCTCCTCTGTCCATGAGATTCTCCAGGCAAGAATACTGGAGTGGGTTGCCATTTCCCCCTCCAGGGGATCTTCCTGACCCAGGGATCAAACCTACGTCCTTTATGTCTCCTGCATTGGCAGGTGGGTTTTTTTAACCAGTAGCGCCACCTGGGAAGCCCAGAAGAGCAGCGTGTGGGGCAGACTTGGCCCACAAGTTTGTCAGGCCCTGCTCACGGCCCCCCGCCCTGCTTATCTACAGAGGATCTTCTCTTTCCTTAGCACCTGCGTCCCTATGTCTATCTCAGTGACACTTGTAGACTCACTCAAGCCAGGAGCCTGGGACTCTTCCTAGTCTGGTTGATTGTCCAGCCTGTGCCCTCAGGAGGCCCGCTCCATAGCCCTGGCTCAGCCCTGGTGCCCCTGTGCCCAGGCCTTCCGCCTGGTGGAACACCTTGCCTGCCCAGCTGCTCTTCTCCTGACCAGCTATTCAGGAGACTTCCCACGTAGGCCTGACTGCTGACCCTAGAGTAGCCTGTCTGTGGGTGGCTCTTGGCTAATGTCTGGGGACTTGGATTTCGTGGGGAGGGTCCCACAATCCCTGATCAGCGCAGCTCGCTGTACCTACTGTTTGTAGAACCAGGGTGGTTTGTGCCGAGCAACTGCTCTTCTCCAGGGAGCCTGGAATTTGGGTCCATGCTGGGAAGAGGGTGCACGGGACCAGCCCTGAGTGCTGAGTCTGGTGAGGGTCCCTGGTGTCTAGCACTTCCCACAAGTCGTCTCAACTCCTGGAGGAAGGAACTGTGTGTGCGCTGTGTGGGTTCACCAGGAGGGGCCCCTTGCAGGCCCGTCTCCCCTGGACTCCACCCCGGGTGCCTTTTCCCTCTGCTGATTGCAATCTGGATCCTTTTTGCTATAAGAGACATAGCTGTGACCACAACCACATGCCCACTCTTGTGGGTCTTCCACCAGGACCCCTGGTACACTGAGTCTGTCAAATTCCATCTCCTCTTTCTGTCCATGTCACTACATGCTCAATCCTACTTTCCATCACCCTCGCCACGTTTGAGGCCGTGTGTTTAGTTAGGTGTGTTTCTGTACAGACGCTGGCGAGTTTAAGAGGCATCTTGTTCAACAGTGCACTGGGAGTGGAGGTTTGGATCTGGGACTCAGAGGAGAAAGGTTTTGAAGAAAGCCATTGGTGATGTGCAGACCCTGGGAAACACCACAGGATGGAAAAGCTTGTCAGAACACCTTCTTAAAAGAGGTGCCCTGGTTCTCTGAAGGGCTGTGGCCTTCCTCTCCCCTTGCCCCACGAAGTTAAAAACTGTACAGTAGTTGTCATATCCCACGTTGAACACGTTGAACAAGAAGGTCGACAGCTGATCCGGAGTCGGTGGAGGAGGCACACAGGCCGACGGGGGCCCCGAGCCCGGCATGTCTCCAATCTAGAGGGGGACGGAGCCTTTTGGGAAACTCTGGGTTTTAAGAATAAGTCCTTGTAAAGATTGTGGATCTGTTAACAGAATCAGAAACTGAGGAAGAAAAGATAATTCCATTAAAAAAAAAAGGGGGAAAAAGCACTCCATTAGAAAGGAAGCCGGCACTGAAAAATCCTGGATCATCAATTCTCTTTTTCTTTTTTTCCCCGCTCTGGAGTGTGGCCATTCTGGCCTTTACACCTTCCTCAGACTCAGCATCCTATTTCTGTTCACTTGACTCTCTCTTTTGACTTTCTCCAAAAGTAAAATGATCTGCAGTGAAAACGTTGTTGTTTGATGTATATACTCTTTATTAAATTCATAAGTAATATGAACCTCTTCATAGATTATTTAGCCCGAAGTTCATTCTGCATAGAAACTTACATTTTTGAAAAGACAGGACATGGTTTGAGTGAGTCCAACTGTTTTAACCATATTCATTTAATCTGTCATTCTATCAAACAGATCTTTTCACTAGTTTTGAATAGTCGTGACTTTAGTGCAGCCAGCACTACTAAAGAGATGATCCCTACCCTTCCAGTTAGGTTCCAAGACCCTGGCACATGCCTTTCCGAGTTCCTTTGCCGAGACAGGGACCCTCAGACACCCCTGCGCCTGACCTGTGTCTCAGCCTGAACCCTGCCTCCCCAGCGCTCCACTATTTCTTCTCCCAAGGAGGACAAAATCCCCATGAAGTTATCCTGTTCCTGGCATACATTTCACATCATCAGAATGAGAAACTGGACTTTACTAGATGACCTTTAAAGTTACTTCCTACCTGAGAATTATAAGATCCTACAGTTTCACAGTCCCGTCAGTACGTGAGGGTGGGAGGAGTTAAAGTCTTTAATATCTCAAGTTCCCTAGTGGTTCAGGGGCTAAGACTCCTCGCTCCTAGCGTAGGGGCCCTGGTTCAATTCCCTGGTTGGGGAACCTGATCCTACATGCTGTAACTTATACCCGGAGCAGCTAAATAAATAATAAAAACTAACCTTTAATATCAATTTCTGGTCATTCCTATAAGACCTGCACATGTCTATTCACCTATCAGAGTTGCCCAGTGGTGTTGAGCCTCTTCAGGGAAAGATCTGTCGTCATATTACTCCCCCCAGACACCCAGCACACCCCTGGGTGAGAGTCTGCAATTGGTGAGATTCTGAATAAAGTGAATAAAACCATCCTTGTAGGCAGACAGCTTTCTTCTAATACTGGGAGCTGGTTATATTGCATTTTCAGACCTTAAAAAAAAAAGAATAATTGCCATCTCAACAAATTTTTGGATTCAGCAAAAAGGGGGGGAATAATTCATGCTGAAAATAATATCCATTGATTGTGATGTTCATAGTGAGATCAGTACTTATGAGACTAATACTGATTGTGTAATTCACCTGTCAGCTACTGTTTTCAAAGTTCTTGTGTATTTGGTGTGTCCAAACATAGCCATTCAACAGAGCACACAGATCAACTTTTCCTGATCCTCTCCACAAACCGAGTGAGAAACACACAGTTGCACCTTGATCATTTTTTTCCTCTAACTTCTTCCTTAGCTTGTAAATACTTGGGACACTTTCTCTCATTTGGGCTCTTAGTGCTTTTCCACTGTTTGAGAGTCATATCCATGGCTATTTTCTCTTCGCTTCTTGCCGTCCTCTCAGTGTCTGGGGTCCAAAGGAGCAAGGGCTCCCTGGTCGTGCGTGTGCTTCAGAGGTGTCCTGGCCATGTTACTCCTTAAAGCTCTAAGTAAAATGACTTTGCTCAGTGGCGCTCTGTTAAATTGGCTGGTTAATTCTGGTGTTATTTACCCTGTAATTCATTAGTTTCACCCCACCATTGGCAGCTGACAGGCTGTAATTTCACGCCTTGCAATAAAAGATGTCTCGTAATCCGCTTCATTTAGCAGCAAGAGAATTTAATGAAATTAACTGCAGTCCTAATTATGCCAGTGAATACTAAAGACCGCCATCAAGTTTTCTCAGAAAAAAAGGACGAGGTCCACCTCGTGAAGGATCTCGAATATAATTTCCTGGGAAAAGTTGCAAATGTCTTCCTTCTATTGGCCAACAAGGCCCAATTATGACTACACATATGACTGTAATTAACTGTTTTTTCTGAATGTCTCTCCAAGTATTCATCATTTCCAATCAAATTTAAAAGCAATCCTTCTATCGTAGTGGTGGTGGTGATGTAAACAAGCTGACATCGCGTTTCCCACCGGTGGTCTTTCCTCCGTGCTGGTCCATGGCATGGATCTGCATCACGTCCCGGGTGCGTAGCAGGTTCACAGCGTGTGGCTGGAGAGGGTTCCCATGGACACCGTGATGACACCCTCCTGCCCCGAGGATACCTGGGGGAGCTGCCCACTGCAGGTGGTTACCTGTAGGGCTTGGAGTTTCCTGCCTCACCTGGTTCCTTGCCCTGCCCTTCTCCAGGACACAGGGTTTTTCCATGCTTCTTCAAGTCCCCCACCACCCCTGGGTGGGAAGAAAATGTGTTCTTGGCACCCAGTGTGACTGTCTTCCTGTTGCAGTGGTACACAGGTCATGTCTCTCCCTGAGACGCAGTCCTTCTGCCTCTCCAGGCTCACCTGTCCTGCCTTCCATCTTTGGCTTCTCTACCTTGGTCTCCTTTGCTACTCATCCTCGTTAGTGGAGGATACAGAATGGAGAGGAAGCAAGATGTATTAATGCTCCAAGAAGACCCAGGCTTCCCCATGTCCCAGCCATCACCCAAGGGGCCCACACACCCAATTCCCCTCCTGCCCACATCCAGTGTGCCTGGACCACTGCCGTCAGCAGCTTCTCTTTGCGATGCAGACACTGCAGCAAGCCTGGGTGGGTTAGAGCGTGATTGAGAAGAAAACATGCTGCACAGGGACCAGTGAGACAGACACTGGTGGAGGAAGAATCACACATTCTACCCTGTGTGTGCGTGCTCAGTCGTGACTGACTCTGTGACCCCGTGGACTCCAGCCCCCCAGGCTCCCCTCTCCGTGGGATTTTCCAGGCAAGAATGCTGGCATGGGTGGCCCTTTCCTCTTCCAGGGGATCTTCCTGACCCAGGGATGGAACCCTCGTCTCCTGCTTCTTCTGCGTTAGCAGGTGGATTCTGCCTGGGAAACCCCTCTACCCTGTAGAGACAGCAGTTCAAATACAGTCGGGAGAAGTTCTGTTTTATTTAAATACAGGAGAAACAGCAGCAGCCACAGTTATTAACTGCTACCCTTCTTCCTAATCTTACTTTAAAAATCAGTGACATTCCTCAAATTCTCAAAACGATCACCTGGCTTCCTTGGGCCACAACACCTGTGTCGTGGGCTCCACATCCCAGATGCACACTCACTCACTCTGGTGACGTTACCCTGGCAGCTTTTATTCAGAGGCCACAATGAAATGTGATGGTGAGGCATCTCTTCTTCACTTGTGGTTGCCGGGCAGGCAGCCTTTGACCAGAAACACTTCAGAACCATTTGGGATAGCTGCTGTGTGTTTGCAAAGAGTATTCAAGTTCATGATCAACCTTCTTGTTCTCACTGTCTCCAGGAGACAGGTGTTGTGCTATCGGGGACTCAGAGAGATGAGGACTGTACAGCAAGGTTGGGGAGCTCCATGGTCTCACCCCACAGCGCACTCACACCAAGGCCATCCCAGGGGATCTGTGGTCTTGCAGGTCTGTGTCCATCTGTGGAGACGGTCACCTGTTGCGGGTAGGGGTCCTCCCCTGGGATGTTGGGTCAGTGGCAGTGCTGGTCCCTGACTCAGGGTCTTGCCCTGGGCACAACCTGTGTCACCAGGCAGTGTCCCCTCACTGCCCACAACCGATGGGGGCAGCTCCCAGGCAGGGTGTGGACTGCGACGGCATTCACGGGGCTCTCTCACGTCCCGGAGACCTGGTCTCCGGGTGTCCTCCCGGCTGGTCAGCCTTGGGCCCGCCGGCCAGCTTCTCTGGGCTCTCTGAGCGCCAGCCAGGTCTGGAACGCTGGTGCCCGTGGTGCTGAGTGCCCGGCAGAACATCGGTCCTGACTGTGAGCATCCACCGGGAAGGCCGTGCTCTTGCAGTGAGAGGAAGCGAGGCGCCATAGACGCGGGGGTCTGGGCTTGGAGGACGTGCAAAAGTGAACACCCGGGCCAGGGCCAACTCAAGGGTGGGGCAGAGGAAGCTCCGCCCCCTCCCCTTAAAAAGGATGCTCCCATGATGCACCAGGCAGGGGCTAAGGGCGGGGCAGAGGAAGCTCCTCCCCCCTCTCCTTAAACCAGATGGTCCCATGATGCACCAGGTGAGGGCTAAGGGTGGGCAGAGGAAGCCCCACCCCCTATTCTTAAACCGGATGCTCCCATGATACACCAGGCGTGGCTGTGGCGTCTATGTGAGGGCGACAGTGGTTTTGGGGTTTTCCGGCCGGGTGTGCTATCTGCCCTGCGTGTCACTTCACCAGCCGTACCCCTTGGTCTCCCCACTTTGGAGAATTAGCAGCTGAGGCCAGGCTGATGGGGGGCAAGGCACAGGACTCTGTGCCCGGATGTCCAGCCTGGTCCTCCCTGAACACCCAGAAGGCCGCCTGGAGGTCCCAGCGCAGGAGCCTGTGGACCCGGAAGAGGAGAGTGGGAAGCGCGTCCTGAGGCTTGCCGATCTGAAAGCTGGGGGTTCTGGTCGCCTCCTGGGAAGGAAAGAGAGGGGGGCCCACTATTGGGATGCACGAAGCCCCATCTCGTCGGCGGCGCGCCAGAGGTAATTTTGGCGACGAGCAGTAAGGAAACCTGAAGTATTTCTCTCCCAGACCCTCCCAGCTTATTAAAAGAACTTATAGACATGAAAATACATTAAAGTGGGCAAAGCGGAGAGGGTGAAAGAGATTAACAACCTTCGCTGAATAGAGCCTATTGATGAAGCGGGCCTGTGAGCGGCTGCGGGCTCTGAGACGAGGTGCGAGCCTCTGAAAAGAAGGTCAAGCCTGTCCAGAATTTAGGGGGGCGGGGGTGGGAACTGACATGTAAAAATACGAAGCGCCTGCCTGGCCCTCTCCTGCCTCTTCCTGACTGGGGAGGTTTGCTCTGGGAAAGAGGAAACACCGCCCTGCCAGACGATTTCCCAGTTTTACACCCAAATCAAAGGATCCACTTAACATGCAGCAGAGACGGGGGGCGCGTGTACATCTCGTCTGTTGTCTGGGGTGTCACCTCTTAGTGTGGGTCTCAGCATGGGAGATGGTGCGGCAGAGGGGGCCGGGGCTGGAAAGGGGGGGCGGTGGGTAGGGGGACCGGAATCAGGCCAGCTTGCCACGGGTCAGGGTGCCTTCGGAGATCTTTCCAGGCAATGGGGTGTTAGCAAGTATGAGTGCAAGCAAGCCCGCCCGTGTGTGTCTGTGTGCGAGAGAAAGTTAGCCGTCAGTCAAGTTTTATCTCTTAATGAATAGAGACTGCTGAAGTAAGGGTTAGGTAATTGAGTTTATAATTAATTAGCCATAACCCTCATCAGATAAAGCAGTTGTGAGGAATTTTTTTTTTTTTATCTCCTTTCTCTCCCCAGGGCCTGCCCTTCTTTGTCCTTGCACTGACAGCCAGCACTTATCTCGGGGCTGCTGCAGCCCGTGCGGGCAGCTCTCCACCCCCTCGGCGGGGGCCCAGGGGTGGTCAGCCGGCCCCGCTTTGTGCTGGGAGGCCGGCAATCAGTCCAGCTGTCCAGGCCATGATGAATTAGCGGTGGGAGTGAACACAGAGGTGGACCCCAGATCAGCCCGATAGCTCCCAGGCCGCTTCTGTGTGTCCCGGCTTCAGCGTTGTCTCTGATAGACCCTTGACATATTCCAACAAAGAGGTTGTTAAGGTAGAGGTGGGGAGATGGATCGTGCCTCCGAAAAGTTGGGCAACTTACAAAAGACCCCTTAATTTCAACAGCTGGGTAGTTCACTCCACAAAGGAGGGAAATCAATGAGCGTTTCCTTGAGGACCTTCTTCATTTCTCTCTCCATTTACTGGAGCTATCTATATGTTCAGAGGACAAGCAATAAATAGTACACATGTAGGCATTAGAATCCAAGAGTGTGTCAAGAAATCTGTCTTTCTTTACAGACTGTATGGCAGCGGGGGGCTTCCCCTTCTCTATTTCAAGCATAGAAATCTTGTGATAGAGGCACATTAAGGGAGGAATTTTTTAAGGCCCAAGGTTGTGCCTTTCTTACTGCTTCAGATACTGAATCAGAAAAACCCTGGACTTGGGAATGTCAACTTCTTTGTGGTGTTAGTTGTTTCTTTCTCATTAACCCCAAGGCAGGTACAGATAAACCTCTCAGTCCCCCGGGGATGTGGTCCATCTAAGGATTTGCTGTCTTTTCCATCTCCAGTTGCTGCCTATTGTAGACAGTCTGGGACATGATTTTGTTTTTCTTTGTTCTCCAGAGTAGGTATCGCTTCCCAAGACCCTCTGGTAATTATTTGAGGACTCAAAAAGCCAGAATGTTTTTCCAGACCGTGAGACTGAACCATGATTTTGAATGTTAATGAAAATTTAATCAGACTGAATATATTATTCAACCTCATTTAGGGAGTAAAATATGATAAGTGCGTTTACAAGTGCTGAAATTTGTAGAACAAATGAGTTCATTTTTGTGGGGAGCAAAGTGAGAAACCCTTAGGCTGATGTATTGAGATGGGAGAGTAGGATGGTTGTTTGTTTTGGGTTCTGCTGGAAATGTCACCTGCTCTTAGAGTTAAGTTGGGAAACAACGTTAGTAGCAAAAATGCCAAAGTAAAGGCCCATGATCTTCATCACCTTCCAGTACAGAAATACCAGATGCTGTCATTGGGCTGCACCTAATGACTCCAGTTTTGTTTTGGCTTTTTTTTTTTTTTTAATGAAGCAAGTATGGTAAATATGCCAGTTCTGGGCTTTCTTTGGGGGAAGGAAAAGGAATTAGATGTGTAGATTCATAGGATGATTAAGACCAAGATGTGGAATCCGAATTACACAGCTGACAAAAGTGGATCCACCCTGTGGAGCATCCACCCACCCAGCCTCCCCTTACCTTCCAGACTTCCTGGGGTCACGTCCAACACCCAGAACAAAACCCACGAAAACCCCTGTGATCCTATGATCAAGCTTTGGCAACTTCTGTCACAGCTGAACTAGTTTAGGTCCAGTACTTGATCAAGGTCAACAGATATAGAATATTGCACCGAAAAGACCATGTTTCTTCTCTGCTTCCAACTGAACCGTGCATCATGGTCGGCAAACCACGTGGCCCAGGGCACAGACAATGCATCTTCCTCTTTTTTTTCCCATCCTCTTGGGTAGGACCTGAGGTCGCTCCCTTAAGTGGCATCAGCCAGGCCACCCTGTCACAGTTTTATTTCCCAGGTGGCTATTATGCCCTTCTTCAGAGAGGCGGAGCCAACCGATTCCTCTGAAACTGCACTGCAGCTGCGGATTATCAGCTGACTCTCCAGCCACTGATTGAGATGCGGTCAGTCGTAGCCACAGACAAACTCCATGGTGGGGAGTCAGCTCAGGGCCTAGAAATGTGGGAACAAAAGGCTGTGAGTCCAAGCCAGCCCGGTGCCTGGTGCCTCTGCTTCTACCCATCAGTGCCATGGTTTGGGGAGTTTTCTTAGCGTAAGCTTTACTTGCATCATCTGTTGAGCTGTGGCTGTCACCCTGAGTGAAGTTTCAAAAATGGCTAGGACTTACTTCCCTGTTGGCACAGTGGTAAGAATGTGCCTGCCAGTGCAGAGGACACGGGTTCAATCCCTGGTCCAGGAAGATCCCACATGTCTCCGAGCAGCTAAGCACATGTGCCACGATTACTGAGCACTTGCTCTAGAGTGAGCTGCAACTACTGGCGCCCAACTACTGGCCTAGAGCCTGTCCTCCGCAACAAGAGAAAACACTGCAGTGAGGAGCCCGCTCAGCTCAATGAAGAGTAGCTCCCACTCCCAGCAACTAGAGAAAGCCCAAGCAAAAACAACGAAGACCCAGCGCAACCAAAAATAAAAAATTTAGTGCATTTTAGGATAAAAGGCAATTTAAAAAAAGGTTAATCCCCTTCTCTTCACACCACCACACTCCACCCCCACTTTTTTTTTTTTTTAATGTAGAAGTTAATGGAGCAAGTTATGAGAGAGAGTTCTTTAGTCTTCCTTGGTTTTGGAGCCAGTGTCCTGGGAAGTTTTGATCCCTGCAAGTTTAGTTCACTTCTGCAGCTGGAGCCCGGGACGTGGGCTGGCTCTTGCAGTGTGATCTGCATCCCAAGAGGATGCTTCAGAGGGGGAGCTTTCAGTTTTTCTCTCTCTGTTACTTCTAAAACCTCAACATCATTTATTTTAAAGTGGGATGACTAATGGATCCTTGCCTGGTTTTGTGAAAGAAAAGCAAAGCAGAAAAGGTTTAAAGGAAGACAAGATGAAGGCCTTCCTTTGTGATGTTCAACTAGACACTATTCTCAGGCGTCCCACGTAGATCCTGGCCTTGCTGATGCATGAGCTGCTGTTGCATGTGTCACGCTTGGGATGCAAGGGAAGGGAAGGCCTGGTTAGTGGGTGAAAGGAAATGATGATGTGGCTGGACCAGGGGATTCGTGGTAGTGTGGCAGGCATTTCAGACTAATTAGTGTATTTATTAAAAGGAAATGTCACCTAAAATCCTAAATTCTCTTTGCTGTCCTCTCTTTAAACGTCTTTTCATACTGTTCATGGGGTTCTCCAGCCTCAAGATCAAATTGCCAACATTCGTTGGATCATCAAAAAAGAGAGTTCCAGAAAAACTTCTACTGCTGCTTTATTGATTACGTCAAAGCCTTTGACAGTATGGATCACAATGAACTATGGAAAATTCTTCAGGAGTTGGCAATACCAGACCACCTCACCTGACTCCTGAGAAATCTGTACGCAGGTCAAGAAGCAGTTAGAACCAGACGTGGAACAATAGACTGGTTCCAAATTATATACAAAGTACATCATGCGAAATGCCAGGCTGGATGAAGCACAAGCTGGAATCAAGATTGCCAGGAGAAATATCAATAATCTCAGATATGCAGATGGTACCACCCTTATGCAGAAAGGGAAGAGGAACTAAAGAGCCTCTTAATGAAACTGAAAGAGGAGAGTGCAAAAGCTGGCTCAAAACTCAACATTCAAAAAACGAAGATTATGGCAACCAGTCCCACCACTTCATGGCCAATAGATGGGGAAACAGTGAGAGACTTTATTTTCTTGGGCTCCAAAATCACTGCAGATGGTGACTGCAGCCATGAAATTAAAAGATGCTTGCTCCTTGGAAGAAAAGCCATGACCAACCTAGATAGCATATTAAAAAGCAGAAACATTACTTTGCCAACAAAGGTTTATATAGTCAAAGCTATGGTTTTTCCAGTAGACATGTATGGATGTGAGATTTGGACCATAAAGCTCAGGACCAAGGAATTGACTGTGGTGTTGGAGAAGACTCTTGAGAGTCCCTTGGACAGCAAGGAGATCAAACCAGTCAGTCCTAAAGGAAATCAGTCCTGAATATTCATTGAAAGGACTGATGCTGCAGCTGAAGCTCCAATACTTTGGCCACCTGATGCAAAGAACTGACTCATTGGAAAAGACCCTGATGTTGGGAAAGGTTGAAGGCAGAAGGAGAAGGGGATGACAGAGGATGGCATCACTGACTCGATGGACATGAGTTTGAGCAAGCTCCAGGAGTTCGTGATAGACAGGGAAGCCTAGCGTGCTGCATTCCACGGTCACAAAGATTGGGACCCGACTGAGCGACTGGACTGAACTGATTTAAACATCATCAGTATTTTCTCGATTTAGTTATTAAGTCAGTTACAGATTGAGTTCAAACCTAATTCCAGCCTTATTTTATCTTAGTTTTAAAAGCTGAGTTACACTGAATTAAAAGTGAAGTGATTCCAGATTTAAATATAAATAGAGTGTCTTCCCTTTAGACTTATTCCTGAACTTTGGGTTTTTGTAGTCCTTAATCACCAAGTTATGTCTGACTTTCTACAAGCCTGTGGACCATAGCCTGCCAGGCTCCTCTGTCCATGGAAGTCTCCAGTGGGTTGTCATTTCCTTCTCCGGAGGATCTTCCCTGACCCAGGGAATCGAACCTGAGTCTCTGGCATTGGCAGGTGGGTTTCTTTACCACTGAGCCACCTGGCTGCTGTCCATACATGTTGACTCAGACCTCTCTATCTAGACCACATGATGCTGGGAAACCAGGAGTCCTGTTGGTACCTGAAGAGCTAGACACCTGGGGAGGGAGGAGGCGTCCTTGATCATGCTGCAGAGACATGGGCTGCTTCCCCTTGGTGGGGAGAGTAGGGGATATCTCTGGAGGCACAGGGGCTGCTGCATTCCCGGAAGGCCAGTCTTGTCTCGGAAGTACTGACAGTATTTCTAATGTGCATGTGAACCTAGCATCCCTGGGGCTGTGGCTCCTTCCCTGAGGTTTGTCCTCATCCTCGGTGGCTCACCTGAAATGCTCTGGGGAGGGTGTATATGAAAAAGTGCAGCTCGCCTCGTGCCAGCAAGGAGGCAAGGGGGCAGCCCCAGACTGTGGCGCCAGGAGGCATCTGGCTGTGCGCTCTGAGTTCAGGCTCCGTGTGTTCTCATGCTCCTGTGCTGAAGCCCAGGTCTTCTTGTCTCCACATCTAAGCCAGCAGTGCCTTAACAGAAGGCCCCCAGATGGTGCTCACGTGGGCCGCCTTTCGGTCCAGTTCTGACCCTGCCTGCGTGGTCTGGGGACACAGTGTGCAGCGACAAGGCAGTGACCTTGACCCAGGGCCACTTGTTGGCCCTGTGTACACAGGCTGGGATGAAAATGGGGGCTAATCCAGGAGAACCACCAATAAATGTCCCTGCCAGGGTTGTCACTAAATTTCAGCACTTCTCTTATATGTGGATTCTAAAGAAAGCAAAAAATGAGACTCCCACAAAAGGAAATCAGATTTGTGGTTTCCAGAGGAAGGGGGACAGGGAGTTGGAGGAAGGTGGTCAAAAGGTACAGACTTCCAGTTAAGAAGATAAGTAAGTGCCAGTACCATACTGTCTTGATGCCTGTGACTTTGTGATATAGTCTGCAATCAGAAAGTTTGATTCCTCCAACTCTGATTTTCTTTCTCAAGGTTGCTTTATGTCAGAGTCTTTTGTGTTTCCATACAAACTGTAAAAAAAAAAAAAATTTGTTCTGGGGAAAATGCCACTGGTACCTTGATGGGGATTGCATTGAATCTATAGATTGCATTTGGTAGTACAATCATTTTCACAATATCGCTTCTTCCAATCCAGGAACATGATACATCGCTCTATCTGTGTCATCTTTGATTTTTTTCATCAGTATCTCATACTTTCCTGCATACAGGTCTTTTGTCTCTCTAGGTAGGTTTATTCCTGGGTATTTTATTCTTTTTGTTTCAGTGGTGAATGGGATTACTTCCTTAATTTCTCTTTCTGACTTCTCGTCGTTAGTTTATAGGAATGCAAGGGATTTCTGTGTATTAATTTTGTATCTTGCAACTTTACTAAATTCATTGAATAGCTCTAGAAATAGTAACGATGAACCTATATGCAAAGAAGGAATGGAGACGCAGACATGGAGAACAGACTTGTGAGCAGAGCTAGGGAAGGAGAGGGTGGGACGAACTGAGAAAGTAGCATTGACAGATACACACCGTCAAGTGTAAAACAGAGAGCTAGTGGGAAGCTGCTATCTAACACAGGGAGCCCAGCCTGGCGCTCTCTGGTGACCTAGAGGGGTGGGGGTGGGGGGCTAGCAGGGGCGGGAGGCTCGAGGGGAAGGGGACGTATGTATAGTTATGACTGATACGAGTTGTTGTCAGCAGGAGCGCACACATCACTGTAAAGCCATTTTCTCCGATTATGTAAGTACTAGGGATATGACGGACAGTGTGATGGCTGTAGTCAGCACTGCTCTATGGTGTGTAGGCAGGTTGTTAAGAGAGAGAGTCCTGAGAGCGCTCGTCACAAAGAAAAGCTCCCCGCCCCTTTCTCTCTTTTCCTCTTCCTTTTCTTTTTACTGTATGTTTATGAGAAAGTGAATGTCTGCTGAACCTTTTGTGGGAATCATTTCACAGCATTTGTAAGTTAACCATAGTCCTATATGATGAGTGTCAGTTATTTCTCAGTAAAACCAGAAGAAAAGTTACTGCAGACAGCACTGGCCACTTGAGGCTAAAGCCCAAAGGCCTCTTCTAAGTAAGGGTCAGCTCGTGCCGGCTAGTGTCTGAGCCACTTGGTTCCTGTGGTGTGTCCAAGGACACCGCTGTAGACACACGTAAAGATGTGCATCCTGACCCCACCCTAGTTACTGGTCCCAGAGTCGTTTGTGTGGGAACAGGCGTTCCGTGTGGACTTGCATGTTGGAGCCCACCCGGGTTGTGCCCCAGCAGCCTGTAGCTCGGGGGAAAGGCTCAGCTTGTCCCTGGGTTGCTGCTCTTGGGCGTCACATGGGGACCCCAGACGTGGTTCCTCCCCTCTCCTGTCCCTGACCCTCCTGGGCTGCTCGAAACATGGCCGTTGAGGGCCACACCACCTTGGTTGCGGCCATTACTTTTAAAATAGAAACTGCAAAAGTGGACGCCCATGAAAACATGGCTTGCTTGTCACACCCATGTGGTTCATCTCTCCACGTGTGTCCCCTGTGTGCATGACAGAGGAGCCCCTCTGAGCCAGCAGGCCAGCTTTGGGATGACAGCAAATACACGGCCAGTTGCTGGTAAGGAAGGACTGATAGAAGCATGTTCTGTGTATTCCTGTAACTGATGTCCAAGAATTCAGTGTAAAAGTCACTTGGGAATTGACTGGGTGCAAAGAAAGCACTGAAGGACCCAGAGGTCTACCAAAGTTCATCCTGAAATATCCCTTTTGGTCTGTGCTGTGTTTTTTGTTTTAAGTGTTTTGTTTTAAGTGCTTCTAGATCAGCATGGCTACTTTCCACAAGGCTGCCTGGGTGATCTCAGGGAATTTTTGTTTTTTTCTGCCAGAGTACTGGGTAAATGACAAGATGCCATGATTATACATCATTTAATTTAGTATTGCCATTTGGGGGAAATGCTTATCTTAATTGTGAAAACCTTCAAGTTTGTATAAATTCAAATGGGACATAATTCTGACGATATAGCAATCTTCAAATCCCACCATCACCATAACTACAGAAAGGAAACTGAGGCTGGGCATACAACATTATACATAATTTAATTTTTCTTTAGTTGATAAATTAATATTCACTACTCCATCACATTTTATCCGAGGTTTTGGAAACATTAGTTAAAACATGAAAAAATAACACTGTAGCATATAAACACAACATCTTTAGAGAAATATGTTTATCAAACTTCTTAGCTGCAAGATTCTGGAGGGCTTTTTACTGATTAAAATCATTTCTCCTTTTAAAAGATAAGGCTTAGTGTTTTGGTTTGGTTTTTTTTTGAAGACATTGAACCTTCAAGTTGGAAAACTGACAGGCAGAACACATATATCTACTTGAATTTCTTTAAAATGTAGCAATTTAGAGGGAATTATTTTTAAACTGTATAAAATTAAGAAGGCAGATGGCTTAAGTAGTTAGGATGACTCTTATCCAGAGATAATAAAAAGTAATGAATATGAATTATTTCACCGTGAGTTATATTTTGTGCACACTGTGATCTGTACTCCTTACTTGCTGTGTACATCCCCTTTGTCAAAAGTTATAACGTATCCGTCTACCATGAAAGGTCCCTATAATGTGAAGGTGGCTTCCCTTCATGCCTGTGAAATTGATGAGCTGATGAGCGGGGAGAGACTCCCTCATATTTTAATGCCAGCCGTACCAGTCCTCACCCCCAAAGAGCTGGGGCATCAACATCGATGGTAGCAAGGAGTCTTTGCTGCTGTAATTGACAAATAATACCCCTCATAAATACTGCCAGTCTTTTCAATTAGTTTTCATCTAAAATTCGGGCTACAAAATGATGGCCTGTCAACTGACAATAAATGGCAAAAATTAATAAATTGTCTTCTAAATAGAATGGACACTTAAGAAAAATTGGGCAGCCAATTTAGCACAGCATGAAGCGAGGGGAACCTTTTGTACTGATGCCCGGCACTAATGTCGTCCCCGTCTTTATTAATGGTCCTCAGCGGCGGCTGACAGTTTTGTTGCTACTGGCAACTTTCTTCATTAAAATTAAAGCCAGCCTCAGATTCCATTAGCCCGTACTCTGGGCACCTTGCATTTTCTTATACATATTGTTTCTTTTATTAACTCCCTCTCCACCCATGAGAAGTTTTCAAAGAACTTAGATGGGAGGAGATATTTGCCAAGGCCAGAGAACCGTTCTGGTGTCCTTAGGGGAAAATGGCTGTTACTTGTGTGCTAGAGTCAGCTTCCTAAAACCTACAAGCATCTCTTTATCTTGTCGCTTCCCTTTAAGCAACAGGAGAGCGTGTTTTATCTCCGTAAGTGTGTGTGTTCTCCTGCCTTTCAGCTTTCAGACAGAAACGACCAAGGAGCATCAGGCCTTCAACTTCCTCATTTTTCCTGAGCAGTTTTTTGTTTTGTTTGTTTGTTTTTGTTTTTTAAGTTCTGGCTTTCCCTTTCTAACTTGTCATTCCCAGTTGACTGTACCTCGGCACAGGTACAGTCAACTTGTACCTGAGCTTGATGCTCAGAGGGACTTGAATTCGCCAGGAATGCCTTAGAGTTATTTTCCCTGAAGGCATTACTTTTATCTGTAGAACAAATTTCAACCTTTGAAGGAAGGAAAAAAAAAAGCTTTGCCGAGCAAGTTCTGAACTATTGTCTGGAGATCCGCTGTGTGCCCCTCACAGCAGTTCAAAGACCGAAATGCCTCAGCCCGGGCTCCGAGCCTCTTTCCGCAGCAAGAGGTGACAAACAGCTCGGGATCCAGGGCAGCTCGGGTCCTGCGGGGGACCTCTGCATCCACCCCCAGCAAAGGCCACGTAGGCGCCGTGAGTGCCCCTCAAGGGGAGTCAGGCTGAGATCACCAGCCACAGGGCTCCCGCCCCTCCCAAAACAATCCCTTAGCTGCTTTCCTGTGCCCTTAGTTTGGGGCTAAACCTTCCTCTCCATTGTTTTTCTTCTTTTTCTTCTTTCAACTCGATTTTACATGGAAAGAAACCCAGACACTTGTGAAAACAATAAAAGGCACCTAAGGGAAAGACATTTATCAGAAAACCTACTTGGAAAAATTTATCTCTGAGCATCCTGGCAGTCGAGGCAAAAAGGAGAATACAGAACTCTGCTCTGTGGGGGGTCATTATGTGAGCACCGGTCATTTCCTGCAAACCCCTTAACCAACCTGAAGTCATGAGTTACCCCTTAACCAACCTGAAATCATTTTGGTTCTCTTGTTTTCTCAAGGGGCAGTTTATGGATTCAATATGTGAATGAGCTTTTTCTAACCACTTAGGTTTCCAGTCACCACTGTCTCATCCTACCTTCTACTTTCACATCATAGATAAGTATGAACAGTAGCTAGGATAGTATTTAACCAAAGAGGAGCTAACACAGGAAATGTCTTAGTCTCAACTTTGGATTTTTTTTTCTTAACATAAGAAGTGACCAGAGATTGCAAGCAATTCATAATTAAAGATTGTGTGGCTTTTTGCTTTGCAGAGAATTGTTGCAGTCTATTTTTTTCTAATAAATATTTCTGACATTGTAATAGTGAAGTGAATCAGTCAGATCATTGCAAGAAGGCTCTGCTCTCCAGCCTTCTCTCTGAGTAATCTTAAATAATTAAATGAAGAGCAACATGTCAAATAGTGTTTCAGTTAGTTGGCATTTAAAAAAAAGCATTGATAAGCTAAAATCTAAATGTGCAATTATTTAATATTGTTGAAGGGCCCATAAAGGAACAGGACCAGATCTTTGTATGCGTGTACAGCCCTCTGAGCCCCAATGGGCTCTTCCCACCATAGGTTCCCCCTCCCCAATATCTGAGCCCAGCAAAGAAACAGTTGTTACTTGATGACTGAAGCCACTAATATGTTACAGTAAATGGGGCATGAAATACAATACTTTGTATATAGTATAGACTAAGTGATTCTTGTATTGAAACAACAAGACCATTTTTAACTTGCTGACACAATATTTGCAGTGTTTCATCATTAAATTGTCCTGATTAACAATCAACTGCTAGAGTGAAACCCTTGGAGTCATTTTTTTCCTAATGTGGTGCCTCAGAGGATTGGTTGAACATCACTTTGTCCTCCTTTGTACCTTAAAATTTTGATATTTGAGGACTTGGGAGTGAAACAAGGTATAGTCTTTTTTGATAGGATACATTATTCAAGCACTTGGTCTCTGTTCTTGTCATTGGTTCAGCAAGCATTTTTTTAAATTTGTCTATTTGTTGGCTGGTTGGATCTTAGTTGTGTCTTGCGGGATCTCTGTGGCTCATAACTCTGTGGTTGTGGCTCTCGGGCATAGTTGCTCTGCAGCCTGTGGGGTCTTAGTTCCCTGACCAGGGATTGAACCCGAATCCCCTGTGTTACAAGGGGATTCTTAACTGCTGGAGTCCCAGGGAAGTCCCAGGTACAGTCATTTTTTTTTTTTTTTAATGACATTTCCTGAAGCACATTTTTGACAGCTGTTGAAAACATTATCCAGAATTTGTGTGTTAGTAAGGGGTGGTGGACGTCACTGATTTTACTCCATGTTT
The DNA here is from genome assembly GCF_019320065.1 of Cervus canadensis. Lineage (NCBI taxonomy): Eukaryota > Metazoa > Chordata > Mammalia > Artiodactyla > Cervidae > Cervus > Cervus canadensis. The sequence continues at coordinate 109,831,083 of NC_057387.1, forward strand.
GGGGTGCACATCTCTCCGTCTCTGTTACACCCACTAAGTTGGAGCAGAAGACACATCGGTAGAGGATGCTTGGAAAAAAAAGAAGCACATGCAAGCCACCGCACCCTCACGCTCAGCTCTGACACCACCACACACTGTGTATTCAGCAGAGTGGTCCCTGCTCGCCATCTGGGGGTGCGCATGCTGGCCACTCTCTTCCCTCTCCTTAGCTCCAGGTACATTCAGACAGATGAACTGACTGCTGTCTGTGAAAAGACCCACTGGTGACCCTGGTGGGCACGCCGGTTCCTGCTCCCCAAGGCAGTGATCCTAGGGATGACCCTTGACTTTCCTTATGCGTATTCACATTTGTAAGCACATGTATCCATTTGATCACAATTTTCAGCAACTTGACCTTTCCTCCGCTGAAACTGAGGGGAAGACACTGGAATCTGTAGAAAAGTCACACCTGACATCTTAGATGTGAGGCCGCGGGCCCACGTGGGAGGAAGAGAACCATTTTGCACCTGTCCCCAGGGGGTCCGGGGGGTCCTGGGTATCTTTTCTTGAACTCACTCATTTAGACAAAGACTGAGAGCAGGGGTGCCCCCTTCAGCCAGACACCTTGTAAGGAGCACTGGCAGTTGACCGTCAGGAGTGAAAACTCAGCACAATCTTCTTTAGACCACCAGGGACCCTGCCGTCCTGGGTGTTTAGTGGTAACATTGAGCGCACACCCAGCCCCAGGACATGGCGATGACTAGATTAGTTTTTCCAGAAACATGGTCTGTCTGTCTCTGTCTCTCTCTTTTACTGTCTATTCAATTCACCGTATGGTTCAGTGTCCCATAAGTTGTTGTTGCTGTTTAGTCACTAAGTAAAAGTGAAAAGTGAAAGTCATGTCCAACTCTTATGACCCCATGGACTGTAACCCACCAGGTTCCTCTGTCCATGAGACTCTCCAGGCAAGAACAGTGAAAGTGAAAGTCACTCGTATCCAACTCTTTGCAACCCCGTGGACTATACAGTCCATGGGATTCTCCAGGCCAGAATACTGGAGTGGATAGCCCTTCCCTTCTCCAGGGGATCTTTCCAACCCAGGAATTGAACCCAGGTCTCCTGCATTGCAGGCAGATTTTTTACCAGCTGAGCCACCAGGGAAGCCCAAAAATACTGCAGTGGGTAGTCTATCTCTTCTCCAGCGGATCTTCCTGACCCAGGAATCGAACTAGGGTCTCCTGCCTTGCAGGCAGATTCTTTACCACTGAGCCACCTGGGAAGCCTTTCCAAGAAATTAAGTAGTACTAGTTACAGTTTCCAATCATCACCATTATCATTGGGATGGTAGATAGTCATGAAAGGAAATATTTGTGCTGCTCATAAAAAGATTGCCCATGGAGTGTTTCTGGAGACCGGGACTCGGCAATACCAGGGACTGGCTGGCCGTGGATTCCCGTTCTGTGCTGGTTCTCACGCACAGTGGAGGCTGCCTGAAGCACCACTACAGAGAGCTGGAGGCTCGCCCTCTGCAGCAGGTGGGCGGCGCAGTGGGAGCCTGCCCACCACGTGGGTGCTGCCCTGGTTTAAGTCTTGGCTTAAAATCGAAACATGGCTATTTGCACAAGCTTTCTTCTTTTCTTAACTAGAAACCAAGTGAGTAATCCCTCCCTCTTGATTTATCCGATAGAAACTCGTGTCCATGTTCGAATTGCCTTCCTCTGCCTGTGCCTGCCTCTTAATTATGGAGTTAGATAGAAGAATGCAGAGGGGCAGGCCATGAGGGCTGTTTCTCTCTATACCTCCTTGTATCCAGAGTAGCAGTTCACACTTAGCGTCTGTACAGTAAGACTATGTGTACGGACTTGCTGTCTGACGGGATCCTTTATGAGCCTGCCATCTCTAGCCAGTCTGTATAGTCAGATCTATGGCTTTTCCAGTGTTCACATTCGGATGTGAGAGTTGGACCATAACGAAGTCTGAGCACCAAAGAATTGATGCTTTTGAACTGTGGTGCTGGAGAAAACTCTTGAGAGTCCCTTGGACAGCAAGGAGATCAAACCAGTCCATCCCGAAGGAGATCAACCTGAATGTTCATAGGAAGAGCTGAAGCTGAAGCTCCAATCCTTTGGCCACCTGATGCAAAGAACTGACTCTTTGGAAAAGACCCTAATGCTGGGGAAGATGGAAGGCAGGAGGAGAAGGGGATGACAGGAGATGAGGTGGTTGGATGGCATCATCAACTCAATGGATATGAGGTTGAACAAGCTCCGGCAGGTGGTGAAGGACAGGGAAGCCTGGCGTGCTGCAGTCCACGGGGTCAAAAAGAGTCAGATAGGACTGAGCGACTGAGCAGCAACAATATTTCTAATCAACTTTGCAGTACAGTGCAGGCACCGTTACCGTGATAGGACCGGAGCCCTGCAAACAAGTGAATGCAGGTCTGGGCTTTACTCCTCACTGGTCGTATGAAAGAAAGTGAAAGTCGCTCAGTCCGACTCTTGTGACCCCATGGACTATACAGTCCATGGAATTCTCCAGGCCAGAATACTGGAGTGAGTTGCCTTTCCCTTCTCCAAGGAATCGTCCCAATCCAGGGATTGAACCCAGGTCTCCTGCATTGTAGCTGGATTGTCATATGACCTTACTCAATTATTTAACCTTCATGAAATGTTTTACCGTCCGTGGTGATGGTTGTTATGTGTTATGTGTTATGGTTATGTGTTCATTTGTTCAACAAGCATTTCTTAAAAGTTTGCTATGTGCCAGGTTATAGGAAACAGCAGTGAGCAGAGGAGAACGGTGCCTCCCCCGGTGAAGCCGGAGCCCGACAGGGAGGATCAGATGTTATCTGGACGGGCAGCACGATCAGATAGAACGTGAGCTACATAGTCACACCCTACTTTTGGTATTCACATTACGAAGAATTTAAAAAAAAAAGTGCAGTTAAACTTAATAATACATTTTGTTTGACCGAGCCTGTCGCAGATAACCTATATAAAGAGTTCTCCTCGTTTACTGCTGAACTCTCAGAACCTGGCGTGTGGTTTACACCTACAGCCGATGTGAGAACTGACCACAGGCGGGGTCCGCGCTTCTCACTCGGGGCTCACAGTGGCCCGGCTGGGCAGAGCAGGTCCAGAGCTGAGGGTGCTTAAGCTGAGGACGGGGAGGAGGCAGCGTGAGGAGGGGAGTCTCCTGCAGATGGCTCTGCAGAGGTGCCTTGCTTGGCGACAGCTCTCACCAGTTTGGCAGCGCTGCTGGAGGAAGCCTGGTGTAGGTGTGATGAGGAGCTCTGGCCTGAATAGGGTAGGAATAGAGTCTCCCGGGGACCCTGGAGAGAGCTGTCCACAGCCGTGGGTGAGGCCTTCCAGGGGAAAGCTTGGAGAGAAACCAGCTCTGAGCAGGGGTGGTGCCCGAGTCAGGTGGGCGAGAAATTGGTAGACCAGAAAATCCCATGGATGGAGGAGCCTGCTAGGCTACAGTCCATGGGGTCGCAGAGTCGGACACAGCTGAGTGACTTCACACACACACACACACACAGGAGAGATTAGACAGAAGCAAGAACAGAGTGTGTCCCAGGAGAAGACATTTAGAAGTGTTTGTCTAGAGAGAAAAGACCCATCTCCCTGCAGAAGACTAATACATGGTCGTGTCTGACTCTCTGAGACCCCATGGACTGCAGCATGCCAGGTTCCTCTGTCCTTCACCGTATGCTGGAGTTTACTCAGATTCATGTCCATCCAGTTGGTGATGCCATCCAGCCATCTCATCCTCTGTCACCCCCTTCTCTTGCCTTCATCTTTCCCAGCATCAGGGTTTTTCCAGGGATTCGGCTCTTTGCATCAGGTGGCCAAAGTACTGGAGCTTCAGCTTCAATATCAGTCCTTCCAGTGAATATTCAGGGTTGATTTCCTTTAGGATTGACTGGTTTGATCTCCTTGCTGTCCAAGCAGCTCTCAAGAGTCTTCTCCAGCACCCCAATTGGAAAGCATCAATTCTTCAGCACTTATGCTTCTTTCTCGTCCAATTCTCACATCCATACGCTACTGGAAAAACCATAGCTTTGGCTATACATAGTTAATGTAGATGTGAAATCTACTCGTAGCTCACCTGATGTAACACACTCGATTTCCACGCCCCCACACACCCCAATCCCATGCACACTAATAGATGCCCTGGGGTGTATAGTATATGTGCTGGTGACTGGGTTTAGGGATCCTTTGCTTGGATAAAGAAGCAGCCACAGGTTTTTCTATTTTTAGTGCAGAATTCCCCTTGCCATGTCCATCTCTGTGTAGTGTTTTGGGCAGTGCCCACCGTCTGTCGCAAGGAGGGGTCCCTCCACCCCTGGCCTCATGTCACCGGTCTGGACACTGGGTTTTCCTGGCTTTCAAGTCGGGAGACTGAATTCAATTTGATTTTCTTTAGTGAAAAACAAAACACCTCACCTACTCGGAGCTAGCAGAGTCCATCTCCAGCCTGTGGTTTTGTTTGTGGTTCTCACCTCCAGGGGTGGTCTGGGTGGGAGGTCGGGACCAGCCCAGGATGGAGCGTGGTGATGGAGCAGTCCTGCTCGGTCATGCACCCTCAGGGCCCCCAGACAGCGGTCAGTGTCAAGGGGCGGCCGCAGAGACGTCCCCTGGCTGAAGCTCTCATCACAGCTGCTGAAACACCAGTGTCAGACGGAGGCAGGGTGAGAGGGAAGGAAAACAAGGCGATCAAGATATAATGTTAACTGGAAAAATCAAGAAGGGTCTGTCCATCCTGGCGGGAATAGGTTTTTTCTTCCTGTCTTTTCTTTCGATGTGAGAACTGTTTTTGGTTCTTGTTTTAAATTATTCCAGTATGTAATAGGCTCATTGTTGTTATTTTTTCCCTGACCCTGTTAGAAGAATTCATTTGGTTCTTGCTGGGACTTCATATTCAGCCATAATTCAGCCATCATTCACCTGAAGTACACATCTCTTCAGCATTCCTCAGGTCAACGTGGTTTTTTAAAAAGTGGGGTGAAAAAAACCCAACAAACTTTTTTCCCTTCTCTATCATTGTTCTCTATCTTGTTATTCAGTTAACATGGAATTAAATTGGATTCTGTGTCCATCATTATTAAAATGTGAAGTGTGTCGGTCACAAGGCATCCATTCCGGGGCAGTTGGCTGAATAATTCTTTTCTTTATTATCCCAAATTACTGCTGAGCTCTGGAGAGGGGAGCAGTTTAGCCAATTATTGCCATTTGAGCTGGATTTGTGGGTGATTAGCTCCTGGTCGAATCCAGTCCCGGCCGGCGCTTTGAAGCCGCGCCGTGTGATTTTCTCAGCGGTGAGGTAGGAATCGGCAGCTAATGACAGGAAGGTCGTGCGGGTGAGCTGACCCGCGCGTGGTGCGGGCTTGGGTTTCGCAAATAGGGCATCCACAATAACAAGTATGTCACTAACCCCGCCGTGCATAATCGGGGCTTTATAGGATTGCCGGAGATGCTGACAGCTCAATTAAAGTGGGACCCTTTGTACCCTGCAACCTGGCAGAATGACAGAAATATTACTAACCAGAAAGGGGAGGGCATCACGAGACGGGGCGGGGGGCGCTGGTTAGAGATCCCCAATCCTCGCCTGGTCCCTTGGCCCCCTCCCCCACCTCCCTCCGCAGGCTGGAGCGGAGCCTCCCCCGTTTGTGGTTTAGTAGAGCCTCTGGAAGGGGGCCTTGGAGGCAGATATCACTATTCCAAAAAATGAGCTCAGCTAAGATGGGCTTCCTGCTGTTTCTATGGAAACACTCTAAACTGGGTGGAAAGTTAAAATGGAGGAGTCGGGGCAAAGCTTGCAGCTCCTGGTCAAGTCAATCCGTCTCCTTTTACCAACACTGACGTCCAAGCCTCACGTGTATGAGTTTGCTAGAATCTTTTTCCATTTGAGGTGGGTCTGGGGAAGCCAGTTAATTGAGGTTATTTTCTTGCATAGAATGAACTGTTATTACTGGTTTTCCTCTCGCACTAAAGAGTATTTTCTACACCTAGAGCCACAGGCTGTTTTGATCCGCAGTATATGTAGTCTTGTCATTTTTGTCACACTTGCTTTTTCCTTGTTAAACCTCTCATGTGGGTCACTCATCCTGATTTGATTGGAGGGCGTTTTAATTGAGTGGTGGGGTTTTACACCCTCCCCGCCTTATTATTTTTGGTTTCGGATTTTTTGATGGATTGCTTTGATATATGGAGACATGCTGGGTTTTGGAGCTGTTATATAACTAGGAACATCTATAAATTGGGGTGATTATGTAGGGCTAGCCTGTGCAAGCTCAGAAAGACCTGGTTCCCCAGCATTCCCAGTCTGTTGGTGTATGCTGGATCTGAGGTGCCTCACAGACACCCAGGGAACACGGCCTGCTGGGAGTGAAAAGTGAGGCTCCAGTGAGCTGGGATTTGAGAGCTGAAGATGCCGTCTGTCGTGGGGACCTACGGGGCATGCGTGGTGAGCCCAGGCTGTACCACCTGCTGGGCTTGGCGCTGGTGGACCCGACCACTTCTCTTTGCTGCAGCAACTCACAACCTGTCTGCCCACCACTCCACTAGTGTTTCAGGGCTGCTGTCACCAAGTACTGTTGCAGAACCGAACTTGGGTCTGCTCTTCCACAGTGAAGCCAGTCTAGGGACACAGGGCTGTGGTGAAGGAAAGTAAGGTTTCCTGCGGGAGCTAAGCAAGGAGTCCAGGCAGCTTGTGCTCAGAAGACCCAAATTCACTGATGGCCTTCAGGGACAGGCGTTTAAAACCAGGGTCGGGGAGGCGGGGTGTGGGGTGTGATCGGCCCGTGGACAGTCTTCTGATTGGTTGGTAATGAGGTAATCGGGACTCAGCATCATTAGCCTTCTGGCTGCAACAGGTCTGTGGTCTCCATGCTGTGGGCAGCTTCCAGTTAACTTCTCCCACCTGGTCGGGGTTTCGTTATCCGCCAATCAGCTGAGAGGACTTAGTGCAGAATGCTGTTACCTGTCACCCCGGAGGAGGAACTGAAGCTCCCTGACTTTGTTTAATGGCTGAAGAATTTGTTGTTTTGTCTTGCTTGATAGCTTTCTTTCTGCATTGCTTTTCCCTTCTCTGATTAAATGTATTTAAAACGTTTATTAAGCTTCTTCTACAGACACGGGGCAGGCAGAGGACATGTGGTGGGGGGAGGTCAGTGCGTGGGGCATCGTCCCGGGGAGGCCCTGACGGGTCCTGCTTGGTTCCAGTCCCGTGGACTAGGGGGCTTAAAAAGAGTCATTCATTTTCTCACAGTCCTGAAGCCTGGAAGTCCGAGGTCACGGTGATGCCTTCCTTCCAAGGCCTCTCTCCCTGGTTTGGGGCTGGTCGTCTCTCCCCGTGTCTTCACACCAGTTTCACTCTGTGTGTGCCCGTGTCCGAATCTCCTCCCATAAGGACACCTGTCACATGGGGTTAGGGCCCATCCTAAAGGCCTCATTAACCACAGGCTCTTCAAAGGCCTTGTCACCCAATGCAGTCACGTTTGAGGGACTGGGCTTAGGACTTCAGCATCAGAATCAGGGAGGCTGTAATTCAGCCCAGAACAGCCACTGTCGAAGGGACCAGGTGATGCTTGTTTCAGTAGAGGTTATGGAAGCCCAGTTTCCATAAGTGTAACAGGGTCTTCCCCAGGAATGGCAAGGAGTAAGGGGAGCATGCAAAATGGGAACTAGGGGGGAAATAGCAGGATGTGCCAATTTTAAATTAAGTCAGTGGCTGCTGATGGCTTCTGTGTGGTTCCAGGGCCAGAGAGTAAGTGTTCTAGGCTTTGCAAGTCACATCATCTTTCCTGCAACTCCTGAACTGTACGTGCCATGTAAAGCAGCCATATGTAAGGACGGACATGACCACGTTCTGATGAAACTTTATTTACAGAAAAGAGGCGGAAGGTAGATTTGGCTCACAGGACAGACTTTGCCAGCCCCAGTCCTGCAGGATTCCCAATGCGAACAGTCTCTGTAGGGTGCACTGGCCTTGAGATTCCTGTTGAAACAAGAATGAGCCCGAGGCTCAGGTTTTTACATCCAACTCTCCAGAAGGGGAGTTCGCAGCGTCAGCTCGGTCCAGTGTGTAAGTGATGCAGGGATGCGAGCGGAGGAGGGTGCAGACCCCACCCCTGCAACAGACACTTCTGTGCATGAATTTCCACTCCTTTGGGTCCAGGCATGTATGTTCCTCTAAAGTGTGTATTTGTTTCTGCAAGCGACAGCTTGGCATAATGAGAAAGCAGGAACAGGATGGATAGAGAGTGAAGTTCTGTTCTGGAAAAGCAGGCTACTGGGGAGACAAGCGGGGAGTGACACCAGATCAGGGGTGGGGGGCTTCTGTAGGAGCCCCTGACCAGGGAGAAGAATGTCCCTGTCCCTCATATGATCATCTGAACACTCTGCTTCCCCAGTTTCTAGTGATGAAATGCATCTCTCAACCAAATGCGCTTTTCTAGTTTATTTTTAAGTCGGCGAAACACAAGTAGTAGTTGTTGTTGTTGCTCAGTCACTCAGCCGTGTCCGACTCTTTGCGACCCCATGGACTGCAGCACGCCAGGCCTCCCTGTCCTTCACTATCTCCCGGAGCTTGCTCAAACTCATGACCGTCGAGTCAATGATGCCATCCAACCATCTCATCCTCTGTCCTCCCCTCCTCCTCCTGCCCTCAATCTTTCCCAGCATCAGGGTCTTTTCCAGTGAGTCAGCTCTTCACATCAGGTGGCCAAAGGATTGGAGCTTCAGCTTCAACGTCAGTTCTTCCAGTGGTTTCCGTTAGGATTGATTGGTTTGATCTCCTGCTGTCTAAGGCACAAATAGATAAGTTTAATACATTTTATGGGAACAATCTTGATGAGAGTAAAAGTACTGAATGCAAATGTGAAACTTAAGTGATTGGTGATGATACTCTTTGACTATTGTAAAGATGCCAGCTTTCCTCTGTGATATTTTAGAAATTCATAGAAACCTTGAACTGCTATCAGGAGAATCGACTCAAAACTACTAAGAACGGGAATCGTCATGACACTGAGGCACCCTTAACAGTGTCCCTTACAGAACCAAAGAAGGATGCAAACAGCACTTCTTTTTTTAGAAGCAGCAATATGAAACATTTCTGAACTTGTGTGAATGGATTCAAACCCTGGAAAAACTACCATCTTTTTAAACTTGATAATTAGGGAGCTGTCGTACACCCTCCAGTGCAGTGGGATAATTCAATTTATATGACTGCTGAATCACACGCGGACTCTCCTTTGCTTTCAGTCAAATGTGTGTGTGGCCTCCAGTGGCTGTTAAAGCAGATGAGAAATGCTGCCTCTGAGCGAAGATCAGCGCTTCATGGATGTGTCTGCTGATGGTCTGATCTTTCCGTGGCTCAGCCTGCTGCGGGCGGGTCCTCCCTTGCCTCGTAGGACCCTGGCCGTTAAATGTTCTCCTGGTGTCGTGATGCTCTCTGGGCTCTCAGGCACCAAGGCCACTGGTCCCCGAGACTTAAAACAAAGACTGATTTGCCTGCTTAAGACCCCCAGCCTTGAACGCAGTCAGTAAATCTTTGTTGGTAAATAATTGCTATCGAGCAGAGTTTTAATATAAATTTATGAGTGGTGTTTTATCACAGCTTGGGGCTGCAACGGGCACTGAGTGATGGATTTCAGAAGCCACTTACATTCATTACATTAACTTTGTAAGTTATTTAAAGCTTGTATACTTAACATTGCTTTTGGCTTTCAGTGACCTCTTGGGACCAGGCAGGACTACACACAGCTAATAAAGAGATTGCAGCTGAAAAGACAATTCTACTCTTTGCTCCACTGTAGAAAGTGGTCCTTGGGCCAAGAAAGCAAGAAATGCCTGCCTGGAGTCTGATGTTGTGGTTGTAGATCATTAAAAAATCAGCCTTTCTGGGGCATCAAAGAACAAAATGGTAACAATTAGACCAGCATTTGCCATTTCCAAGTAAGAGAAGGGGAATCTGAAATGGGAGGAAGCCCATCAATTTCTTACTGTGCAAACAGGCCAAAGATGTTGAAAGCTTTGCAGTTGGTCTGGAGGGTGAAATGATTGACAGGGAGGCGGCATTAATGCGTCTGGTTTTGAGCACAGACTACTGCTTCTGGCTCTTGTGCCGCAGTGGTTATCTGCTGCCAGGGATCAACTCACATCAGAGTGGTTTAAAGCAGTAGCCATTTTCTTATTGCTCATGATTCTGTGGGTCAGGAATCTGGACCTGGGATGTTGGAGACAGCTCATCTCTGCCCACAAAATGCCTTCTAGGGCTGGGATGCCCATGGTGATTCCATCACTTGTATCAGTGTATCAGCAGACGTGGCTCCTGTTGGCAGGGGGTTGATGCCTACTGGTCAGTGACAACTGTCCCATACATGAGACCCACATTCTTCCTGTGTGGTCTCAGGGTCTCTGCCTCTCTGTGTCTCTGTCTTCCTAGCAATATGGTCCAGTTTCTTTTAAGGATATGCTGGGGCTCCCAAGGGCATAAAAACAGGAGCATGTTAGGCCTCCTTCAGGCTTTGGCCAGAATAATAGCATCACTTCCAGCACATTCTATTGGTTAAATTGAGTCTGGGGTCCCGGGACGACACAGCAAGCTGGGTTTTTGAGGGTCATCTTTGTAGACTTGACTGCTTCAGTCTGCCCTCGCAGCTGCAAAACACCCTCACCCTGATTCACAGGGTCTCATTCCGTATGGCATCAGGCTTCCATCCAAGACTGTCACCCACGTCAGGTATGCATGTAGATGAGGCTCCTGGGGTAGAATCCTTTCCGTCTGAGGACCAGGTACTCAAGAGATAAGTAATGTTCCACATATGCACATTCACACGGTACTGATACACAGGAGCTGATGCCTTATTCCCAGAAGGAGAGGGACCGGACACCTGTAGCTGTTTCTCATCCCCAGTTCTGAACCCAGCCGGGCACCCAGTCTGCCCTTCTCTGGGCAAGGGGATGTTATGCTCCCAGGGGCATCCTCCTGGGTCCTGGTCTCTGTCTGAGTCGACCTTCCTCCTCCATAACTAGTGGCCTGTGTTCATAGCTACGTAGCTTCCTCAGCCTGCTTCCTGCTGTACTTGGGTTGGAAGCCCAGAACCTCTTTTCATTTTGAACCTTCTCTGTGCTTTTTAGTCCAAAGTGGTGTAATTCCTTAAAAAAAAAAAAAAAAAAACCTCATGGGTGTCTTTTGTATCAAATTACAAATTCTGTCCATTAGACAAAGGCCAGTCTACACATCCCTGTCTCTGATCCACAGGTCTTCTCTAACATGAAGGGCCTACCTTAAATCTTTCTGAGTTCTGGAGAAAGGGGTCTGAATGACACACCTTGGTGGTGTCTATATTTTAAAATCACATCTCCTGGCATTCAGGGCTTCCCTGGTGGCTCAGATGGTAAAGAATCTGCCTGCCATGTGGGAGACCCCGGTTCGATCCCTGAGTCAGAAGATATGCTGGAGAAGGGAATGGCAACCCACTCCAGTATTCTGGCCTAGAGAATCCCATGGACAGAGGAACCTGGCGGGCTACAGTCCATGGCGTTGCAAAGAGAAGGACACGGATTAGCAATGAACAATTTCAGTTTTCACTCCTAGCATTCTCTGGATTCGATCTTTAATCTGAGGCCAGTTCCTATTCTCAGGGGTTTCTGCTAAAGAAGAAGCTGGGGCTGAGAAGACCGTTTTTCTCATGGTCTGGACCAGCAAGGTTTTGAAATCAGAAATATTTTTTCTAAGTCTGCTTGAAAACTACCTTGAATTCCTCTTCCTCCTCCCAAACTCAGCTGAGCAGGTAGTGTGTTTGGCATTCTGCTCTTAGCCAGGTCCATCCAGGGGTTCACTGGGCGCCCTGGCTATGCTGCACCTTCCCGCAGGGAGCAGATCTGCTAACTGCCCATCCCGCCAGTGCCCACGTCGGCCCCCTTTCTCCAGCCTCAGGGAGCATCTTCCTCACGGTCCTCCCAGCTACTTCGTCCCCCCAGCCTCGATCTGCTGCCTGCTTCCAAGCCAGTGCTACGTGTTTTTGACTTTTGTTACTGAAGTGCCAGATGCTACTTCTGTTTTTCTAATCTGTTTGTGCATAGGGCTTCCCTGGTAGCTCAGACGGGAAAGTGTCTGCCTGCAATGCCGGAGACCTGGGTTTGACCCCCGGGTTGGGAAGATCCCCTCGAGGAGGAAATGGCTACCCACTCCAGTACTCTTGCCTGGAAAATTCCATGGACGGAGGAGCCTGGTAGGCTACAGTCCATGGGGTCGCAGAGTCAGACACGACCGAGCAGCTTCACTTCTTCATGTGCATAGTACTCTCCTCCAAGACTTGTGTCTGTTAGTGGCTCAGTCGTGTCGGGTTCTTTGTGACCCCATGGACTGTAACTCGCCAGGGTCTTCTATCCATGGAATTTCCAGGCAGGAATACTGGAGTGGGTAGCCATTTCCTCCTCCAGGGGATCCTCTCCAACCCAGGGATCAAATCCAGGTCTCCTGCATTGCAGGCAGATTCCTTACCATCTGAGCCACCAGGGAAGCCCAAAACTTAATGATTTGAAAAAAGCTGTTATTATTTCTCATAATTCTGTGGCTCAGGACTATGGACAGAGCACAGTGTGGCTTCTTGGTTGGAGCTCCCCAAAGCAGAAGCTGTCAGAGTTTCTTTAGATTTAAACCCAATGTAGGGAGCATCACTTCACTGCTGCTGGGTAAGTTGAGTCTCAGGCATCCCCCAGTCAGTGTGGGATAATTCACACAGGGGCAGGAATAACACAAAGCCTGGTGCAAATGGAAGTTATCTTGAGAACAGCTACCAGGCTGGCTGTGTGCCCTGGGTAAGCTACATACCCTCTGTGTGCCTCAGTGGCCTCGTCTGTAAAATGGGGATAATCAGAGTAATTACCAGCAGGTGGTCATAAGCTTTTGGGGGGGGGGGGGCGGGGTAATTCTTAACTTGTGAGGCTCTTAAAGCAGCATCTGGCTCACAATGAGCCCAATATTGTTTTGAAATAAAATTTTTTTTAAAACAGACGCATAAGCCATACAGGAGTCAAATAAAACATTAACCATAATTGACATCTACACTGGGGTCGATGGTCAGTGAGAAACAGTCTGAAGCAGGAAATCGTTTTTACATGTACAAAAGTGGCATCTGAAAGATAGACCGAGGATACATTTTGACATTCTGCCGTGCGGTTTTGCCCTGGGTCACGCAGGATCAAAGGGACTTAGGATCAGCAGGACTGTCTACGCTCGCCGAGGGTTCTGCCCGCCCGCTTGTCTCTGGCAGAGCGCCTTCCGGCCTCTGTCATCTTCTAGCTGGTGGGATCACGGCTTCACGTCCTTCAAAAGTTTAAAATGAACTATTTTTAGGGTTTTCCTTTTCCTTGGCGCTTAGAGTAGAAAGTGTGTGAGTTCGGGAAGGCAGAAGCACAGGGGGATCCAGTCTAGGGGCTCAGCCAGATGCAGTGAAGGGCTTCCTGGCATGTTTGAGCATTGTGGTTCACTGGTAGAAGTTTGTCCTAAAGGGAGGCTATGGGTTCTCCCCCTTTGGCACTTTGGGGGATCCTGACTGTGTTCAGAGGAGAACAAACCCTGTCAGAGCACTGGAACCTTTTGCTTCCAGAGTAGTTGGGGGCTAAGACCAGGCTTGGCTGTGTAGCTGTGATATCTTACTGGACATCTGTAGCAACTAGCCTTGGTCCCTTGAAGTCAGGGTATGCTGGGACAGGCTCTGCTCCAGACTTTCAGACCAACCCCCCCGCCCTTCCGCGCCGTCTCTGCTTACCCATGGACTCCTGCTCAGGCAGCTCAAGGGATCTAGACCAGTGGGCCCACTGTCCACAGGGATGCTCAAGCAGGGTGGCCCCACGCAGGGATCCTGCACAAAAGTTCATCTAGCAGATTTGGGACTGAATGTTTCACCTTTCAGAGCCTCTTGAGATTCTGCTATTCTGTGATTCCCACTTGATACAAATTACTCTTTAAAAATCAGTGTTCAGAATTAATTTAAGAAAGAAAAAAAAAATAGAAGCAACAGGAAACACGTCTTGAATCCACTGAAGCTGTTTCCTGAGTCTCCTCATTTGAAGTCCAACTGAACCTCTGATTACACGAGTTCGTCCTGCCTGCTGCCTCCGAAGCCCTAGCTTTCTACCGTAATTCATCAAACAGCTCGCCTCCCATCATGTTTTTCAGGATGGGGCTCTCTTCATTATTTACGGAGAGACCACCGAACATGCTGGTTTCTCCTGGTGTCGTGGCTGACCTTTACTAAAGGTTCACATGGATATGTGCACAAGTGGACCCTGACGTCTAGAGCTGTGGGCATTAATCCAGGACTCCCCTTCCAGGAAGTGAAAGGCCGTGGATGGCCGTTGTCTGGGTGATAGGATGGCGGTCCCATGTGGCCTGCTGTGAGTCCAGCGCCTTGGTCCAGACTCCGCTGCTGCCTTCTGCTGACTCTTGGCACGAGGTCACAAACACAGAGGGGCCTGCGTCTGACCTGCGCATGTGTTGGGCTTGGCCTGAATTACACGCAGATAGTGTATAATCCATTGCCGACATTCTACAATAAGGAGCTGTCCCTAAAGCTCCAGTTTTTCTCTCTCTTGACTCATCATGAGATCTGGAAACGTAGACACAAACTCTGCGTTCCCTGCACAGTTCAGGGAGGCGGTTCCTGGAAGGGTGGCCTCACTGGGCCTCGGTGAGCCTCCATCAGGAGATCTGACCTTCTCCACTCGCAACAGCCCTGACCACCCCTTCCTGGAATTTTTTAGTAGCCTTGAGATGTGCTTCCATAAATTCCTCATTGCGGTCTCCCCTCTCTCAAGGACACTCAGTGTTTAGGACATTCTCAGGGTACTCTTAAGATTCAGCAAACAGAAACTTCTTCCCCTGGGTCCACGTGCAGTAGATTTTAGGGGGCACATTTGAATCTTCCTGTTAGGAGGGTGCTTGTCATTTCTTTCATTGTGTGAATATGAAATACCAGTACCAATCGGCCACCGCCCCTCAGGAGTGGAATCCGACCTGAGTGACCTGAGGATCCTGGATGACCCGCCGCTCTTGGGTTGGGGATTTGTGCCAGGAGAGAAGGACCTGGTGCTTTGGGACTGAAGGCTTTGGGCTGAGCCATGGCGGGGACACTGGTAGGCTCGACCGCGGTGGTCATTTCCAGGTCTGAACTTAGCAGCCCGCAGTGCTAACAGCAGGAGTGGAGAGGGCAGGGTGGCTGATCCCATCACTTCCCATCAGCTAATGAGCGCCCTCACCTCTGTGGTCAGAGTTCACGTCCGAACCAAGGGAGCAGTAATAGCAGCAGCCCCTGCCTTGCTGCTGACGGGGGACGAGTGAGCGAGAGAACGCGCGACGATGCTTAGAAATGCGTCAGCACGTGCTCAGGCCACTTAAAGAATCGTGCACCTTACCTGGTCCCCCTCTGCCCAGACTGGCATCCGGGCGGCCCCGACGTGTGTGTACGTGTGAAGTGAGGAGCCAGGCAGCCACTCGGTCAGTCCCCACCTGGTGTCTGACGGGGGGAATGATAAACCCAGCTGGGGCCAAGACTGAAGGACAGAAATGAGACTCGGAGCACACCAGAGTGGTCTTCAGGCCTGCTGAATTCTGCAGTGTTTGAATAGTGCAGGTAATCAGAGATAATCCTCTGAGGTGAACCACGGGGTTTATTTAAGATTGTAAAGATTTGGATTTTTTTTTTTTTTAGCAAGATATTGTTTTCCTAGCACCCAATAAATTGCCTAATTTAAGTCCCCAGAAAACTATGATGTCCCCTCTTCACTTGGCCTCCTGGTGAATTGTCCCTTTATTCCCTCAAGAAAGGAGTCTTCATTCCCCTCACGAGGCCGTGCAGGACTTGCTCCTGAAAGTGCCCCGAAGACGGCCTGAGGACTCCTGTGTGTCCCTCTTCACGGAGCCCCGGAGTGGGACCTTCGGCCTGTCTTGCATTTGAGGAAGAAAGGAAAAGCTTTCTGAGGAGGACCTCCTTGGTGGTCCAGTGGCTGGCTCTGCACTCCCAACACGGGGGGCACAGGTTCGATCCCTGGTCAGGGAACTAGAGCCCACGGCTGCAGCTGAGACCCGGCACAGCCAAATGAATAAATGAATGAATATAGTAAAATATCTTTAAAAAGAAAAGGCTTTCTGAAACACCAGGGCAGCTCTTAGCCAATGATAACACACAGTAACCCTGGCCCCTGGTATTGCTGGAATTCCATCTGAAATGGAGGGTGGGAAAATGTGAGCCTACAGAAGAACTTGTTTATATGTGTGTGTGTGTGTGTGTGTGTGTGTGTATAATTTTATTTGGCTTTTTAAAAATGTGTATAATTTTGTTTATTTATTTGGCTGTAGTGGGTCTTGCTGCTACTCACGGGCTTTCTCTGTTTGCAGCGGGCAGGCTCCTCATGGCGGCGGTGGCTTCTCTGGTTTCGGATCAGGGGTTAGTCTGGGGCACACGGGCTTCAGTGCCTGTGGCGCGTGGCATCTAGAGTGTGGGCTCAGTAACTCTGGGTATGCAGGCTTGCTTTCTCCATGGCACGTGGGAGCTTCCCAGACCAGGGGTCGAACCAGTGTCCCCTGCATCAGCAGGTGGGTTCTTAACCACCACACCACCAGGGAAGTCCCTGTGTCAGACTTTGTTAGGCTAAGTTTTAAAATCGTAGAAATCCCACTGGGGGGGGACATTTAATGATGTTAGGTGGTTGCTTTTTCATCGCCACTAATTCACTGTCACTAATTGAGACCCCATATACACACTAGTTCTTACTGTGCCCTGAAACCTGTATCACCTCCGATGGTAGCTAACGTTTTTCTGTGGAGCTCGTTCGCTTTGTTGGTCTCAGTGCCCTGTTTGGTTTATATAGGATTAGATTCCAAGAAATCCAGGTCTGCAGCTTTATGTCATGTGCTTATTTAAATAAGAACTTGCAAAAAAAATGATCTTCCAAAGGTTTACTTGTTAGTTGCCTCAAAGTCTGAAATGTTTTCCCTCAGAAACAATAAACTTTGTGGTCAGAGTCCCCAGGTGGCTCAATTCAGTTCAGTTCAGTTCAGTTGCTCAGTTGTGTCTGACTCTTTGCAGCCCCACAGACTGCAGCATGCCAGGCCTCCCTGTCCATCATCAACTCCCAGAGTTTACTCAAACTCATATTCATTGGGTCGGTGATGCCATCCAGCCATCTCATTCTCTGTCATCCCCTTCTCCTCCTGCCTTCAATCTTTCCCAGCATCAGGGTCTTTTCCAATGAGTCAGTTCTTCGCATCAGGTGGCCAAGGTATTGCAGTTTCAGCTTTAGCATCAGTCCTTCCAATGAACACCCAGGACTGATCTCCTTTAGGATGGACTGGTTGGATCTCCTTGCAGTCCAAGGGACTCTGAAGAGTCTTCTCCAACACCACAGTTCAAAAGCATGAATTCTTCAGTGCTCGGCTTTCTTTAATCCATTATTTGGCCATAAAAAAGCAATGTCATAATACTGGGAAACGGACTCAATGAACATGAGTTTGAGCGAACTCCAGGAAATGGTGAAAGACGGGGAAGCCTGGCATGCTGCAGTCCATGGGGTCACAAATGCAATAGGCTTCTGCAGTCCATGCAAAAAAAAAAAAAAAGGCCTTCTTGGTTGTTTCTTGTACTTTGGTTCCTGGTTGATAGAATTAGGAGGTGAATGGGGGCTGGTAAAAGTTCTCCGGAGGCCTCACCTCCTTAGGGTGTCAGACTCTGTCTCAGACTGACTGTTTTCTCTCTGCCTCCATCTGGGTGAATTAACCCGCGTTAGTCTTAGTCTTTCTCGGCCATACTGATGATCGCGGGCTTCTCCTTGTCTTGGCTGTGCTGGCTGTCATCGCGGCACGCGGGCAGGCTTCTCTCGCTGTGGGGCACAGGCTCCAGAGCACGCGGGCTCAGCAGTCCCAGTGTGCTGGCTTCTCTGGTTCTGGTGCACCTGGGCTCAGTTGCTCCAATGCATGTGGAATCTTAGTTTCCCGACCAGGGATCAAACCCACGTCCCTGCTTTGGAAGACGGATTCTTAACCACTGGACCCCAGGGAAGCCCTGATCACATTAATAAGTGAGCAGCAAGAGGAAGAGCAAGGAGGGAGGTTCTCCTGTTCCCCTTCATTTCTGTGGACGGGAGTTAGACAAATCCAGATGTGAAAGCTCAAGTTTAAAACTGACTTGATTAGGAGGGCGTGGGGCTTCCCTGGTGACTCAGATGGTAAAGAATCTGCCTGCAATGCAGGAGACCTGGGTTCGTTTCCTGGGTTATGAAGATCCTCTGGAGAAGGGAACAGCAACCCACTCCAGTATTCGTGCCTGGAGAATCCCATGGGCAGAGGAGCCCGGCGGGCCACAGTCCATGGTCACACACAGGCAGACACGGCTGAAGCAACTCAGAACACGTGCGTGCAGGAGGGCCTGAAGCCCCAACAGGGAGAGAGAAAGTGCAGACTCAAGGTGCTGGGCCTGGCAGAGCTCAGGCTGCCTCCGGTTTTCTTCACTCAAGAAAGCCTAGAAATGAGACAGAAGGTTTGCTGGGAACTGGTAGTAAAAACAAGAGCAAATTCTCATCAGTCATCTAAGGAAGACTGGATTAAATATACTTGTGTGTCGGTTTCAAGTGTTGAATGGTTTTTAAGAAGCTCTAATATGATTTCATTAAAAATGGATTAAAGTAAATTATACACAGTTCATCTGTTAAATGCCATTGCTAAGTTTGCAAATGGAATTTCATTTTTAATAAATTAAGATCTGAAGTGAAAAACTGTAAAACAAAATGTTCTTATTTGTAAATATCGTAAAGGAAGAATATGGTTAGTGTCTTATTTTTAGAAAAGGAAATTTACAGTCCTTTTTAATACCTTTAGGAGCTGCATGTGCTTACAGCTTAGTTATAGGAAAAGGTATGATATATCACATCACAATGGTTTGTATTATATTGGTTGAACCAATGGCACATTTTAGCACTCGTTAATGTCACAATATTAAGTTCTGCACTCACATACACAAAAGGAAATTGGTTGGATGTATATATATTTTTTGGAAAAGAAAGGGGAAAACTGAATGACCAAGCCAAAAATAAGTGTCATTTCCATTTTAAGATGGCAAAGGGAAAATGGAAGTTCACCAATTTAAAAGTTACCTATGTGCCTACTCTTTTTTAAAATACGTACGCAGGACTTGATGGTTTATGTTAACTTCCGCCTGTCTTCTTTTTCGCTTGTAGGGCATGCTGCTGAAGCGCAGTGGCAAGTCGTTAAACAAGGAATGGAAGAAGAAGTACGTCACCCTATGTGACAACGGGGTGCTGACCTACCACCCGAGTTTACATGTGAGTGTCGCTCCCGTGGAGAAGTTAGAGGCACTGGGCTGTGGGGGCACGGGGGGGTCCACGCACAGTCAAGCCTTTCAGCTCCGTTGGAGGTTAAAGTACCGTTTTATTTTATTTTAGATTATTCCTTTTTCTAATTAGTAAAATTTACTTTTAAACCAAAATGAGTATTTTCTAATATTATGAATTTTACATCTTATTATAATACGAACAGAATGAAAGTTACTTTCTTAATAGAGCATTCCTTTAATAGTATGTAGTCTTCCTCTTTCCCAAATTAAAGATTTTGCCTTAAATTCTATTTTGATATTATATGTCAGTGTTCTTTTAGCTAATTTTTTTTTAACAGAATAACCCTTTATTTTCAGTCTGTATGGTGTTCTTATAGTAGTTCTTTTTTTTTTTTCCTTTTTTTTTTAAGTAAAGTAGTATTTTAAATGAGAGTAAAAGACAGGAACAAATAGTCAAAGAGAAAAGAGAAATCTATCTGAAAATCTAGACTAAAAGGAAACAACTACAGCAAGTCTACACACAAACAAGCTCCATTCTGAGGGTGAAATCACAAGCCCAGGTTGTTCGTGAGTCCTACAGAGTTAGCCCAGGTACCCAGCTGACACGATCGACCTACAGTACTGTACGCTAATAAGTTTATGGGCTTCCCAGGTGGCTCTGGTGGGAAAGAATCTGCCGGCCGATGCAGGAGACGCAAGAGACGCTTGTTCAGTTTGGGTTGGGCAGATCCCATGGAATAGGAAATGGCAACCCACTCCAGGATTCTTGCCTGGGAAATTCCAGGGGCAGAGGAACCTGGCAGGCTACAGGCCATGGGGTCACAAAGAGTCGGACACGATTCAGCACCATAGGTTTATAATACTTTTCTCCAAAAAATACATAAAAAACACAATGAGAAAAGCATTTTTAATCCTACAGTACAGTACCTTGGAAAGCACAGTGATACAGAACAACAGCTGGTACCTTCTCTGTAGTACCAGCGACATCAAGCTGCTCCCACGCTTGCTCCCAGACGTCCTGGGCCTGAAATAAAGATGCTGCGCTGCCGTCCTCTCCACAGTACTGCGCAGTAAGGTACACAAAAGCGCAACCACTTGTAGGGGACGAACGCGTGTGACAACGGACACCAGACACGTGGGCCAGGAACGTGACTGCACATGTGAACACCCAGTCGCATCTTAGAAAGTCCGCAACTGGACGGTTCTTTTGTAGGGAACCCACTGCGCACTGAAACCCAGGGTCAGCCTGAGCCGCTGAGAACAACAAAACCAAGGGTTGAACGCAACTCGTGTGTCAGAGTCAGTTTTTATTGTCCGCCAAGAACGCACGCCAGTTTGTAAGGCAGGTTCGTTTCCTCTGTGTAATGACATCTCTTATCCTGGTGATTTATATAAGGTAGAGGAAAAGACACGTGATTTCATTATTAGGAGAAATGTAGACGTCCTACCCATGGGGAGCTCTTTAGGAAAGCTTTGGTAAAACCTGAAGACAGTCGTTGCGGCTCTCCCAGACAACACATTCCATGAACCCTGCGTGACGTTGATCTGCCTTCACGTAGGTGTATGTGTAGATTAGAATATATATAGTATTAGGTGGTCATTTGACTACATCATTGTTAAGCACAACAACGTTAAGCTTTTAATTTTAAGTACTTTTTGAAAATTGCACTGTGATTAATGAGAAGTTAAAGATAAACATACCGAAGAAAATGTACTTCTCCCAGATATCCCCTAAGAAACGTGAGTGCTCACATTTTGAGGTGTATCCTAGCCGTGTCTACAGTCTATGCCTTTTCCTTCCACTGGCCTGCAGCCCGCTCGTGCACACGGCGTGTTCCCTGCTCTGCTAGACGATGCCAGATCTCAGGCCCCTGCCCATGTCAGCAAGCACGCCTGTATGCCACCATCTTAATAGTTACATAACATTCCTCCTGCACATGTCCCCCAGCGGACTGAACCGACATTTGGCGAGCCAACTTACTTTCTCAGTGATGTTTACCATTGTGAGTCACTCTGATCAGCGTCCTCATTTGACACCTCTGTGCCCACATCTGTGTCCTGCAGACACATTCCCAGCCATAGCCTTCCTGAGTTGAAGAGGGTATGCTTCTATGGGCTCTGGGTATGGAATGCCAAATTCTAGGAAAGACTGTATCAGTTCATCTCCTCTGGCTTTTTCCCCCGCTGTACTCTCAGGAACATTTACCTTTGTTAAAAAGAAAACACCTTTTCAGTAGGATAAATAGCAAATGGTATCCTCACTGTGTGACTTGCTGGCTGGAGTGAATTTGCTTCCAGGGCTTCCCTGGTGGCTCAGCTGGTAAAGAATCTGCCCACAATGGGGGAGACCTGGGTTTGATCCCTGGGTTGGGAAGATTCCCTGGAGAAGGGAAAGGCTACCCACTCCAGTATTCTGACCTGGGGAATTCCATGGACTGTATAGTCCACGGGGTTGCAAAGTGCTGGACATGACTGAGTGACTTCCACTTTGACTTTCATAGTCCTTGCAGGTACCTGGAGTGGCTGTGTTCTAGTCCTAAGTTGTCAGGAGCTACTGATCCCCAGTGACTGAGTTAGCCCGACATTCTTTGGTTCCAAACAGGAAGAGGAATTACCTTTTGGAAAGCCTTTGCAGTAGGACGGTAAACAGATGGTATCCTCACCGTGTCAGTTATTGGCTGGGGTGAACCATCGTTTTCCCTCTTCTCTTCCAGCAGGGGCTTCCCCTTTCTGAACTGGGCTCAAAAGCAAGTGTGTCTTTAGGCCCCTCTGCATGTTCCTTCTGTTGGTGGGGAAGCTTTCACGCTTCACCAGTAGGTAGGCTTTTGAGATACACACTTCTTCTTGGACTGAGGAGACTCCTTGTGCTGATTTATTGGGGTTATTTGGGACATAGAGTCAGGCTGCTTCCCCAGTGGCCTAAACCAGAGACTTAACACTATCCCGCGAGGCCTGCCTGTGACTATCATGCCCCCATCTGGGTCTTTGGGGTTCTTTCTCCAAAGCTGCTCCATCAACGGGGAGGTGCCTTTTCCCGGGCATAGTTCTTCCTAAAAACCCCATCAGAGAACAGAACCTAATTATGGACCCGTTTGCTCTGTTCCTTGGAGGGAGACGTGCAGTCACAGTCTCCTTGCTGGTCTCACTGACCTGTAGAAAGTGAGCTCTGATGGGTGACGCCTCTCCAGTCACATTCCAGTCTCCTGCTGAGCCCCTCAGAGGGGCCTTGGCGGCTTCTTGTCAAGGGGGAAGGATGGTGGCAACAGGAGATGGTTCTGGAATGTTCCTGCGGGAGGGCCGATACTCCCTTACTTTTCATCTCTACCTCTTGATGATATGGTTGCCATCTGTTCTTCAGAAGTTCTCCCGCACAGGCTGCTTCTCGTGATGGTCCTCAGTGCCATGTTTTCTTTTTTTTTTCCCTATGTATGTATGGATATTATTGGAATATAGCAAAGGAGCAGAGTGGGGCTTTATAATTCTATGGCAGGCAAGAGCCATTGTCATATTAAAGTGCAATTCGGTTAATGCAGGTCTCCTGGGAGCTGCAGTGCTGATGCAGGTAGACAGTTCCCTAAGGAAGTGGCTTAATCTGGTGGTGACTTTGAATTACTAGACCACACAGAGATGTCATGACTTTCATTGTAATCCTTCGTAGAGTCTGTTTTCACAACCAAACTTTGGGTGGACATTTAGAGGGCTGTGAGTTTCGGGTATATTTCTTGGCAGGTAGCTGGAATGTTCTAGTCTAAGGTGTTGGGAACCACAGATGCCCAGTATCACTTCCCCAGGGGCTCAGTAGCAAAGAATACGCCTGCAGTGCAGAAGATGCAGGAAACGTAGGTTCAGTCCCTGGTTCAGAAAGATCCCCTGGAGGAGGGCATGGCAACCCACTCCAGTATTCTTGCCTGGAGAATCCCATGGACAGAGGAGCCTGGTGGGCTGCAGGCCATGGAGTCACAAAGAGTCAGGCATGAATGAGCGACTGAACCCACACAACAGATGCCCCGTGGCTGAGTTAGTCCTGTGCGTTCTTTGGTCCCAGATGGGAAGATGTACCAAGGGTATGTCCAAGGGCAGAATCCTGACTTCCCTTAATAAGAAATTCGGGAGCATTCAGATGTAGCGCTAATTTAGGTCCCAAAGGTCTACATCGTGGAGAATGGCCCAGTTATTCGAGTCTGGAAAACCTCAAAAGGGGATGGAACCGAACTATCTCCGATACCAGTCACACTGTCACACTGGCTTCTAAGGTAAGATGTATTATGGCAGAAAGACCACTAAGTTCATTGGCCACTTGTGCTGAATGCCTAAGGGGTTCAGTATAGGGGAACTCTTGCCCAAGTTGGTAGCTTCCGATTTCCATACTGTCCATCATCCACCTCTTACTGGTCACAGAGCAGGGGACCTACATTGCTGTCAAGTAGCAGATCCTACAACCCGTTACTTTGCTGGGAGTCACAAGAAAGAACCTGGCTTAACAGTACGACATTTTCAGACAGAGTTTTCTACAGAGGTTGTGGTTGTCCTCGATGGACTACCCGTGCCAGGTACCCTGTACCCTCCTAACTTTTGATGATGAGATGGTTTATATATCAGAAAGGAAGCTGGCATGCTTTTATGAGGGCAGAATTTTAATCAGGTAATTAATACTCTGATAATAGGGAGGTTGGGGGTCGAGAGCAATTAGGCTTAAGATGCATCAAACGTAAGATTCAAACAGATGTTAGGCGGGCCTGCAGCAGCCCCAGCAGCCCCTTCAAAATCAGCATTTTCCTGTTGCCCTGGCGCTCTCTTCCTGCTGGGACATTTTATTTCCTGTGCCCACATGCACTGCTCAGGGCTCCATCAGCCTGGACTCTGACTCCACCACTGGTCACCTCGGACGTGATGCCCTGTTAAACCCAAGAATCTGGGGCCCTTTGCATAGGAGGAAGATGAGGGCAAGCGTAAAGGACTGAATCTAGTCATATGGAAAATGGCCAGCGTGCTGGATTGTCATACTGCAGTCAAATGCATCACCTGCAGGGTGTGGCCTGCCTCGGAGAGCGTGGTCTGCAAGGCCGGACACCCCCTGATCTGATCTGAGCTGATCTAGGGCTCCTGTGTTAGCCAGTTTAAAGTCACAGTGCTCCACAGCAAGAGACGTCACCGCATTGAGAAGCCTGGGCACCACAGCTAGAGAGTAGTTTCTACTCGCCCCAACTGGAGGAAGCCCGAGCAGAGCAGCGAAGACCCAGGACAGCCAAAAATAAAAATAAATAAAATTTTAAAAACAAATGAAGCCCCAGATGACCACACTGACCAGTGCTGCTGGACAGGGCCGCCCCACACGCCCTTCCTACCCCTGCCTTGCCGTATTGCCCTCCCATCGGCTCCCCGGGCTGCCGGAGATGGTGGTTTGCTCAGACATCTGCTTAGACAAGATGCTCCAGCAGCATTGGGTTCTACCTTTAGCTGACTTTGGGTGCTCTGGAAGCAGGAAGCTGACCATTTCCTAATTTGCTAAAAAAATAAAAAATCCACACAGCTATTGTATTTTTAAAATGTCTTCATTGGATGCCCTTAAAAAAAAAAAAAAATCTCCCGGAAGAGGTCATTTGTATCCTCGAGGGAAACAGATATGGTTTCCTTATTTCACAGGTGTCCGTGGAAGTGTTTATGAAAAGATCATCCTTTGGACAAGTTTCAGTCCCAGCAGGCGTCTCACACAGGCTTATTGTTGCTATTGTTCAGTCGTGTCTGACTCTTTGTGACCCCATGGACTACAGCACTCCAGGCTTCCCTGTCCATCACCAACTCCTGGAGTTTGCTCAAACGCATGTCCATTGAGTCGGTGATGCCATCCAACCGTCTCATCCTCTGCTGCCCCCTTCTTTTGCCCTCAGTCTTTCCCAGCATCAGGGTCTTAATCTAATGAGCCAGTTCTTCGCATCAGGTGGCCAAAATATTGGAGCTGCAGCTTCAGCATCCGTCCTTGCAATGAACACTCGGTTAATTTCCTTTAGGACGGACTGGTTTGATCTCCTTGCGGTCCAGGGGACTCTCACAGGTTGGTGGGGTAGAAAACAAACCCAGCCTTTGGACAAAACAAGCAGTGGGTGCCTGACCCCAGCTGTGCACCCGCTTGTGGAGGCCTAGCAGAGCAACATGCTCTTGGAAACCGTGGCTTCAGAAACAGGCCGCCAGCCGTGAAACCGGGGGTCCTCAGCTTTGCAGCAGGCAGTGGGTTTGGGGTGAGGCCGAGCCTCCCGAGTGCTCGGGATGGGTCAGCTGCCAGGGAAGCTCCTGCCGATGGCCTCCCTGGATGGCCGGGCCCCGTCATAACTCGCGTACCCGAGATGAATAGCTCATGGCCTCAGGTGGTGGCCCCGTGACATCGCCCCCAACCAGTCACCGTGGCTTCAGTTTCCCCTTCCTCCGTCAAATCCTCTCCCAACCACGTCTTCTTCCCAAGAAGTCTGCTGAGACTTGTCTTTCCATGTCTCACCCCGAGACGCATCCTACAACAGATTATTTAGGAGCCCCAAGTCCTTGGTCCCTCTGACACGCAGCTCGGCCTCATTCTGGAACTTACTCAGCACAGGCGTCCCTGAACCTTCCCTGACCTCAGCTAGATGTCGTTGAAGGAAGCGTTTTTACCCCAGGCATGTTTCCTGTTGTTGAAAACCCAAAACAGTCCTCCTAGGGAGAAGAGACCCTCTCAGAGCAGTGGAATAGAATCACCAACACGTGGCCAGGTCATAGGAGTGATCGTCTGGGAATTAGAGGGAAAACTGACCAAACATGGATCCTACCCAGATGGAAACCGTTCCCTACAAGTTGATACCAGCGATACCTCTGGCCCCCAGATTTGTTGACTCTGTGCTCCGGGGAGTCTCAACCCTACCCTTCGCCCACTGCGACACCCCCTGGCCTACTCTGCCCTTCCCCAGAGTCTCGGGAACTGTCGGCAGTGGCTGGCTTGGCCTGCCGGGGTCCACCTCCCTCCTACAGCATGGGTAGAGAGGGGGAGATGTGAACACAGGCGGGAGAGGGAATGGTGGATTTCATCCTAGGGCTTCCTAAAGGTCGGTGGTTCCTGCACTGCGGGTGGTTGCTTCGGGAGCGGGGGCAGGGTGGGGAGGGCTGTGGGAGCCCGCACGCCCATGGCGTTGCCTCCATAACCTACTGCGCGTGCCCCTGGCCTGTGGCGGAACCTCTCGTGAAGCATCAGCTCCCGTGTCCTTCCCCTTCTGCACGGGGTCAGGCTCTGCTGCTTCTCAGCATGCCTTTTAAGGTAGACCCTGAGAAACTGGCCAGACGGCATCTGCTCGGGAAACCCAGAGAGAGAGTCCGTTCGCTCCAGGGGATGTGTGGTAGTATTATCTTCTTAAGATCATTTGAGACTCTTCAGAGTGTGTGTGTCCAAAAATGCCACCAAGAACTCTTAGCAAATGGAGGCTCCTGGAGTCAGTCGGAGCCCCCCACCCCAAGATTGATGCTGGTGGGTGGGATGAGTCTCATGGTAAGACAAAAAACTGGATTCAGAAAACAAAGCAGTTGATTTGATTCCTTTCTTTCTCAAGAGTACTGTTATTAAATAGAACCTGGAATGATGCTGTTATTAAATGGAACCTAGAACACAGTTTAGATAGCACGTGAGGAACTCAGCCAAGGTAACGAAGCTGCTTTGGCTTTGTCGGCACTCGGAGTCGATTGTCCAACTGCCCTGGTTTGCCCTAATATGCGGGATGTTCGGTGCCAAAATGCAGGAAGCCCCAGGGAACTGGGACAGGTTGGTCACCTGCCTTTCAGGACTGACCAGCTTCACTGCTCCTTCATCTACACGTGGCATTTTGCACAGACAACCCTAAATATGTAAATAAGACTGAAATAGTAAAAAGCAAGCTGTTGACTTCTGCTGCGGCCCCGTGGTCTGTATTTTTTTTTTCATGATTTCATTATTATGTATTTATTAAAGATGAAAATTCAGATACAGAAAGGAAGAAAGGCAAATAATTTTTTTCTTTCTTAA
The DNA here is from genome assembly GCF_019320065.1 of Cervus canadensis. NCBI lineage: Eukaryota > Metazoa > Chordata > Mammalia > Artiodactyla > Cervidae > Cervus > Cervus canadensis. Next base: position 109,858,439 of record NC_057387.1, read on the forward strand.
AAAGTTATTTTAATTTGAGGATAATTACTTTACAATACTGTGATGATTTTTGCCATACATCAACAAAAATCCACCATGGGTACACATGTGTCCCCCGTCCTGTACCCTCGCCACCTCCCTCCCCACTCTATCCCTCTGGGTTGTCCCAGAGCACTGGCTTTGTGTGCTCTGCTTCGTGCATTAAACTTGTACTGGCCATCCATTTTACATATGGTAATGTATATGTATCAATGCTGTTCTCTCAAATCATGTATTTTTTTTTTTTGATTCTCTGAAGACCTATGTAACTATAAGACCTTTAACAAGCCCTAAGTGCTTGACCTTCTTGGAGGAGACACGTCTGAGCATCCCGGGGTTTCCTGACACTTGGCTGGTTTGTGGTCTGGGTGGGTGAAGGGCAGCCGGTTCCGAGAGCCTTGGATTCGCTCTCTGTGGACTTGAATGTGAGCCCTTAGGGAGACCTTGATGGAAAAGTGGAGGGGATAATGAGAAAGAACTTGGACCCTCGGGGCCGCACAGTTCAGCACGGCCACCCATTCATCTTCCCTGTCGAGGGAGCTGCCGTCGAGGGCACGGCTGAAATAACTGCTGACAAAGCTGCGTGCGCGGGCATCCCTAAGTGGACCCGCAAGAGTTCACTCGGGGCTGCAGGTCGAGCCAAGGACTCGACGGGGCCCTGACCGGGAAGGTTCTCCCAGCTGCCCGCTGAGTACGGGTGGCTGGCTGACACAGCTGACCGACGTGTACTTGAGGTGCTCACAGTTTTGAAATCCTCCTTCCTGGATTTCCTTCTCGTTCTATATGCTGCCCGAGTGAGAAGCCAGTGGAGTGCGGTCACTTGCCCCTGCCCTGCAGAACCGGACGCTTCCTTCTCATAGCACCTTCCTTCTTAATCAAGTGGCTTAGACGTTCCATTTCCATGCAGCCTTAGCTTCTGTATGCCGTTGACATTTCTTTGTTTTTTCCCCCTCAATAGACTCAGACTCTGAATTATCATCAGAATGCTGATTTCAACAAGTTTCTAGTTTCAAAATCATGGGGGGGAAAATCTACTTTTTTTTTTTTCATGGATGCCAAAGTAACAAAAAGATGTGAGATGCTTTCCAGAGCACACATTCTTCTCAAAAGAAATATTTCAAGGTAAAAAGGAAGATAACCTTTTGTTGTAAGAGGAGCAACTGTTGCCCGTACCCCCTGCTGGTAACTGTCATTTAAAATAACAGAATCCTTGGAATTCTCTGGCGGTCCTGTGGTTAGGACTTCGCACTTCCACTGCTGAGGACCCGGGTTCGATCTCTGGTTGGGAACGAAGATCTACAAGCCACATGGCATGGCCAAAAATAAAGTAAATAAAATGACCCATCTTTACATAAAATCAGGAGATTTTACTGGACGATTGAGGATTCACAGAGAATCCCTTTGGCCAGCTGCATGCCCATGAAGGTGGACCCCCGTCTCTTGAGGTGGAGAATTGAGTTACACTTGGAAGAACTCTGCCTTGGTCTCCCCAGAATGTTGCAGAAGCCAGACTGCAAGGCTGGACAGACAGAATCCACGCCCGGATTTCCAGAGGTAGAACCTCTGAGTCATGGAGGACTGCTAACCCCGAGAAGACAGGCCTCCCTTTCTTCCTGGGAAGACGATGTTGGCGTGTCCTGGCCGTATGGCACTGCAGCATTCCGCCCGCTTCATCCTGCGATGGACACTTACGGGGTCCTGCTGCCCCTGAGTAAGCCGTGGTGCCAGAAGCTGCCCTGGGTCTGTACACGCCTCTCCAGTCTGGCTTCATTCCCGCCTGATGTCCATCGTGCAGGTGGACCTTCCTGCCCGTCCTCCACGCGAGGTGCTCCCTGGCTGCTCCTGAGGACTGTGCCCTGTGCCCCGTCTGCCTAGGGCTCGTGTGGGCTCAGCACGCAGGCCACCGCCGCAGAGGGGGTCTCGTGGCCGCGCCCAGGGCCACACCGGGGCTTCACGTCGAGCTTTTGCTCCTAGACGGCCTGGGTTCCAAACCCATGCTTGGTAATCCTGGCTCTGCCTTAAAAATCCTGGTGAGATTGGAACGGAGGAAACCACCCACATTACACAGGTTAGACGCCCCCCCCCCCAAAAAAAAGGTAGATTAGCTTTATGTCAGGGTCGGGAGAGAACCCACACACAGGGGACGTGATATGGATGCCACAGAGTCTTAGCCCGGTACTGGAACCCCCAGGTGGCCCTAGTGGGAAAGAACCCGCCTGCCAGTCCACGAGGCGCCAGAGACTCAGGTTTGATCCCTGGGTCAGGAAGATCCCTGGGAGGAGAGCGTGGCAACCCACTCCAGTATTCTTGTCTGGAGAATCCCATGGACAGAGGCGCCTGGTGGGCTGCAGTCCATGGGGCCACAAAGAGTCGGACAGGACTGAGGGAGTAACTTCCACTTCACTTACACACACAACATAAAATTTACCTTCTTTGCCTTTTTAAGCATATAGTTCGGGAGTGAGAAGGCTATTCATCATGCTGTACCACAGTCACCTCCATCCATCTCTGGGGTGTTTTCATCTTGTAAAACTGACGTTCTGCCCCTATTGAACACTAACTCTGAATCCTCGCTCCCCTGGCCCCTGGCAGCCACCTTCTGTTTTTTTGATTCTATGAATTTGACGCTCCTGAGTACCTCGTATCAGTAGAATCACGTAGTATTTGTCTTTTTGTGGCTGGGCTTTCACTTAGTCTCCTGCTACTCAAGGTTCATCTGTGTTGTAGCATTTCTCTCCTTTTTAAGGCTGAGTAATAATCCACTGTATATACATACAGTACCATTGGGTATGTACAGCCCACAACTCAACCAACTGAAGATCAAAAATAGTTGGGGAAAAAAAAAAATCCAGAGTTCCAAAAAGCAAAAACTTTAATTTCTCACACGCTAGCAACTATTTACATAGCATTTATATCATATTAGGTATTAGGAATAGTCTAGAGATGATTTACAGGAAGAGAAAGGTTACAGGGGCTTCCTGGTGGCTCAGATGATAAAGAATCCACCTGCAATGCAGGAGACCTGGGTCTGATCCCTGGGTTGGCACGGTCCCCCAGAGGAGGGCATGGCAACCCATTCCAGTATTCTCGCTTGGAGCATCCCATGGACAGAGGAGCCTGGTGGCTACAGCCCATGGGGTCGCAAAGAGTCGGACACGACAGAGTGACTAAGCACAGCAATCTGTGTGAGTTATATGCAGATACTCTGCCATTTTATTTAAGGGCCTTGAGCATCTGTGGATTTTGTTATTGGGAGTCCTGGAACCAGTCCCCAGTATGCACACCACATTCTGTGTGTCCATTCATTTGTGGGTCGACACTTGGCTTCCTTCCCTCCTTGGCTACTGTGGATGTTGTTCAGTTGCTGAGTCGTGTCTGGCTCTTTGTGACCCCCATGCACTGCAGGCATGCCAGGCTTCCCTGGCGTTCACTATCTCCTGGGAGTTTGCTCAAACGCCTGTCCACTGAGTCTGTGATGCTCTCTCCCCATCTCATCCTCTGCCACCACTTCCGCCTTTTTGCCTTCAGCCTTTCCCAGCATCAGGGTCTTCTCCAATGAGTCCACTCTTCACATCAGGTAGCCAAAGTACTGGAGTTTCATAGGTGTACAGATACCTCTTTGGAGCTTGAAGTTTTAATGTTAAAAACTGCAAGGTGGGAGAACTGTTGAGAATAGCTGAATTTAAAGATGCCAGACATTAACCAAGGCCCTGGTTGAGAAATACCAGAGAAACTGGCTGGGCCCTTCATGAACAAGGGGGGTTCTGGAGGCCTAATAGCCTGCATGATGGCCTGGAACCCACGTGGTGTGAAAACACCCACCCAGCCCTGCGCGTGTGGCTCTCTGTGTTTGCCGAGCGCCCTCTGAAGGTGAGGGAAGCTGCCTTTCTCTGTTCTTTGGGTAGTCTGGGAAATACTTCTGGCATTCATTCGAGTTTCAGATAGTATGAGAAATCATTTCTCCTGTGTATCAAGGCTTTCAGACCCATGGAATGACACCATCACAGTAGAATAAATATTTTCAAGGAATATCTACAACTATTGTTGGCAAGAGTGACCACTGAAAAACTCATACCTTACACAAAAATGTTAGATTCTTTATCAAAGTCTGCTCTAAGGAATTCCTTGTTTATTTATATAGCCCTCAGGGTTTGAAAGTGTTTAGATTTACAGGGGGAAAAAATGGCCAAAAAGCTGGCTTACCAAGGTACACATTGTCTTGATGTTGAGAACAGAGTGACCGTAAGTAGCCCAAGATCAGAGAAAGCCTTCCTGTCTCTATAGAAATTAAGCTATCAGATAGGGTAGATCCTGCCTAACATGTTTTTTTTTACATCGAAAAAGTCTTCTGCCTTCTTGCTTTAAAAAAAAAAAGTATATATATGTTTTTATAATAGCTTGTGAGTTTGAGTAAAGCTTCTAGAGGAATCCATGGGACATTGCCTTATCAGTACACAGCATATTTCATCCTTATACCCAATCTGCAGGGTTTCCCAGGTGGTGCAGTGGTAAAGAATCTGCCTGCTAATGCAGGAGATGCGGGTTCAATGCTGGTCGGGAAGATCACCTGGAGGAGGAAATGGCAACCCACTCCAGTATTCCTGCCTGGAGAATCCCATGGACAGAGGAGCCTGGCGGGCTACAGTCAGCGGGGTTGCAAAAGAGCTGGATACATCTTAGCAAGTAAAACAACAGCAACAGCTCACTCTGTTTTCCACTGGGGCCCTGTGAGGGTTACTAATTGTGGCTGGAAATCCTTACCAAAGGTAGATAAATCAAATGCATCCATTTTCTTCACTGGCAGCAAGTCGCTGTGGAGAACTCTCAGTGGGAGAGCTTGGACGTGAGGGACAGCGCGGGAATGTTCTTTCCCTGCTGCCGAGAGATGGGGCTTCGTCATTAGACTTTATAAGTGTGTGCTGCTCCGGTTCTAACCCGGTTGCCAGCCGGTTGCTAAGGTGTTGGGAGGAAGGGAGCAATGCAGACTCGGAGGATGGCTTCTTCTCAGGTGTGCCCGTGGCCCCAAATGGAAACCAATCAAGGTGCGATTTATGTTCATTAAGTGCTTGTCAAAACTGAAAAATTTTCTAATCAACAGCAATCTAGCGGCGTCCCCGTCGATGGCTGGGAGTGCCGCCTCTGCCGCAGCGGCTATTTGCCTGTTACAACTCTAGGCTAAGAATCCGCTGATGATTACATTAGGCTAAGCTGCGAAGTAAATGAACCGAATCTTATTTAGGTGCCACGAGCTTCAGTGTAGCCCTGCCCCGCAGGGCACTTGATAGCGTTTTATGGCTTTAAAATTAGTGTAGCTTCCCATTGGCTGCAGGGCGCTTGCCTGTTATGCCTTTGAACTCAATAAGCAAGGGGAAGGGGGCCTTTTGTTTTTCTCCCGTATTTTTCTCCCTTGCATTTTTAGCAATTTTGTTTTGCATCTTTTCCAGACGGCGTTTTGCAATAAAAATGTCTGACTACCCTCTACATGTCTCCCCCACCCCACGACTCTCCCCCCACCCCCACCAAAAAAAAGAAAGAAAAGGAGAAAGGGAAGAAAAAGTAGAAAATGTCATGCATTTGCAGAGGACAGTTTCTTTCCCATATCCTGCTAAGTGAAAAATAGCATTGCAAGTCACCGCCAATGGCTTATCGTGTTGGAATGGCTACCTCCAGTGGGGATAACACCTATACTTCTGGAAATGCCCACATAAAATCACAGGGCAGATATTTCAGTATTTTTATTAGACATGAGCAGTATGAGCCAACATTTATTAAGGGCTTTGGGATTCTTTCAAGCTATTTATGTATTATCTCGGTTAATCATGACAACAATTGCTTGAAGCAAGAATTATTATCCTTATTTTTAAAGATGAGAAATCAGAACCCGGGATGATGAAACAGTCCACAAGCCCTAACAGACAGAGCCTCCCAGGCGCTCTTACTCTGAGGCCATCCTCTGGCCTGGAGAAGCTCTGTCTTCTGCAGATAGTCTTAATTTTAGAAAACCAGAGAACTATATTAGTCAGTGAATTGACCGCTCTTCATTTGAAATGAATCTGATTATATTACTGTAAACCACCTTGGTGGGCAGTAAATAGCATTAGGAAAACAGAATCACTCCCAAAACTGCATCAGGGAGGCAAAAAAGCATTTTTTTTCTAGACAGGCCTAGTCAAAGTTTTGAAATTAGAAGAAATTTTGTGTTGGGCAAAAACTGAAGTGGGAATTTTTCTGTCCTTGTTGGGTTAAAACCGTAGAAGAAGATAGCTATCATTAGTGTCCTTGGAAGATAACTGTGTGTGTTTTTTCTGTCTTTAAAAAATCTATTTCTTTAAGTGCTTCACATTCTAGCAAATGCATCCCAAGGAATCTGGAGTTTTAAAAAGGTTCAGATAGATCTAATTATCATTATGGTGAATATTCTTACATAACTCAGACTTTGTCAGATCTAAGTACGGGTCCAGTTGTTTCAAGCCATATTTAATTATAAAAATACTCATAGAGCCAGGAATGGTGCTGGCTCCTTGAAGTTCACTGCAGTGAACTTTCACTCATGCTTGCCTCTGGAAGAGACCTGCATATCCAACACATTCATTTTGTAAGGCTAGGTTTGAGCATGCATGGGTTATAACTGAGTAATATTCAATTTAACTTAAAATGAGAAAAATCTGTCTTGCAGTGTAAAGCTCAATATACAAGGTCAATCAAGACCGAGACAATCAAGAAGCACAAAGATTATATTCATAATTCATTGTGGAAGTTTTCTATTTTGATTTAGTATATTATATTAACCTGTTTCCCGGGTGGCTCAGTGGTAAAGAAAAATCCACCTGCCAATACAGGAGACGCAAGAGACATGGGTTCAATCCCTGAGTCAGCAAGATCCCTGGGAGAAGGAAATGGCAACCCTCTCCAGTATTCTTGCCTGGGAAATACTATGGACAGAGAAGCCTGGCAGGCCACAGTCCATGGGGTCGCAGAGATTCAGACACAGCTGTGCAGCTGAGCATGCATGCGTATTAACCTGCGACCGAGCTTATGTTGGACTTGAGCCCAGCATGGACCTGAGCGCTGACAGCGTGTGCTCTGGGGAGGTTTGCCCCAGGGTGTCGAGCGCCCCTTGATACGGGAAGGGTGCCACCACTCACATGACGCCTCACCAGCCTTCTCTGCTGATGGGTCTTAGGTTACTGACCCGGGCGCAGTGAAGCCTTTGCTCGGAGTCAGGCGTCGTCAACTTTGCCTTTGCCTCAGTCGCTGTGAGACATCCAGTTTGCTGGCTGCCTTCTCCCTGCAGCGGCCAGAGTTCTCATGGTTACGCACTGGCCAAGTGGTTGCTCCGAAGCAGCTCCAGAAGTGAGACTCTGGAATTCTCTTGGCCGTCTTGGGAAACCAAATTGATTCTCCCAAGGCTTTTCTCTTTGAAGCTGCCTCCTACCTTGCTATTGTAACTGTGGTCCTGTGGAGATAAGGAGAAATTATCCTCTTTGAGGTGTGTGAGCTGAATAGATGTGGCTGGAAGATTTCTCGAAGTATTACAATATCTTCATGGTATCTTCAGGGTGTCACTGTCCTCTGTGCCGGTGACTGTCTATGAGGCTATTGTTTATTATTCACATGTGTCGGACTTGAGCGTTTGCCCCTCTCTTTGAAGGGATGGTGTTATGTGTGTCTTTATAGACAAATTTCCTTAGAAAATAGCATTAAGGAGAGTTTGGGAATGGCAGGGCATCTGACAGTGGCTTCTCTTACATACTTTTTTTTTTTTGAGCCCAGAAGTAAAGGTTTTTAAAAATAAGATTTATACAGACTTCTGTTCCTCTTGAAACTAGACATGCGTGAAGTGTGAAAATGGGGAAGACTGAGTTATTCCTCTCCTCCAGGAGAAGACAGACAGCTTGCTGACCATGTCTAGTACCTGCTCGTCCCCCAGTTGGGTGCATAAAATCACACACACCCAGCCCTTGGCTGGTTTGTGAACATTAAGCTGGACTTGTGGTTCTAGGGCCCTTATACTTTCTTAAAAATCGAGGAATCTGAATGAGTTTTTGTTTCTGTGGATTATATCTATTGATTTTGTCATGGGAGAAATTAGAACAGAAAAAATTTGACATTCTAGAATTCATTTAAAATAATAATAACCCACCCATTACATACTATCCCACAAACATTGTTTAGGAAAAAGATATTTTCCATAACAAAAGGAAATTGTGAGCAGAGCAGTATTGTTTTCCTTTTTTTCAAAGCGCTTTTAAAGTGTGTGAAAAAAAAACTTTCATAAAGATATTTAGTTGGAAGAAGGAGGAGTTCATTTTTTTAAAATGTTGTGTGCTTTTAAAATTTTCTGTTTTTGAAGCATAGTTGATTTACAGTGGTGTGTTAATTTCTCCTCTGCAGCACAGTGATTCAGCGATTCATGTATACATTCTTTTTCATATTCTTTTCCATATTGTTTATTATATGATACTGAATATAGGTCCCTGTGCTGTGGAGTAGCATCTTGTTGCGTACCCCTCCTATGTATAACAGTTTGAATCTGCTAACCCCAAACTCCCAGTCCCTCCTTCTCCCCCCCCCTCCCTCCCCTGGCAACCTCAAGCCTGCGATCTATGGCTGTGAGTCTGTTTCCTAGATGAGGTCCTTCGTGTCATGCTGTAGATTTCTATATATAAATGACGTCATGTGATATTTGTCTTTCTCTGTCTGGCTTACTTCACTCAGTATGGTGTCTCTGGGTTCACCCACGTCGCTGCTAGTGGCGTTACTTCATTCTTTCTCGTGGCTGAGTAGCAGTCTTTGTCTGTGTGCACCACTCTATCCATTCATCTGTCAGTGCACTTTTACGTTGTCTCCACGTCTTGGCTGTTGTCAGTAGTGTGCATTTGTCTTTTTGAATTATAATTTTTGTCTGGATATTTGGGCTTCCCAGGTGGCGCAGTCATAAAGAATCTGCCTGCCAATGCAGGAGACACAAGAGATGGGGGTTTGATCCTTGGGCCAGGGGGATCCCCTGGAGTAGGAATTAGCAGCCCACTTCACTATTCTTTCCTGAGAAATTCCGTGGACAGAGGAGCCTCGCAGGCTACAGTCCATGGGATCCCAAAGAGTCAGACGTGATGGAGTGACTAGGAGTGGGGTTGTTGGAACACACAGCAGCCCTAGCTTTCTGAGGAACCTCTGTCCTTTTCCATCTGCTGCGCCGACTTATGTTCCCACCAGCAGTGCAGGAGGGTTGAAGGCGGAGCACTTTAACAGCCGTTTCAGATCGTGGGTCTTCTCGGACACGCCGCCAAAACTCGACATGTGGCAGTTTCTTAAAGCTTAGGAATTCAATGAATTCTTCCTTCCTTGCTGATTTAAAATTCAGTGACCTGTCTTGCACTTTGAATGAACTTGTATCCATGCATGTGACATTCAGCACCAGTCATTTCAGGAAGCTTGTTTAACTGAGGTACACGGATTTCCAAATGGCAATACTTTTCATCGAGTTGTTGTTCACTTGCTAAGTCATGTCTGACTCTTTACAACCCCATGGACTGCAGCACACCAGGCTTCCCTGTCCTTCACTGTCTCTCAGAGCTTGCACAAACTCATGTCCATTGAGTCAGTGATGCCATCCAACCATCTCATCCTCTGTCACCACCTTCTCCTCCTGCCTTCAATCTTTGGCATTAGGGTCTTTTCCAATGAATCAGTTCTTCACATCAGGTGGCCAAAGGATTGGAGCTTCAGCTTCAGCATCAGTCCTTCCAATGAATATTCAGGGTTGATTCCCTTTGGGATTGACTGGTTTGATCTCCTTGTGGTCCAAGGGACTCTCAAGAGTCTTCTCCAGCACTGCCGCAGTTCGAACGCTTCAATTCTATAGCACTCAGCCTTTTTTATGATCCAACACTCACATCTGTACATGACTACTGGAAAAACTATAGCTCTGACCACTCAGACCTTTGTCAGCAAAGTGATGTCTCTGCCTTTTAATACACTGTCTAGGTTTCTCCTAGCTTTTCTTCCAAGGAGAAAGCGTCTTTTAAATCAACCAGTTTCCATTTCTGCCCATCTACTTGCCTTGAAGTGATGGGACTGGACGCCATGATCTTAATTTTTTGAGTGTTGAGTTTTAAGCCAACTTTTTCACCCTCTTCTTTCACCTTCTTCAGGAGGCTCTTTAATTCCTCTCCACTTTCTGCCATGAGGGTGGTGTCATCTGCATATCTGAGATTGTTGATCTTTCTCCTGACAATCTTGATTCCAGCTTGTGATTCATCCAGCCTGGCACCTCTCATGATGTACTCTGCATATAAGTCAAATAAGCAGGATGACAATATGCAGCCTTGATGTACTCCTTTCCCAATTTTGAACCGGTCTGTTGTTTCATGTCCGGTTCTAACTGTTGCTTCTTGACCTGCATACAGGTTTCTCAGGAAGCAGGTCAGGTGGTCTGGTATTTCCATCTGTTTAATAATTTTTCACAGGTTCTTGTGATCCACCATCAAAGGCTTTAATGTAGTCAATGAATCAGAAGTAAATGTTTTTCTGGAACTCTCTTGCTTTTTTGATGATCCATGGATGTTGGCAATTTGGTCTCTAGTCCCTCTGCCTTTTCTAAATCAGGGTCTTTTAATACCACCCAAATCACATTCATTAATATCACCACCAGTCTTGTCAGAAAAAAGTCTCTGGGTATTTGGAAGGTATCAATCTCATGGTGAGAGTTACAAGTTTTCAAACTTCACATCATCACTAGAAAGCTCAAATTCTATCACTGGCCACAAATACTGTCAGCTGCTTTCCTTGCAGTACTTACTTTGTTCATTTTCAAGAAAATACGTGCCAAGCACCCAAGACTGAATCACCACAGTTAGTGTCTGACATAGTCCTTCTTTCAAGTAGAAGTGTTGCCCCAGCAAACAAGTGACAAATTCAGCTTGTGAATGAAACACTTCAGGAAGAGCATTCCTGCTTTCAAAGTGCAGCAGCAACCCTGGAGTGTACTTGCCGTGGCACCACCCGAGAAATTTAAAGGCTCGGGTTACAGTTGCTTTTAATCAGTAGGTTTTGGTTTATTAAGAACATCCTTGGATGAAACTGATTTTTGTTTTTATTTTGAAAGCATAGGAATCAGTAAAATAAAGACAATGTGCAAAGCACAACCTGGTTACCATGGTCTTGCTCCATGCTGAGAAGTCATCAGTATTTATTACTCACACCGCTTTTGCACCATCAAAGCAAATTTCAACACAGGGAAAAAGCAAACGATGTCTTGGGGTTGTTTTGAAAATAGCGTTGAACTTGTGAATCCCCTGATAGGGTGTTGAAGACCACACTTGGAGGATTGCTGAACTTAGATTATGCAAGGAGAAAATGCTTGATTAGATTAGCCATGACACAAAGACCAAAGCAAAGCATTGGTCTGTCCTAACAGTTATCTCACTTAGACAACATATTAGATAGTAATAGAAAATTCTAAATTTCTCAACATTTTATGTACAGTTAGGAACCAGAACTTATTGAGAAAACCTAATTGGAATACAGATTCCTGTAATTTTTTCCATCATGTAATTATGGAAACGAATAGTCTTAATACCTTTAAAAAGTATATGTGAAATTGGAGTGATGTTGATTGCATTTCAGAGCTATGTGTTTTATTCTGATGATCTAACTTTGAGATGCCAATCACATCATGGATGCATTTGGGTTTCGCTCTGAGATCTTGTTAAACTGCTTTTTGGTACCCTATGAACACATGAAGCAAACCATCTTTCACCAGACAGCCAAAGGTAACAAAGGGATGGGAAGCAGTGAGAATCAATATAGTAAGAGTATTTTTAGGGACTATTGATGGATTGCTGTATTTTGAGCTTAACTTCAAGGGCCAAATGCCCCCAAGCTGACTAAGATGAACTCACCATTTACTGAGAACTGTAGGCCGTCACACACACAGAGGGCTCTGGGATGGCCAAGATGAGACTCACACATTGTTCCCTTGGCTACATGGGGAGAACTCCTGGAAGGTTTTTTGTTTGTTTGTTTGTTTGTTTTTTTGATAGGGACTTGATACCGGTCTCCTGGCTGGGACTTAGTGCTCTTCAGTGATGACCTTCCTGTCCTGGAAAGTTGTAACCGTGAGATTTTAGGACAAAACCGTTACCGCGGCGCACTCATTAACGCTCCAGTCGGGAGGGATCTGGTACACCCACCGCGGTGCTCGGGGCTCCGCGCCGTCTCCAGAGGCGGCCCGAGGAAGGTGGGAGCCACGTGGAGCCACGCTGCCGTCAGCAAGCTGGAAGCTGCGGGTCCCTGACACGCTCTCAGTTGCTAGCAGGTTCCCTCACTGTACCTCATTTGCATCTGGGACATCAATTAGCATGTTTGTTGAGGCTAATTGAATGAAACTCAATCATAGCTCTTAATTGCTTGACTATGTGAAAAGAAATCACATTAATGCAGCTAATTAAGTGTACGGCAATAGATGCAACATAATTAGGAGGAAAATGTAAAAAACAAGGGATGGCAAAGGTGCGGAGCCGGGTGGCAGGGGGGCGCCAGGCGCGGTTACCGAGCTCCATCCACCCGGTCGGGGATGGGTCCCTCCGCTCCGGCGCCTGCTTGCAAAAAATAATCCAGGCGACGAGCACGGACAACTTGAGAAGAAAAATGCAAATAGGTTTGCAATTACTACTTTTTCAAGCTGTTGAGGGGCAGGAGATGGCACCTCTGGGGGGCTGGGCTCTTGAGTGGGCCCCAGGGACTTGTTAAGTGCTGTTTAAAAGTACTTGGCTTTGAATTACCCTCATGCCTTGTTAAAGGGTTTTTTCCCCTTTTATCCTCGATCAGCATTTTTCTACCAGGAACACGGGGAAGGGATGTATCTGGAACATTTGCATATCAAAATCAAGCTCGCAGGCTTTATTTCGCCCTGCGAGGTCCCTACTTTGGACCACTGTGCCCCACGTCCCACTTCTAAAGAGGCGACATTATTTAGAGGTTGTAGCTTCAATTCCTCAAGTCCCAAGCTGGGGCCAGATGAAAAGGGTAATTCTTTCAAAACCAGAAAACTCCCGTGTGGTTTCTCTTGGGAGAAGCTAGAAGCCACTGATTCAGGTATCCACCTGTTTCTGAAAACACCAAGCTGAAAGACTTGTGTGGACTAGGAAATGCATCTTGTAAAGGTTTTAGCAATGTTAGAGGCTTGAAATTTAGGAACTGCCAAACTTACCCTCTGAATTTCTTAAGAACTAATTCTTCTGTGCTTTGAAGTGCCTAACCCAGGCAGGAAAAACAGATTCCCTCAGCCCGTGCTGAGCCAAAGATAAATGGGTCCCTTCGCCGCATTCAGATCTGGAGAGCTGGCACTTGGTACATTTCTATAATAATTTTAAATAAAATATCCTGGTTATTGTATGTTAAAACATGCCTATTAAAAAGGAGGCCATGCTGAGGCTTAGTCACTCTCTGATTAGGCTCATTTCAGAGCCCATAAGCCATAAATGCTCAATTACACTCCTGTTATTGTATTTTAATTTGTTAAGAATTGGCATTAAAGAAGAAAGTTATAGCAAGTTGATATTTTTAAAGGAGTAACTATGCAAGAAGGAATTCATTATTTACAAGTCCTAACTTTGGTTTTGAAACTTGAGGTTTGCCCCTCTTCAGTAGGTATCAAGGGAAGTAAATGTAAACTGCTTGAGAACAACCTTTTTTTCACAATGCCCTTGACCCTTGGTCCTGTGCTGACTGAAGGTCACTTCTACGTGTTTTTTGTTCGCCATCCTCTTGATGAGCTGCATCACGAGACCTCGGTGTTTCCTCCCATCTGCCTTACCCTTCAGCCTAATTTAAGGATAACGACTTTCTTTCTATCCTTTGTCCTCATCCTTTTGAAGTCACAATTTTTTCATAGTAAATAATATTTGTGGTGGATGTTGGGGGTGGGGGGGAAGGTTCTAGCAGTTTCTAAGCATCTTAACTTTCAAGTGGAGTCTTTAGTCTGTTCCCAGTTGGACACAGCATCTCCCTTCCTGAAACCCGTGATAACTCTCCTTCCAACATGCCCATGGCCAACCCTGGCAGATGTCCCCCCCCCACCAAGAGATGGGAGATGACATGCCCAGTTGGTCCAGCCCCGGATGCATCAGCGCCTATGCCCCCGGCTTCCCCGACTGACAGCGTCCGAGCCGGTGCAGGCGCTTCCATCCGGATGGTGTATCATCACTGAGGAAGGCCCAGCCTCGCCCCTCCCTGGAGGAGCTGGTCTGAGTTCGCCCCCGCTGTGGTGCAGCCCCTGATCCTTTATCTGTCTACAGTCCCACATTCCTCCTGAGTCCAGCCGTGGCTTTTGGAGCTTCTGTTCTATGCTAAGAATTGGCCATATGAGGTCTGTCCTTGGGTGGTCACCTATGACCCTGTTGCATCTTCTCTTGCTGGGCTGGTGCTCGCCAAACCTTCTGGGGTTCTGTATTCTCATCACAGGCTCCCCTCGTGTGATGGAGTTTCTCTTCCAGCACTTCCTCCTCCTCTGTTGAGAATTCTCCCAGCCCCTTTCCTGAGTTTGGGGTGGCCCCCACGTGGCCATGACTCTCAACTGCGTAATTCCAGGGGGAGGTGTGACGCTTAGCTGGTCCTCCCTCCTGCATATGGCCGAGAGAGGATGGCTCTGTCTGTCCTGACAACTCAATTTGGGTTCTTGCCCTGTGTTGGAATCTTGGACTTTGGATTCTTTCTTGGGCCATAATTTCTATCAGAAAACTTCCTGATTTTGGATAGACCAGTCCCTGCTTCTCAGCTGCTTCACCTCCTGAAATACTGACCTTGTCTTGCAGTTAAAAGAAGCCAGTGGGGTCCTTCTCTTGGCTTCCCTAGTACGTTGTGTCTCCTCTTGAGCGTCCATCACACACCTTGACCGACTTTCCTGGTCCCTCTGACTGTGCAGTTTGCTGCTAGACCATCACCTTCTCTCCCTGTATCTACTGACCCTGTTGACGGGCAGCTATAAGGAAACAGCTCGCTGCTCCCGTCTCCCTGGGTCCCTTGCAGCCCACATACTGGCTCCTTTGGTAGTCCTTCTAAAATTAGATTGACTTGAACTTGATTGCTTATACTAAATACACATGTATTGGTTTTTCTTTGATATCATAAAACTAATGCCCCCAGGATTCTCTGCCAGACTTCCCAGGTGGCACTAGTGGTAAATAGAACCCGCCTGCCAATGCGGGAGACATAAGAGACATGGGTTCGATCCCTGGGTCAGGAAGATCCCTTGGAAGAGGAAGTGGCAACCCCACTCCAGTATTCTGGCCTGGAGAATCCCATGGACAGAGGAGCCTGGCGGGCTACAGTCCATAGGGTCGCACAGAGTCAGATACGACTGAAGCGACTTAGCAAACACACACAAAGGATTCTGCCAAGGAAGGAATCTGTTCATTTCCTTCCCTGATTAGTCTTAAAACACTTGAAATATTAGTTACCCAACAGTGATTTAGATAGACTGCATCATTTCTCAGTGTGTGATGTTGGTTTAATGATATGTCTGCAGAGACAAGGGGGCTTATTGCCCATAAAAATGCATGAAAAGATCAATAAGTCCTAATGCGCCAAGAGACTCCTCACCCGGGCTCTCAGTCGCCATCTCCTCTCTCCCTGTCCATCAGCTGACTCCTAAGTATTGTTTTCCTCCACATGGAATTGGATGATGGCCCAGAGAACTCACTGTGTACCTAGACTTCTCTTTAGTTTCATGATAACTGCTAGTCGTTCACCTCCAAGACACAGACAGCAGCAAGACACTGCTTCTGAGTACAGTGAATCCCTTGAAGAAACCTCATACTGAATATAAATAATGTGCTTTCTGCTTGAACATCCAGCTCTTGTACATCCATCAGGGACCTCCATGTTTTTTCAGCACCCTGCCACTGACCCCTCAGACATCTTCCTGAACAAAACGCTTGGCCTCTTAGAGTGTTTACCTGAGTTCCCAGCAGACAACTTCAGTCTTAGCTAGACATTCTAGGGTGTCGCCATCAGAGACAAAAAGGTTATTACAAAATAGTTCCTACTCCATGGAATTTTCCCTGCAACTCACAGGAAGAGCCCAGGCTCCTCACGTGCCATCTGATAAGTATCAACTCACAGAGTAGGATTTCATGTCTCTATTTATTGTCTTTATCCTCTTGCATAGAAGCATCTACTGCGTCTCCTGTATCTCCAGGGCCTGGGCTAGTTCAGGACACAGAGGCAGAGCTGATTTCAGTGTAATGATGACGCCACCAGGACAAGACAGATCAAAGCCTCCTTATTTTTTAAAGTGCTCACCACCGAGGAAGGGTCATAGGATGACGACTCATGATGTCTCATAGAACCTTTTGTCCTAGATTGTAGAAGGTCTCCCTTTTAATCTCTCTTGGATGTTTAATGTTTTGAACAGGATTACATGCAGAATGTTCACGGTAAAGAGATTGATCTTTTGAGAACCACTGTGAAAGTCCCAGGGAAGAGGCCCCCCCGAGCCACGTCGGCCTGCGCACCCATCTCCAGCCCGAAAACCAACGGCCTGTCCAAGGACATGAGCAGCTTGCACATTTCACCAAATTCAGGTAAGCTCACAGCCGACCTGCCGAAGAGATCCGGCCCGACTCCAGTGATGGGTGGCCCCGATGTGGGAGACAGTGCTGAGCTTCTCAGGTTAAGTGGAGGCTTTGCCCATTAGACTGTAGGCTAAGGGACACACTCTCATGTCTTCTGTGGGTGCTTGTTCCCCCTACACCCTTGGGTTCCAGGACTGCCCACAAGCAAACTGTGGCTCTTTGAGTCACAGATGCGTGGACCACTAGGCTTTTCCGGGGCTGGGCGGTTGAAAGTTGCATCTTACACGTGATGGAGGATTTAAGGGCCCTCTGAAAATCATCAATTCACTGTTAGAGTGTCAAGGATTAGTCCTAACTAATTTGTCGTAAATGTGTATAGAAAAACGGAAATACCAGTTTGGAGCAAGATTTAAAGGAAACCATTGGACCTGCACAAAATTTCAGACTCTCTCGGTTTTGTATTGTCACTGTTACGTCTTCTTCGACACACCTTTGGTTTTTTGCATTCTCTTTTAAAGAAGGATTTGTCTTTCGTTCATCATCAGAGAAAATCAGTGTTTCTCGAAATAGATGTGTTGAGAAATTCCCAGCCTCGGGGTGCAACGCAAGCCCTTCAGGGTACTGTGGTTCATTGTTGTTTAAGAGTCTTAGCAAACCATGCTCTGGCTTTTGCCTTCCGTGATTTCTTATCAGAGGAAAGGTGGTGAGAAGAACTTAAAGTCTTCCCACCCACAAACTCGGACTCCTCCAACAAATGGAATCCCTTCACAGATTTCAGTTTTTTCTTTTCTTGTCTCCAGCTTACATCCGATTTTCTCAAAATAGATTTCTGTGCTATAGTCATTCCTAACATGTGTCCCTGCCTCTTAAACACGCTGCCTTTTTTCCTTTCTGAAATGCTAAATGCTTTTAAAGAGGAATGATGCTGACCCCATCGTTCCACGGTGTGAATGACATTGTTGGCAAAAGGAGGCTAATAAAAAGGAGACAGAATTTGGGGTCCGCCAGCCTGTGTTCTACTGCCGGGTGCTGCGAGGTGCTGGGTAGGTAACTGACCGCGCTTTCCATGAGGCTGATCCGGCCTGGCCTGCCTCCGTCACAGAGGTGTGATGGCAGGTACTGCGGAAACTCATAAACACCACACAAATGTCAACTGTTGTTACTAATCAAAGTAAAACTGGGCTTTCTCGTAACAGAGACATTAGTTCACTCCAGGAAGCAGATAAGGTTACCCTATGGGATCTCATGGCTTACTGACCTTCCTTCCAAGAGATATGTGAATTTTCCCTTTCAGGATGGTGTGCTAACTTTATGGGAAGAGAGAAAAGTACCCAAGAAAAAAATTTTTTTCTATAGTGAATAAAAAGCTGATGTCATCATTAATCTATTGTTTTTTTTGTTGTTCAAAAAGTACTTATTGAGTATCTGTCCCATGCCAGGGATTGTGCATTGTGTGAATCCCAAGTTCCTGACCTCCAGAACTTCTATGCAAGGCAGTCACCCTTTCACCAACTTTCCACTTCCCCTTCTAACCATCATGCCACATCTCTCCATTTATTTATTCAAATCAACAAGCATGTATGAAGTTTCTAATGTGTGCTGGTCACTGTCCTGCACTCCGGGGGAGCAGAAATATGAGGTGTTATCCCTGCCTTCCGGAATCTCAGCCTCTGGGTGGTGGGAGAGATGCGTAGATGAATCAGTGCAGTCCCATAGTCGGGGCAGGTAAGGGGGTGTGAAGGCCCAAGGTGATGGGCTTGGCTGCACCCCAGGAGATGGGACAAGGCTTCCAGGGAATGTCCGTGAGTGTGGGAAGAAAGGGTGGGAACTTGCCAGGCAAGTAGGATGAGGAAAGAGTCCTGACAATTTGAAGCTGTGTGGGCTATGTGAGATTTGGGGTTTGAACGTCATCTTGCTATTTGTGCTCTTTGGAGCTTAACCACCACTTCCTGTCCTAAGGAAAATGTCTTGTTTGTTAACAAACAGAAAACACACCAATGCCATATAAACCTTATCACATCCGCAGGAGATGTTATGTCGTAGGCCTCAGCCAAGGGATTGAGTTTGCAATGTCCAGTTGCTTTCTCTTTAAGAGGCTTGCTGTTGGGTGAATGGGAGGCACAAACGAAATCCTTTTTCCCCGGTCGCACCCTTGGTTTATTACAACCTGGTAATCAGCCTACACTGGGTGCATTGCCATTCAGGGAGCCCTGTAGATTTTTCATCCTCCTTGGAATACAGGTAGGGACTCGAACAATGCAAGTTCAGTGCATGAAGCAGGGCACCCAAAGCTGGTGCTCCGGGACAACCCAGAGGGATAGGGTGGGGAAGGGGATAGGAGGGGGATTCAAGATTGGGGGGTGGGGGGACACATATATACCCGTGGTCGACTCATGTTGATGTACGGCAAAAACCGTCACGGTATTGTCATTATCCTCCAATTAAAATAAATTAATTAAAAAAAAAAACAAGAACAAGTAGGGACTCAGAAGTGGGAATTTGACATCCGCCAGAGCCCAGCACCACTTAGGGGAAGGAGGCCCCTCTTGGTCACAGGGCTCCCGGCTGTGTGGTGCCCTCAGCTAAGCCCTGGACAGTGTCATCAACGGGGGTCCAGCAAGAGTGATTTCTGCCCTGTTGTTCACAGAACTGTCTCATAGGAAGAATTCCAACCCAGCAAACTTAATTCAAAGTAAATCATTGCTGCTTTTAAGAGATGGATTTTTTTTAGTTGAAAGATAGGCGTTAGTTATTTTAGAGCAACTTGACAAAGATCTTACCACACTACTTAACCTCATCTTTCACTGTCAACTCATTAGAATTCTGCCATTTTGGTCTAGAACTCTGGATTAACTGATGTTTCTTTTTAGCTTGTTTTGTTTGTTTGTTTCTATTCATTTTCTATCTTCATGTTATTGAATCAGATCGATGTTTTGTGCCTTCCCTTCTAGTAACTTTTACATTCACATAGGCCTGACCTGATATACACTTATTCTGAAATCTTTGTGCATAACTTACTAATGTCTTAGAATAAAAGCCTGTAGTTGAAGTGACTCAGTAAACAGATACAAACATTTACAAGATTCTTGTTACACATTTCCAAATTCATTTCTAAAGAGGTTTTATATAAAATAAACTTCTGTCTATAAAGTGAGTGCTCATTTCACTTTTACACACTTTTAGAGTCTATGCTAATCTCACAAGCAATAAAAAATATTTCATGCCTCACTCATTTGGATTCCTTCAGTTCGTGCTGAGGTTGAACATCACTATGTCTTTCGGCCACCTGTGTTTCTTATCTTGTATTGTTTAGATGTCTCCTTTGCCCGTTGCTGCACTAGGCACTTGTCTTTTGCTTATTGACGTGTAAGATCTCTTTGTATATTAAGGACATTAACACTCTGTAATATATTTTGCAGATACTTCCCCAGTTTACTATTTGCTTTTTTGATTTTATGGTCTTATTTACATATAGAGGTTCTCCCCCTTTGGTATATAATAAAATCATAAGACGTGTACTCCTATAGTTTCTATTTTAGGTATTTAGAAAGCCTTTAATAATCCTGAAATAAGATCATAAATCACACATATATATTTCAGAGCTTTATAATTTTATTGTTGTTCCTTTTCCCTTTTTTATATTTAACCCCTAATTTGTTTGAGTCTATTATGTGTAATAGGAAACCTAGTTAAACTTTTTATTCAAATACATAACTAATTATTCTTTCTCTCTTTGTTATTTCCTTTTGCTGTTGACTCTCTTTGTCTCCTTTCTTGTGCAACTAACTCATTTAATCAAATTAGTTGTGTTTCTGAGCTTAAAATTTTATTCCATTGACCTACTTTCTCCACATTGTGTGGATTTCCTCCGCTGTCTTAGATTCATGGCTCGATTTATACCTGGTAATATAACCTATAACATAGTTTCTTATTACTCTTTGATTTTATAGTTTTTCTTGGTTATTGCCACCCATTTATTTTTTTTCCAATAAACTTCAGAATAACTTGAAACCTTCTCTTCCCCCTAAAAATAATCTCATTGTGACTCTAATTGTCATGCTGTTAATCTATGAATTAGTAGTAGAGGAACTGACATCTTAGCTATATTGAGTTTCTTATTCTAACACACTTCTTTCCCATTTATTCAAACTTATTATATACCCCTCTGTATGTTAATTTATTCCATTACTGTTAGGATAGACCAGATTACTGTTAATCCATTCTATTACTTTATAATTTTTGGTGAAATGTGAAAGTTATATTTGGGGGGGGGTGTCTATTATATCATCTAATTGGTAAGAAATAAGAAAGCTCTGAGATTTTGTATTTTTTATATCCAGCCATCTTAACTGTTTCTTAGTTGAAATAATTATCCAGATGTTTCTCTTGGTTTTCTAGTGTGCCGTCATGATGCATTCCGCGTTTCAAGTCTCATGATGCCTAACTGTGTCGATGTTGACTTTTAGATTATCTCAACAAGTGTGATGGTTTGGGTAGTGTATTGCTCTGCCTCCTGTATCATCCCCTTACCATCCTCACTGAGCCTGCTGCCTGCCCAGCCCTGATTAGTGCTCTGGAGTTTCAGGGGGTGGAACGAGACCCTCCCTCCAAGGGCTGTACACGCCAGCGGGGGCTGGAGGAGTCAGACGATAAACACACAAATAAGACCACTGAAGCTGGTGGGTCTAAAAGGGGCAATGGGATAGAAAATTACTTGGGGGGAGGGTGAGCCTTATGCTATTCCTAGTATTGGGGAGTGGTTTGCCAGTATTGTAATGCTGACTACATCTCAGACATTGAAATGCTGGAAATCTGATGATATTAACATCACGTTTTGCCAGGGGGTTGGGAAGGAGGAGGAAAAACACATTGTCATACCTGCATACTGTGGACCCAGCCTGGGCCTCATTTTGGGACTTGTGAGTTAACCAGAGCAGAAGGGCTGCAGTGAAGATGGGGAGGCTCCCAACTCCACTGCAAATGGAAATTACAACTTACTATCAGGGCTTCCCAGGTAGCTCTGCGATAAAGAATCTGCCTGCCAAGCAGGAGACACAGGTTCAATTCCTGGGTCAGGAAGATGTACTGGAGAAGGAAATGGCAACCCACTTCAGCTATTCTTGCCTGGGAAATCTCATGGACAGAGGAGCCTGGCAGGCTGCCGTCGCAGAAGAGTCAGACACGACTGAGTGACTAAGCAGCAACAAGTGCTATCATCAGAAAGATTTAAGAGGTTGCTTCTTGCATTCACAAGATGAAGCAAACAAAAGAGTGTATGAAAAATCTGAGGAGAAATTAAGGGGGGAAATTGCAAAAATAAAAATTTCAGTAAATGGATTACAAACTATAAAGCACACGGCTAAAGATACTGCTGGCAATCAAAGATATAACAGAAGAAAGGATGCTGGAGAGGACCAAGAAAATGCCAGCGTCTTCCCATTTGAAGAGTCAAGTATCAAATTGGATGGGAGAGTAAGCTCTGTCAACATGGACAAGTTCCCCAAAGCATCCAAGTTAAGGAAAGACTGAGGTTAACCTATCAAGGAAGAAAACTCTTATAGACCTTGGCCTTCTCAAGAGCAACACCTTGTATTTGTTACATGGACAAATCATTTTGAATTTAGAAGCTTATGTAGAGTCAAACTATTATCAATCAAGTGTGAAGGCAGAAAGAAAATATTTTTGGATAACATACATGGATATAGGACATTTCCCTCTCAATGGATTTTTGAAAAAATTACTTCAGCATCTACTCCAACAAGAAGAAGGAGAATCCAGAAGATATTTATTGATTCCGACCTGATTAAATTCCCCCTTCCCCATCACATCGTTCCCTTCCTCCAAGATCACTTTCTCAGGATGCCCAGGGCAGCATGTGCCTTTTCCATTCTTTTTGTTCATTTGTTTTCAGTTTTAGCTGTGCTGGATCTTTGATGGTTTGTGCGGGCTTTCTCTGGTTGCAGCAAGCGGGGGGTACTCTCTGCTGCAGTGCACAGGATCCTCGTGGCTGTAGCTTCTCTTGTTGTGGAGCACAGGCTCTAGTCACACGGGCTTCAGTAGTTGCAGCTTATGGGCTCGGTAGTTGCCACTGGTGGGCTCTAGAGCACTGGCTCAGTAATTATGGCTCACTAGCTTGTTGCTCCGCAGCATGTGGGATATTCCTAGACCAGGGATAGAACCCATGTCCCCGGCATTGGCATGTGGATTCCTATCCACCACACCACCAGGGAAGTCCTACATTGCCATTCTAAGGGAACCCATCAGAAGTCACATTTTAGAGAATCTACCTGTCATTTCAGGGATGCTTCCAGAGAAGGTGGAAGGACTTCCACTTCCCTGGTGGCTCAGACGGTAAAGCATCTGCCTACAACGTGGGAGACCCAGGTTCAATCCCTGGGTCGGGAAGATCCTCTGGAGAAAGAAATGGCAACCCACTCCAGTACTCTTGCCTGGAAAATCCCATAGACAGAGGAGCCTTTTAAGCTACAGTCCATGGGGTTGCAAAGAGTCGGACACGACTGAGCGACTAAACTTTCTGAAAAGAACTTTTCCAGAGAAGGTGGTCAAATGTCCAGAAATACTTTTTGACATGAGTTTTGGGCCAGGTTGGTAGAACTGTATCCACATATGACTGAATACAGAGTTATGTCAGCTCTGACAGTTATTTTGACATTTCAATAGAAAGCAGGAAAACGTAAGGGCCAACAGCACAGGCTTTGGAGTCACTAAACTGAATGCTGACTCCCCCATCTTAGGACCTTGTGCAGTTGTCTCTAAACCCCCAACTTCCTCATCTCAAAAACGGGAGAACAGTGCCTACCTCCATCCCTTTAAGGATAACACAACCTGTGCCTTTCCAAAGCCTGACTCTTCAGCACTGTGTCAGGAATCCATCATGATAGTCCTGCTCATCACCAGTGAAGAAAAGGAAGAGAGTTGAGAAATTAGGTCTTTGAATTAATTTTGCAGGTGCCATGAAGTGTTTATTTAGCCGTTGGGTAGACTTAGTGGCTTAGACTTACTAAACCCCTGCCCCCCACCCCCCAGCTCCGCCCACGATGGCAGCAGGAGATGTCCCCATCAGGACGTCCCCGAATCTCCACGGGGCACCCTGCTTTGGTTCTGTGTGTCCACCCTCTCTCTATTCCCGTCCTCCCCAGCTCCTGATTGCGGTGTTCCATCTCGAGATGACAGCTGTCTTGTGGTCCCCAAAGTGCGTCTTTTGTTGGATGTTTGTGGGTGTGTTTTCATCCTCACCAGACTGACGCTGGGACCTCTGTGAAAGGGGGGAAACCTTTCCCCTCCCTTCTCCTCCACCTCCCCCCCACGCAGGCCCCCAGCGGTTTCGAAATAGGAAAGCCATCCCCAAGGGTCGAGCTGATTTTTTTTCTGGGGTGGGGGGGAGGCAAGGATCTCAACGTGTTTTGCGGACTGAACCGCCGTTGACATCGAAAGTCTCAACCATGCTGTTTTCCTCCACACTTCAGTAATCAGGACATCCAGCAAACCCATAAAAAACCAAACTAATAGCATGAATATTCAGTGACCTAGAATACTAATTATTGTCATGAATATTAATGTGATCGGACTTGCTTTTTCCTCTCCTCTTTCTCTCCCGTCCTCTTTCTCCCTCTCTCCCTCTCCTCTCTCTCTCTTTTTTTTTTTTTCCACTTAGCCGGCTCTAAAGATGGGTCATAATGAGAGCATTTAAGAGGGAGCGCGCTCTCCGCCGTGACAGGGACTGGGGTAATAAGGAGAGCTTGATTAACGCGGAGCACTTGGGGGAGAGATGAGAGGCTTCACGTGGGCCTGATCGGGGGAGGCAATGAGACACCGCCGGCTCTGTTGCTGCTCCCGGAGATTAATGAGGCCTAAGAGTGCATTAGGAACAGTGACAAAGGTTTGATCTAATGGGCTCAGTCATTTTTCCTTTGAGTGACAGACGCACAGAAGTAATTGGCTGTGCAGAATGGCAGCTCATTGGCGGTACTTAAGGATACATTATCCCCGTTGTGTGGCCCGCAGAGGCTGTTTATCAAAACTGCTCACACTGCAGACGCCGAATCGCTAAGCTGCTGCTACAGTGGTAATAGCTATTAAAAAAAAAAAAAAAAATCACGCAACATCAAAACTGGATCCATGGTTGTCTCGTAGAAACAAAAGTTTTTCTTTGTTTAGTTTCAGATGGTCTAGGAGACATGGTAATAACTCCAGAGCCTGTTCCGTGAGCCGGATGAGCGATCCCCTCCCGGTGGTCACGTCTCAGGCTTGTTAGGACTTCAGAGCCTGGCTTCTCACCCCGTCCCTGCCTTGGTCACCCGATTATCGCCCACACCCTGGGTTCTGTTTACAGCATGAACCCGCCGGTACATAAATTGGACGCGTCGGCTAAACTCCTGTAACTTGGCGGAACGCTTGCAGACGCTTGCCTTCTTGGTTGAGAATTAATTTGCTCCAGAATACTCCCCCAAGTCAGCATCACATGGTGAGGTCTGCTTGCATAAACCAGGTTTCAGCGGGCTAGGTTTTGGTGCCTAAGTACTAATTCATTATTTTTAGGTTAAAAATGTCTCGTGGGGTTTCTCTAAGACTAGAATTTGAGAAAGTTGGTGACATCTGAAGTGAAATGACTCAAGCTATTATTTAATTCGGCGTCTTCTGCTCTTAGGAGAAATGCCTTCTTACTGTTAGTTGTTTCTCTGTTTATACGTTTTTCCCACTGAGGCTTAGGCAAATGTGTACTATATGGTTTGCAGCATTAAACTGTAAACTCTTTGAGATGTAGACCACTATTTCTCTTCCTTTGTTTTCCTCTCCTAATGTCATGACCTGGCAATTATTTTTGCATGAAGTAAATATTCTTGGATATCACCCGTCATGTGAGATGTAAGTGATAAATATTGAGGGTAACTATGTCAGCTTTCAGATAACGGTTCCTCCATTGCAGTATTCTGTGGTTCAGACCATTGGGGTACAGTTCATGTAAAAATCAAAGCCACACCTTCCAGTTTAAGGAAACCATCTTCAGTCATTTAAACTCCAAATGGAGTGTTCCTTTCTGTAAGAACTGACAAAAGCAAGTTAATTCTTCATGATTTTTGTTATAAACATACAAGGGATGTTGGCAATACTAAGTTGTACATCTCTATGGGAACAGATATTCCAATAAGTAAATAAAAGTTGCTGCAGAGACTTTCTCCCCTCTCAAAAATGTGTGTGTTCAGTGGAGAATAGGATTTCAGCTGTTGATACGATGCTTTCATGATCAGCAAAATAGTCAGCATGGAAGGGCTATAGGAAAAGGGCTAGGGGAGGCAGAGCTCTGAGACAGACGTCAGTACATGACCCACGGTCTTCAGGAAGGCTGGCCGGGGCCATGACTGGGACCAGGGCCTCAGGTTAGAGCCTTTCTGTGCCAGAGTCAAGTCCATGGTTGGCCTACTTGCTACGTAACCATTCCCACATTGGCAGAGGAGAACCAAGTCATCCTGATGTTTTACCAGCTCTGAACTTTGTGGCCTGGCGTTTCAAGTAACCACGCCTACAGAGACCTTGCCTCTCTCTGGAATATTCCTAGTGAGGAGGCAACCCCCAAATGTCCTGACTCACAAGCAAGTAGCCCCTTCACATCCTCACAGTTGCAAACATGGGGTCCCTCGGCGTCCTCACTGCTCACAGACAGGGTCTCCATTCAGTCCTAAGAGACGATTCTGTGAGACCTGCAGAGGAGAGGAGGAAGTCCAGGTGGACAGGCCTGCGCGTGGGGCCGTGGTGTGGGCATCACGGCCGCCTCCTTGAAAGGGCTTATAAGATGCAGCGAGAGCCAGACACCTGCCCTCAAACAGTGCGCTGCTCAGTCACAGGGAATTTTGTGCAAAACATACCTATTGCATATATCAGATGGAGAAGGAAGAACATGTTAGAGAAGGGACTGAACAATTAAACTAAGTTCTTAAGGGCATAGAGCCAAATAAGGAACTAGAAGACAAGATATGAGAATCTTGGACTTCGTGTATTATAAAACATTATTGAACTGAGTCATTGGAAAAGACCCTGATGCTGGGAAAGATTGAAGACGGCAGGAGAAGGGGATGGATGAGATGGTTGGGTGACATCAGCAACTTGATGGACGTGAGTTTGAGCAAACTCCAGGAGTTGGTGATGGACAGGGAAGCCTGGCGTACTCCAGGCCATGGGGTCGCAAAGAGTCAGACACAACTGAGCAACTGAACTAACTGTGTGAGTGTTAAATTCATGTTTTATTACTTAAAAGAAAATCCTTAGTGTTAACCTCCTTTTGTGTAATGTTGTCATACCTCATTATAACCACTGCATGTAAACTTGTTCATAGAACCTGTATGGGGCCAATACATCTTCTGTATGGAGAAATGGCTTGTGGCTAAGGAAGCATCATGTAAATAAGCACAAGTGGTGGTTGCTCTCCGTCAGCATCTTCAGAATGAGTGGTTGCCACGTGTTCATCACTCACATATAAACAGGCAGGATGAGAAGTGCCAGTGTCATCGGCAAGAATGAATGCCACACCACTCATCTGGAAGACACAGGCTTTGTCTTTGGAGTAAATACTTAAAGCCATTTCCAGTTATTAGAACTTACCTTCTGATGGGCTTAAGGGTTTCATCCTAAATCGTAGCAGACATCAAATTCTATCCGTCCCCACGGTGGTGCAGCGTCCCAGCGACGAGATGTAAGTGGGATGGGCCATGGACGCTCCAGCTCGCCTGTCCTCACCGTGAGGTCCTCTCTTTCATCCTTTGCTTGCGTTAGCCCCAAGCACGTGATTTCTTCTCTTTCTGTCTTTCACTTTATCTGCTCTACTTCTGATGACTTCAGCATTACCTCTGGTGGAGAGACTAAGAGTGGGAAGAGTGTCGTCAAGTTGTCCCAAGGCTAAACACTGTACATGTCCGTGTGCAGGAGCAGGGGTTCAAGAAACACCGTCCAGTGAGTGAGTGCTTGGGCTCATGGGAAGTGTTCACTAGAACAGCGAAACACAGATACAAGGCAAACAGTCTGACAACTTACACACACCAGGACGCTGCCACACAGGAAACAGGAGTAGAATATCCAGACTTTTTAGATTTTAAAGTCAAACATAAATTATCAGTGTCACCATTTTTGCTGAAAAAAACTAAACTGTAAGGAAAAGGAAAACTCACCATTGGCAAAATTAATAACAACTACCATCTTCAGAAGCTTAGCAGTTGACAAAGTGCTTTATGTAATTTGGTCCTTGTATTATTAACCTCAGGGGGCTGTTATGATTATCTCATCATTATGATCATCATCGTTACTGTTGTGTCCATTTTACAAACTATGACCTGACTTGTTTGTTCAGGTTCCATCTTCTTTTAGCCCACTCAGTTCAGTTCAGTCGCTCAGTCGTGTCTGACTCTTCGAGACCCCATGAATCGCAGCACGCCAGGCCTCCCTGTCCATCACCAACTCCCAGAGTTTACTCAAACTCATGTCCATCGAGTTGGTGATGCCATCCAGCCATCTCATCCTCTGTCATCCCCTTCTCCTCCTGCCCCCAATCCCTTCCAGCATCAGGGTCTTTTCCAGTGAGTCAACTCTTCACATGAGGTGGCCAAAGTATTGGAGTTTCAGCTTCAGCATCAGTCCTTCCAGTGAACACCCAGGACTGATCGTTAGAATGGACTGGTTGGATCTCCTTGCAGTCCAAGGGACTCTCAAGAGTCTCCTCCAACACCACACTGGTCATTAAGAAAATTAATTCATAGCATATATCATGAGTCAGAAAGATGTTAATGCTGTTTGACCCAATCATTAATATAACTCTTCTAGGATATCAGCCTAAGGAATTGTCTAAAAGTAGATGTCCCTTGCAATATTGTTTATAGTAATGAGAAATTTCAAACAGTCAAAACAATGCAGAGGTAAGAAAATGGCAGGTTATCTCCATTAATGGCAGGTTATCTCCATTAATGGCAAGTTATCTCCATTAAATCAGTAAGATGTTATAGATCTAAAATTATTATGAAGGTTTTGGAACAATAAGGAGAAATGGATGGGAAGTTATATTAAAGAAGTGTAATAGAATATTACATCTTTTCTGTGGTCATAACTAAGAAAAATATGTAATGTCCAACAATGAGTTGATCTATTGGATGCAATTCTGGTAGACTTCTAATTTACATTATCTGCATATCTGTATAACCTTGCAAAATAAGTATAAGTAATTCCTACAGCAAAGCATACTCCCATTTTTTTTCCCCTTGGCATCACCTTTAGAACAGGGAGAAATTGGAATAAAATGAGCTATTTCCACATTTTAGGAAATAACCATGGACTGTCTTAATCCCAGGATTTTCAATTCTGGGCATGGCCACAATATTTTATTTAGAGTAATTAGATTTGTCATTACCCCTGAGTCTGGACTCTGTACATTCTTTTTTCTCCAGTAAGCATACTGCAGAAGATATATAACCAAAAAAAAAAAAAAAAACAAAATGCACAGCATTCTGAGAAACACAAGATTCCTATCTCAGTGGTAAACGTGTTGAACTGCGCTCTTTTACAAAACAACTGTCCCATAGTGCTGAGTCCTGAACGCCTGCATCTTTAAGAAAAGCTACTGAAAGTGTCCTTGGGAGAAAAAAAAAAAAAAAATCCTCTTAGCCTGAAATCCTGGTTGCCAAAAGGAGGGCAGATTTCCAATGCAAATAGTGAGGCGAATGGGCCCTCCTCACAGGCACTTAAATCATTTGTATCTCACTTTTTATGGTAGTGTTGTGAATTATATTATTTTTGGGTTTATAATTAGAGGACAGAACAGATGGCGAAGGCCTAGTTTGAAGTGATGTAGCCGTTAGGAAGGCCTCCACTGTCCCAACCTGATTCCAGCCAACCTGGTTTTCCCTCCCATGCTCAGAGCGGGCTGGGGCGTAGCCATAGGTTTACATGGTAACCTTGAACTCTTGAGTTTTTTTAATAAGATTTGAAGCCACATAGGAATGAAAAAAAGGCCTCCAAGAGCAGTCTGTATTTCAAAGGGTGAGACCTCCGAGGGGAAACAGTGAGTACCTATCAATCTTTTTCCTATAATTATGATTATTTTAAAAAATTACAAAGTCCCACAACGGAAATAAAGGTCTGTTTCATATTCACGCACTCACAGAATCCTCTTTGGGTTTTTCTTCTCCACTCTCAGACTGCATGAAACTTCATTATCACCATCACCAAGAGTTTCTGCCCTTTTCCAGGCTGACTCACCAGTAAGCCAAATGCCAAGTATTGTTTTCCCAGTTGAAGCATTGGTAGGAAGGATCAAATCTCATTATTGAAGATAAACCAAACTCAGGACATGCAGTGAGCAGAATTCTGTATTAAAGAAAAAAGATTGTTGATGAATCTCTATTTGAATGCTATGAAAAGCCTTATTTCAGGGTATTTTTTTTTTTAAATCAGGACAGGCTATTTTAATGTAATAAGCCTATAGCTTAAAAGAGGAATTCTGTCTTTGATGTCATTTGGCGAATGAAAACATTCTTGTTCAATAGAAAACCAGCATCTTTTTCATGCTTGTGTGAGATCAGGCAACATACTGATATTCATTCAGCTATAAATGCCATATTCACTTTGAAATGCAAATTGTTTAAAGAAAAATAGCATATGGTGGAGGTAAGTACCTTTTCAAATCAACTCTCACACTTTAGGGATGTAAGTAAAGCTAAAATTATTCTTGGGGAAGAATCTGGCGCTTTTGACACATGGAAGCTTGCACTAATCAGCCGGCCCAGTGGGCACACACATCTCCATATCAAGGGGCTGGCGTGAGGCTCCGTGGATTAGCATCGTAATGCAGCCACCCCTGCCCATCAAGGCCAGCGGCCAGATGATCCAGAGAAGGGGTCTTTGAGGAAGCAGGCTTCTGAGTTCAGAGTGGACCAGGAAGTCGACCATGTCTGTCGTGATAATGCAGACCCTGGGGGGAAACACTGAGACGATACCAAAGCGGTCCCTTTGTGCCTCCCTTCCTCTGGACGCCAGCATCCCGTACTTCGTAGGGCTGGACCACTCTTTGGGACTTAACGCTGGTGAAACTGTCTCCTTGCTCCTTAATGACTTTTTCTCATGCTTCCTGATCTGACCTCTGCATTCACAAACCATTCAAATGAGTTTTTTCTTTTCTTTTTTTAAGAGTTTTTTTTTGAGGTGGGGGGGACTAAATGATATTGATTTAATATACAGTGAAGTGACTCAGTCGTGTCCAACTCTTTGCGATCCCATGGACTGTAGCCTACCAGGCTCCTCCATCCATGGGATTTTCCAGGCAAGTGTACTGGAGTGGGGTGCCATTTCTTTCTCCAGAATATACATTTAGAAAGCGCAAACTCCTAAGTTCTAGCTAAGTGTATGGGGCTTCCCTTGTGGCTCAGCAGTAAGGAATCCACCTGCAGTGCAGGAGACACAGAAATGTGGGTTCCATCCCTGGGTCGGGAAGATCCCCTGGAGGAGGAAATGGCAACCCGCTCCAGTATTCTTGCCTGGGAAACCCAATGGACAGAGGAGCCTGGTGGGCTACTGTCCTCGAGGGTCGCAAAGAGTCAGACA
Organism: Cervus canadensis; assembly: GCF_019320065.1. Classification (NCBI taxonomy): domain Eukaryota; kingdom Metazoa; phylum Chordata; class Mammalia; order Artiodactyla; family Cervidae; genus Cervus; species Cervus canadensis. The sequence continues at coordinate 109,889,632 of NC_057387.1, forward strand.
CGACTGAGCGACTAAACAACAATGTGGGTGACGAGCGTGGAGGTCAAGTTGCAGCAGGTGGCCGGCAGCCCAGGAAGCCCCCTGGGTCCCATCCCTCCACTGCCTGCATCTCCCCCTACTCACACATGAAGGGGGGTGCCTCGTCTCATTTCCTGCTCCACAGTTGGGTTTGCCTGTTGGGTTTGCCCCATTGTATGGTTGTGTGGGGACCAGGACTGGTGGTGCCCTGGGCTTTGTCTTCTGTGGGCCCACATTCTGTCTGATGTCTGTCCTGAGGTGGCCCACGTCACGGTCCACTCCATCTTACTGGTGAGGATCTCCCACGAGATCCCCGTGGTGGATGGATGGACATTTCAGCCGTTTCTAGTGTGGAACTATTCTGAATAATTCTGCCATGTACATTCTTATATATGTTGTTCTGGTGGGTTGTTGGTGCGTGTCTATATGATTTTTTTATCCTTTTAAATGTGTTTAAAATTTTTTATTGAAGTACAATGTTATTATGCAAGTTACAGGTATAGTGAGTCACAATGTTAAAGGTTATACTCCATTTAGAATGATAAACTATTGGCTATATTCCCCATGTTGTACAAGCTTATTTTATACCTAATAGTTTTTGTCCCTACCCCTTCCCTCTCCCCACTGGTAACAGCTCCTTTGTTGGCCATGTGTCTGCTGCTTTGTTATACTCACTTTGTTGTGGCTTTTAGGTGCCACGTATGCATGATATCATGTAGTATTTGTCTTTGTCTGGCTTATCTTACTCAGCCTAATGCCCTCCAAGTCCATCCATCTTGCTGCAAATGGCAGAATTTCATTCTTTTGTATGCCTGTCACTTCAGTCGTGTCTGACTCTTTGTGACCCCATGGACTGTAGCCCTCCAGGCTCCTCTGTCCATGGAATTTTCCAAGCAAGAATACTGGAGTGGGTTGCCATTTCCTCCTCCAGGAGATCTGCCCAACCCAGGGATCGAACCTGCATCTTTTGCATCTCCTGCCTTGGCAGGCGGGTTCTTTACCACTAGCGCCTCCCAGGAGGATTTGCTCTGGGGTTCAGCTCCTGAGGGGGCCCCCAAGGAACCAAACTGGGGTCTCTGGAGTGAAGAAACTCCCAGGTGGCACTAGTGGTAAAGAACCCGCCTCCTTTGCAGGAGATGCAGGTTAGATCCCTGGGTCAGGAAGATCCCTTGGAGAAGGGAATGGCAACCCACTCCAGTATTCTTGCCTGGAGAATCCCCTTGAGGAGCCTGGCAGGCTACAACCCATGGGGTCGCAAAGAGTCAGACATGACTGAGCATGTAGGGATAAGAAGATCCTCGCCAGCTGGCGGGCCCTTGGCGTGGGCTTGCCTAAGGATTCCACACAGCTGTTTTGGGTCTCATACAGATTCTACAATCAGACACCAGGACCACACAGCCTTACGGGAATTTCTTCACTCCAGAGACCCCAGTTTGGTTCCTTGGGGGCCCCCTCAGGATCTGAACCCCAGAGCGGATCCACCAGCAGCATACTATGCTAAAAATGTCATTCAGCAAGCAACTGGAAGTTGAAAAACCACTTGTACAATCAGCGTCATCACATAGTTTTTCATTAGCGTGTACATTTGTAATGAATCCACCCCTTTGCTTTCCTATGGTAGATGTTTGACCTTAAGATGAAGAGCTAATCATCCTAAGATTAGCCCTTTATTGAATGTCTCCACTTGAACGTTTCCTGTGTCCCTGATCTGGAGTTGAGGTTGAGCTCGGCACCTGAGTGTGTGTGGACGCTTATTCCTGGAGTCTGGTACTGAGTAGTCAGGGATAGACACACTTAGATCATCCCGTCCACCTTTTGATGGAAGCAAATGTGTCAGGAGGGTTTGCGGCTGGTTGTCCTCGGAGCCACACCCCAGACAGAATGAACAAAGGAAAAGTCACCTAATCGATTCATCAGCCCAAAGATGGATAGATGGTGAGCTTATTCTTGGCTTTTCAGGTGTTTTGGCCTTGTGTGCCTAAAGGTAGTATGAAATGAGATTTTGTGGATAAATCCCACACTTGATGGGCTTCCCTGGTGTCTCACACGGTAATGAATCCACCTGCAATGCAGGAGACCTGCATTCCATCCCTGGGTCAGGAAGATGCCCTGGAGAAGGAAATAGCAACCCACTCTAGTATTCTTGCCTGGAGAATTCCATGGACACAGGAGCTTGGTGGACTTCTGTGGGTCCATGGGGTCACAAGGAGTTGGACATGACTGAGTACACACAGGCCCACCCTTGATAAGGACTTGTCAGAGGTACAGGTGGGCACTGAAGGGAGGATGGAAGCATCGCCTTAACATTCTCACTAAACAGCAGGCATCCCTGTGGGCAGCCCAGCCTGGGGTGGGGGGGCCTGGCTCAGAGTGGGGTCACAGCCCACATGCGTCTTATCCCTGTGCTTTTCCTCCTGTTTGCTTTCTTTTCCTTTCATCCACCATAAAAATGTTAGCATTTTTCTTCTTGGCCACATGCCCAGCATGCGGGGATCTTGGTTCCCTCACCAGGGAGTCCAACCTGCAACCCCCCTGCATTGGAAGCTTGGAGTCTTCACCACTGGACCCCCCAGGGAAGTCCCAAAAATATTAGTGTTTTTCTGAGTTCTGCTGATGAAACCAGAAAGGGCCTCAGCGCCTCGGGAGAGGTTGTGAGCCCCTCTTAAATGGTGGGTGCGTGGGACGGGCGTCCCCACAGGGAAGAGAAGGCTGAGGACCACACCTTTTTGGTCAGAAGGGTTTCTTTACAAAGGGACGGAGGTGTGGGCAGAGGGACGCCAGGGCGTAGTGCAGGTGGCACCAGGACCACCCCGGACCCAAAGGGAGAGGAGGGGGGTGACCCCCCAGCGAGCCTCCAGCACAGGGACCCCTGGGCACCCGCTCAGGGAGGGAGCCCAGACATGTGCACCCCCACTTCACACTCCAGTATTCCCACCTGGTCCAGCCGAGCAGGGAGCCAGAGGTACCCGAGCTGATGGATGCTGCCTGGTGGGTGTCCTCCCCAAGAGGGGAGAAGGTGCGAACAGAAGGTGGTGGGAGACTCAGGTGTCAGCGCAGGGGAGACCCTGCCGAGCTGCCCGAGGGGAGCACCCGCTCAGCTCCTGTTACAGTGCCCCGTTGTGCAGGGATCTGGCCGAAGTGCACCCAAGGACAGCTCCCTAAGTGATGGCAGGTGGAGAAGACCCCGAGGAGCGTGTGCAGTGGCTGTTCGCAGTGCCTTGCTGAGCCTGGGCACCCCACCCTTGTGAGATGCCGCACACCTGGCCCCCTGCTGCCCCTGGAGCGGGTGCCAGCGCTGGTTTTGACGCTATCATTCAGGACGTGAGACTTTCCATGTTCTTGGGGCTCGAGCAAGTCCTAGAATCAGAACATCCGAGCCAGGAGGGAGACGGGGAGCTGGCTGGCTGAGGACCCCTGAAGCTTGGCCGAGGAGCCAGGGCAGGTGCACTTCTCAAGAGCATCTCTGATCTCAGTGGTGCTTGGTGCTGAAAAGCTTCCCACTGTAGTTTTTATTTTCCTTGCGATATTCGAGATGCACCCACTTTCCACGGCAGCATGTAGTCGGCATCGTTTTTTAAGGTAGAAATATATTTTTAAGAGCAGGATCTTTCCACTTCTTTAATCGCTTCGTGCAATGACAGTGAGGGCCTTGTTTGTGGCTGGGCCCTGGTTTCCACCTCTTGCTGCTCACCAGGACCACCAAAGTCCTTCTGAAAAATGTGTGTTCCCTCGAGCTCTACCCGCCAGACCGTTGGAATCAAAATTTGAATTTTTTTTTGCAGCTGCTGTTTTTTAAAAAGCTCCATGGGTAATTGGCCAGATTTGGGGACTACTAGTATACTCTATCAGAAAAGGCAATGGCACCCCACTCCAGTACTCTTGCCTGGAAAATCCCATGGGTGGAGGAGCCTGGTAGGCTGCAGTCCATGGGGTCACTAAGAGTCGGACACGACTAAGCAACTTCACTTTCACTTTTCACTTTCATGCATTGGAGAAGGAAATGGCAACCCACTCCAGTGTTCTTGCCTGGAGAATCCCAGGGACGGGGGAGCCTGGTGGGCTGCCGTCTATGGGGTCGCACAGAATTGGACATGACTGAAGCGACTTAGCAGCAGCAGCAGTATGCTCTATGTATTTAAAATCGTGGGCTATGAAAACCTTTTATGGAAACAATTTAGAACTTAATTGGTTCTAAACTAAAAAATACAAAAACAAAATGGGAGGAATTAAAAAAAAAAAAACAAAAACGTTTAATGCCCTCAAAGATCTCCTTATAGATCCAGTGAACTCCCTAGCAGCAAGGTGTGATTGGCTGAGCTTTAGAGAAAGGCGCTTAATTATATTTTTGGGTCTGAAATTGTGGGGACAATAATTCACTCTGATGTTGAGCAACTGATTCAAATCATTAGGTATAAAATGGACCCATTTTTCACCACACTGCATGCTGTGAAGTTGCCAAGATTATTTTCCCTCCGTGTAGCCTCTTTTCAAGGTGAAGAGTAAACTTACCTGGTTTAAGAGCCTGACTCTGCCACCCATGTCGCATCTAGGAACTCTGATTTGTGTTGATAATAAAGTATGGCTGTCCCATGAGAATAACTCTCTGGCAGCAGACAGTGGAATCCTATTGGTGATGGTTTCGCTTGCACCGATACGTCAACGCAGCAGGACTCCTCTAGGATCCACCTTGTCTCGCTGGCCTGCTGGAATATCCTTGTTTAGCCGCTCAGCCGTGTCCAACTCCTTGCGACCCCTTGGACTGTAGCCCGCCAGGCTCCTCTGTCCGTGGAATTCTCCAGGCAAGATACTGGAGTGGGTTCCTTCTCCCGGGGATCTTCCCGACCCAGGGATCGATCTGAGGCTTCTGCAGTGGCAGGTGGATTCTTTACCCTTGCGGCCCCAGGGAGGCCCCACCGGGAGTAGTTTTTTTCTTTTTTTCCCCAGAAGTGGGTCTCCTGTCTTCACCGCTGCTCCGTCTAGAGATGGCGGTGCATGTCTTTGTCTTGGCTTGCGGTGGTTGCAGCCACCTGAAGCCTTGGGTTCCTTTGTCGAGCACCGTGAGGCTTGCTTCACCCTGCTTTCCTGCGGAGCGTTGTTGCTTGCGGCGTTGCCTCTCCTCTCCGTGAATCCGGAGGCCAGGTGCGCGCGGCGTCAGGTCCACGGCGCGCAGGCGCGTAGCCCTAGACTAACTCGTGCCGGCTTCGGGTGTGCGGTGCGCACTGGTGTTCACCTGACTTGTTTATTCCTAGGGAATGTCACTAGTGCGCCTGGGTCTCAGATGGCGAGCGGCGTCAGCCTGGGCTCCTTCAACAGCCGAGCGGACGGCATGCAGCAGCGGTCCTACTCTGTCTCCAGTGCCGACCAGTGGAGCGAGGCTACGGTCATTGCAAATTCAGCCGTCAGCAGTGGTAAGAGAGAGGCACGGCCCCGCGCACCCGCGGCCGCCTCGCGGTCCTCGGTTGTAAACCAGGGGCTGGACGCGGCGCTCTGCTGTGAGCGCGGCCGCCCTGCCGAGGCGTGCAGCCCGCCGTCCACCTGTGGAGCAGTTGTGTCCTCGATCGGTAGCCTCACCCACGTCATCCCGTGTCCCGCTCCAGTGGAGGGACGCGGTGGAGGTTCGCCCCACTTGACAGATTGGGAAACTGAGGCTTTAGGAGAGGCTGTTCCCCTGCTCACACGTCCCTCCACGAGGTGGCCTTCATGTTCCAGCATTAGTGTGGAACCAGTGTAGGTGGTTAGGCTTCACTTTTTTGGCATCAAATCAAAACACATAATTCTTCCTCCTTAGCCATTGGCCCATGTTCCTGGTATATCCTCTTAAGTTTGGGAGAGTCTTCCCCCTTGCTTTTTTTTTTTTCTTTTTTTCAAGTGTGGACATCTTGGGAAGCAAACGTGCTCCCGGGAAACCATCTTGACATATGTGTGAGTGCATGAATTATGCAGCATCGAGGCCCCGCTTACCGCAACATGCTTTGCCTGTGGCATTTTTGTCTGTGGCCTGTTCACCGGTATTTAAAGGAATTCCCACTGTAGAGTGTCATCTATCAGACAGGGTTTTAGAGTAATTTTAGCATAATTTGTTCTAATTAAAAGATTCAGCATCAGGTCTTCCCTGTAGACCCAGCAGCTGCTGCCGCAGGACGTGTACTTTGGGTAAACAGCTTCCTTGTCGCCAGTTACCCCCACACTCCTCCGTCAGCCGCCGCCAAGCAGAGGCCTTAAGGAGTGGCATCTCCAGGCCCAGGAGGGGAAGCGGGGTCTGGGAAGGCAGCACCAAAGGATGCTGTGATCTCGCGGGCCTGGGGTGTACACAAGGCCTCACCCAGAGCCCAGTACCCCACTCCCCGCTCCTTCCTCAGACAAAACGAGATGCTTCCGTGGAGAGCAAATCTCTGCCTCCACCCTCTTCAGGGGCTGGGCGTTTCACCTCTCGTCTGGTATCATGACAGTAACTCCAGAAATTCAGTGATGGGGTTGAAATCGTTATACATTAGCCGCCTGCAGTTTATTCCCTTATAAGGTGACACGTGTGCGTTCACAGTCATCGGGGCCCCAGAAGGCCCAGCGTCTCAGCAGACGGGGCTGTGTTTCCAGCAGAGACCCTCCCCGCTCCACCTGCCGACCGGACAGCCTTGGCGGGCGACCTCTGTGATCTTATCTTCAGATGGGTGTGCTCTTCCCGCCCCTGTGTGGTCCTTAGGTGTGCAGGGCTCCGAACGCCTGTGGCTTCTGTCCCAGAAGATGTGCTGTTGTTGCCACGGTCACTTTTTTTTTTTTCCGGAGGGGCAAGTAGTCCACCTGCTAGTTGTTTTAATCGCTAAGTCGTGTCTGACGCTCTGCAGCCCCGTGGACTATATCCCGCCAGGCTCCCCGTCCATGGGGTTTGCCAGGCCAGAACACTGGCGTGGGTTGCCCTTTCCTTCTCCATCACACACTTAATTGCATTGCCCAGTTCTCTGCAGTGTGTCCATTTTTCAGTTAGCATTGTCTTGCTGTCTGAGCAGGTTTTTGCCGTCGCCCTCTTTCTGAGAAGACGCGCTCGTGTTTGAGGGTAGGAGGAGCTGACCTGGGCCCCCTCGGCCTGGTGCACACACCACCCTGGCCCTGCCTTGCCCAGCAGCTGCCCCCGGCCAGAGCTTTCCTTGTCTGTTGAGAATTGTTGAGCACCCAGCGCAGCCTGACTAGGGCAGCAGCCTTTGGGCTTGGTTCTTTATGTGCCATAAGAGTTATGTTTGGGGAGTATAACTATGTAATAATAAAGAAGAATAAGTTTCACCCCCAAGTGTTGGCCTCCCACATGCTCAGAATATTTTTTTAGGAAAAGCATTGGAAGCAGCATATGAACCTAAAATCCATTCTTTACAAATTTTCCGTTTGCACAGAGACTCGCTAGGGGGCTTCCCTGGAGCTCCGAGGCTTAAGACTCTGTCCTTCCAATGCAAGAGGCACGGGTTTGATCTCTGGTTAGGAAACTAAGATCCCACATAATGCAAAGTGCAGCCCACCCCCCCCCCAAAAAAAAAAAAAGCCTTACTTGCTAACTCCCCCTCTACCCAGTAGCTCTTTGCCTCTGGTCACAGGTGTGAGCCAAAGCACCCCCGCACCTTCTGTCTCATCAGAGACTCCCTGATTTCCAGACGCTTGATTTGGTTGGAAGCCTCTTCCCACGGAAGGTGATTGCCTTGGTCTGTACAGTTCAGTGCAGTTCAGTTCAGTCACTCAGTCATGTCCAACTCTTTGCAACCCCATGGACTGCAGGACACCAGGCTTCCCTGTCCATCACCAACTCCTGGAGTTTACCCAAATTCATGTTCATTGAGTCGGTGATGCCATCCAACCATCTCATCCTCTGTCATCCCCTTCTCCTCCCGCCTTCAATCTTTCCAGCATAAGGGTCTTTTCCACTGAGTCAGTTCTTTGCATCAAGTGACCAAAGTACTGGAGTTTCAGCTTCAGCATCAGTCCTTCCAATGAACACCCAGGACTGGTCTCCTTTAGGAGGGACTGGTTGGATCTCCTTGCAGTCCAAGGGACTCTCAAGAGTCTTCTCCAACACCACAGTTCAAAAGCATCAATTCTTTGGCACTCAGCTTTCTTTATAGTCCACCTCTCACATCCATACATCACTACTGGAAAAACCATAGCTTTGACTAGATGGACCTTTGTTGGCAAAGTAATGTCTCTGCTTTTTAATATGCTCTCTAGGTTGGTCATAACTTTCCTTCCAAGGGGTAAGCATCTTTTAATTTCACGGCTGCAATCACCATCTGCAATGATTTTGGAGCCCCCAAAAAATAAAGTCTGTCACTGTTTCCATTGTTTCCCCATCTATTTGAGATGAATGATAAGGGGTCAAAATTGCAACATTAGGACTTCCCTGGTGGCCCAGTGGTTGAGAATCCACCTGCCAATACCGGGGACACGGGTTTCATCCCTGGTCTGGAAAGAGCTAGGGAGCAACTGAGCCCGGGAGCCGCAGCTGCTGAGCCTGTGTGCCTGGAGTCTGTACTCCACAACCGAGAGCCACTGCAGTGAGAAGCCCTCGAACCGCAACCAGGGAGTAGCCCCCCTCGCCGCAAGGAGAGAAAGCCCACCTCAGGGAGACAAGGACCCAGCCCAGACAAATAAATAAATAAATTTTTTTTAAATTGCAGAGTTAATTAGCATCTTGTTTAAAACTTAGAGCTGACATTTCAAGTAGCAAAGATCAAGAGAGACAACAGAATGTTTCACAGAAGTAAGGGTCCTGAGTTTCACAGGGATTTTCCCTCACATCTGTATTTCCTAAGGACGGGTGGCTGTGTCACACCCAAGATATGATTGAAGAGAGACACAGCAGTCATGATAGAAAGAGCTGATGTTATTGAGGCCCTCGTGTGGACCGTCACGTCTGCTCGCCGTGGAGTGGGCGCCGCTCTTGGCTCCATTTCCAGGCGGGGAGGCTCTGGTACAAGAAGAGCTCAGTATCGCTTATGCAAAGTCACCTCCTGGTGAAGCTGCTGTGTGAACCCAGGCGGCCTGATTCCAGGCCTCAGACTCTCTGTATCAGCACTTCTCAGATAGGCTGCCCAGACCCGTGACGGCAATATCCCCTGGAAACTGGTTAGAAATACAGATTCTTAAGTCCCATCCCAGTCCCGTGCATGGGTGCTAAGTCACTTCAGTCATGTCCAATTCTTTGAGACCCTATGGACTGCAGCCCACCAGGCTCCTCTGTCCCAGGGATTCTCCAGGCAAGGATACTGGAGTGGGGGTGCCATTTCCTCCTCCAGGTGATCTTCCCAGACCCACTGAATCTAAAACTCAGGGGTGGCACCCAGCAGCATCTGTGCTAACAGACCCTCCATGGAATGATGCTGTGGGCTGAAGTCTGACAACCATCGCTCGAGATCCTTGCTTCTCAAAGTGTGGCCCACGGACTAAGTGGTATCTGACAGCCCCTGGAATTTGGCTAGAATCGCAGAGTCCCAGGCTCCAGCTAGACTTCCTGGTTCGGAGCACATGTTGTCAAGAATTCTAGGCGACTGGGGCCCACTTGCATCCAGAGTAACATCCCGGCTTCCCTCTTGATGGTACCGTCCTGCCATACCCCGAGCAATTGTTAATAAAAACCAGGGCACAGGATCCGACGGCTGACTTCAAGAAAACACAGTTATGAATGGATTTCAGGACCTCAACTTGGCATCCGCATTCCCTGCCACGCTTGGAAAATAACCACAAAAGAAACAGTGATTAAGAGCTCTCTGTCGTGTTTTTTCTCTAAGTCTCAGTGAAATACAAACACCACCCTTTTTTTAAAATTAATCATCTTTTTCCCCTGTGTCCCTGGTTTGGATGTCAGAGTCATAGAAAAGCTTACCCAGTGGTAGCCGCAGGAATAGGGGCAGGGGGACGACAGCAGCTTTTGAATCCGAGTGCCTGTGTGTTGGTGAATATGCCTTCTTATTATCCCACATTTTTATTGTACATAATAATACATAACGTGGGGGTTCCATTTTCCTCTACCCCATCGTCCACTCTAAATTAAGACTTTGGCTCCAGAGAACTTTGTCAAGTCTTCCCTTTGGACCTACAGGTACCCTGGGGTTTTCTGCCTTTCAAGCAGCTGTGAGCAAACTCCTAATTACCTAGATGACTTTGTGGTGTGCAAAACCACAAAACAGGAGGTCCTGGTTAAATTAAGTGGGGTGGGGGGAGGAGAAAGAAGAATCCATTCTGTGAGATGGAATGCCCCACTGCTTTATGACTATTACTGTGGTAAGGTTTTACATTTAAGTACCTGAGGTTTAAAATTAAATGTCTAATATAATTTGGCGTTGCTAACGTGAGACCCACAGCTGCCCCGAGAGGAAATGCAGACAGCTCAGCTCAGGGTTTCAAATTGCTGTCTGCCGGCTCGCAGTCAGCGCGGAGGGTTGGGACCCACTCCCACTCAGCGCCACATGCAGCTCCGAGTAATTTTTTAAATGCAGAAACATATTCATCTTGAGCTTCGGCGTTGAGAAAGGCTGCTCTGGTAGTACATGAAAAATTAATTTTTTTACATTTTTCCTCACTCTCCTAAGTGTTTGACAGAAGTAATTTTTGCAGCAAGAGAGAATAAAAACTGGCGGCTGTAAATTCCTGTCCTAGAACCTGTTGTGTAGATTCTTTATGGACCCAGAATTGATCTACATGTCAGACCCTGTTGTGGTTTAAACTGTTTATCACCGTAATGGCAGGAGTGAGCCCGTGAACACCAACTTATAATGCTGGGTGAAAGAAATTGGTGCTCGCAGTCAATGAAGGGGCAGCTCGGCTTTATTGATAGATTCAGAGCAATTATCTCTGCAACAACTATTGGCTGAGGAGTCTCTGGAATCTCCTTGGAAGGCTGGAATTTTTTTTTTGGGGGGGGGGGTGCATTAATCGTTTTCTCTATAGGTCATTTTCTCCAGAAGTGTTAGCCAAGAGTTAGCATGACTGTGGGTAGCCAGGGACCCTCGGGGGGTCATCTGTAGTATACTTGGTGGTCTTACCTTGCCCCGAGGCAAAATGCACTTAGAGGGGCGTCCCACCTGTGCTGACGGCCCGAGCCAATGCCGTGAGCCGCGTGCACCGCCTGCAAGTGTCCCTGCGTGTCTCGTCGGCAAGCCCACAGGCCTGCCAGCAGCTCCTGCCAGCGCCAGCCGTGGCGCCGGTTCCTTCTCCCGGCTGTCAGGCTGTTCCGCTGGCTCCAGCCCATCCCCGATTGCTTCGCTCCAACACTTAATCTCCTGCCGCCGGCAGTATTGCATTGCTTCAACTGCTGCTTGAATATTTCACTTCAGCCTGCCTGCACCAGGCCACTGTCCGACCTCATCAGCCCCACGTATAAGAGCCACACCCATCTTGCAGGCTTCCATGTGGAAGGTGTGGAGTGCCTGCTCCCTTCACGCCATGTAACCACACATCTTCCCACCTGAATCTGTGGTTATCAGACAACCAGTCCTGAATCTGAAGCAAAAATTTGCATATTTGCAAACTTGCAAATTTTTTTTTTTCATCATGAACATTTTTTTACAGGAGTTTAGGCTCCCCGGGTGGCACAGTTGGTGAAGAATCTGCCTGCTGATGCAGGAGACGCTAGAAATGTGGGTTTGATCCCTGGGTTGGGAAGATCCCCTGGGGAAGGAAATGGCAACCCACTCCAGTATTCTTGCCTGGAAAATTCCCATGGACAGAGGAGCCTGGCAGCCTACAGTCCATGGGGTCGCAAAGAGACAGACGTGACTAAGCACGCACGCACCGTGAGAAACACACATTTCCGCTCTGGTCCATGTGTCCTGCACTCCCTTTGGTCTCTCCCTCCCCACAGAGTCAGCTCCAGGAGGGACAGGCAGCCCTGAATTCGCGATTACAGAGATCGTGCCATAAACGTGGGTTCTGGGGACGTTCTCTGTCCGTTCATTGACTTTAGTTTCCACAACGTGAGCACTCTTTTACTCTCCTTGGCTTCTGTGCTGGCAATTTTAGCATGTGACCAGCAGGGGGCGGTAGTGAATGACAGTACCGCTCTCACCTGGGAGTCTACGGAACTATAGCTGGCTTCCCAGGTTGCTCAGCAGTAAAGAATCCGTATGCCAGTGCAGGAGATGGGGGTGGGGCTTCTAACCCTGGGTCAGAAAGATCCCCCTGGAGGAGGAAATGGCGACCCACTCCTGTATTCTTGCCTGGGGAATCCCCATGGACAGAGGAGCCTGGCGGGCTACAGTCCGTGGAATCACAGAGTCGGACATGACTTAGCAACGGAGCCAGGGCACAACAGTTGATTTACAGTGTTGTGTGAGCTTCAGGTCGTTAGCACAGTTATACATATATACCTATTCTTGTCCAGATTCCTTTCCGTTATAGGTTATTACAAGATAGCGAATATAGTTCCCTGGGCTATACAATAGTTCCTTTTTGTTTATTCTATATGTAGTATGTATCTGTTAATCCCAAATTCCTAATTTATACTCTTCCCTTTCCCCTTTACTAACTCTAAGTTTATTTTCTTCCTCTGTGAGCCTGTCTCTGTCTTGTAAATTAGTTCGTTTGTATCATTTTTTTTTTTCAGATTTCACATGTTAAGTGATATCCTATGATATTTGTCTCTATCTGGCTGACTTCCCTTAGTTTGATCATTTCCAGGTCCATCCATGTTGCTGCAAATGGTATTATTTCATTCTTTTTATGGCTGAGTAGTATTCCATATACATACCACATCTTTGACCTTTGATCTGTCAGTGGACATTTAGGTTGCTTCCTTGTCTTGGCTATTGTGAAGAGTGCTGCTATGAACACTATAGTGCATTTATCTTTTCAAATTAGAGTTTTCTCCAGATATATTCTCCTAGGAGTGGGATTGCAGGATCCTATGTTAGCTGTATTTTTAATTTTTAAGGAACCTCCATAGTGTTCTTCATAGTGAAAGTGAAAGTTGCTCAGTCATGTCCAACTCTTTGTGACCCCATGGACTACACAGTCCATGGAATTCTCCAGGCCAGAATACTGGAGTGGGTAGCCTTTCCGTTCTCCAGGGGATCTTCCCAACCCACGAATCAAACCCGGGGTCTTCTGCAATGCAGGTGGATTCTTTACCAGCTGAGCCGTCAGGGAAGCCCTGATCTTCAATAGTGACTGCACCAACTCACATGCCCCCAGCGGCGTAGGAGGGTTCCCTTATTTCAACACCCTCTCCAGCGTTTATCATTTGTAGACTTTTTGATGTTGGCCATTCTGACCTGTGTGAAGGGATACACCGTTGTCGTTTTGATTTGTGCTTCTCTTGACGTCAGCACTGTTGAGCATCTTCCGTGTGCCTGTGGGCCATCTTACCCGAGTCTGAGTTGGTACAGCGGCCCCTCTGCGTCTGGTGCCTGCCGTCTAATGCCCACTTCCTGAGAGTCATTATCGCTGTTTGATAAGTGAGGTTTGAAAAGGCCTAGAAACTTAAAGACCGCACTCGTTTAATAGCCAGAATTCAAACCCAGGGCTTTCCGATTCCAAAGCTTATAGTTTTGCCCTCTCCTATTTGCTTAAAGGAGAAATGAATTCTTCGTATTGAAACAAAGTATCATAAAAATTGTTTATCTTTTCATAGGCTTGCTAGTTCTAAGGGAAGAAACACAAGACATTTTCCCTCTCTCACTGATCCTGAACTTTGCCTTTCTCATCATTTCTCCCAAATCTTGGCTGGCATTCAGAAGCCATCCCCTGGGGGTTGTCATCAACCCTCCACTCCGCTCAGTATTAAAGGGCCCGCGGGCTCTCATCTTGGAGTTGGGCAGTCCCAGGCTCAGCCGCCGCAGTCTATTCCCCCCACCAGGCTGGTCGGCCTAATTAAGGGAATGACCCCAGTTTCCTTCTGCTCGCGGAACCCGCTTCCCTTTCTCTGCGTGGGACCGAGGAGAAAGCAGAAGCTTCCTAGGGTATCTGGCCACAGGGGGGAAAGGTGTATTTTTTTCCTCCCAATCAGAACATTGTTACTTTGTACTTCCCTGCTCAGTTCTTTCCTACCAGCTATTTCTAGCAGCAGGTGCTGGCCCCGGGGAAATGCTGCCCCCGGTATCAGACACAGCAGAAGACTCCGAACCTGCAGGCCAGCAATTCTCGAGTTGCCTGGCAAACGTCTGAAAATCATTTTAAACAGATGGCCGAGAAGAATGTTCTTGCCAGTCGCCATGGTGCCTGGTCCCAATCTTTGGGCCCCTCTGGCCCTCAGTATCTTCATCTAGACCGGAGGTTCTCAACCAAGGGTGATTTTTGTGTGTCCTTCCCCTGGGGATATTTGGCAGTGTCTGGAGACAGTTTAGGTTGTCGCGGCTGAGGGGGTTGGAGGGGTTTGCTTCTGGAATCCAGGCGGGTAGAAGGCAGAGAAGCTGGTGAACACGAGGCAACTCCCCCAAGACAGAGAACCATCCTGTTCAAAGTCAGGAGCACCGAGGGCAGGAAACCCTGGACTTGACTGTGGAGACTTGTGCTCCCTGGGCCCTCCCAGCCACCAGCTAATGCTTCCCAAAGGCAAGGGAGGCTGTTTCCTTTCTTGAGAGAATGACTGCATCCAACCTCATGGCAGTGCCTCGTCCACAGCAAGACTTTCGACTCCACTTCCCAGAACACCCCTCAAGACCGAAGGCAGGGCATGTGGCTGGCCCCTACGGTGGTCCTGCCACCACCGCCAGTGATGCCGTCACGTGGCGTCCGTCCAACGCCCCTTGCCTGCCAAGCACAAGGACCCCGGGGTGGGCAGAGGCGGTGGGCTAGTGCCATCCCGACTTTGGTGAGAAAACAGAAATAGCAGGAGGCTGGATCCATCTCAGGCCGTGCCTTAACCTCCACCCACTGTGCTTTTCTGTGAACCACCCGCCCCCGGGAACACTGCCTGAAGGAGACCCAGGGTGGCCCGGGCTGTCTGCAGGCCTGTGTTGAGAACACGTGGCTGACACACGTTGGCAGGCGTCATCTCAGTGTCCTCCCTACTCAGAGGCCATGAGGTGGGTCAGGCCACAAAGCGCAGCTGAGGGAAAGAGGTTCGGCATTCAGGCTCAGCACACCAGCTGTGCACACGCTGAATGGGAACCCAGCGTCTGCAGGCAGACCCAGGCATAGCTTGTCTCCTGAGATGCTGAGACTTCCTCTGCTCCCCTGGTGGCTCAGCAGTAGAGAATCTGCCTGCAGGAGACGCGGGTTCAATCCCTGGATCAGAAAGATCCCCTGGAGAAGAGAATGGCAGCCCATTCCAGTCTTCTTGCTGGAGAGAGCCACGGACAGAGGAACGTGGTGGGCTACAGTCCATGAGGTCGCAAAGAGTGGGACACGACTGAGCAATTAGCACTTTCACTTTTACTCTTCCCTAGGAGATGAGAGGCCTCTTCCATGGGGCCGTGTTTCCAGAAGGTCACTGGCAAATGGGGAAGTGTCCACAGCAGTGGATAGGGGTATTTGGAAAAGGCTCTGGAACCCCCATCAGAGAAAGAGGGATGGAGGGATTGGGAGGTGGGAGGGGCTCTGGAGCCGGGGGAGGGGTCCTTGGTCCTCCTCTGGAGGGCGCTTTTCCAAAGTACTGCCTCTGGGGCCAGGGAGGGGGGCTGATTTGAGCCTGGGTGTCCCCAGGGGGCTTCTCAGGTGCAGCTGGGGTTAAGATCCACTCCTCTGAAACTGGAGGGTGGGGGAGTGAACAGCACATGCAAACAGTGGTCAAAGTAACAAGCAGGAACCTTACTCTGTGTACATCAGGAGAACCAAACTCAGAATGGCAGGTCAAAGTTGCAGGAAAGATTTGTGACTTTTTTTTTTTTTAAGTTTGTATTGGAGTAGAGTTGATTTACAAAGTTGTGTTAGTTTCAGATGTACAGCAGAGTGATTCAGTTACACATGTAGACACACCCACTCCTTTGTAATTCTTTTCCCATAGAGACCATTACAGAGTATTGAAAAGACAGACATTGCTCTATGTAAAATAGGCAACTAATAAGGACCTACTGTATAGCACAGGAATTGTGACAGTTTTGACACAGTTCAGTCGCTCAGTCGTGTCTGACTCTTCGAGACCCCATGAATCCCAGCACGCCAAGGCCTCCCTGTCCATCACCAACTCCCGGAGTTCACCCAAACTCATGTCCATTGAGGCAATGATGCCATCCAGCCATCTCATCCTCTGTCGTCCCCTTCTCCTGCCCTCAATCTTTCCCAGCATCAGGGTATTTTCAAATGAGTCAGCTCTTCGTATCAGGTGGCCAAAATATTGGAGTTTCAGCCTCAGCATCATTCCTTCCAGTGAATATTCAGGACTGATCTCCTTTAGGATGGACTGGTTGGATCTCCTTGCAGTCCAAGGGACTCTCAAGAGTCTTCTCCAGGACCACAGTTCAAAAGCATCAGTTCTTCAGCGCTCAGCTCTCTTTATAGTCCAACTCTCACATCCATACATGACTACTGGAAAAACTATAGCCTTGACTAGACGGACCTTTGTTGACAAAGTGATGTCTCTGCTTTTTAATATGCTATCTAGGTTGGTCATAAGTTTCCTTCCAAGGAGTAAGTGTCTTAATTTCCTGGCTGCAGTCACCATCTGCAGTGATTTTGGAGCCCAAAAAAATAAAGTCTGACACTGTTTCCCCATCTGTTTGCCATGAAGTCATGGGACTGGATGCCATGGTCTTAGTTTTCTGAATGTTGAGCTTTAAGCCAACTTCTTCACTCTCCTCTTTCACTTTCATCCAGAGGCTTTTTAGTTCTTCTTCACTTTCTGCCATTCTTTTTGACACAGAGTAGTGTAAATATGATACGGCGTAACTTTTCAGCATACCGTTTCAAACATTGTGCTCTCGAATCTTTCACTTTCGCCCTCCCCTGCCAACCCTGTCTAAGCTTCACTAATCCCACACCGCCCCCCCTGCAGTTGGAGCCACAGCCTTCACGGAGGATGGGGCATCCATTGTAAAGCGTCGCCCCCCCCCCCCCAGCTTTGGACCCATCACCTCTCACTCCCAAAGGACTCTGCCCCTGCAGTTACCCTGTCTGCTTCCTGTAGAAGATCCTCCTGGGTCTTGGGTCCTTCCCAGCAAGCAGGCCCACTCGGGGTTGACATCGGTGATGTTGCTCAGGACTCAGCCTCTCTCCTCACCCCACGCCCTGCTCCAGTGGGCCCAGCCAGCTCTCTGAACAGGGAAGACCACCACGGTCACAGCCAGCCTGCCGCCCCCTCCTCCATTGCACACACGTGACCGGTGACCTTCTTGCACGGCCGTTGGCCAGTTCACTCAGGCTCGTTAAATTCAAAGCAGAACCAGGCGTCCTTCTGGAAATCTGTGTTCTCACCCACCTCCCCACCATCTCATCTTCCCAGTGGCTCGAGCCGCAGACGCAGGGCCACTCACACACGAGTCTTCCCTTAGCCTGACACTGAAGGACCAGTTCCTGTGGTGAGTTCTATGGACTTGACTTCCTGGGGTGCGTGCCGGCCACTCACCCACTGGCCACCCGCCCTGCAGCCCTGCCTCATCCGTCCTGTCTCATCTCCTGCCTCTTTCTTTTCCTGTTTCCTTAAAGTCTTCCAAACGCATCTTGAAAAGAAACATGAACCCCCGTTGCCAGCGCCTGCATGTGACACCCCGTGTCTTCCCGCTGAACGTGGCGTGTCTTCCTGAGGTTTTGTTTCTGGCTGAAGGCAATGGCACCCCGCTCCAGTACCCTTGCCTGGAAAATCCCATGGACTGAGGAGCCTGGTAGGCTGCAGTCCATGGGGTCGCTAAGAGTCGGACACGACTGAGCAACTTCACTTTCCCTTTTCACTTTCATGCATTGGAGAAGGAAATGGCAGCCCACTCCGGTGTTCTTGCCTGGAGAACCCAGGAACGGGGGAGCCAGGTGGGCTGCTGCCTATGGGGTCACACAGAGTCGGACACGACTGAAGCGGCTTAGCAGCAGGACAGCTGGCCAGGGCCCTGATGTCTCTCTGTCAGCTCTCCCACGCCCTCCCTGGCTCCCTCTCCATGGCTCAGCCTGTGCTCTGCTCGGATCTGGGCGAGTCACCATGGCCATTCAGGCCTCAGTGTCCACGTGGCCTTGATGGCCCAGCCACCTTCCCCCAGATGTCCTTTCTTCTGAGCTTGACTGTGACGTGGCTGTCACTGCACCTGCTTGTCTGTTTGTCTCCTGCCTATCAAGCAGGTCCCTGCCCCTTCCCATCCCGTGACTGTGTCCAGAGTCACCCCATCTGGCTTTCTCGTTTGCCTCCTCCCCGAGCCTCTTGTCTACCCAGACCCCTGAAACCACAGCCCGCACGTTGTCACAGCATCCTCCTCACTCATTAAATGCGCTGACCTCACCCCCGAGTCCACTTGGATCATCGCTGGGTCATCCCCAAAGAGGGGTGGACCCCGTGGTGACAGGGGTGGTGTGGTAGGCTTGCCAAGTGAGCTCCCGGGCCTCTCTGCCAATTTCCTGTGCTAATAATTCTCTGAGCTTTTAAGATTTAAAACAGAACTGCTTTGCCTGCTCCTCTAGAAACTTGTTTCCTAACAAAGCCAGTGCCCCTTACCTGGAACAGAGAAGATGGAAACAGTGTTTCAGCTTCTGGCATGAAACATTCACAGTGGACCCTGCGGGCACCTTGTGCAAGATTCTTTAAGTATACATTTATTTCTCCGGCTGCATCAGGTCTTAGTTGTGGCAGGCAGGATCTTCGTTATGTCGTGCAGTATTTTTCATTTCGCTGTGCGGACGCTCTAGTTGTTTCGTGCGCTTCAGTCATTGCACGGGCTTAGTTGCTCCACAGCCTGTGGGATCTTAGTTCCCCAACCAGGGATTGAACTCGGATCCCTGCATTGCAAGGTGGATTCTTAACCACTGGATGACCTGGGAAGTCCCTTGCACAAATTTTTTAACTAGTTGATGGTCAGAGATTAAAACTGAGTTTCCTACCTTGAGTGATCTCAACGCACTTCAGAATCATAAGTAAGGTCAGTGCTCAAGTAAACAGGGATAATCTAGATTAGGTTGTGAAAATGCATTTCATGGCGTTTAGTTAATTTTATATTTAACCTCAGGTATTCCACAAATATTTGTTGACCGCTTATGGTGTGTCAGCCACTGCCCTGAGCCTGGCAGTGGACCCAGGGATCAAGAAGGAATTCCTGGGTCTCTGGAGGAGAAAAGGGAAAAAGATAATCAATAAACAGACTGAAATGTACTTGGTCAAGTGGTAAGAAGTGAAGTGAGGATAGTAAGGGGTAGCTGTGATATACATGTTTGTGTTCAGAAGTGGGGTTCTGAATGAATGTGTGAATTACTAAGCCCTCTTCCTACTGAGACTATAAAAGTGGTTTATCCGTTCATTCATTCATTCAACAAACACATCGTGCCCTTTACTATGTGTGTTGGTTCCCCGGGGTGTGCTTGGAAATGGCCCTGGAGAAGACAGACGTGTTACTTGGCCTGAAATGCTGTTAGGAGGGCATGTGGGCCTCCCGGGTGGAGGGAAGGGTGTGTGTCCCAGGCTGGGAAAGGCGTGGTGTGTGGGGGCTTTGTGGGGTGAATGATGAAGGGA
Source organism: Cervus canadensis (assembly GCF_019320065.1). NCBI lineage: Eukaryota > Metazoa > Chordata > Mammalia > Artiodactyla > Cervidae > Cervus > Cervus canadensis. The sequence goes on from NC_057387.1 coordinate 109,909,202, forward strand.
CTTAGCTGGAAGGGAGACCCCCAGGTAGGAAGGATGGTTAGAAAAAGGATCCCCAAAAGGTTTGGGCTTGAATCTGGGCAGTCAATTGACCTCAAATTCTCAGGGAGGAGTAATTCAGTTTGCAAGCTAACTCCTGTGTCCACTTGGGTGATCATAGGTATAGAACGATGAGGTAGAGGTGTGTTGGGGGGAGTCAGAGGGTCCAGGTCCCTAACCCCTTATTCTCCTGGAAGTCTAGAAGTTTCACAGTCAGTTTTAGTTTTACTCTAAAAACTAAATTGTACAGTTAGTTTCTTGTGTTTGTTTGGTCCCAGCAGTTTTAGTTGCAAACTTTTGATTTTAGGGTAATTTAAAAAAGAGAGAGAGAAAGAGAAAGCTTCACTTACTCCCCCAACATCCAGCGACATATAAGTAGAGTAGTGTGAAAAGATTCATCAAATATATATGTGCCACTTCTCCAAGAAATGAAATAAAACTTTCAGTGAGGTTTTGCAACATTAAAACATATAATTTTATAACATTGTGTATTTTTAAGCAATACAGGACATTTTCTCATGGCGTTATACCACTCTATGGACAGAAAAATACTCATTCTGCATTCCTGTACTTTCCTCAGGTTCTCAACCTAGGAATCAGGTAGCTTAAGGAACTTTAGTTATACTATCTCCCTGACGACTTTTTCAATTCTTAGAATAAAATTTGATCAGATCTTCTTCCAGCCCTACCCTGCTTCCTGTTGTAGAATTTACAAATACATGCTTCGAGGGCTTAAAATTTTTGAAAATACCAATAGAAAGAAAGGAGCGAGAGTGGTGGTAGAGAGGAGTGGTTGTAAAAATACACGTAGTTGTAAGATGGTTAAAGGGAGATAGGTAGGTAGGTAGGTGGAGAGGGAAATGGCAGCCCACTCCAGTGTTCTCGCCTGGAGAATCCCAGGGACAGAGGAGCCTGGCGGGCTGCCATCCATGGGGTCACACAGAGTCAGACAGGACTGAAGTGACTTAGCAGCAGCAGCAGCAGGTAGGTAGGTAGATAGATAGATGACAGATGGCAATAGAGAGATAAATTGGGAGTGGGTGAGGGGATGGATGGGTGGACCGAGGGGCAGATGAGATTAGATAGGTAGGTAGGGTGGTTGATAGATCATTAAGCAGAGATAGACAGGTTGGGGTGGGTGGCTGGCTGGCCGGCTGAATGAGAAAGGTAGGTAGGTAGGTGGGTAGGTAGAGTGATAGGGGATAGATTGATAGGCAGCTGATAGATTGTCAAGAGAGAGCTGTGTGCAGATCAGGCTTATCTTCAGGCTCTCTGTGCGTCTACTCCTTTAGTGTTTGTACATTACGCTGGTTTTGCATTCTTGAACTTCTTTCAGTGAATATATCTTCCCTTACATCTTTGCTTTACTCTCTGACAGATAAGGTTATTAACAGAAAGCGATATTAATATTAATTACACAAGGATACTAAAAATTTTATATCACAAGGAAACAGATGGTTATTTTAAATGGCTTAAAATTTTGCTCTTTTATAGGAAGAAACATTTTAAACATATTTAGTTATAAATGCTATTTTAATTGCTACATTATTTCTGCAGTGGGATTTTTAAAATCTCATTGCCTTAGCAGAGGAATGTTTCTCTATATATTTTAGAGTCTCTTAAAATGTGTTCTTATTTACAAGAAAATTATTATAATTACATTTAAAATACAGTATCCAAGAGCATGATATTATTGATAAATAGATTTTACAACTCCCACACCCGATCTTTCCCTGGCTGCAGCTCAGGATTTCATGTCCGACAGGAAATCTTCTCTCTGTAACATTTAGCCAAGATCACAACCATACCAGTCACCTTTTTACATGGGCTTCCTGTTTTTCATGGTGTTTATAAATATGCAGTCCTTATCCGGGCTCTGAAGTTATAACTGAGGGAAGCATTGCTCCTTTAGAAATGCTTCAATGTATTATATAATTACAAAGCAGAAAAATGTACTGCAAAATTTTCAACTTAATTTCACGAGATCCGGAAACTCAGCTTGCAACCAGCTGTTGGCTCCTTGGTTCCTTTCATCTCAAGCTTTGCAATGATACAGAAGGTGAAATAACCATCTCTACTGCCCAAAACTGCCGTCAGAAATCTCCTGTCTGAGTGCTGTTTTCCTTTGACATCAAAATGTCCCCGGAAGCCGGTGTCCAGGAGCACCACCCCACCGTCTCCAGGAGAGACGCCTTTATGGTGGGGGTGCAGAGGGAAATTGAAGGCTGGGGGCACGTCAGGCCGCCATCAATCAGAAGGCAGAGCAGAGCCAGCAAGACACGCGGGTCAGGCCCCCAGATGAGATTTGTAAGCCGGCAGCATGCATCCGGGCCACCCATTCTGGAAAAATTATCATCCTGTGATACCATCTAAAGCAGTCAAGGTTGGGGTTATTGCCTGAACCAGCCCCTGGTTTTTATACACGTCTGCCTTCCAGGGCACTGGCAAAACTATAAACCAAAGTGTTAGCCATCAAATCACATGAATACAAATTCCTGGACAGTGTTTTTTTTTTTTTAAAGAAACTATTTGTCCTTTCAAACAATATTCACTTTTTCCCCATAGTGTTTATTATGCTCTTTTTCATTTTTAAAATTCTTTGATTTCTAGAAGCCTTAATAGTAGATATGCTGGTGTGAAAGTGCCACCAATGGATGTGACATCTATGTATCATGTGGCTAGGACACCATGTCACATGGGTTTCAGTCATGTATGTTTCAGCCTGCTCTGGGACGTCTGCCTTCTCTCTTCTAGCAAGTGGGTTAACTCACTGATCCCTTCACTAATTTTGACGATAATAACTTTCTGTTTTCCCTAATTATAAAGCATTACATTTTAGGAAAATTTAAAATGCAGAGAAGCTTTTTGCTCTTAAAACAAACAAACGAAAAACTCCTACAGAAAACTTTTAGCCTGGGGGATGTGTACCCTTCCGGTGCCTGTGTTTCTGCTTATTTCCAAAAGTTGGATTATGGCATGACTGGCTTTAATCATAGACGTGTTAAGGTTCTGTACTCTCTGTGACTAGCAATAGAGGAGTGGTTAGGTAAGTCACAGTAAAGCCCTTACTGGGATGCCGCATCGCCCTGAAAACGCTGCTCTCCGTGTAATGACTGGGGAAGATGTTACAGACGCTTAGATGTCCTCATGCTCTGAATCGGCATCAGCAGGACCCTTGTGTGGTCCCACCCGCTCCGGGGCCTCGTCCCTGCTGAGCTGGGGAACCTCTTCCCCCACCCACGTGGCCTCCCCACACTCATGTCCCGTCAGATACCACCTAGTCCAGGAGGCCTCTGTGACCCCCAATCTAAAATCGCCCTCAGCCCCCCTCCCTGCTCTTTTCCCTCCATACGGCGTCCCGCCTTCCAACCTTTGTGAGTCACCCGTTGATTTTATTATCTATCGTCTTCCCCACTAGAACTGAAGCATCTTAGGCGTGAGGACTGGGTGGCTCAGATGGGAAGGAATCCACCTGCCAGTGTGGGAGACTCGGGTTTGACCCCTGGTCTGGGACGATCTCCTAGAGAAGGAAATGGCAACCCACTCCGATATTCTTGCCTGGGAGATGCCATGGACAGAGGACGGGGTGTGTCTCCACCAGGGTCCGCCCAGGGAGCCTCCCCGAAGGCTTCCATAAGGTACCAGAGTCATCTGCCCTGCGTAGTCCCGCGTTCAGTGCTTTAGACACACTGCTCACTGAATCTGTTACAGCTCTGAGTCTTAGAGAGTCTGAATAACTGGCCAGGGTCACGCAGCTGGCAGGATCTCGTGTGTGTAGATGGGCTGGGTGTGCGTGCACCTGAGTGGAAAGAGTGTGGGGTGGGGGAGTCATACAAGATCCAACTGTTTCCCCTTGTTCTCACTCCAGCATTCAGAAATGAATACTTACTATTTATGTAAAATGTTTTACATAAAGTTATCCCAAATATTTTATTTTACATAAAATACTTTACAAATATTTTATGTAAAATATCCCAAATATCCTGAATTTTCATTGAAAGGACTGATGCTGAAGCTGAAACTCCAATACTTTGGCCATCTGATGCAAAGAGCCAACTCACTGGAAAAAGACCCTGATGCTGGGAAAGACTGAGGGCAGCAGGAGAAGGGGACGGCAGAGGATGAGACGGTTGGATGGCATCACTGACTCGATGGACATGAGTTTGAGTGAGCTCTGGGAGATTGTGATGGACAGGGAAGCCTGGTGTGCTGCAGTCCATGGAGTCACACAGTCAGATACAACTGAGCCATTGAACTGAACAGAAAAAAAGAAAGAAAGTGAAGTCGCTCAGTCGTGTCCAACTCTTTGCGACCCCGTGGACTGTAGCCCGCCAGGCTCCTCCATCCATGGGATTTTCCAGGCAAGAGTACTGGAGTGGGTTGCCATTTCCTTCTCCAGGGGATCTTCCCCACCCAGGGATCTCCCACATTGCAGGCAGACTCTTTACCGTCTGAGAACTGAACTGATCCCAAATGTGAATTCTGTAGTTAGGAAAAGCACAAGTGAAGAGGTGAGCATTTGAGAATTTCCACTTGCTCTTCGTTAGGAGCTGTGTTCAGCTTGCAGCTTGAAGTGGTCAGGAAGGTGTGGTCCTTGACTGGTGTTGGTAGAGTGAGGAGGAGCAGAGCAAGGCGGGGGTGGGTGGGGATTTGAAGCTTTGGGGCGGGGGCAGGGGGTGGGCAGTAGGGGAGCTGGGACCTGGTGGGCAAACAGACCAGAGTCAGGACACCACCAGGCTCCCTGCCCCCATCCTGCCCGTTGCCACCCAGGGCAGAACATGACTGAGACAGCAGGAGGCCCAATTCAACTCAGAGTCACCGGGCCAAGCCATGGGGAAGCCGCAGAGCCCGTCCCGTCTCCTGGGAAGCAGACGTCACCCCAGGAGTAACTGGAATTACTCACACACGTGACGTGTCCGCAGTAGGATGAACCATAGCGTAAGAGTCTCATGGCGTTGAGCAAACTGCGGTGTTCAATAGTCAGTGCACGTCTCATCAGCCGGATCCCAGAACAAGGCTCTGGATGCTGGTCTTGCCCACCCCTTCTCCTTGCCCACACGAGCACGGCTTGAACAAACAGGCTTCCTCCAGAGACTCTTCTGACGTGGAGTCAGATACAGTCAGATACTTAGCGATATCATTTTGTTACTGATTTTTTTCACGTATTAAAGTTGTATTTGTGGTAATTCCCTGGAAGTCCAGTGGTTAGTACTCTGCACTTCCATTGTAAGGGGCCAGGATTCGATCCCCCGTCCAGAACTAAGGTCCTGCCAGCCTCTCAGCACGGCCAAAAAAAAAATGTTGAATTTCTAAGAATAGCGGCTCTAGCGCCTCATCAGAGAGTGGTGTTAGGCTGTGCTTTTTCCGAGGGCTAGAAAATACTGTGCAATTCCAAATTACGCCTCAGCTCAGCCTGTTTCTCTGCACTCTGTCTCCATATCATCATTTTGATCTCTTTCTTCACAATCAAAACAGATCTGGTTAAATTCCTAAGTAGCCAAGGTCGTGTAGATTCGCCACTTTGAGTGCCTACCGAATCCCATTCTTGTGCCCATTTTGCATATTAAGCTTGTAAGTCCCCAGCTCTCTTCACAAATACCAGTATCTTCTTTTTTTTTCCCCCATTTTCCACTCACCCTCATGAAATAAGGGCAGAAACCCATTGAGTTGCCCCAGCTACATAAACACCCCGGCAGACAAGCAAGCCCAACACCTTTCGCTGCCCTCCTACCTCCGGGATGTTTTTAGAACTCAGTCACCTGTAGTTCCAAAGGTCCGTCTCTGAAAAGGACAGAAGAGACACCTTCACCTGGGAAAAAGTGTCCTGAGATCTAGAATTAGAAAATGAACTTGAATTTCATGGAAGAAGGAAGAAAATACATACCCTGATTTCTTCCTTTTCTGAGCCAGAGCCAGGGAACCAGAGAGGGCACTAAAAATAGCAGCTGCTCCCAAGAGCCCTTGGCTGCCGGGAAATGGAGGGTCTGAGACTGTGGGAAGCGGGGTGACTGTGGGGTCTAACCTGGGTGAGAGCCCCCTGGACCTAGAGGAACCTGGGGTAGGAAACCTTGCAGGAAACCCTAAAAGCCCCCCCCCACCTTGGGGCCCAGAGTCTCCTCTGCCCCCAAAAGTGACAGAACCCCAGTGATGAGCAGGAGACAGCTGGCCAGTCCCAGCCGCTCCATGCTGTGGGACAGGGGTCCCCAGTGGTCCAGGGACTGTTGGGAACCGCACTGCACAGCGGGAGCTGAGCACCCAGTGAGTGGGTGAAGCTTCACCTGTGTCTCCCCATCACTGGCATAACCACTGGAGCTCCACCCCCTGCCAGATCAGCAGTGGCTTCAGATTCACGTCGGAGCACGAACCCTAACCTTCAAGTCAAGGCAGGATATCCTGAGATGGCCACAAAAGAGAAAAAAGGGGCACAGTCTTTGTAATGCACTTGGATCATCCAGAAACCTCCCCCTCCTCAATCTGTGGAAAAACTGTCTTCCACGAAACCGATCTCGGTTGCCAGAAAGTGCTGGGGACTGCTGCTTGGACATCACAGGGAGTGTGGGCAGGGACAGTTGGCGAGAGTGTGTGTAAGAGAGCATCACGGATGGCCAGAACCTTCTGCAGGGAGGAAGGGCGGGGAGAAGAGGGGAGGACTCGTCTTCCTGAGGACTGGGGGCTGGCCGAGGCGAGGAGGTCGCATCCTGCTTGGGGAGGCTGTGGGGGCTCGCTTCTTTTAACCTCACCCCCGGGGATCAGAGGCGGCATGGGGAGAATGGGAATGAGCGATCCCCGGGTGAATAGCGGGCGGCAGATTCTACTTCCCGGCCGGGGCCACCGCATCCTTCACTGACCCTCCGTTAGCCACAGGGGGCTGGGCTCCTGCTCAAGGAAAAAGAGAAAAATGTCAGTTATTATGTTTGGGAGCACAATCTTATCTTTCATTTTATTTTACAGCAATTTCCCCAAAGATCCACCATAGTATCTGATGGAACCATATTGACAAAATTTTAGCCGTGATAAAGAAAATGCTTTGAACTCCCCGCAAATCCAAGTCAAGATCTCCAAACACTTTCTTCTTTATTGTGTTCTATTGCATTTTATTTTACTTTTGCCAGGACAAAGCCCAAATTCCAAGGCCATACTGAAAGTAAAATGATAAAACTAGAGTAGTATGAGGGAAGTCAGTTCTTTTTTTTCTTTTTTAAAGAATGTTCTGGACTGAAGGCTGAATTATTAACTGCTTTTTTGTCAGAAGTAATTTAATATTAGTTTTTAAACACCACCATTAATTTTAGATGTTACACTCTGATTTCTCATTTTTGTGAAAAAGACAAAATAAGAGTCACTCATTTGGCCAATATTATTAAACTACTGAAGAAGGCTATACTTTAAACAGCACTTCAGAAATGAAATGGTCTTTGGTCTGCGGTTTTGAATGGAGATATTATTCATGGTGTCTTCATCCACGGGGTTACTAGGAGAGGCAGCTATCCTAAATATAATCTTTGACAGATTTTCAGGCAAGTTAAAATTATGTGTCACGTTACAAACTTTATACGTCCCAGATGTGCTTTTCGATTTGAGATTGACATGAAATGGTCATGAGATTCAATAGCATAGAACACAGAAATTTAGGGCAGGTTTTCAGACGGGCTTTTCAGCCTTCATGAAACCTCTTACTTGCCCGAAGCGTAATAGTCATAATTATTAGATTTCCTTTTAGCTTTGTTCTTTTTGTCATTTTCAGAAATGATGGCAGAATGAGATTGAGGTTTTGGTGACCATATGTGATTAATTATGCTGCAAAACAGACATAACCTGGGATTGTTCCAGAAGAAGCAGGGTGTTGTCACCCTAGTCGAGCTGGCTCATCTGAGTACCCTTTTGTTGTTGTTCAGTTGCTCAGTTGTGTCCGACTCTTTGCGACCCCATGGACTGCAGCACGCCAGGCCTCCCTGTCCATCACAAACTCCCAGAGTTTGCTCAGACCCATGTCCATTGAGTTGGTGATGCCATCCAACCATCTCATCCTCTGTTGTCCCCTTCTTCTCCCACCTTCAATTTTTCCCAGCATCAGGCTCAGCTCTTGCCAGTGAGTCAGCTCTTCGCGTCAGGTGGCCAAAGTATTGGAGCTTCAGCTTCCGCCAAAGTCCTTTCAATGAATATTCAGGGTTGATTTCCTTTAGGATGGACTGGTTTGTACCCTTTGGTATAGCCTTTGTTCCTCATGGGCACAATCCGTGGGAGTTACTCGTTTTATTCCAGCCCAGAGTCAGTGGTATGCTTGTATCCTAAGTGGTCAGAATCTTGGGCTTCCGATGCATTGTACCACGCCAGCCTGCCAGTCCCTGAATGCACTGGGCAGTTTTTGCATCATCGGAATGTAGGGCTTGCCAAATGTAGAAAGCTACAAGTCTCCTTCCAAAGAAGAAATCTTAGCTACCAGATTTGGGTAGAGACAAAACAGCCCACTCTGATCTACTCATTTGCCATCTGGTTTGGAGAAGTTTCTGTTATCCTGCGTGCTAAGTCACTTCAGTCATGCCTGACTCTTTGCACCCCTATGGACGATAGATCACCAGGCTCCCCTGTCCATGGGATTCTCCAGGCAAGAATACTGAAGTGAGTTGCCATGCCCTCCTCCAGGGGATCTTCCCAACCCCGGGATCGAACCCGTGTCTCTTACATCTCCTGCATTGGCAGGCAGTTTCTTAATGACTAGCACCACCTGAGAAGCCCTCTGTTATCGTACCTAATACATATTAATATTTGTGACCTGGTGAATGTCATGGGCTTCCCTGGTGGCTCAGAGGTTAAAGCATCTGCCTGCAATGCGGGAGACCAGGGTTCAATCCCTGGGTTGGAAAGATCCCCTGGAGAAGGAAACGGCAACCCACTCCAGTATTCTTGCCTGGAAAATCCCATGGATGGAGGAGCCTGGTGGGCTACAGTCCATGGGGTCGCAGAGTTGGACACAACTGAGCGACTTCACTTTCACTCTTTCAGTGTCATTAGCCTCATCTTCTTATTAATACCACACAGACTGATTCCCAAATTCAAAGTGCAGACGACCTGAATGTCTCAAGTTCTTTATTCAGATGAATGCAGTACCAACCCTCACCTGCCTCTGGTTAGAGACATGAGTGAGTTGATAGCATCTAGTGTTCAGGCAGAGGAAGTTAAGAGATTAACCCCAGCCTTGGAATCTACATAAAATATGTAGCACAGTCATTAGTCATTAGCAGCAGGTTAGCAAAATTCTAAAACAGCGGGAAAGAGAAATATTCTCTTTTCAGTGGCATTACAGAAGTCATCTCACACTTTTCAAAAAAATTTCGTTAAGACAAATCCTCACATTTAAATATAGAGTTGATCCACATTTTTATCAAAAATGTTTGTTTGTTGAAAGAGTATACAGGTGTGAGACAGGTGCCCACAGCAGCTCATGATGCAATTTTAAATAAATGTATTCTGAGTACATCTTGCCTCCTCAAGTCCAGTATCGAATTACATTTGAATTGGTCTGTTTGGTTTTGCACTAATTGTATCTGTTTTTTTAAACACATGGGCTTCCCAGGTGGTGCTAGTGGTAAAGAGCCCGCCTGCCAATTTGAGAGACTTGGGTTCAATCCCTGGGTCGGGAAGATCCCCTGGACGAGGGCATGGCAACCCACTCCAGTATTCTTGCCTGGAGAATCCCATGGACAGAGGAGCCTGGCGGGCTACTGTCCTTAAGTTCTCAAAAAGTCAGACATGACTGAAGTGACTTAGCACACACACGTGCAAACACATAGTGTCTTTCTGCTGTTTCCCCAGGGCCTAAAACAGTGCTTCTCACAAAGCAGGTGCTGGGTAGTTACTTGCAGACTGGTGTCTTGTGCACATCTGTAGTCAGATCATGCTCGTCTGAGCGGGGGCTTTGTCACCTGTGGTCCCCAGGGCTTGCCCACTGCCCTTCTCCAGCTCCAGGGGTCTGTGCAGAACCACTGAGACGGGATTACCAATGGAGCCCACCCTTCAAACCAGCCCTGTGCCCTTCCTCCTGTGGGCTGAGGGGCTTAAGGCAGGAGGGGGTCCTGCTTCCTATCCCCCAACCCCTTGAGTGGGGCGATTGTTAGGGCCCAGGTGTGCGGAAAGGAATGGAGTTTCTGAGACCCGCGGGGCCTCCTTTTCAAGCGGCCGGACGTTTGAAGCACCTGATAGCATCACTTACTGGCCTGCCACCCACCTTCAACAAAGGCGTGGGAACCACAATCAAGCCTCCTGTCCCACGGCTTCGGAGACAGTAGTGAGATGATGTAGAACAAGAAGTTTTTCAAGTATCATTTTAAATGTTGAGAAGATATTATTTCTGTGACTTTGCAAATTACCATTTGATTTCATCCAAAAAAAAAAAGCCACTGTTGAGTTCAAACATAATGTTACATGTGATGACGCCCAAGGGAAAATTGAGATCTTTTTGAAAAGAAGGTACAATTTATCATCGTCATAAGGTAATCATTTATTTTCCAAAGGGCTCAAAACTGGAAGGATATTTAATACAGATTTTTCAGCCAGCATTTAAATAATATTTAAATCCTCTAGGTCATAAATATACAATGATAGATATATTAGATTTTTTGTTTCTTCCAGCATTCAGAGACTTTCCTTAAATATGTAGGGTTTTTTGTGCTGCAGTTTGTGTCTTGGCCTTTTTTTTTTTTTTTGGAAGACTTTACTGAGCACTTATATTTGGTGTTTGATGTCTACTTGCTGCTAGACACTCATAAAGAAGTTAAAGCTCAGAGGGACACCACCATGGAAGGGAGAGATCCCCCAGAATCAGATCACATCACTTTGAAGGTGGTGGTAGGGGTGCAATGTTGTGTGGGAGCTGGGAAGAGGGGCAGGGAGGATGTCACGGAAAGGGTCATCTGGTCCTGGGCTCCCAGCCCCTCTCTAATAGCTATCAGAGCTTTGCCCCCTAAATTTATAATCTTCTTTCAGTTCAGTTCAGTCACTCAGTCTTGTCTGACTCTGCGACTCCATGGACTGCAGCACGCCAGTCCTCCCTGTCCATCGCCAGCTCCCGGAGTTTACTCAAACTCATGTCAATAGAGTCAATGATGCCATCCAAATAATCTTCTTTGGGGATCAGTAATATATGTTTCTGGTATTGCAGTTCTGTGTTGAGAGTCCTCAGTGTCAACTTATTGGATGGTTGGTTTTTTTTCTTTAGTCAAGGCATAGTTGATGTCCAGTCTTACATTCGATTTAGGTATACAGCGTAGTGACTCACAATTTTTAGTATATGTGCTGCCGAAGCGAGCACGAGACTCACAATTTTTAAAAGTTGTATTCCACGTATAGTTATTATAAACCATTGGCTGTGTCCCCTGTGCTGTACAGAACGTCCTTATCATTTATTCTATGCAGAGTAGATTGTAGCTCTTACTCCCCACCCCCGTCTTGCAACCTCCCCTCTTCCCTCTCCCTGCTGGTAACCACTAGTTTGTTCTCTGTATCCGTGAGTCGGTTTCTTTTTTTATTAGATTCACTAGTTAGTTTCTGAGACTCCACATATAAGTGACACCAGGGTTTGTTTTTCTCTGACTTGTTTCACTGAATACCCTCCAGGTCCCTCCTTGTTGTGGCAGGTGGCACCTTTTCATTCTTATCTGGCTGAGTGGCATTCTATTGTATGTGTCTATAGATGTCTAGCTAGCTAGCTCGGTAGATAAGAAGATATCTCGCATCTTCTTTACCCATTCAGCTGTTGATGGACACTCGGGTTGCTCCCGTATCTTGACAACTGCATATAATGCTGCTGTGAACATTGGGATGCATGTATCTTTTCAAATTAGTGGGTTTTTTTTCTCTCAAATAAATACGCAGGAGTAGAATTGCTGGCTCATGTGGTAGTTCTATTTTTAGTTTTTTGAGACACCTCCACACTGTTCCCTATAGTGGCTGCACCAATTTACATTCCCACCAACAGTGAACGAGGTTCCCTTTTCTGCACATCCCCGCCAACTCTTGGTATTTGTGAATGATTACTGTTAAAAACGAAGACTTGATTGCCCTTTGTGGCCACGTTTAACAGGTTTTGAGGACTAGGCGAGGAGCAGGCCGGTGACCCTCACGCCCACCCAGATTGCCTTTCCGCTCAGTGTGACCATCGCCCGTGTTCTGTGTGAGTGTGTGTGTCTGTGTCCGCCGTGTTTATTGACACCACCTCGTCACTGGGATGTAAATTCTCCAGGACAGGAGCTGTCTTAGTTTGGCTGGCACACCTCTAGAAGACAGCCTGCCCGGGGCAGGCGGGTCTGTCTGTCCACCCACCTGGCAGGTGGTCAGCGCCGCCCTGAGCACAGGTCCAGGCGCCGTGTGGCGCTGTGTACTCCCGGATTGCTGAGGGGTGTGAGAGGAAGAGTCGAGTCAGGCTGGACCGAGCTGCTGACCTGCACTCCCAGAGGGCGGAGCTGCTGTCGCCCGAGACAGAGAAGGGGCCGGTTGGGATGTGGCCGGCCAGGGCCAGGTGCTCCGGGTGCCTTTTCGCCCAATGTGGTGGAGATGCTGAGACCCAAGGGAGATGAGGTGCCCAGCCACATAGCCAGGTGGAATTTTGAGCTGCTTTTGTGATCCGACAGCCGGGCTAGTTTCTTCTCGTGGAACTCATGCTGTGGTTCTCTCCCTGCCCCATCTGCCTTCCTCTTCGGCCACTTGATGTCAGCCATTCTGAGGACCGTGAACTTCCTCTCAGGAGGCATGCAAAATAAGAGCTGAAATGGGAGTCAGCCAGCAAGTGCTACCCCTCACACACTGCCGTGGGCGGGGGGGTATGCAGAGCTCATTTTCTTGGGCCCTTCCCTTGTAAACTGCCCTCATGCAATAATTATGAATATTTACAAATATATGAAAAGTATTGGTTTATGGTAAAAAAAAAATTTGCAGTCCGTCTAAGCAGTAGGGAAATAGTTAAGCATGCTCAAGCACACTCTACTGTTTATTTACCTTTTTGACACTGTGACCCTGGACCAATGGAAGGATCTGTCACAATCAAATTACCTCCTGTTTTAGTCTGGGCTTCTGTGTATCAGGTTTTCTTAAAGCTGGGAGCACCATTGCTCTACTTTTTCAAACCACATGATGTCAGTAGATGAAGAGCAGGGATGTGCCGTGAAGGAACAGCCTTGTCTTCGTGTATTTCTGTGTCTTGCTCAGAATGAACCAACTGAGCACATTCAGGACCCTGGACAGAGCCCTCTGGGGACGTGTGGAACTGTAGCCTGCCTTCCTACCTCCGTCAGGACCGTTTCTTGTGCAGGAGTTGGGAATTTGATTCCAAGTGACTTTTCATAGAAACAGCTAAGTTTCTAAAGACGGGAAATTTATGTTATCAAAGTAGGATCGTGCATTTAATTAACTTCTCTATTTAACTGAGTTTCCTTGTCTCAGCCTTTCCCCAGCCTGCTCATCCAGTGGCGCCTCCCACGTTTAAGAGAATCTCTTTGTCATTTAGCGACCATCAGTGCCCAACTTGAGAAATGGGTTGTGGCTGATTATGTAAAAAGAGATGAGGCTGCCAAGAGGTGGGAGTCTCTTGAAATGATTTCATTTCCACCTAATGGTACTGCTCAGAGCACCTTTTTGCATTTTTCGGGAGCACACCAGATTAATTTGAACTTGTTCAGCTTGATTCAGCTGAAAATCAACTAGAGAACAATTTAATTTTTGACCCCTAAATATAAAGTCCTGGCTCGCGTTCCCCCAGCTCGGGCGATGGTATCAGGACATGCTGAGCAGCCGGCAGGAAGAAAAACTAAAGGGACCCGAGGAGACACTTACAGAGCCTGCCGTCGTGGGCAGGCAGGGGCAGGTGGCAAGGTGGTGAAGCGCGCAGGGCAGCGTGTGTCCCAGGAGGTTGGAGGGGAGGGGGTGTGGCTCAGAAAGGGGGTGACCACGAGGGAGCTTGCGAAGAGCAAGGCTCCCCCCAGCGGCATGTGCTGTCCTCCGTAGGACACGGGGGGCGTGGGGCAGCTCCCTCAAGAGCATGACCATCACAGGGTCCACCCTCTATCTGAGACGTCCAACCGGGTCCTGGCGGGTGTCTGGAGACCCGGGCAGCCACTTAAGTCCCCGCGCTCGATGGTGTGGCCTGAGTCTTGGGAACGGCTTAGCTTAGGTTCCTGAATGTCCCCAGTCCCCCTGGGACCACCTGCTTTGACCCCGGACCTGCAGACTTTCTAGCCTCTCCCATCACCTTCTTTTGTCTCCCTCCTTTCGTGGCTTTGAGCACTGAATACACTGTTGCTGTTTAGTTGCTCAGTCATGTCAGACTCTTCTGTGACCCCACAGACTGTAGCCCGCTGCGCTCCTCTGTCCCTGGGATTTCCCAGGCAAGAATACTGGAGCAGGTCACCATTTCCTCCTCCAGGGGATCTTCCCGACCCAGGGAAGGAACCCACGTGTAGGAGTGTACTGGCAGGCAGGTTCTTTACCACTGAGCCACCATGGAAGCCCATTTAATACAATGACACCCCCGCCACCCGCCGCCGCCTTTTTTTCCCTTTTGCTTGAAAATAGCTTTATTGAAATTAACACTGAGAGCACATATAATTCACCCATTTATCGCCGACAGTTCAGTACTTTTAGGGGCAACCGTCGCACAGGCCTAGAACATCTTCATTGCCTCGGAACGAAACCCCATGCCCTAATTAGCGATCAGAATTTCTGGGGGATTTTGAAGGCTGTTCTGGAAACATATGTCAGTAAGGAAGGGCTTCGGGTAAATGAAGACCCATCCCGACCCGTCCGGCTTCCTCGGCTGAGACCTCGAGGCGGAACGGAAGTCAGCCGGGTAGGACACCCTTCTCCCCGTCTTCTGCCTTCACCCCGGCCCCTTCTATTGTCTTCCTTTCCTCCCACTTCTGTGAGTCCGTCTGACGCTGTGTTGTCGCTCCCGTTTCCCCAGCAGCTGTCATCTTCCCGGGCCCCCCACCGTGTCCCCGCTGCCCCTTCTTCTGACACCGCGTACCCTCTGAGCGCGCGCCGCCAGCCGCAAAGGGAGCTGGACAATGTGCCGGGCTCTGAAACATCTTCAGAGATGGGGATTCAAGTAAACCTCCTCCTGTTGAAAGCTCCCGTCAAAAGGACTGTGAGAAGGGGCGAGGTTTTGAACTTCACTTCACACTCAACCTTTTAACAGAGGCCCGGGATGTTGTGATTTCCTTGGATGGCAGAGGTGGCCTGGTTCTTTATTTACCGGCCCACACGTCTCTCTGAGCTCCAGGGAGAGCAGAGCCCTTCGTGAAGGTCCAAATTGGCTTTATACCGTCGGCTTTTGTCTTGAAGGAAATGGGTTTTAATGGACCGGCTCCTGCGATGACTTCATCTTGAGTGTTTGAAAGGTTTTAGCTCTCCAGTGATCTCCCCCACCGCCACCACCCATCCCCGACAAATAGCTCTGTCTTTGATCATTTTTGAATTTGTCCTAATACCAAAACATGAAGATTTTTTTTTAGTTCTATGTGGTTCCTAATCCTGCCAAATAAGTAAGGTGGGGTCTATGTGAGAGTGAGAAAGAAGAGCTAATATGCATTCATGGTCCTTTCCCTTTTTTTTTTAATCGACATTCTGGCTTCTGTTTTATAATTTGATTTACTTATGATTTTTTGGCTCTGCCGGGCCTTCATTGCTGCCTGGGCTTCTCTCTAGTTGCAGCAAGGGGCTACTCCGTAATTGTGATGCTTGGGCTCACTGCAGCGGCTTCTCTCCTGGAACACGGGCTCTAGAGTACTCAGGATTCAGTAGCTGTAGCAGATGGGCTCAGTCGTGGCTCCCGGGCTCTGGAGCCCTGGTATTGTGACTTCCCTTCACCTCAACGTGTGGAGTCTTTCTGAACCAGGGATTGAACCCGTGTCTCCTTGCACCGGCAGGCAGATTCTTTACCACTGAGCCACCAGGGAAGCCCTCCAGGCTTCTTGTGAGCATGCCTTTTAAAGCATTCCCCGTTGTTCCATCACTCGGTCGTGTCCGACTCTTTGCAACCCCATGGACTGTAGCCCACCATGCTCCTCCATCTGCTGGATTTCTCCAGGCAAGAATAAATACTGGAGCGGGTAGCCATTTCCTTCTCCGGGGGATCTTCCCCCATCTAGGGATGGAACCTGTGTCTCCTGCATTGGCAGGTGGCATCTTTACCGCTGAGCCACCGGGGAAGCCCTCTTTCTTCAACATGTAGGAAATTAACAGTCAGCCTGCCCTCGGGACCATCAGCAGCCCCTCCAGACAGCGTGTATGTGGGGAGGTTGGGGGAGTCCTGCAGGGGATTCTTGGTGTCCCCTCTGCAGGTCAAGCTCAGTAAGGAGGAGTGGTGGGAGGCGTCCCTCCAGAGCCCCAGGCTCCCTGAAATAGACTCTGGGGGGTGAGGAGCACACGTCCACTGGAGGAGCACTGGCCATAGTGATACCGGTTTTGTTGCGATGCTAATAGTCATGGGGATGCTCAGCTCGCACGTAGACAGTGCGGACGAACTCCCCCCGGCCCCGCCCCACCTGGCACACACACTGGGAGACCCTTGGGAGAAGCAGGGCCTTGGGAGTCTGGGGCACGGAGCCCGGCCTATTTGAATAGCGGCCGGGGATGTCAAAAACCCATCCTCACACCTGGCATCGGCGGCCATCACCGAGACACGCTCCCTGCAACAGTTCATCGAAAATGGCCCAGCTAATGATCGGCTGGGCAGATAATCGGAGGAGAGTTAATTGTAAGGTTCGATATGGCATCTTGTCAGCAGAGATAAGTTGTCACGTTTTCCACTTGAGCTGAAACTAAATGATTGTAAAATAAGTTATGAGTGTCCTTGGGCCTGTCTGCCGGAATGATGGCTAAGAATACATTCCTGGCCCATCAGTCTCGAGCGGGCTGCTTGATATTTATGCGGACGGAATGTTATTTTATTCCCCCTGTAGTCATGCTTGTCAGCTCGCCGAGTGAAAAGTGAAACTGCTTCTTTGACTCATACTTCACGTCCCGAAGCTCGAGAGCCTGCAGATTGTTATCATTATTGCTCGTATTATGTATTTTTTGGGGTGTGGGTTGAACATTGATGCCCGATTGGGAAGAACTAATGGCCGGCATTGAGCGCGCAGGATGGCGGAGGACTGGCCCATCCCGGCTCAGTGCCGCGTCTCGGGGACTCCCGGTCCCTCCATCAAAGCCGGGTGAGAGGGGGCGTAATGAGGCGCTCCCCTTTCTCCTTTGCTGTGGCTTTCTTCTCTACCCGTCTCCCCTCTTCTGCCCTCTGCATTGCCCCCTCTCGCATTTAAGGCCGTCGACGGGGCCGTCTGTCCAGTGTCCACTAATTGATAGAAAACAAGATGCGTTATTTGTTCTCAGGAGGAGCAGATGGTGTTCTGCAGGTGCTTTTTCGGGGTCCGGGGTCGGGCTGTCAGAGGCTCTTCAGGCTGAGGGATACCTTGTCAGGCAGGAGGTGTCATCGGAGATGGAAAAGCATAGTACAGAAGCCCACTGTGTTTTGATTGGTCGTATTTTAAACCAGGGGACTGTTTAAACACCTTCTGTTGAAAGGGAGTTCTCAGGATCTAGGAGCCAGGCATTCAGATACCAGCACCCAGACGCGGAACCCAGGTCACTAGAAACCAGAGCATCCTTGACGTGACACCCAGCCTGGAGAACAGCCAGGGCTGCCGGGGACCCTCTCTGCCCCAGGCCTCCCTGACCATGACCCGGCCTGCCCCTGCTTCGGCTCCGTCGTGACTCACCACCCCAACCCTGTCCTTGGGGCCACAGACACCGGCCGCTTGCATAGTGGGTGCTCCAGCTGCTGCAGTCAGGCCCCTGGCCCCGACACGCAGCCTTCTGTTCCTGGCAGGACCCCTCATTCCTGGGCGGCTGCCTGTCTGTGCCCAGCTGTCCACCCCTGAGCTGTGCCTGCCCCCATGGACCCCACCGTGGGGCACCTGGTTTTCCCAGGGACTTCTGTGCCTGACTCCCGCTTAGCCCACCCCCTGTGGACACCCGACCACATCGTGGTTATCTGTCCTTCCTCCAGCGAGAGACTTGGGATCACGTGTGCAGGGCTTGGGCCAGCATTGGAGCACTGACCCGGGCGGGGAGAAGAGATGGGGCTCCAGCTTCGCCTGCCATCTCTAGACTTCGGCGATGGTGCTCTTGGGCGGACCTTGGTCCTGTGAGCAGCAGGCCAGACCGTGGACGGGGAATGCTTCTTGGTTTCCAAGCAACGGGTGCACATCACTTCCTTTATTCATGCCCCTCCTTGTCTGAGACGGGATTCCTGGGGCTCACAAACAGCTGGCCCTGCTTTCTGGTTTGGTCCCTGGGGTCACCGTTTCTTTTACTAGATGAGAGCCCTGAGTTATTCTGCAAGCTCACCTCCCGCCTCCCTCCCCGCCTTCGGGGCCCAGATCAGGACCCGTGTTCTTTGTTCTGCCCTCCACCCTCCCCACGCCAGCTCACTCCTGGCCCTTTCCCGGGCTCGTGGTTCCTTTGTCTCTGTCACTCACACTCTGGGTCCTGGTGACTCCTCCTGGAGCCACGTTCGTGTTTCTCAAGGGAGGCCACGGAGCCAGCTTGCCTCGGTGACCGTGGACATGTGGATGGTTCTCCACCTTACTTCCCTCTGTGTGTAGGTGGCACTTCTGTTTACATAGGATTAAAGTGAGTGAAGGCGCTCAGTCGTATCCAGCTCTTTGCGACCCTATGGACTGTAGCCCACCAGGCTCCTCCATCCATGGAATTTTCTAGGCAAGAGTACTAGAGTGGGTTGCCATTTCCTTGTCCAGGGGATCTTGGTGTTTCTTCCATAGATCTGATTCCCCCTCTTCAAACTCCGATTGCCCAGGAGATCTAGTCTTTCCTGGAGGTATCAAGCAAGAGACCAGACAGGCATCCTCTCAGTCATTAGATGTCAACTCCATCGGGACAGAGGTTTTCATCCTCTAGTCCAGTCATGTACGGATGTGAGAGTTGGACCGTGAAGAAGGCTGAGCGCCAAAGAATTGATGCTTTTGAACTGTGGTGCCAAGGGACAGAGGGAAATAGCAAAACACCAGTCCTGCTGCGGCAGAGGGCAGCTGTCTTGGCCTGCACCCCCCCATCAGCCTCCATTATTAGAGGATGGGGATGGTCACTGGGACCAGTTTCCCCATGGCCTGTCACCCAGCCTGGCACAGGGTGGGTTCTTAACACTTGAGAGTCAGAGAGGATATGGTCAGAGCATGAAGATTTTTGAAACCTGGGCAGAAAGTAAATAACAAACATATTCATCGTAAGGCTTGAGCACTGACTAACATGTTAAAAGCGTTTGCTTTAGGATCAGCCAGTGATCCTGGGGTCCCTGGATGCCTCAGCAGTATCAGGCAGCTTCTGAACTCTCTGAAATTGTCCACAAGTATTAACTAGACTGGAGGCTTCCCAGGCGACTCAGTGGTAAAGAATCCACCTTCCAATGCAGGAGATGAGGGCTCAGTCCCTGGGTCAGGAAGATCCCCTGGAGAAGGGAATGGCCACCCACTCCAGTGTTCTTGCCTGGGAAATCCCATGGACAGAGGAGCCTGGCGGGCTACAGTCCATGGGATCACAAAGAGTCAGACATGACTTAGTGACTAAAAAACAACAACAACATCAACTAGACTAACCTTTTTTTCCCCTTGATGTCTACATACAGTCTTATGTACAATGGGGTATATTATATACAGTGGGATCTCGTATTTTAAAAATTAAAAAAATATGTGTATAAGAAATGCTCTCTTTAAAAGATTTGTATTGCAGAAGACCGGGACCATTTAAAAGGTGAAAAGCTAGCAACAGAGTGAACCCTCCTCCAGTTAGCCATGCTCCCTGGACCTGGAGGGGGAGGAGGGTCTATAGGGGGGGAGCCAGACCCAGGGTGGGCGTGCCTTTGGTGGAGAGCAGGCGGCAAGTTGGAGAGAGTGAAGAAGAAATGACCACGTGGATAAAGATTCAACCTAGAGTCCCAGTCTCCTGGAGGCAGGTTCTCCTGGAGGAAGGAGCTGTGGGCTGACTCTTCCACCCCTCCCAGGACAGGCTCCCAGAGGCCTTGGCTCGGCAGGGGATGGGAAGAAGGTTGACCCTCCTGACCATGCGGGGATGGGAAGAAGGTTGACCCTCCTGACCATGCGGGGATGGGAAGAAGGTTGACCCTCCTGACCATGCGGGGATGGGAAGAACATTGACCCTCCTGACCATGCAGGGATGGGAAAGGCACTGCTGGTCTTAGGACGTCAGCAAGTTGCTTCCTAGGGCATTCCTGGAGCTGGGTGTAGAGCTTAAAAGAAACTAAGCTTTTTTTTTTTTTTAATATTTCTTAATACATGCTAAAATGTGCCAGAGGTTCAGAAAATAGAAGTATTTTCAATTCAGATTTGCAGTATCTTTTTTTTTTTTTTTTTTGCAGTATCTTTTTATAAAAGTGTTGTTTGCTTATTTTCGGCTGTGCTGGGTCTTCGTTGCTGCAGAGGCTTTTCTCTGCTTGTGGCGAGCGGGGGCTCGGCTCCAGTCGCCACGCTTAGGTTTCCCACTGAAGTAGCTTCTCTTGTGAAGCACATGCTCTCGGCGTGCGGGCTTCAGTAGCTGTGGCTCCCGGGACCTAGAGCACAGGCTCATCGGTCATGGCCCACGGGCTTCGTTGTCCCTGCGGCAGGTGGGATCGTCCCAGATCAGGAATCGAGCCCATCTCTCCTGCATTGGCAGAAGGATTCTTTACCACTGAGGCACCAGGGAAGCCCTCAAGTATCTTTATATTCAAAATCAGGTCATCCTTATGTTCAAAACCCTGCAGGGGCTCCCCAGAGTAAAAGCCGGTCCTAGACAGTGTCCGAGCCCCTCTTCCTCTCTGATGACACCCTCTCTGAGTCTCCCGTCCTCCCCTCTGTGGTTCTGGGACACTGCCAGCATGCACACCTGGCCTTAGGGTCAGATTCTGGTAACTTCCTCCTCCCCAAGGTATGCACGTGAGTTCTCATGTCTTCACCATCTTTAAGCATTGGCCCATGTGTTGCCTTCTCATCAAGACCCTCTCTGTCCCCCCCACCCCTCCACCACCTCTGTAATGTCCACCCTCCATGGGCTCCTTTCCCCTCTCATCACCTTGTAACAAAGTCTGGGTTGTGGCCCCTCAGCTGTCTAAATGCCACTCAGACGGGGGCCTTTGTTATTCTCAGCAGTGGATCCCGGACGTCTAGAAAACTGACTGGCTCACAGTAAGTGCTCAGAAGAACATTCGTTGAATGAATGAATGTTTATCCATTCGTTGCACAGAAGGTTCTGTCTTTTGAGTTAACAAAGACGCTGTGTCATGAAATGATGAATTCTTAGGAGCTTGGAGGTATCTGGGTGGTGTTCCTTCATCCCTTTCTCAGTGAACTTGTTCATTCTGCTGAATTGCATGTTCATTTCATGTCTTTTAAGGGTGTTGTGTTCTTTTCTCTGATAAAGTAAAGTTAGACATCATAAGTTGAGAGTTTCACTTCCAGTGAATGATCACATTTGTGCACTGATTTTAACATTTTGGTGAGAGGGTTCAGTGAATCAAAAATTGCCGGGTCTACTGTGGACTTCTAAGCACTGTTGCTAGACATTGGTGAGACAGGGAGGTGGCCTGTGGCATCTCACTAGTAATTAACTGATGTTTGGTCCTACAGAATGTTGAGGGAAGGAGACAATCAGAAATACCTGTATCTTGTGTGTGAGCACACACACGAGTCAACCCCATTTAAGATGACACTCTCCTATGTATTCCTGAGTATTTCTTTTGTTCCTAATATATCAAATTATTTGTGGGAAGAGAAAAATAAACAAGTAAAAACCTCCCCCCCAACTTTCCTTTTCCAGAACTCCAAACATGCAAAATAGAGAACTTTATAAATCAGATAAGGACAAACATGATATGATATCACTTATATATGAAATCTTAAAAAAAAGAAAAAAAGGGTTCAAATGAACTTAACTACAAAATAGAAGTGGAATCACAGATGTAGAAAACAAGCTTATGGTAACCTGGGGGAAAGGAGAAGGGATTGGGGTTGACATATACAGATGACTATGTATAAAATGAATAACTTAGAAGAACCTACTATGTCGCACAAGAAACTCTACTCGATAGTCTATAATGACCTCTATGGGAAAAGAATCTTTAAAAAAGAGTGGGTATGTGTATATGTATCACTGACGCACTTTGGGGTACACCTGGAACTAAAGCAGCATTTCACATCAACTCTACTCCAATAACACATTTTTTAAAGTAATAAAGTTGGAGAAGCACTGATCTTAAAAAAAAAAACAAAACAGGAGGACTGTAAATTCTCCTGAGCAAAAAGAAGATGCCGAAAGGAGCTGCTGCTCTGGAATGGCAGGTGGCATGTTCGGGCATGGGGAGCCCTGACCTTTTAACACAAGGTTTGCTCTGAGCCGCGGTTCGGAGACTGTGTCCGGGGCTTGGTAACTGGAGGAACGTTGCTGTGGTCCTTGGCAGAGCCTGGTTTCTCCGTGCTGACCTCTGCGCTCTTTTCCTTTTCCGGTCCGGCGGCAGACCCGGGGCTGGGTGACCCCCTGTGCTCAAGCCCCAGCATTTCCAGCACCGCCAGCCCCAAGCTCGACCCGCCCCCCTCCCCTCACGCCAACAGAAAGAAGCATCGGAGGAAGAAAAGCACGAGCAACTTCAAAGCCGACGGCCTCTCCGGCACCGCTGACGGTAAGGCGCCCCCCCGCCCCAGCCCACCTTCCAAGGACTTTCAGGGGCAGAGTTCGCGTTTCTGAAAAGTCATTCTCACTCCTCTCATCTGTAGCATCGTTTACCCTGAACCACAGACGCTCGGGGGTGCAGGTCACTGCGTGTGCCTCCTGTTTACAAGGTGGTACTGGGGGCCCTCTCTCTACCCACTGATCCTCCAGACTGCCCAACCACATTGGCTGTCTTACCTCCTGACAGGTGTCGCTGGGTCCGTGGTAACACTGGTGTCCCAGCCCCCGATACATCTGGGCAGGTTGTTTGGTCTTGCCCGACCTCGGCAAGCTGGGCTCGGGTGTGTCCGCTTCAGCCGAGCCTTGCCACGGTGTCGTCCTCCAAAAAAGACCAGCCTCCTGAGGTGGCAATCTTCCCTGATACCGGCTCGACTTAATTTCAAGTTAAGACAGCCACTCCGATCCTGGCTTTCAGCTTCGTCTGATGATAACCGCCCCCTCTATTAATGCCCATCACTCTTGGTGTTTTGTGAGCTGCATTAGTGTTTCCGTGGGCACCGTCTGTCTTGATTCTCCTCTGACTTGTTGAAGTCAGGTTTGATGCTCAGGGCTGGGCCCATATGATCTCTCAGAAGTGGCTCCTTCTGATGGACTTACATTTTTTATTCCTTGGTGTGCCAGTGGAGGTGGACATGCACACAGGTACACAGGCATGGTGGGAGGTGAAATTATTACGTTGTAATAAACAAGTTAAAGAAATACTTCAAAGGAAAGTTCAAATGTCAAAACATTGTTGTGTAACATGAATAATGATTGGTGAGACCAGTGAGAGTAAAACAATCTGGTTTCAACAAGGATTCCATGTATGCCGGAAACAACCTTCATAGCTTACGTCCTTTTCTTTCTCTATTTCTGCTGCACTTTTTCTGAAATACTCTTTTGACTATTCAGACTGCAAGTTTGAGTGTGAAAGAAAGTGCCTGTTCCTTCCTAATATCTGAAGATAAGCTTAAATGAGATAAACCCACGATGCATTTGTTAGCAAGGCAGGAGCAGAGTTTACGGTACACGTGCTATGTCGTTTACCATAATTCTGTGAGTTCGTGGCATTTTCATTTATAATGAGGAGACCAAGGTTCAGAGTGTCAGGGAGCTTGTTGGGGCTCTCTCATGGTGGCAGGAAAGAGTCTAGAAGCCCTTTTTCAGTGCCTGTCTTACCATTTTGCCTCCCATAGCTTCCTGCTAACAAGTTTAGCCCATAAAAACCGATTTTCTCCTGTTATGATAAATGAGGATGATTCTGTTATATCAGCAGTGGTGAAAAATAATGATTGTGGATCAAAGCACCCACTCAGACACCGCTGGCCTTCCCATTGGAAAATAAATCGCCCACAGATGCTGAGCATTGATGCAACGCCTTCCAAAATCTTCAGCAAAAAGCCCCCAGCCACGGATGGGTGGCCACACACCCCCTCCTACAAGAGGACTGGGGTAAAGTCAGGAAGATGTGTGGCCACTGGCCAGGTGGGGAGCAGGTGCCCCACGGGCCCAGGGGAAGAGTAAGATTTGCCTCAGGGAAAGGTCTCAGGCCCATTTCACAGATAAACATCTTACTGTGTTTGTCGTGTGTTTCCAACTAATGACTTTTTTTTAAAAGGTACCACTTGGTAGAAACTGATTATCAAGTCCACCTATCACTTCATTACACACATTTCATCCTTTCTATTCATTCCACCCACCTCCTGGCATAGTGAAAACTGTGTGAATAAGATCCAGCCTGAAAGTAAATTAGTAGTGGTTGCGCATTTAATTGGGCTGCCGGTTCAAATCAGCATCCTCGTCATCCAGTGGGTTCGCAGAAAGTTCGAGAAGTGACAGTAGGCTTGTTGGATGCCTGAAATGTTTCCATCTTCCACTTCCTGCGTTATTGCGGTGGTACCGTGGGCTCTGAGCAATAGCCTTTGACGAGGCTGAGTCAGATCCTCAGCCCCAAGCCAGCCACGGACCCTTTCATTAGGGGCCTTCCTGCCGAGGTGGTGATGCAAACAGAAAGACAGATTCAGAAGCACCCAAATTAGAAATCACAACAGCATCTCGGGCATGTTTGATGGGTGTCGGTTGATGTGTGTTCAGAAGTTCAGTGCTAATGACTAGAAAGGACACTATGCCTCACTTTGTAGTTAAGAGGACCGTCCCTGTGATGCCATATCCATGACATCTTTCCACTAGAAAGTAAGACAAGTTCTCTGTAAAAAGAAAACGGATCATTTTTCCCTAGGAAATGTTACCTTTCCAACCATAAATGAGTCATTTTGGGGAGACAGGCTATATCCAAGGCATATTATTCTTTATTTTTTCCCCCACATTTTAACATCTTTGAAGTCAGAACACATTGTTCAATTGAGATAATTTTAGATTCACAATGATGCACAATTTTTAAAATTTTCTTAATAACTATTAGTCAAAGTGTATTGTGAGAACCATCAAAGCTAAGCCTTCTTAAAGTGAAACCTAGTTGTATATTTTAGAGGATTGTTTAATTTTAATTATTAAAAATATTTCTATTTCTGTTTCCTGCAAAGCACTGTGACTTATTATTGCCAGTGTATTCTCTTTGGCTTGACTTCATGCTGAAAAGTTGCAATTGTAAATATAACAAGTTCTCTAGACGATGTCCATACAATGGGTGAATCGTGTAGTTTTTGAGACACCCCGTTGGATCAGATGACTAGACTCAAATCTCTATAAAGTATGAGAAAAATGCAATTCCACTGAGAGTCAGCTATTTCACTCCGGGTTCCATGGAAAATATGGCACCCTCAGCTGGGTCATTGGTGGGAATTTTCCACAGGGACTGTCAGTGGAGGCATGGGCAGGGTGTGGGAAGAGCTATGGTGTGGGGCCCCAGAGGGTGACAGGGAAAGGAGGGACTGGTTATAAGACCCAGAGGGAGGCATCTGGGGAGGACCTCCATCCGGGGATATGTCCTTCAACAGAAGGACGTGTGCCATCTGGTGACCCGGAGGGTGAGGAGCCCAGGAGAAGCCCCTGGCCTCCCTGTCCCCGTCGCTTCTGGTACCCTGCCGCCACCTCCTCGGCCAAACCCGATAAGACACCAGAGACATCAGAGCTACTGACGCCACCACCCAGGCCTGCCTCCAAGGGCAGTGGAGGGCCCGCGGGGAGCTGCTAGCAGAAGCTGTGAATTGCTCGTGCCTTTCCCAGTGCCTCTTGCACACCCCTGGGCACATCTGGCCCCTGATCTAACATCAGTGCAGTAGACCGGAAGTCTCTGTCCCCCGTGGCCCGCCAAGGGCCTGGCCTGAGCCCTGCTGTGGGGAGGGGTTGGAGCTCCACGTGTGCACGTCTGAACTGTCCCCCCGAAGCCCATAAAGGAACCCCGCTGCCTGCCCAGGCTCTCAGCTGAGCACCAAGTTTCTGTCTCTGGGTATTTCTTACCTTTGCGGTGTCTTTGTTCAGAAGGTAAAGACTAAAAGTGTGCCCTCATCAAATATCTATGTTGCCTGAAAATCCAGAAACTCTCTGTCCACGTGGGGGCCCTTGGTGCCATAAGGATCTTGCTTTCCTGACTTCCTCGCTGCCCTGGCCCTCATCAGACTCGATTACAGAGGTTCTTTTCTGCAGAAGAATAGGTCTACACAGAATAGTTGAATTAACTAGAACGGTTGTCATCTTCCTATATTTACAATTTAAAATGAATGGATTGAGTCGAGTAAATTATGGGAGTAGCAACTGTGACCAAAGAGTTCCCTCATGAATATTTTGAGTTCCGACATGGTCACTGGGATTCAAATATAACCCAACCCTCACACGTGCTCAGTCACTCAGTGCTGTCCGACTCTGTGACCCCACGGACTGCAGCCTGCCAGGCGCCGTGGAATTCTCCTGTCAAGAATACTGGAGTGGGTTGCCATGCCCTCCTCCAGGGGATCCTGCTGACCCAGAGACTGAACCCACATCGCTGGCATCTGCAGGTGGATTCTTTCCCACCGCACCACCTGGGAAGCCCATAGAGGGAGTCAATATCATAGAGTATTCCAGCCCCCTCCGGGGTTGGGGGTTCTGAGTGTGGAAGAACTGCGAGGTATAAACTAGTGTGGGTGACATTCAATTCAGTTCGGTCGCTCAGTCGTGTCCAACTCTTTCCGACCCCGTGAACCGCAGCTCGCTAGGCCTCCCTGTCCATCACCAACTCCCAGAGTCCACCCAAACCCATGTCCATCGAGTCGGTGATGCCATCCAACCATCTCATCCTCTGTCGTCCCCTTCTCCTCCTGCCCCCAATCCCTCCCAGCATCAGGGTGTTTTCAAATGAGTCAGCTCCTCACATCAGGTGGCCAAAGTATTAGAGTTTCAGCTTCAACATCAGTCCTTCCAATGAACACCCAGGACTGATCTCCTTTAGGATGGGCCGGTTGGATCTCCTTGCAGTCCAAGGGACTCTCAAGAGTCTTCTCCAACACCACAGTTCAAAAGCATCAATTCTGCTGCGCTCAGCTTTCTTTATAGTCCAACTCTCGTCTAAGCCAGAGGTGCCTTGGAAAGGTGGGTGTGTGTCTAGGTGTTCCCAGCGCTGAGAGCTGAGCTGTGTCCTTGGGCAGGCGAGGGGCTGACTGCCATGGTGCTAACCATGCAAGGACCTTGTGCGTGTCTCCAGTGCCCTCTGCATCACTGGGCATCAGGCCCCCCACCCACCTACCTGGAGTCTTCTGCAGGTGTAGGTCTGTTCTTTCCATATATGCATTCTCTAAAAATACGTGAACATTTTCCAGTTCTGTGGCCCCATTTGTAATGATAAAAAACACCTTTGTGATGTTTTTACCTGGGAAAACTAGACCATTCATGAAGAATGTCAGCAATGGGGCACTTCACTGTTGAGTATAACTTTGAGGGTAAGCCTCTTAGAAACCAGCATCCTCCAGGCTTCCCATGAAAAATGTGAAGGCGGCATTTAGCTTTTAAAAAAAAAATCTTCTGTATCATGAATACTACTACTTGTATTCTTATTTAATAGGCCATTGGGAACAATGGGATTAAAGTATCAGTGATAGTCTCGATTTTAAATTGAATTTGGTTTGCTCAGAATTCTTAGTTATATTTAAGAAAATGAGTCAGTTCAGATCTGGGGGCTAAACTCTACAGTGATTACAGACCAACCAAAGTGACTTCATAGTTAGGGGGTTTGGGATGGACTTGTACACACTGCTTTATTTAAGACGAATAACTACCGGGGACCTACTGTTAGTGTAGGGAGCTCTGCTCCATGCTATGTGGCAGCCTGGATGGGAGAGGAGCCTGGAGGAGAATGGATATGTGTGTATGGCTGAGCTGCTCTGCTGTCCCTCTGAAACTATCACAACGCTGTGAATTGGCTGTACCCCAATATAAAATTAAAAGCTTTTTTAAAAAAGAAAAGTAAATTCAGATATGGAGAAGGAGGATGGTGACCCAGCACGAGGGGCGTGAGGGCATCCTAACTGTGTTCAAGCCTTGGAGAGACAGTCCCAGCGCGTCCTGAGTAGCCCTGACGGAGTTCATTGGGACTAGCGGGTGGAACCTTCAAGCAAGCAGATTTTGGCTCAGATATTAAAAGGAATACTTTGTCAGAGCCAGGGCTGCCTGAGAGGCAAGGTTCCAGGTCCCCTACGGCAAGTCCAGCACTGGTTGGGCCACCGTAGCGGATCCGAGGTTCTGGAAGGATGTGAGCCCCAGGGGCTGGGGGCTCATGGCCAGAGCTAAGTTGAAGGGAGTGTGCCTGGACATCCCCTGGGCAGTGGGGATTTTGTAGATCACTAATGACTTGCCATCTTTTGCCGTTGCCTTTGAATTGCCATCCTGCCATTCGTTCTGGGTATTCTTATCCAGGGTCCAGGAGAGAGGTTATCATGGCTGCAACTGTGCCCATCGTCTCTGCAGTCCCGGTTCCGTGGTCCCGAATCGGGTAGTTCTCGTTAGATTTATAACATTCATGCAAGTTTGCATCAAGTGCTAATTTCCCTGTTTCCCCAGTGACAAGGCGAAGTGGAGAGAGGTTAAGTGGCTTTCTTGTCCAGGGTCAGGATGCTGGTAGGTGACAGAACAGTCTCTTGATTCTCTGCCTCAAGCTCTTTCCACCAGGCAAAAAGCAAGTCTTTGAGGTGTGTGGAGCGGCTTTTAAATCTAGGAGTGGGGCAGGCAGAGTGGCTTCCTTGATATTTCTCAGATTCCATGTAAAGACCCTGACTTTTATATGGATCATCAAATTCAGAGGTGGTAGAGCAAAGATGTTTCTTTAAAAATGCAGGACCAGTCTGGATTTACCCAATCTTATCATAACAAGAGAGGATTCAGAAATCTTGTTGTTGTTGGGGCTTTTATTTGTTTCTTGGCATTTTGTTATTGTTTTCTTTTTGTTTGATTTTTTTTTTAATTTATTTTTTTGTCCCCTTGGGTTCTTGGTGCTTTGTTCTAACGGTCTCAGAAGGGAATTTATTTTATCCTTCTCATCTCCATCCCTTGGTTGATCATTCTGGGTCTTTTTAGACCCATTGTGTGGTTGATCATGGATAAACACTGAAATATTACTCTGTAGAGGAAACATCACAACGAATTGCCAATCACAGCTGCACCCTCTAAGCCATCCAAAGTGAGGCCTCCAGCATGGTTAACTCCAGTTTGCAGAGGTCAGATGAGACTTAGTCTTCCTCCGTTCTTTCAAAGGACAGCCTGGAGTTGTGAATCATTATATTCTTTCATCAAATATCATACAACAAGCACAGAGGAAGCACTGTGTGTTTGGCTCAGTGGGAAACAAGACAAATAAAACTCAGTTCCTCTCTCACCCCAAGGAACTCAGTGTCTTAATGTGGGAATAAGACACACATCAGGGGGACTTCCCTCGTGGTCCAGTGGTTGAGAGTTCGCCTTCCAAAGCAGAGGACACAGTTCAATCCCTGGTCAGGAAACCAGGAACCAGAGTCCCACATGCCAAGGAGGTACTAGGCCCAGTCACTGCAGCTGCTGAGCCCGTGTGCTCAACGTGCATCACAACAAAAGAAAACAAAATAAATATATTCTTCAAAAATGTATTCACAGGGACTGTACCTGTGATTTCAGGCAGAATATGTAAGAAGGGCGTGGGTGGTCCAGAAGAAAGATAAACCAACAATGGGTTATAAAAATCAGGGAAAGCTAACATGGAGAACTTCATGTTAGATTCTGCAAATTTAATACACAGTGGTTATCTTCGTTAATAAAATGCCACAAAAGGCATCACTCTTTCATTAAATGTCATTATTTATAGAAGCCTAAAACCCCAGTGGTAGTGATTAGTCACAAAACAGTTTCATTTTCACTTCAGTCAGCTCAGTTCAGTCGCTCAGTCATGTCCAACTCTTTGTGACCCCATGGACTGCAGCACGCCAGGCCTTCTTGTCCATCAACGACTCCCGGAATTTACTCAAACTCATGTCCATTGAGTCGGTGTTGCCATCCAACCATCTCATCCTCTGTCGTCCCCTTCTCCTGCCCTCAAGAAAACAGATGTTGCTGTAATTGATCAGTGTCTTTTCATCTTAGGGAGAAAGTTTTTTTAATTAGTTGATATTTTGGAAGACACTTGGAGAGGAAATGAAGAATTCTGCAGGAGCATTGTACAACTTTTTTTCCCTACATACTCATTCTTACAGAAAAGCAGCAGCCCGCAGGTACGTGGGGCCTCAGGTTCATCTGTGACCATTGGGTGATGCTGAGTGTCGGGCAGTTGGGAGCATCACTGGTTAATCTGGGGATATGGCAGGGTAGTTCGTTTCTTTTGTTATTTAAGTGTCTTTTCACCTTGATGCTCTCACCTTCCCTCTGTGGGCACAGTTAATATGCTGGTTGCTCCATGTTACGTGCAATGGAGGACACGTGACTGCCAGGAAACATAATGATGACCAAGAAGCTGCCAGCATGGGGCCTTTCTCGTGGGATTTTGTGTTATTTGGAAGTGGTTAGTGGGGAAAATCAGAGAAGACTGGGAAAGCCGTCAGGTGTTACCATCATGGGTCACTCTTGGATCTCCTACTTTGTAAACAATGCAGCAGTGTGTCTACTTGTTATAATCTTCTCAGCTGCCTTCCGTGAAAGGAAAGACAGTCAGAGGTCTCCATCATCCACTCCATCAAAATTCCGTGATCAACCATATTTCCTTCTAGCAGTAAAGACTCCTTCACTGAACCTCCTTCTTAGTAAACTAGTAGGTTAGTGCCTCTGAATCGTTGAACTGAGTAGTTAATTACAGCAAATGTGAAACCCCGAGAACTGTTAACATCTTCCTAGACAATTTCCCCACAATGCAGGACCTTTGATGAGGGGGCCAGGTTGGCTGGGTTCTTTGCCCTTGAGGCGGGCATGTTAGGAGACACTGGATATCCTGATGGACTTGCCTACTCCCCACAAACCAGATCATTTTTCCTGAGAGAGTTCTCAGGTGGTAACTCTGGCTTCCACAAGAATGAACTTGCTAAAATTGAGTAGATGTGGGTTTACTCTAGACATTGACATCCTAGGTGGGGCGCAGTTGACTCAAAAGCCATCCTGCAGGGTTCAGTCCTTCCAACACAAACACACACAAGCTGACGGTGCTCACAGATCCTTTGTGGAAGTCTGCGGGTCAGAAATAAACAAAGATGAGTTGATCACAGCAGGAGAAGCCAGATCAGACGATTCCCATCATGATGAGCCAACAACAAGAGAAGGATTTTTTGGTCCTTTTTTTTTTTTAAGTACACGCAAACGAAAGCGTTAGATTGAGTTCCATGAAAGTGCATTAATCACCTAGTGCAGGCCAGGAGCTATGCCTAGGACTGGATGGAAGAGTGACTGGGGTGGCCCCTGCCTTCAGAATGCCCACTCTCCAGTGGAGAAAGCAGATCTCTAAACAAACAAACTGTGGCCATCAGAGCAGCCTGTGCAGGGAGCCCAAGGGACCCCAGCCTAGCACCTTGGGTCCTGGAGGCACCAGCGTGAAATATCTGCTATTCCAAAGAAAGAGGGGAAAGTACAGAAAGTGAACACATGAGAAATTTTGGTATAAGATGGCTTGGGGGCATCCCAGGTGGCGCTAGTGGTAAAGAACCAGCCTGCCAATGCAGGAGATGTGAGAGAAGTGGGTTTGATCCCTGGGTTGGGAAGATCCCCTGGAGGAGGGTATGGCAACCCACTTTGGTAATCTTGCCTGGAGAATCCCACGGAGAGAGGAGCCTGGTGGGGCTACAGCTTCCGTGGGGTCACAAAGGGTCAGAAACGACTGAAGCAGCTGAGACAGACACACCCAAGGTGGCTTGGAGCTCCAGCCACTGACACTCCTGGTGCAGTAGGACACACTCCACTTCCTGCCTCACAGACGAGTAGACTCGCCTTTGAAAAATGCAGACTGTTCTCAAGCTTGCTTTCTACGTGTACAGATCTGCTGCAGAGCCCTCCTTTTACTGACCCTAACACTCGGAGTCCTTCTTCTGCACAAGCCTCTCACAGCTTCCAGTGTCCATCAGCAGAAGTCAGGATGGGCGTTGTTCTTCAGGAACCCTGGACTTGAATTCTGCCTGGGTGGAGAGACCTCCCAAGTCAAACTGACTTTTAGGGGATTCTCAAATAATTTCTCATCTTCTTGACGTTCTCAAAAAAATGGTAGAGCTGTCAGAGTCTTTGGAGGGCACTTCGTTAGCCGTGAAATCGGGGGTGTGATGTGATCTGCTCAGACCAACGTCCAGGAAGGGCAGGCAGAGCACTGTCCACCTGGTGTGTTCTTTGCCATTCGGACGGCTTGTGTCCTTTTTCTCCTTTTGCCTCGCTGCGTGTATTTTACCACAAAGGGTACAGGCATGCAAACGGAAGCTGTCATGCTCAGAAGATAGACATGATGGCCTGTCTACATCTCTTGCGTCTCTGTCTCATGCAGCCCCCAGACCCGCAGATGCTCTACATTAGACACAAGCGTCCGGGCAACTTGAGGAGATAAAGGCGCCCAGGAGGTGCGTACTCAGATGTTCTAGCTAAGTATGCTGCGTCTGTGCCCCTGGCCCCAGCAATAACGAAACGGGGCTGTGTTTTATCTCATGTGTAGGGGAGACTTTGTTCCTCTTCCTGAAGATGTAAAACAAACCAACAAAAAGGATGGTGATGAAATGCAAAATGCAGTCTGTGTAAAAGCAACTCGGCAAATGGAAAATATCAAATAAAAACCATACATTTTGGGTCTCAGTCTGGTTTAGCTGCCATAACAGAACCACAGACCAGGTGGCTTAAACAGCAGAAAGTTACTCCTTTCCATTCTGGAGGCTGCATCATTCAAGATCAAGGTGCAAGCCCACTGGGTTCCTGGCCTGCAGGGTCAGCTTTCTCACTGTGGCCTTTGCTCAATGCACAGAAAGCGCTCTCTCCCCTTCTTGGAAAGGCACTAACCATATCCTAGGGGCCCCACCATCATCTTCAGATGTCATCATGTTGGGGGTGATGAACCGCAGACGAATTTTGGGAGGACACAGACACTCAGTTCATAAAACTTGTGATCTTCTCTTCCTGTTTGTGGGATTCATGGATCCAGTCACTCTGCAAATCACCACCTGTTGTGTTCACTGCCCCCTCCCTCCCCAGGGTCTTGGGTCCCTTGTTGGAATAGGCCTTTAAGCCCCTAGGGAGGAAGCCATGGTTCAGTGACTTCAGCTCTTAAACAGGTGTTACCTCATTGCATCCTTCGTACAATCCACAGTGTCAGACGGGGAGGTGGCGTTATCTACTGTTTTCTCAAGTGAGGACTACAGCTGGGTGACGTTGAGTGATTTGCCAGAGGCGGGCAGATGAGTGTGAATTGGGGGACTGCCTCAGGCCTCTGGGGCTCAGAAGTCTGCATAATCTGCCGTGCCCCTGTGCTGTCCATGTTGCCAGGCCCTCAGCGGCTCGGGCATGACGAGGAGCCTTCTGCAGGCAGGGTCAGCCCCGAGGCTCCTGGAGAGGCTTCTCCCCATCTCAGCCGGGTGCCCACCACCCCCACCATGGCCCTTAAGAACCTGGAAGCAGCGATTCCTTTGCTAGTTTTGACCCCAGCCTCTTTTCTCAGGACCCCCGTTACAACACGGCTCCTTTACAAACAACATGGCTCTTGTTGCATGTGTCTGTGGCAGGGGGTATACATTCCAGGAAGGTTGAGGATCACTGCTTCAGCTACTTTGCAGACAATTAGAACATGCGGGATTAGAGAACATCCAGGGGACATGACGTAACTTTTTTTGGACTTAAGGATGTTTGACTCAGAGGCAGTCAGCCCAGCTTTTAAGTTCATTATGAGGACGATGTTCTTTGTGGGCTTTTGGCGTTGAGGAGTGATCGTGTTTAAGGACAATCGGAGGGAAGAGGGGGCTTTTGATCTCGCTCCCCGTCATTCATTGGAACCCTGCCTTGGACTGATCTAAGTCTGATCAGATGTCCGTCTCATCTTGCTGGCGGGTCTGATCTCCACGCACTCGCCCTTGAGCGGGTGTGGCTTGAGATGAACTCGGTGTGTTTATTTAGGAATCTTTGCTAATGCGCCCCTGCCTTTCAACTCCACCCCCTTTCTCATCTCAGACACACAGCGGGGCCGCAGGTATTAAGCCCAGGATGTTAACCGCCAATGAAAGAAGAAGGTACAGCAAAAAACTTCAGTCGTCGCCCCTGAGATGCACACACAACCTAACAAGCCTCCTTTTGTACTCGGGACATGGAGAAAATTGGCCATTTGTCTGTGGGGTAATGGGCTTTGCTGCCACAAGAACATCTCTCAAATGGTTAAATTCAATGACATTATCTCCGAGTTCATGAAAGCGACTGCCGCACACAGTTTAATTCTATTTAATTTTTTTTAAAGGAGGGGGAAAAAAAAAAGGCAGAGGGGAAATGTTTTAGTTTCTCTTCAGCTGATGTCTCCCTGCTTCTTCTTAAAAGTGCCTTTCTAGTTGCCGTGCGGTGATGTGATCATTATCTGCCACCTCGTCGCCTTGCCGCCTCTGCATGCAGTAAAATACAAAAAAAAAGAGAGAGAGAGAGAGAGAGACAGACCGGGGGAGCTTGTGAAGTATGAGTTCCTATCCGAAGACTCATTGCCTGCGATCCGTACCGCTTGACAGTAATGATCTTATTACAGTACTCTGGACCTTGAAGAGATTTCGTGAGGAGAGCGAAAGGACAAGCCTCCATGTAATCAAGTGGTGCTGAATATTCCACGCGTTTCTGATCACCCGCTGATTGGCCGCCGTTCTAGCCCATCTTCTAGTCAATTATGCATGGCCCCTGTGCTCCTCGCCTAGTCAGAGACATTGATGGCTGTTGTCTGGGTTCTGGCAGGCAGCCAGGGGGTTTGAAGCGCCGCGCATACTGTCCTCCCAGGATAAGTGCTTTTTTCGTTGGAATTGATTACCTTTCTTTGAGTTTTGCCTAATAGCAAAACTGCATTTGGAGAAGACTTCAGGTGAAAAATGGACACATTAGCCATTGAGAGCATCCGAACTCCTAGTCAATTTTTTAGGCTTCCCTTGTCTCCGTCTAATTTCTGTTTAATGAGAGCTTTTTGGAGAATGCTGAAGGTATTTCATGGCGCAGGCCGCCGAGCGCATGTGTAGCGTGGGGAGGACCACAGTGATGGGACCTCAGTGGTTTGGGTTCCTGAATTAATCCAGGTACCGTCTCAAGCTTGGGGAGATATATCTCTTGTCGGTTAGTGTCCGTCTCAGCCAAGAGCTTTAATTAGCTAGCGATATTTTCATCTGTAGGAAAAGAAGTAATGAGTTCTTCCTGCCATCCACTGACCCGCCTTTAGTCATTGTGGGGAGTGCGTCCATGTGCCTGGGTGTGGTGATCTCTGCTGCTGGTGCCCAGAGGACTGTCCCCTGTCCCCTCGTCCTCGCTCCGGCTGTGTACCTCCCAATATCGGTCTCCAGGCATCATCAGTCGCTCATTCGTGTCTGACTGTTTACAGACTGTAGCTGACCAGGTTCCTCTGTCCATGGGATTATCCAGGCAAGGATTCTGAAGTGGGTGGCCATTTCCTCCTCCAGTCAGTCTCCAAACCTAGTGAGATTTGAAAGGATGGGATTTTTTTCCTGCCAGAATGATTGCTTGATGCTGCCTATTATGAAACTACTAGTTAAGCACATGTTAGTACATTTGAGAAAAAACTGTCGTAAATCAAGATTTTTTACTTCCTCCAAATTCAGATTCTTGGCGTGTAGAATGTCCATTGAGTCAGTGACGCCATCCAACCATCTCATCCTCTGTTGCCCCCTTCTCCTTCTGCCCTCAATCTTTCCCAGCATCAGGGTCTTTTCCAGTGAGTCGGCTCTTCATATAAGGTGGCCAAAGTATTGGAACTTCAGCATCAGTCCTTCCAAGGAATATTCAGGGTAGATTTACTTTAGGAAATTCCCAAGGGCTTGTTGCACCCCGTGTGGGAGCTGTAGAAGGTGGAATCTTGAGTTGCACACTGGGCACCTCAATAACCTGATTTGACTCTTCGTAATTGAAGAGTAGGTGTTACAGCTTCGTTCTTTGACTTGGTTTTCATTTGGACTGGTCTTCTTTTTGCAGCGGGAATGGTTTTCCTCTTCAGTTGATCTGCAGAATCAGGGTGTACTGTAGGCATGGTCACTCGGCAGCCCTGAGAGAAACTACTGGAGTCCTTAGCTTCATGTTCTGCATGCTCTCTCTCTCTCTCTCTCTCTCTCACACACACACACACACACATGCACTCACACACACACATACACACATGCAGAGGATTTATTATTTCTCACTGTCATGAAAAGAAAATAACTTTTATCAAAATTTAGAGTTAGTGATGTATCTTTAAAAGAGAAAATCACAAAACAGGAAATCTAGGTTAATCACCTGTTGGCAATAATCACTGCACCCACTTATTGACCCCTTGCTACCCATCAGCCCTGCGATTAAACCCTCCACGGGTGTCCTCTCCTGACCTTCAAAGGAGCCTCCCACTTGAGTCTCCATGGTGACCGCCCCTCCCTTTGGAAGGTCATGTCTTTTCAGTGGTCTTCCCTCCTACAAATCTTGGCTTATCTAGGACTTTCCCTAAGACTTAAATTCATATGAAACAAAGACTTGTATTGAATATAATAGGCTCACAAGAATATTTCTTAATTATAATAAGTTAATATTCAAGCCATTAAAAACTTCTGTCATTTTACCCCAACTACGGCATCACCGACTTGATGGGCATGGGTTTGGGTAAACTCCGGGAGTTGGTGATGGACAAGGAGGCCTGGTGTGCTGCAGTTCATGGGGTCCTAGAGAGTCAGACACGACTGAGCAACTGAGCTGAACTGAACTGACATTGACAAAAACATATTTTTACAACAGTTGGAAAATAGCAAATTCAGAATTAGCAAAATGGTTTAAGGTTTAAGGTAGGAGTTTTAGAAACTGGCATACATGATGATGACCTGTTTACAGCCTGGTGATTTTACCTGAACAAGTGAATCCAATGCTCACATTGAAAGAGAAAGAGCCAATAACTTGAAAATACAGTTTCATCATCACCGGGTGCAGAATACCTCCTGTAATTAACATGTAATTACCCTGAAAAGGCCAATTAATTAAACAATGTAAACAGTTTAGGTCAACTACTTTCTTAAATCCCGCCCCCTAAAACGTTAGTTTTTTTTCCCCTCACCGTGGGATCAGACTCCCACAGCAGGAGGTGAGAGGGAGGGTAGGACTCGCCAGCCCACAGTGACCCCATTTGGGGGGGATGGGGGGAGACTCACCTGCCTTCAGTGCCCTGATGATGTGCCCGCATGAAGAGCCACCACTGTGGCGGGCGGTCTGGGGCCTTTGCTTGTTGTCCTTTAGCCAGCAAGTTGACCCAGCTGTTTTGTGACCCCATGGGCTGTAGCCTACCAGGCTCCTCTTGCGTTTCCCAAGCAAGAATACTGGAGTGGGTAGCCATTTCCTCTTCTAGGGGATCGTCCCAAAAGTGAAAGAAGTGAAAGTCGCTCAGTCGTGTCCAACTCTTTGCAACTCCATGAACCATACAGTCCATGGAATTCTCCAGGCCAGAATACTGGAGTAGGTAGCCTTTCCCTTCTCCAGGGGATCTTCCCAACCCAGGGATAGAACCCAGGTTTCCCGCATTGCAGGCAGATTCTTTACCAGCTGAGCCATAAGGGAAGTCTAAGAATACTGGAGTGGGTGGCCTGTCCCTTCTCCAGCTGATCTTCCCGAACCAGGAATCAAACCAGGGTCTCCTGTACTGTAGGCGGATTCTTTACCAACTGAGCTATCAGGGAAGCCAGATCTTCCCAACCCAGGGATCAAACCCGCATCTCTGGCATTGCAGGAAGATTCTTTACTGCTGAGCCACCAGAGAAGCCCTGGGCCTTTGGAGTATGTGTAGCTTTTTGAATAACTACCAGATGCCCTCTTTTCTTTTGCTGCTGTGACTTTCCTTTTTTTCCTCATCTAGAGCAGGAAATGGAAGCTCTCCTATAGTTGAATGAATCCATTTTTTTTTGGCTGCCTCTTAATTACAGAAATATACAAGTTTAATGTGGTTTGAAACCTTTCCATTTTCCTTTTTAGAAAATCCTAAATATCTTTAGTGAAGACTTCCTTCCACTGGTACGTGAGTGATGGTTGCTCCCCTCCCCTGCCTCCCCGGGTCAGTCACAGCCTGCCTTAGGTACTCTGGAATTTCCCATCAGCCCATATTCTTCCCCATGAGGAACCAGTCTCTAAACGTGAGGATGGGTGTTCTCCGGATAGCCCGGCTTCTCTACCCGAGCAGCAGCAGTTGCATAGTCAAGGCACGCGGGCGTCTCTTCCCGTTTCAGTTTGCTGGCAGAGGTCAGCTTTTCCATCTTCTCTGGGATACTTGCATTTTTATATCACTTCCCAGTAATGAGCTGCCCAGTGAGTAAATAGAATCTTAAAGACCTGAGACGATCCTTTCTTTTTTTTCTGCCAACCTTGAGTTATGGTTGGAGGCAGGAGGGAGTGGAGGAGACAATGAGGATGGGGTGGCCAGCGGACCCCGGTCGTGGGGAAGAAGGACTGAAAATGCTGGCAGGCCAGGCAGCGCCTGCAGGAGAGGCCTGTAAGAGTGGGAGGGTCAGGTCACAGGGGGCGACTCTGGGGGCAGGTGTACGACGTGACTGCTCTGGTCCAGTGGAGGCAGGCACAAGGGAGGGGCCGGCCAGCCAGCTCCCTGGACAATTCTAAAATCACTGATTTAAAACCGAGATTTGGGTCCAGCTGGCCTCTGGGGAGCCTAGACGCCCGCTGATTCCAACTCATCAGGGCTGAGAACCAGTGCTTCAGGTGAAGGTCAGCTAGGACAGTGTCAGGGACGCACACCAAGGTCCAGACACATCCGAGCGTGGGTCACCCGCCAGGACGTGGAGGCCCCCAAGGACACTCTTAGCACTGGACGTCATTACTCTGCCCCAGGTGCTCTGCCATTGGAGTCCCTCCTCTGTTGTATTGATGTTATATTTTTCCTAGTTTTATTGGTTTAAATCAAATTTCAAACATATAAAAGCTCAAATTTTGTTAACTGTTTTGTTGAATACCCCAGAATTTGTATTTGTGTTATAACTGCTGTTTTCAAGGCAGTCTTGCCCCTCAAAAAGTACCTGCCAGACTTGCCTGGTGGTCCAGTGGTTAAGAACCCACGTTGCAATGCAAGGAACAAGGCTTCCATCCCTGGTTGGGGAACTAAGGTCCCACACGCCGCAGAGCAAATAAGCCCGCATACCACAACTACGAGGGCTTCCCAGGCAGCGCTCGTGGGAAAGAACCCGCCTGCTGATGCAGGAGACGGGGGAGTCGCAGGTTCAATCCCTGGGTCGGGAAGATCCTCTGGAGGAGGGCACGGCAACCCAGAGTCAGACATGACTGAAACGACTAAAGAATCTGTGCACTGAAACGAAGGACCAACACAGCTAAGCAAATAAATAAAAAGAACCTTCCCCTTTCCACTCGCCCTGCCACTGTAGCCGGTCACATAGACAGATGGAGCGTCCAGCCGCCGAGCAGAGCGCTCCCCTGGAAGCGTCCCTGCCCTCAGTGGATCGGGAATTAGGACAGAAACAGCTGAGAAGCCTTTTCTCTGCTCCTCGGTGTCTGGGGCCTCACCCAGAATGTTGTAAATGCCGGGGCTGGAAGCATCTGC
Source organism: Cervus canadensis (assembly GCF_019320065.1). Lineage (NCBI taxonomy): Eukaryota > Metazoa > Chordata > Mammalia > Artiodactyla > Cervidae > Cervus > Cervus canadensis. Next base: position 109,949,163 of record NC_057387.1, read on the forward strand.
AGTCCGGGTCCCTCACGTGTCTGACTCTTGGTGATGCTTCTTGGGACCTTGGCTGTGGGCCGAGGCACCTACACAGTACCCTCCCGCACCCCCATTCCCACGTGGCCAGCTGTCCTCCCAGTGCAGGGGGCAAGCGTCAAGGGGGAGACACAGGAAGGAGCCCCATTTCCTTCTGTGTCTAGACTTGGAGGATACGCAGCGTCCACTCCACCGTGATCTATGGGAAAAACCAAGTCCTGCTTCCAAGCAGCAGAAATAGACTCTACCTCCTACCAGGAATGTGGCGAGATTCTAGGCGAGCACATGAACCCCCAGTGTTGCTGTTGCCTATGGAAAATGAGTCACAGATAGTCATTGTATGATACGGCAGGTTGTGATCAACACAGTGACATGGGATGAAACAGAGGAAGAAGACTTGAGTCCATCAGGTTATTTGCTGGAGGGACCGGGGCCAAGAAAGATCACGAGGAGACTCAGAGCAGAGAGCCCACAGAGGCGAGGCTGGTGGGTGGTGACCCTGTGGGGTCTGCGTGTCCCCAGGGAAGGAATTGTGTTCTTCTTGTAGTTACGGGGGCCTCATTGAATGCAACAGTTGTCCCTCATCAATGTCATGATCTACATGCAAGTTTATGTGGTGCTATACTGTTTCAAACAAGCTGACTTTTACTTTGACCTCACTGTTATAAATTGCTGGTAAAATACTGGAGAAACAGTTTATTTTCCCTAATGGCTCAGACTGAAAAGAATCTGCCTGCAGCAGGAGACCCAGGTTCAATCCCTGGGTCAGAAAGATCCCCTGGAGAAGGGAATGGCAACCCACTCCAGTATTCTTGTCTGGAGAATCCCATGGACAGAGGAGCCTGGTGGGCTACAGTCCATGGGGTCGAAAAGTTGGACGCAAATGAGCAACCAAGCCACCACCACCATATATTTCTTCTCTCTCCAACCTTTAGGAGAAGAGCCAGTAGAAAGATATTTCAGTATCTTCTAGCTTGTTCCCCACATGCAATTATATTCCTGTGTTTTCAGGATTTATTCTTTCCAAACAGAGCATTGAATCAGAAAAGCGTACCTTTTATTATTATTATTTATTTATTTGGCTGTGCTGGGTCTTAGGTGTGGCATACGGGATCTATTAATAGTTCCTTGAACAGGGGTTGATCTCAGGCTGCCTGCCCTGGGAGCGCGGAGTCTTAACCACTGGACCACCAGGGCAGTCCCCAGACCATTTTTAAAAGAGGTCGAAAGGGCTTTCCTGGTGGCTCGGTGGTAAAGAAGCTGCCCGCCAGTGCAGGAGACGCAGGTTAGCTCCCTGGTCCGGGAAGACCCCACTTGCTGTGGGACAGCTAAGCCCATGTGCTGCAGCTGTTGAACCCGTGATCTAGAGCCCAGGAACTGCACCTCCCGAAACTGCTGAAACCCACGCGCCCAGAGCCTGTGCTCTGCGACGAGAGAAACCAGCGTAGTGAGAAGCCTGCACCGCAACTAGAGAGTAGCCCCACTCGCTGGAATTAGAGAAAAAGCTCGCACAGCAGTGGAGACCCAGCCCAGCCAAAAATAAATAATTTTTTTAAAAAGAGTGGTCTACAGAACCACCGCACGCAAGGGGATGCAGAAGAAAAACGAATGCCTTTTTACATGCATCCCTTTACCAGTTGAAAATATAGTAGATTAAAAGTTTTCAAATAGTTTTATTCTGTGTGGGATTACTTTCAGAGGTTGCTGAATGGGATGGAGAATTTTCTTACAACTGGAAAAAGACAGGAGCATTTAATACGGGGTATTCTTTCTAGTGCTTTTAAAGCGAAGGCAATCACGTAAGGCCATCTCACTTCATGGGTAATTAAGGCATTTCACTCTGCAATTCCTTAATCTAATGAAGAAGAAGAAATTTATCTTTTTGCTGAAATATTTCTTGGGAGGGTTTTATTTCTACTCATTGCTCCAACTTTAGAAAATGTTTCTCTACTTGTCTCCTCTAATATCTTCTTGAATTGTGAGTCGGTGTCAGGGGCGGCGGGGGGCGGGGGATGATCAAAAGTATAAAGATTCTTCACAGATTCAAACTTCTATGAAATGCTTAGAATCCCACTGTCCATGAAGGCGGCACAGCCAGCATTGCAGGCGCCCGGCTGTCCTGTTCGTCCTCAGTGACCAGCAAGCCTCTGCTGTCCTGGTGTTTCTTCCCGCGGTGTACGGCCAGTCCAGTCCAGGCAGGCACCGGCCGAACAGCATCAGGAGTCCTGACGGCAAAAGCAGTGACCCGGGGCAGCTGGGGGGGTGGTCAGGAGCTCAGGCCATCATGAGCGGGTTTCCACCTCTTCCTGATGGAATAGCCTGGGCCAGTTCGTTGTGTCTCCTGCCCTGAGCCCCCAGCTATAAGAGGGAAGGATGACACCTCTTAGAACTGCCGTCAGGATGCCGTGAGTTCTGCGATTCGTGTGTGTAGGACAGAACACCTAATTCCTTTCTTGGGATTCAGGTTGCATGCATTAGCATCATACTCTTGGGCCTCCCTTGTGGTGCAGTGGATATGAATTGGCCTGCCAGTGCAGGGTACACGGGTTCGATCCCTGGTCCGGGAAGATTCCACATGCCGCAGGGCCACTAAGCCTGTGCACCACAACTACTGAAGCCTGTGCGCCTAGAGCCTGCGCCCCGCCGCACGAGAAGCCACTGCAGGGATGAGCCTGCGCCTCCCAAGTAGGGAGTATCCCGAGCGCAGCATTGAAGACCCCGCGCCGCCAAATATAAATCAATTAGTTAAATAAATTACAAATCATAATTAAAATAAAATAATGCTCTTAGGACTCAAATCACTTGCAGTACGTTTGTAGTTTATACTAGCTCGCCTAACGTAGGCCCAGGGACACTGTTTTCCTCTCAAGGGATCTCTAGTTAAACCGTGTTTGTCAAGGGTGGTAGACGGTAACCAGGCTTCCCTTGTGGCTCAGCTCGTACAGAATCCTCCTGCAATGCAGCAGACCCCAGTTCAACCCCTGGGTCGGGAAGATCCCCCGGAGAAGGGAAAGGCTACCACTCCAGTATTCTGGCCTGGAGAATTCCATGTACTGTATAGTCCATGGGGTCGCAAAGAGTTGGACACGGCTGAGCGACTTTTCCACTTTCGGGCGGTAACCCCCAGAGGTGATCCAGTAAGTGGTGTGGATGAAACCTTCTCCTCACCCAGAGTACCATGCCCGTTAATGCTCTACCCACCCGGGGGTCAGTGGACATTCCCGGTGCACTTTGGGATGGATTAAAGCTGCTTCCACACAGAAGTGGGCCCCGTTCCTTGGGCTCTTCCAGCCTCTTCTGGTGGATCTCCAGGGTGAACCATTCACTGTCTTCCTCCAGCCCCCGTCCCCCCACAGAGGCCAACTTAGAGATGTCTGCACCATCACAACCAATGTCATGACAGGGTTACGGAAGGTCCCTACTAAAGTAGTGGCAGGAGTTACCATTAAAGGTGAAGAAAAACCGCTTCATTGTAAAGCCTGGATTTGCATGTTTGTGAGCTGAAACTGGAGCTTTTGTTAAAGACTCTGCATCTTGGACTCAGTGGTTCCTACATGGAACCCTTTCCCTGGGCGCTGACAGCGAGGTGTGTAGAATGCCCACAGTTGATGGTTGTACCCTGACAGGCTGGCCCTTTGGTGGGGGACCCAGTGATCTTTTCCTCAACTCATGTTGATCTATACAGTTCAGTTGACAGTCAATTTCTGCCAAGCGACAGCGCTGTTTTGTGTATGTGACTTTGAAACATTTCACGTGGGCTGGCCCTGCCCCTTCACCTAGATGCAAAGCTGGAGAAGGCAGGAGACGCTTTCTGGTGTCCCCAGCTTGAGAAGGAAAAGCCCACAGAAGCTACTGATTGGGTTCCAAAGTATTTCTTTTGGACGAGGGTGGTTTTAGGTGATATAAACCAGTGTGTTCTCCAAAGTTTGTGTTATCAAACGTGAATCCAACAAGATGCTCTTAAAGAAGTTTTCAGAGTGTTGTTTAGTCCAGCCCCATCTTGGAGTTTTAGATGCACTTTGGCTGAAAGGAGAGGGTATATGCGTGAGTGCTTAGTCGCTAGGTCCTATCCGACTCTTTGCAGTCCTTTAATGAACCAAAGGACTTCCCTGGTAGCTCGGTGGTAAAGAATCTGCTGCCAGTGCAGGAAACCCAGGTTTGATCCCTGAGTTGGGAAGATCCCCTGGAGAAGGAAATGGCAACCCACTCCAATATTCTTGCCCCATGGGACAATCCCATGGACAGAGGAGCCTGGCGGGCTCAGTCCATGGGGTTGCAAAGAGTCGGACACAACTGAGCAATTAGCAACTTGAAGACTATGTGAGAAGTTCTCCACTTGAAAACAGGAAAGGAACTCCCCCCGCCCCCCTTAACTTACTTAACCTTGGAAGGAAGGTTATGATGGCTTTCAAGGTGGTGCTTCTCATACAGACACCTTCCCCAGGGTCCCCAACTAGACATGGATCCCCAGGCTCTTAATGCCGCCAGCACTCATGCTTGGGTTAAAGAACCTTTGATTTAATCACTTAAAGTTACATAACACACTCTCCACGTGTGTCCTAATTAATAACTGTGTAGTTTCATTCTCTCATCTCCGCAAACATCGTCATCTTAGAGAATGTCCATCCTTAAAAGTCTACTGCATTTGACACTTTTTTCCTGCCTGAAATTCCTGGTTACGTTTAGACGTGTTCCCTGACTGTTTCATGCTGTAGAGTAGTCAATGGGGATGATGTAATTGATCAGGGGCACCTCATACTCATTTCTGTTCATGTAACTGAAATCTTGCCCTGCCTGTCCTTACGTGTGTCTTGAACTTGCTTGCCAGTAGGCAGTGATAGCAATGTAAGTAGAGGCTTGCTCCTTTCTGTTTTGAACATTGATTGTTGTCGTCACAGCTAATGTTGGCTGTTTCTTCTCTGCCAACTCTATACTAATTGCACCCTGTGCCTTATCTTCTTTAATTACTTTCCCACCAATCTGGTGATACGGGCACGAAGGAGAGGCAGAGGACCCAGAACACCAAGTTCTGGTTTTCACGTTACGTCAGTCTCTTGGAAGAAGACGCGCCTGTCGAATTGATTGGATTTGTACCAAAATTAAGATAAGACACAACACATAATACCATAGAAATAAGTGTGCTATTTTGAGTGTTGTATATTTAATGTCCTTAAAGCCACACTCCCTGCCCCCTACTCTCCCATAGAATAACAGAAAAAAAAAAATCTACTAAAAGAATGAACATCTTGTGTCCGTTGCGGGCGGAAGGCGGATTCCAAGCACAGCAGCGCTGCTTGGGTGACAAACAACCTCGATAGGGCACTCTGATGCCACAGATCAGACTTTACCACCGAGAAAATCTGTCTGCCACCCCGAGCCGATCGGAAGTCATTTATGCTTTGATCCCACTGACAATTCCATTTCTCCAAGTTTAGGACCGTGCGCTCTCTGGCCGGGCCTTATCTTTCTTTCTTGTTGTGGCTCTTTCTTTTCTCTATCTCTTCTCTTCCTCGCCCATCACCAAAAAAAAAAAAAATCCATTGTGCAAATTGATTCGGAGATCAGCCTTGATAAAGCGCCGGTCTCTAGCCCTCGCTGGCTGCGTGCAGCCATGGCATTAGCTCTTGGTGATTACCTGGCTGCTCCGCCTGGGAGCTGCCTCTTCGGGCTGGAGGTCTGCGGAGATTAACTGGGGCTCTCCCACCGTTTGTCACACAAATGGCAGTGCCAGTAAACTGAAGAACGATCCATCATTTTTCTCAAGATTGAAACCTTTTATCAGGTGTGTCAGTTTCATTATTCAATAAACGATTAGTAGCAGCCATTCTCGTGTACTCATCCTTACTTAACCACTCAGCTCCCGCCGCCCGAGTGGGAGGTGAAGACACCTTGACGCTCAGCCCTCCCACAGCGGGAAGGATGCTGGGCCTGCCAGTCACGGCACCTTGACGTGGGAGAGGGTAAAAGGGTCTGATGTCCATCTGCTAATTTTTTTTTTTGATGGCGTTTATGTTAAAGGATCCACCTGCCAATGCAGGAGACATGGGTTTGATCCTTGGGTTGGGAAGATCCTTTGGAGGAGGCAACCCAGTGACTTAAGGGCACTTAAGTCCAGTATTGGACTTAATACATGGCAACCCACTCCAGTATTCTTGCCTGGGAAATCCCATGGACAGAGGAGGCTGGCGGTTACAGTCCATGTGGTTGCAGGGTCAGACATGACTGAGCTCACACACACACGTTTGACATGGTGTCTAGTCATTGGATGGGCTTTTTCTCTGACCTCCCACCTAGCCTTTTATTTAAACATTTTTGCCTTTAAATTTAGATGCCCACCATCTTGATTAGAGGGCTTTCCTAGTGGTCAGCACCAGAGAATCCACCTGTAATACAGGAGACCCGGGTTTAATCCCTAGGTCAGGAAGATCCCCTGGAGAAGGAAATGGCTACCCACTCCAATATTCTTGCCTGGAGAATCTCACAAACAGAGAAGCATCATGGGCTGCAGCCCATGGGGTTGCAAAAGAGTTGGATAAAACCAGGCGACTAAGTAACAATAACACAACATCTCGATTAGAGACGTCGTATTATTCCTCCATGTGGTAAGTCACTGGTGGCAGCCCTGCTGACCCTCAGGCTGCCCGTTTGGGACTTTGTGTTGATCATCAAGCCCAGCTGGTCTGGAGGCAGGAAAGAATGAGTGGAGCTCCCAGCCTGCAGGTAACAGACCTCCGGAGGTGCCAGGGGTCTTGAGACAAGGGGTCCTCTGTCTAGTCACAAGTGAGCATGTACTGACTTCGTGATTGACAAGGAAGTAATAAAGTCACTTTAGAATGCTGCTGAATCAGAGTCATCCAAAGGGGCATGCATGCTTTTTAAAAATTGGGAACCACTAAGAGAGGTTGATTTTTGCTAATTTGGTTTTACATTTTCATCCAAGTTGAACTTATTAGAAAATATATTTCTGCCATTAGCTAAAAGCAGAAGAGAGACATCACTGAGTTTATCGTTGGGACCTCATTTGATGATTCTGCTGGAGCACTGTGTGGCCAGGAGTGGAGAAGTGTGGATGTGTCTGTACATCTCTGTGTGTGTGTATACATATGTATATGCATGATGCCTTTAATGAGGGAATTATAAAAAATAATAATTCCTGAAACCATTCTGAACTGCATTTCTACAGTTGTCAGAGATGCCTCCATACTTTCTTAAGATTCATCATCTGTATTTTTTCCCCTTGATCGTACATTTTTTTGAAGGTTATGGATGTTTCTTGTGCCTTCAATTCCCGGAGTATTTATGTCAGATACTGCAGCCAGGATACTATATGTTTAGTGGTTGATTATATGTTGATCTCTGTCAAAATGTTCAGTTTATTGTTTAAGAAGATGTAATTTTGCGACCTTCTAAGCTGCTCCAGTGCAGTCTCCAGGATATGTAATAAAAATTTGTCTTCCTGCTATCTGAAAAATTCAAAGTCCAGTCAAATGGACAGTTCGGGTCTTCCCCCTTTAAATTCTAGCAGAGTCTTCTTTTGGAATTCCTCTCTTCAACCCTCCTATGTGTGAGAGAGAGCTCCTATATGTTTCATAAACTGCTTCCAGGTTCAAATTTTATGACTAAAAGGATGTGAAAAAAAATTGTCCACAAATAGTGTCACCCCCACTCCGCATGATGTAGTCATCAGCTGTTGTTACAGAGTGTTTTGGTAAGAAAGCCTTTCATCTGTTTCTCTTTGCTGGAGGTTCTTGGCCTTTTAGGGTCGAACTCATTGCATCCTCCGTCCTTCCTGGATGGGACGTTTAAACATTAAAAAGGAGAGACATATAGACAGATGATGCCGTAAGAGTCATGTTGAACAGTCTGGCCTTCATAAAATTATTGAACTGTACCAAAAGTTACAGGAAGCTATTTCAGTAGCACATTTCATTCCATTTATACTATTCTTGTCTTGAGTTCACTATCTCCTCAGATTGTTTTTTTAATGACTGTGCTTTCTGGTGTGCTGCAGTCCATGGGGTTGCAAAGAGTCGGACACGACTGAGCGACTGAACCCAACTGAACTGAACCATGCTTTCTAAGAATGAAATCTGTTTAAACAGGAGGGGCCAGATTTGAAGCCCGTCCTCAAGACACCTGCTATACTTCCAGCACTGCTTTTACTTTGCTCACTGAAAAAAAAAAAGGAGCATGGAGCATCCATAAACTCATGTAGAGGTTCATTAGAAGGTCATACAAGTTACGAGTTCAACCCACGTGTCCTTCAAGCTGTCGGAGACTTCCTTTACCAGGGTCTGCGTACTTTGGGTGGTCTTGACCTCCCAGACTTTCTGCCCCTCTTGGTGTGTCATCTCCCTTAGCCCTTGAGGCATCCCTGGAGGTGCTGGAGGTCCCTGATGGAGGTGATGACAAGGGGACGGGGGGCACAGAGCCCCGAGTCACCGCACGGTCACCCAGCACTGCTGCTGGGTGGGGCGGCAGGAGTCCTGAGCACCCATTTCCCCACCCACCCCCTCCCTCACCTGTTCTTTGTCACACCTGGCATTTGGGAGGAAGGCAGTGTAGACACCGCACTGATCCAATTCAGTGGTTCACCCACTGAGCCCAGACACACGCCCTGCAGCCAGTCTCCTCCCTGGAGGCAGCCGCTCGTTGCTGTCCTGATGCTCTTTTCTGGGCAGTTTGCAGGTCCTGCCCACTCTGTAAAACATCACTTTCTCTCCCACAGAATTAGAAGCTTAAATAATGTGGTTTTTTTTTAAACCCAAACAATGCATATGGAGTACAGATTTTTATGTTCCCTATCCATTCATGAAAGTGATGGATGACCACCTCGAGTCTTAAAACCATCAGGCCATGACGTCAGTACTTCTTTGGATTAAGCTTGTTTAGTTTCTTTTCCTTGCTGTTTATTTGAGGATTTTGTATACAAAATGGATCAGAAGAACACCTCGCATCACGTGTCCTGATAAAACATATCTATGTCAGACAGTATTTTCTGGATGTACTGGTGATGACAAACTTGTTTTTCATATGTAATTATCACAGTTCATCCCTATTTAAGACACTGATTTTGTCTCCTGACCAGTCTTGAGGCCGTTCCAGAGCTCAGACCTTCTTGGAGTAGATAAACAGGCATACGTACCAGGGAATCTCAGGAAGCCAGCTTAGCATGGCTCACCTCTTTAACTTCATTAAACTCTGTCACTTTTATTAAAAGGATGATTTTGTGTGCTAATTAGAAGCTGAGATCTAAATTTATCAAGAGCAAGCTTTTTTCTCAGTGGATCAAAGCTTATTTTTTAGTCATTAACAGCTAACCCTGAAAGTTAGCTGGAAACTTGTTCAAACATGTTTGTCTGCTCTCAGTCACAAAGTTCTTTCTGACATTTTTGTGACCCCACGGACTGTAGCCTGCCGGGCTCCCCTGTCCATGGGATTTTCCAGGCATGGTGCATTTTTATGAAATATGCATTGTAAATCACTAAAAGGGAAAAATCATTTAAAGATCAACAATTCTAAATGAAATGCAGGGGAACAGAACAGCAACCCAAAGCACCAGCATCGGTAGATTATTGCTTCTAAAGAAGATTAGTTAACAAACATACACTGAAACCCACCTTCACAATAATAAATACACGTCTTTTCACACAACTGGCCATTGGGGTGGGCGTTCAAGATGTTAGGAGTTTCAGTGGTGCACGCGACATGTAATATCGATGCCATCCGAAGATTCAGATGGTCTTTAGTTTGTAAAAGTGGGCTTAGTGAGTAGAATCAATGATACACTGTGATGAGATAGTTCTCTCTGTATATATTACAAGTTAGATTTTCCCTTTGTTTAGTTAATGTCACTCCTGGCATTTTATTCTAAAGAAACAAAATAATTGGGAGGCATAAACACTCCTGCCCAGAGACGCTGATTATGGCATCATTTACAGTGTTGGGTTAGTTTCCGATGTACAAGGAAGTGAATCAGCCGTGTCGTTGTTACTGCAGTTTAGTAGCTCTGTCGTGTCCGACTCTTTGTGACCCTGTGGACTGTAGCCCACCAGGCTCCTCCATCCATGGAATTTTCCAGGCAAGAATACTGGAGTGGGTTGCCATTCCCTTCTCCGGGGGATCTTCTCAACCCAGGGACTGAACCCAGGTCTCCTGCTTGGCAAGTGGATTCTTTGGCCCTGAGACACCTGGGAAGCCCCTGTCTATGTGTACCCCCTCCCTCTTCAGCCTCCCTCCCACCTCCTGCCCCATCCCACTCATCTAGGTCGTCACGGAGCCCCGAGAAAAGCTTCCTGTGCTATACAGGAGATCCCCACTAGCTATCTGTTTTACACGTAGTAGTGTATATAGTTGTTCGTTTGCCAAGTCAGGTCCGACTCTTCGAGAACCCATGGACTGCAGCACTCAGGTTTCCCTGTCCGTCACCATCTCCTGGGGTTTGCCCAAGTTCATGTCCTTTGAGTCAGTGATGCCATACAACCATCTCATCTTCTGTCGCCCTCTTTCTCCTTCTCCCTTCCATGTTTCCCAGGATCGGGATCTTTGCCAATACCTTGGCCACCTGACGCGAACAGCCAAGTCATTGGAAAAGTAGTGTGTATATGTCAGTTCAGTTCTCCCAGTTCATCCCACCCCCTGTCCTTGTGGCTCAGCTGGTAAAGAATCTGCCTGCCATGCAGGAGACCTGGGTTGGGAATATCCCCTGGAGAAGGGAAAGGCTACCCACCCCTGTATTCTGGCCTGGAGAATTCCATGGACTGTATAGTCCATGGGGTCGCAAAGAGTTGGACACAACTGAGCAACTTTCACTTTCACTTTCCTGTGCACCCGCCCCCTGGTGTCCACACATCCATTCTCTGTGTCTGCATCTCTATTCCTGCCCTACAAACAGGTTCACCTGTACCACTTTTTCTAGATTCCATATATATGTGTTAATATATTTTTCTCTTTCTTACTTCACTCTGCACGGTAGTCTCTATGTCCATCCATGTCATATGGTATTTTTTTAATAGACTTAATTTTCTAGAAAAATGTAAGACAGAAAAATTGAGGAAGGAGCACAGATAGCTCCCTATGCCACACACACACACATCCAGTTTTCCCTGTTACTTTCGTCTTTTATTAGTATGGTATGTTTCTTGTCATTGGTGAACTGATATCAGTACATTAGGACTAACTAAAAGCTGTATTTTATTCAGGTTTCCTTAGTTTTTCCCTAACGCCTCTCCGTCCCATCCTTACCCCACCCTGGCTGCCCCAAGACACGTCATCCTCTCGTCTGCTTTGGCGGCTCTTGGCTGGGGCATTTTCTCAGACTTCCCTCGTCTTTGATGACCTTGACGATTCTGAGGAGGACTGGTCAGGCATAGTGCAGGAGGCCCCTCAGTTGGGCTTTGTCTGATGTTTTTCCCAGGGTTAGTCTGGAGTTACAGGTTTGGGGGAGGAAGACCACAGAGAGAAAGTGCCATTTTCATCACATCACGTCGAGGCTACGCGCTGTCAGCAAGGTGGAGTGGAGAGTTATGCACCCCTTCCTTTAGCAGGGGTACCGATGTAAATAACTTGAAATTCTTTCGGCCTGGAGTATTTGCCTCTCCTCCCCATTTATTAATGTATTTGATCACTTATATCCGGGTGGGCTGTTTATTTTATACCTGAGGTTGTGATCCAGCACTGCTTTGTCTTTCTTCGTCTCGCATCGTTGCAGCCTTCAGCCACTGGGAGCTCTTTCATTTGGCTTCTGTGCCTTTTTGTCATCACCCCTGTTAAGGTGGGTTTTGTTTCCCTGTTTGTTTTAGCAGTTCTTTACTTCCTAGAACTGCAAGATGCTTCAAGCTCATCTTGTGTTTTTCCTCTCTCAGTCCTAGAATTAACCATTTCTCCGAAGGTGCCCTGGTTCTATTTATTGGGGAATGGTATTAGAAACCAAGATCTGGGGTTTAGGTATGCTTGTTGCTACTGGAATGTTATTTCTTCTGGGTCCTCTCAGCAGATTTAGCAAAATAAAGAAATACAGTTTATATTCTAGCATGTATATTCCCATATCTATAAAGATTTCTGTATGCAATTATTTGTACCTATATAGTATCTATGGCATAAAATTAGAGATCACTAAATGTTTAACAGTAAGGAATGTCTGGGGCTTTCTTGGTGGCTCAGATGGTAAAGAATCTGCCTGTAATGCAGGAGACCCAGGTTTGATCCCTGAGTTGGGAAGATCCCCTTGAGAAAGGAATGGCGCCCACTCCATTATTCTTGCCTGGAGAATTCTAGGGACAGGGGAGCCTGGCAAGCTACAGTTCAAATGTCTACAACTATGATATATGTTAATCCCACAATGCAACTGTTAAAAGGGACAGTTTTAAAAACCCTGGTAACTGTTTTAACACCTTACAAACAAAATTAGTACAAGTCTATCAGAGCTCTACTTGTAAGTCTGATCATTACAGATGTGGGTGGATAAGAACTTCAGAAGGAAAATGGAGTGGGTGGTTAGAGTGGTCATAGTGTATTCTCAATATTAAACCACAATGAAATTAATTTTGCTTCTACAGTAATATTTAAGAATCTTCTAATATGTTCTTACTTGAAGCTGAAAAAAGTTGATGTATTTAAATTATTTTCATATGAAAGAAATGAGACATTTTTTATTTTGTTGCTACAGTATTGGCTTCTCCTAAGATAATAATGACATTGTTTAATCATTCACACTAGCCAAGGACCATGCTAAGAAGTTGTGAAGTTATAGTCAAAGCAGTTTTAGGGGGAAGAAATCTGTTAGTGTTTAAAGGAATGTATTTCCATAAGAGCAAGAAGAATCAGGAGTTTAGCATTCTTCTTTTGTTTCCCACTCTGATCTTTGTACTTGATTGACTCAGTAAGTACCACAGATCTTATGGCTTCCAGGATTTCTCAAGCCACAAATCAGAATGCTCTTGAGAATTTCCGGTGAAGTCCTTCTTAAATGCAAAATGTTAAAAAGGTTTTCTAGCAGATATTTTCCCCAGTCTTCTCAGGTTCAGCTGGCCACAGGGGGGAACGTGATGGACTGAATAACCCCAAAGTGTATCATTTAACTCCGCGGTTGTAGGAAGTCAGCTGCAAAGATTGCAGATCAAATGCAACGTCTGCCATTGTTGAGGCTGGTGGTCCAGTGATCACAGCCCCTCAATTACAGCCCTTCCAGGGAGCACGAGCAGCAGTCATTAAATCATTATGTCTTTGATTAGTTGCTCTAACTGGTCATTGCCTTTGAAATACGATAGCACAATTTGAAGTTTTATTAAACTTTTTTCTGGAACTGCTGAAAAAGATGTTGTGTTTAAAAAAAAAAATCGAAAAAAGGCTTGCCGTGTATTTTATTGGAGGAGATTGTGAAGAAGAAAAAGAGGGAAGAAAAGAGGAAAAAAGAAAAGATGAGTGTTTCCCATTATCGGTCATTTTGGTGGTCTCAGAAAGCCTAAGGTGGTCCCTGTGTGCCCGCCGCCCGCTTCTCAGAGCAGCTGGCCCCCGGGGAGGGAACATGAGACGGGGCAGGTCAGAAGACCCGAACCCACTCCCAAACCCTGCTCCTGCCTGCCTCTGTGAGCACAACTGAGCAGAGCTCGCAAAGGATGAGCTTCACCCTCACCATCCAGCTTGAAAAGACTGATTCAAACCTCACTTCTTTTAAGTGAGAATTTGGTTTCCTTTTTATTTCTTTCTTTAACATTGACTTATTTATTTATATTTGGCTGCACTGGGTCTTAGACGAGGCATGCGGGAGCTTCCTTGCGTCACGGGGCATCTTTCTTTGCGTGCCCTCTAGTTGGGGCACACAGGCTCAGGAGTTGCTGAGCATAGACTTGGTTCCCTCACAGCGTGAAAGTGAAAGTCGCTCAGTTGTGTCCGACTCTTTGCGACCCCCTGGACTATATGGAATTCTCCAGGCCAGAATACTGAGGTGGGTAGGCTTTCCCTTCTCCAGGGGATCTTCCCAACCCAGGGACTGAATCCAGGTCTCCCGCATCTCAGGCGGATTCTTTACCAGGTGATGGGACCTTAGTTTCCCGACGAGGGATGGATCCCAAGTCCCCTGCATTGCATGGTGGATTCTTAAACAAGGGAGCACCAGGCAGGTCCCTGCTTTTTGTTTCTGCTTTGAGGGTCAGGTGTTCAGTCCTTATACTACAGAATCATCGGAATACGTATAACCAACCCTGTTCACTGAAAAACTAGGCTTTAAAAAAGAAAGCAGAATATACTTTGTGATGCTGAGAACCCAACACCCAAAAGTGGCTTCTGTTCTCACACTCTCGTGGCATCCCAGAAGAGAGTGACGCCCAGAGGCCAAGAAGCCCCAATTTCAATGTCCTAACAAGCCACCCCCCAATAGCCTTCCCTTCTCGAAATGAATAGCTAGCTACTCCTTGAAGACACGGAAAGACGCTTCCATTACTTAGCGATGTATTTCTCATCTCCATCTGAGAATGTGCCAAACCTAGAGTGGGGATATTTCTACTTCAGCTCACTTTTTTATTCCAGTCCCTATTAAAAGTTACACTCTCAGTGTCAAACTGAAATACCCAATTAATTGTGGGTACACTTGAACCCTTGCTCTGCGACTCAGTGTGTTTCTAGGCCGAAAGGGAAACCGACGCTCCACCTAATTGGAACTTCTGGTTTTATGGCGTATCCTGGCGTTTTCGCTTCGTTTTTATTTTCAATGTTTTCCAGGGTTAATGGTGTTTTCCGTGCTCGTCTACATCAGCCCACTATGTGGAAGCCCTCGGCAGTTTTCAAATCGTAAGAGCTTTAAAGAAGCCGCCGATGTTGAAATTGTATTTGCTGTTAGGAAAGTCGTTATGAGTTATTGGAAATGGAATTAAAATTGTGTAATTAAGGATCGATTCCTTATTTCAGAGTTCTGTTTCGTTAGGTATTTTGTCTTGTGTTCTATGGCTTCAGATTACAAAAAGAGCACTCGTCTTCGGGGAAGGACGAAGTTATTTTGCTGTCTCCGCATTTGTCCTATTTTGCTTGGCCTCTGGTTTTGTTTAATCCTCTCAAAGACCCTTTTAATGGACGTTTCAACACGACTACTTCTCTGTGTGGTAGCCTCTAGGAAACGACCATTGTGTCAAGCCCCTTCACAGCTAAAGTAGTAAGTTCACATAGTGGAAGAATCTTCGGGGTTGCATCTTATGGGAGAAAAAAAAAAAGCCCACTGTTTTTTTTTTTTTTACAAAAGAACAGAACATTTACCCAGTCTTGTTGAGCACATGAATGTTCAGATGGCCGACACAAAAGGAATCTCCAATCTCTAACCTCACAATGAAATTGCTCCGACAAAAGATCACGGAACACCGGGCGCACTAAAGTGGAAGAGACACAAAACCGCAGCGGTGTCTGACCCCGCCTGCAGAGGTTCCTGGGGGACCGTCTTTATCCAGCATCCTGGTGCTACGGTCCGGCTGCAGTGCTCCGCGGAGCCAAGGCAGTTCCCCGGCCCCAGCGGCATTTATACCGGTGGCATCTCTCCAAGTAAATAAATACCCGTCCAAGGAAGACAGGGAGCCGTGCTATCGAACACGCTTATCATTTGGCTTCTCCAAGAGGTACAAGTTTCCGCTCCCCGGTAGGAAGGGAGAGGGTTATTTGTCTCGTGCTGAGACAAGGCAGTCTTTAGAGATGAGTGGCACACCCTCGTCAACCCAGCCCCTTCCTGCGCCGGGCTAAAGAGATCCTATTAGTTCTCATAATTGATTCTGAGGGCTGCAGCCTGCGTTTCCTCAGCTCTGCGCCGTTCACGCCAGGGATGTAACTCACGCACACTTGAGCATCCAACATGGCCGGCAGGGCTCGGACACACCGCTCCTGGCTGCCTCATTTTTTAATCAGCTATCTGAGGAATATTTATCTAATCAACAAAGAGCGCTGTCAGGAGGAGACCAGTGGTGACATTAATATAAGTCTGTGGTCTCCTGGTGCAATGACAGAGGAAGAGTTTAGGATAAAACCCTGCTCGTTTGAGTATGCCAACAGACTATGGAATATGTTTATTCCGCTTAGAGAGCTACTCAAAGGGTTTCTTCTGTTGGAATTTGCTATGTGATTAGTTCTCAGGCATTCATATGCTGTAGTTTTAAAAAAAAAAGTTGTTTTTTTTTTTTAGAGAAACAATGAATTTTCTTTTAAAAGAAAATTTTAAGTCCTTATGATCATCACGGGGAACTTGGATGAAAAGCTGTAGTGTCCAAATGTAAAGAGGTGTGTAATAACTGGGAGTCGTTAACTCTAAGTGATTCCAGCTCCTCTGACTTAGTCGAAAGCCATCATTTGCACGTTTTCCCTTTCTCTCTGTTTCCTCTGAAAAGGTGGTGACTGGCTGTTAGTAATTATAAGGAGTTGAGTGTGCAGTGCACACTCGTGTGTAGCTCTCAGACACCTCAGAGGGATGTTCCATGAAGTAGACTTTATACCAGCTTTCCTTCTTTAGATGTACGGCTGGCAGCCATCGGGACTTGGGCGAGCTGGGTCGCAGCCACCCACCCCTCAGCCTGGCAGCCCACTCCCCCAGAAAATCGGTCAGTTGAGGATGTGGACATCAGCAGGTCTGCTCTGGAGGGGCAGGGTCACGTGACACCCCCAGTGCCCATGCTCCGATACTTATCAACGTTTGCACCAAAGTCACCTCTCTTTTCCTCTCTTTGTAATTCAAAGATCTCCTTTTAAAGTTGGTTTTCATAATACCTTCAGTGTTCATAAGCAAGAGGGCTGTTTGTCAGTTTTAAGGGGAATTGACAATACCCTTGTTATCAGAGGGCAGTAAACTTTTTGTTTTCTTATAATTTGGAGCATGAGTCCCTGTACTGTCTTAACCTGCCTTTTCCACAATTTTAATCCTTAGAAAATATCTTCCAGCCAGACTCCTGTTGAGTTTCACCGCCCCCTCTGCTGTTAATTCTCAACCTTCAGCTGTCTGCCCCGTGTACCACCTCTTGTTGTGATAGTCCAGCAGCTGCCTGGTATTTCACCCAAGTCCATGGTTCATATTTTGTCGCCATTATGGGGAGAATGCTACAGTGTCCAGCTAAAGCCTTCCTTTCCCAGGCCCACTGATGTTTCTGCTGACCAAGACTGGGATTCAGAAAGATCCACTTAATTTGCAGGCTGGGGACTTGCCCTGGTGGTTCAGTGGTTAAGAGTGCTTCCAGTACAAGGCATGGATTCATGAAACTAAGATCCCACATGCCATGTGGCGCGGCCAAGAAAATAAAAAACAAATTCACTAATAAATTTTTGAAAAATAATGATTTGCAGGCTGCAGTGATATGTGGCCCATCTCACTGTCTATATTTGTTGTTGTTCTAACTGTTTGTGACCCCATGGACTGCAGCACACCTGGCTTCTCTGTCCTTCATCATATCCCGGAGCTTGCTTAAACTCACGTCCTTTGAGTCGGTGATGCCATCCAACCGTCTCATCCTCTGTCACCTCATTCTCCTCCTGCCCTCAGTCTTTCCCAGCATCAGGGTCTTTTCTAACAAGTCACCTCTTTTGCATCGAGTGGCCAAAGATCTGACTATCTACGTTGGGACTGACGATTAGTTTGCGCTAGATCTGGAATTTTATGTCGTGGGGTTGAGTCTGTGTCCGTTAAAATGTGCATGTGTGTTCTCAAACATTGGAGACAGTGGTGTTGAAGCACTGTGCCTTTTCAATAGTTAAGTAAGGCATTCTGAGCTTCCCAGGTGGCGCTAGTGGTGAAGAACCCGCCTGGCAATGCACAAGATGTAAGAGGTGAAGGTTTGATTCCTCGATCCAGAAGATCCCCTGGAGGAGGGCCTGGCAACTCACTCCAATATTCTTGCCTGGAGAATCCCATGGACAGAGGAGCCCGGTGGGCTACAGTCCATCTGGTTGCAAAGAGCTGACATGACTGAGCGACTTAGCATGCACGCAGCACGTAAGGCATCCTGGAAACTGCTCACAGAAGAGACTGTTGTTTATCCAATTAGCAGAAGAGTAGAATGGGAAATACTGATGGAATGCCCACACCCTGCTGTCTTTTTGTCCCATAACCAGAAATTCTCATGTTAAAATCATTGTTTTATGTGAAATGTATGAGAAAATCAAAGTAAGTTAGCCTTTGTTTAAAAAGATGAAACTATATTCCTGAAAGATTTTTAAAAGCTAAATTTTTTTAGAAAAATGTATTGAAGTATAGTTGTTTTACAGTGCTGTGTTAGTTTCCGCTATGCATAGACATACATCCCCTCTCTGGATTTCCTGCCCATTTAAGTCGGCACAGAGCACTGGGTAATCAAGACGGTATGGTACTGGCACAAACACAGAAATACAGATCAGTGGAACAGGAGAGAAAGCCCAGAGATAGACCAGCACACCTACGGTCACCTAATCTATGACAAAGGAGGCAAGAATAGACCAAGAACTCTACTAAGAACTGAATATTTAATTAAAATAAAGACTACCCAGGAAATTAATCATTTGAGCTAGTTCCACATGAAGTCCTCAAGAATCACCGACTAATCCAAAGGCCTGAGGTCAAAGGATGCCTCCAGCGTGATGGCCTTGGTATGTGCTGGTCCATGGAGCCAGCATCCAGCCAGCAGCATCAGGTTGCCTCACCGCTGGGTCCGTTGGGTGCAGCATCCTCGTTTCCTCAGAAGGTGACACGCAGCAGCGCTGCACATAACCTGAGATTTTATTGATGATAATATGATTGTATTTTCTCATTGAGAAGCTTCTAAACAAGTGGATTTAGAGCAATCAATGCCCCAGGAGACAAATGCGTGTCTCAGGACCTCTGTATCAGCCAGAAAATGTCCATTTGTTTAGGAGGAAGAAGAAGGCATGACATTTTACACATTAAAATTGATTATTTCATCAATAGGTTAATAGAAAACCAGGCTTTGAGTTCACTTCCTGCTTATCCATCCACACAGTAATGGGAGGCTGGGGTTTGAAAAATGCCAGGTGGAGAGCAGGCAGGAAAGAGGTTTTCTGCACCAGCTCCGCTTCCTTGCAGAGGGGTGCCCAGCGCTGATTCTGCCTATTTATATGTAAATGCTTTAGAAAGAGGTAAGTTTTTCCACTGAGGAGTGCAGTTTCTGTGGCTGTGACTTGCTGGAACTTTTGAAACACAGGCCAAGATGCCAGAGCTTAGGCTGTTGAGATTATTGAGTACATGCTTAATTCTCTGAACATATGACTTGCACCTGAATGTGTCTGAATGAATGTGTGCTCAGTCGTGTCTGACTCTTTGCGACCCCATGGCCTGTAGCCCAACAGGCTCCTCTGTCCATGGGATTTCCCACGCAAGAATGCTGGAGCAGGTTGCCATTTCCTACTCCAGGGAATCTTCCCAACCCCGGCATGGAAACTGCGTCTCTTGCGTCTTCTGCATTGGCGGGTGATTTTTTTTTTACCACTGTGCCATTTGGGAAGCCCCATGTACCTGAGGAACCTGATATTTGTCCACTGAACATTTCCCAAGGAAACTCTTAAAAACTATGACTGGTTTCTTTTGTCTCAAATGATCTTTGTAATACTGGTTGTACTTGAAGCCCCTGTTGCCAGGTATGGTGTTACCTGGGACAGTACCTTATAGATAAGACACCTTCAGGGTGTAGAGATTAGGGAAGCTTCTGCACTGATGGAAAATTAAATTTGGACCTGTGTAGAAGGGACTTGTTCACCAACCTTACTAGGTTAGAGACGACATTTCTTTTTTTGTCTTTTTAAAATTTATTTTATTGAAATATAGTTGACTTACAATATTGTGTAAGGAGTCTTGAGAGTCCCTTGAACTGCACAGAGATCAAACCAGTCAATCTTAAAGGAAATCAATCCGGAATATTCATTGGAAGGACTGATGCTGAAGCTGAAGCTCCAATACTTTGGCCACCTGATGAGAAGAGCCGACTTGTTAGAAAAGACCCTGATGCTGGGAAAGATTGAAGGCAGGAGGAGAAGGGGACAACAGAGGATGAGATGGTTGGATGGCATCACTGGCTCAATGGACGTGAGTTTGAATAAGCTCCGGGAGTTGGTGAAGGACAGGGAAGCGTGGCGTGCTGCAGTCCATAGAGTTGGAAAGAGCCGGTCATGACTGAGCAACTGAACAATATTGTGTTAACAGTCGTACAGCCAAGTGATTCAGCAACATATATGTTTATTATTTTTCATATTCTTTTCCGTTGTTATTACAGGATCTTGGGTAGAGTTCCCTGTGCTATATAGAAGGACGTTATTATTTAACTCTTCTATATACAACAGTTTGCATCCACTAAACCCCAGACTCCCAGACTTTTCTCATTAATTTGGGTTTTCAAGCCACAGAGTCCTTCTTAGTCATTTAGTTACAGCTTCACTTTTTCTCCTTTTGAATCAGGTGACAACTAACTCACAGCTAGTTTTTACTCTCATTAACATAAAATGTGCATCCTGATTATAGAGTACCGTTTCTCAAATATATCTCATATTGTCGCACCAGGGAAGTCCAGTGTGCACCAAAGTGCTTGGCATTCGCGTCAGCAGCAGAAGTCCTTGTGGAGACCTGGTCTTCTCCCTGTTTGTTCTGTGGCCCCCAGAACTTGACACCCCGACAGCCTGCACTGTTCTATCTAAAGTTGAGCCGTTTGTCCCTAAGCTACCGCAGGCAAGACCAGCCAGCCCGTCCCAAGCCAGGAATGCGTTGGGGTGAGCCAGCTGGCCCCTGACCAGTGCACGCCTCGCGTCTGTGACCCAGTGTATCAGCCTGGCTTCCTGCAGTGAGCCTCAGACACACCTGCAGAAACACACACACCTGCCTCCCCGGGTTGGCCCTTCATACCTGCATTAAACAAGTGCTTCTCCCTGATGGCTCAGCTGGTAAAGAACCCGCCTGCGAGGCAGGAGACCCCAGTTCGATTCCTGAGTCAGGAAGATCTGCTGGAGAGGGGATAGGCTACCCACTCCAGTATTTGTGGGCTTCCCTTCTGGCTCAGCTGGTAAAGAACCCACCTGCAATGCAGGAGACACCAGTTCAGTTCCTGAGTTGGGAAGATCCCCTGGAGAAGGGAAAGGCTACCCTCTCTAGTATTCTGGCCTGGAGAACTCCCTGGACTGTATAGTCCATGGGGTCGCAGAAAGTGGGACACGACTGAGCGGCTTTCACTCACTCTCTATCCAATGAAAGCTTCATGCAAGGCTCGACAAGTTTCTCTTCCTGGCTGTGGAAGTCAAAAGTGATGCGATCATGCCCTGTCTTCAGGGGCGTGGGTGACTGGCCGTCCTGTCTGTCCACACTGGGTCTCTGGCTGGATCTTCAGACGCGTTAGCCTGAAGACTTGTTTCTCAAGAACCACCTTGTCTAACTGTTTGCTCTTCACGGTATGTCTCCTCTGAAGGGCTGATGGGAGGCAACCTGTTTACCCCAGGTGTCTAGTTCCTGAGTCGGGGGGTGGGAGGGTGTGGGGCTGATGAGGTGAGGACCTGTGTGTGGAGAAGAGTGTCAGGGAGGTGGGTAGCGGGGCTTAGCACTCCAGGTCGTCACCACACGCAGTGTGAGCGGTGGGCCTGCCTTGCCCGTGGGGTCTTGTCCTGCGCTTCACTCTGAACCCAGGGCTGCCCTGTGGATCTCTTGATGTTTGTCTTTTTCTCTTGGATGCTTTCTTCAGTGAATGGAGAGCTTAAGGGGGCGTGTGCTCTTTGGGTGCCTCGGTTCAGAGCCCCTGAGCCTCCTCCTGTAGGAAGGAAAATGGAACCACCGTCAACCGCAGCGTGTTGAGTTGAGTTTAGCTGGTCCAGGTTCCTGTCCAGATCACAATATGTCTGGGGAGAAAACACTTCATTTTTTTTTTTTTAACGGCTCTGGGAGTTACAGACCTATGGTCTGCAGCATATGCAGGAGCTATTTGATTTGACGCTCACCCAGCGTTTTGCCAGATCCAAGGGCTTATGTCTACTGGCCTCGGTAGCTCCTTCAAAAGACGCACTAGCAATAAAGAACCCGTCTGCCAGCCTGGGAGACGCAGAGACTCGGTTCAATCCCTGGGTTGGGAAGATCCCCTGGAGAAGGGATTGGCAACCCACTCCAGTCTTCTTGCCTGGAGCATCCCATGGACACGGGAGCCTGGCGGGCCACAGTCCATGGGATCACAAAGAGTCAGACACGGCTGAAGTGACTTAGCACGCACACACGCACCAGCCCCCAGGGACAAGGCCCGCTTTGCTCTGTTGTCAGTAGGCGCGTGTAGAACCAGCAGGACGAGGCCGGTGCATGAACTTCCTTGTCTGGGCTTTTGCTGGATTCTGTGCAAAGCTAAGGGTGCTGGCTGGCCTCCCTCTGCCCTGCCCGAGTCCCTCTGCGCTTCGGGCCTGGGAAGGCCCGGCTGGGAGACGAACCGCCCCCTCCTGGCGCCCACCTGCCTCCTGGGAACTGCACGTCGGAGGTGATGTCACGTGCTCCTTTGACATTTCTTTTCTCCCCTTTTCATTTGTTTCTTTTCCTTTTTGTTTTCTCTCTTTCTCCCCCTCTCCCCTCTCTGCTCTCGGGATGCAGCCAAACGCAAAGCATGGAAACTAAACCGTGTTGGTAGCCTGCGAAATATTTACAGCAGCAGCACCAACACCGAAGGTAACGCCGCCCCCCTCCCGCCCCCCACACCCTCCGCACCCCTCACCCTGTCCTTCCCGCCTTCCTTCCCTCCTGGTGCAGAAATGGAAATGCGATTCGCCCAAAGCCGCATGCACCCCGATTGTGTTTGCAGAGTCATTCTTGTGGTCTTTTCATCTTTTTGTTTGTGTGTTTGATTTTTTTTTTTTTTTTACCATTCATGTTCCTTTCAGCTTACTTAAATTTTGACCTTTCCCTTGCCGTCCTGGACTGGTGATGTTTAAATTACTTCAGAAACCTATTTTCTCCTCTTTTTTTTCTTTTCCCTTTCTACGTGTGGGCACTCAGTGTAATATTTCCCAAGTTATTACAGTTTTTAAAAGTGTTAGTATCAGGTGTAATGATCTGTAGCCGAATACAATAGTGTGCCGTGACATTTAAGTAAGAGTCTTAATTTGTTTTGTGGAAACATTCTCCGTAATGCTCTCTGCAGCTCTAATCCAGGAGCAGCCAGGCCCGCGTCATTTGCATGGGCTGCTATCGCTTGTAAATTCAGTATATTGTTGTGTTTCTAAAGGTCGTCTGGTGCCAAAGTTCACAAATTGACTTGCGTTGCTTTTTTCACTGAAGACAGCCGTCATTGCTTTTGTATAATAGCAGATTGAATTCTCCCCCTCCCCACCTTCATTTGAAACAACACAATTATAAATTGCCCTTTTTTTTATGATTACAAATGTCAAGGGTCAGAATTATTTTGATGCCAGGCAAAAGAAAACCACCGCCATCAGCCCCAGCCCTTGTAATGGAGGCTGGTGTATAATATGTGCGATGCAAAATAGGTCACAATCCAGCGATCTCAGTATAATAGGGGGACTTTTTTTTTTTCACTTAAGTGCAAGCCAAATGGGTCAAGTAATCGCAAGCTCGTGCCCTAACACTAATTGACTTATTTGGGGATGATTATAACTGTAATATTTTTCTTAATGTCACTGTTTTCTGGGCTGTTGATTTTAGTGATTGCCAAGCAGTGGCATTAAATCTCTTGTAAATTTTAAATTGCATGCTATTTCTGTAAACAAGTCCCCCTCTTCACATCCCGATCATTAACCTTTGCTGATTTATATCACCATCCTTTTTTCCTTCCTTTCACAATTACTCCTGTCTCGCCACCGAAAGCCCAGCTCTCTGCCAGAAAAAAAAAAAAAAATAGGAATCTGAAAAACAAAATTACATTTTCATGATGGCTTGTTAAAGACCTATTGTTTTAATCATAATCTTTTTTTTCATTCCTCAAGGGGAAACTGTCGTCTGTTAAGGTACCAATGGAGCTTGACCCCCACCCCCACCTTGGTATTTTCTTTCAAAGCATTCACTCAAGAGAGACAAAAATGAGAGAAAAGAAATAGAAGCTTAGAAACAGTCACCTGCAGTATCATTTTTTGCTGTCTTTTAAAGGGTTTTAAGTGTCCTCATTCACTATGTTTTAATGTTAGTTTTTCAATTTAAGGTTCAGAATCATTTCTCTTCCCTCTGTCCCTATCAGATATGTTTTTCTTGTGTGTGTGCATTTGTCACAACAGATTTGTTGATTGACTTCCAGCCTTTAAGCAATATTTGTGAGGTCTGGTTTTACCTGTGGTTGTATACCAAACTGGGGTGGGGGGAGGAGGCACCCCTGAGACTTGCTCACGGGGTCTTCCTGGAGATACTGGCAGGGAAGTGTCTCACAACAGGTGTGACGATTTGCAGAAGTGGGAACTTCTCAGCCGTGACCAACCAGGTAACCTGCAGAGTCCGCCCTGCCCAGCACTCCTGGGTGGGGCGGGACCATGATGCTCTCCGCTCTCTGAAATCTAAATACGGCAACACTGCAGTGCACTCAGGGTCCCGTCAACTGCCAGGACTCAAGGTGGTCCTGAAGATGCTGGAGTAAACAGTGGCCAGTTCTCTGTCTCACCTTCCTTCATTTCTGTTCAGCACACGATTACATTTATGAATCTTCAGTTAAGTGACATGACCAGTCTTCATTTACTTTGGGTTTCTTTCAAGACTGTTATCTGTATGTACCAAGTCTCATGTCTTACAGCTTTTCAGATGATAATACTGGATTCATGTAACTATATGAAAATATCAGAATGCCTTTCTGATTTCTCATCTTTTCCTATATGGTATCACTGCCTATTTTCTGTCTATAAATTGACCCTTCATGAGAAGTCATGTTTCAAACATTCTAACTTTTGTTGTAACCTGAGTCCTTGAGTGTTCCCCTAAACATACCCATCCCCAAATGGAATGGTTTTTTAAACTGGTTCGCTTGAGTAACTTGTTCAGAGGTACCCATAAAATACTGTTGACACCAGAGTTTCCTGTAGAAGGAGTTAGAACTTGAGTTTCAGGGGTGGTGGGCAGGCCCTGTCTGGGGAGCTTGTCCACACCCCTCCATGAAACCCCAGAGAGAACAGCTCAGACATGGTAGGGCTCACCCCAGGAGTCAGGCTGGTGACAGACGGGCAAGACCAAGAAATGAGCCTGACGGTCTCACTCCAAAGCCCTTTCTCGCTCATATTCATTCTCCTGGCCCCAGGGCTACATCTCCTCATTGAATCTTCACTGCCAGGTAGGTACTTCGTTACAGGTAGGAGTTTAAACAAGTCAGACGGTTTTCTGCAGGACCGGGAGCTGGCATCTTCCAGAGACAGGCCACGTGCCCGGATCTCTCAGCTCCATGACCCTTCTCCTGGGTTCTCGTGGAAAGAGTCAAGGATGAATATCAGGAGTGGATGAAAATAAACAGAACTAATTAGGGACACACATGGACAGGAGTAGAAAACAAACAAAAATATGTTCTCTTCCACTTTTTTTTCTGTCCACTGGGGCTAATTATCTCTGAAAACCAAGCTGGAAACCTCATTTGTATGTATTATATTGCCCTAACTTTTAAACCTCCGTTTACTTTATAAAAACTCAGTTCTTTCCTCAAGTTGGTGACATTTAAATTCCTTCAACAAGAATGCAACTTTACTTTTTCCATCTCGGAAGCCTGTGTGCGAGGTGGGTTGGAAAGTTTGTGATGTGATTCTTCACTTCATAGCTGCCTGTTAAGCCGAGGGGAAATCGTATCTGAAGTCCAGTGGGTGAGGCTGGACTTGGGAATGTTCAACTCCAAGGGAAACATGTTTCTGGAAACAGAGAGACCTGAGCAGAAGCGGACGTTGTGTAGCAGGACACACGGCCAGGCAGCCAGCTGTGTGGTCTGTGAGCAGCATCACCCGGGCAGAATGACACGGGATCCGTGTGCGTGTCCTCGGTCCTCACGTTCCCTGAACTGTTGGGGTGGGTCGGACCATCACCCACTGTGCGGTGGGCCAACCATGGACTCTTCTGGGAGTTTTCAGCTCTCCCTGCTCCTACAGAAGAAGGCCCATGGAAAGGCGTAAATGGGTAAAGAAGAGATATATTGGGGATCAAGGAGCATTTCCGGGGGTGTCAGGCCCACCCACGTCGTATGCATGGGACATGTCAGTTGAGTACCAGCTGGGTTCAGTACAGCCCGAAGTGCCGGCTCAGCCCTGGTGTAGACTCCGTGTCTGTGGATCTGGAACTCGCCCCAGAGGCAGGCATGTGATGCTTGTCTGGGGTCCTTGGCCACCGCATGAAGGCCAGATGGGGGAACTCGGAGGTGCCAGGCACCGTGGTTCCACCCAGGCCCCACTGTGGAGAAGCACAAGTTTCATTCCGGCTGGTCTCTTGGGCCCCGGTCATGCTCACACCCGCTTCCTCCAGTGGACGGCCAACAGTGTCCCTCCTCTAGGAGTGGACACAAGCAGGCCAGTCTGTGGCCGGCCTACTCTGCGATGTCCTCTCCACCCTCTGGAGCCCTCAGGCATAGATCTGAGACACCCACCTCATCCAGGTCCTGTTCCGTTACAGGAGATGTTCACGTGCTCCCCCCTATCAAGGTCCCGGGTTCCTGCCACGATGCAGGTGCCCAGAGCTGGACCCCAGGCAGATGGAGGGGACAGGCTGACAGTCAGCCCAGGGAGGGTCAGACAGAGATCCTGAGGCAGGGTGAGAAAGGAGAATTTCCAGCCAGGCTCTGGTGGCCTGGAGGTCGAGAGGAGACTGAGGCCACATTGGATTCGGGGGTCCGGAGCCCTGATGGGCCCCAGGGCTGAGGGCTCAGATTTCCTGGCATCCTGTCCTGCGACCACCCCCCGTCCCAGCGGCCTTCCCCAAGCCCCGTGTGCCTGCTGACCTGTGCGGGGCCACCGTCTGAGGCTGCCTTCCACGCTACAGCCAGGCTCTTCACCATAAGTCATTCGCACACTTGTCGTCAAAGCCTGGTTCCTGTTCAGAAACCATAAAACTATCTTAAGCAAATAGTCCTGGTCTGGTTCTTGCATCCCCACTTCTTAGCTCAAAGCTGGGGCCATCCCCACGCCCTCTCTGCACCTCAGTTTCCCCATCTGTAAAGTGGGGACAGTCAGTGAGGTCATGTGTCCAGAGACAGGTAACGCGGCGCCCGCACTCACCACTTCACTGCTCCTAGTGTCAGAAATGCCACGGACACTCTCAAAGAAAATTCAGAAGGTTGAGCATCGTTTACATAGCAAGGAGCTGAGATTCAGCAGGAAGTATTGCCCCTGAAAGTGTAAGAGGGGGTTTTAAAAGTCAAACTTCTTTTTCCCAGACATTTTTCACTACCTCTCCCAGTTCCACTGTACCCTCGTCCTCCAAAGACCCATCAGACGTAGAAACTGGGCTTTTGAGTCCAGTATGCCTGCGTCCGATCCCAGCTCTGCCATGTCCCCACTTCATGAACTCCTGGCCTTGCTGGGTCTCTCCTCCCCTGCTTAGATTTCTTTCTCCAAGATGGAGACCATAAAACCTGCGTCAAAGCACAGCTGAAGAGGAAACTGAGAGAGGCAGATGAAGCCCTGACTGTTGAACTGTGTACACGCTGGTTGCTGTGAAACTGTCATAAAGGCTTACGTCATGGCAAACCATCTCTGGGAACACACTGCACGAAGCACAGACATTTTAGGCCCGTGGAATGTGTCCATACAGGGCAGGATCGGCCAAAGCCAGCCCTCTTCAACCACGAACGGCCAAGATCTCATACAGATAAATCCAGATTTAGGAAACCCTTTCATGGGCGCTTGCTCCAGGATTTGGCTTTCTGGGGAGAGAAGCAAGACTGCCAGCTTTTTCCAGCCCTCAGCATTTCAAAGGAAGATGAGACAGGTCATCACCCCTTTGCTGAGCTGCAGCTGGGAGAGGAGAGCTGGAGGTGGGGGCAGCGTGGAAGGTTCCGGAACCTGCCCGTCGGAGTCTCCTTGTTCTTACCCTGGGCTCTGGGCAGAGGAAGGGTCCTGGGCCCCATGTCCCAGCAGATTCGGAGAGCAGGGGACCTCTGAAAAGTGATGAACTTAAGTTAGAATGAGTAGCAAATGGGAAGCGCATAGAGAATCACTTAGTAACAGTGTATGGAGCATCACTTAGTGACCAGGTAAATGACAACAGGGGTCTCTAGGTTCTCTCTTTCTAAACTGAAAGCTGGGGCCTTGAGTATTCCCAGGATGCCTGGGCCCGAGCGGGTGCCAGGCAGCGTGTTAACGTAGCCACCTTCTGCCTCCTAAGAAGGTTTCATTTAGGGATCCAATCACTCGCCGTAATTTAGAAGTCGCGACGTGGGCCCCAGTGGTTCGGGGAGCAACAGCTGTCTCGTGGCCTGGCTCTCCGGCTGCCCCCGCACCTCTGTCTAATGTGTTGGGAAAATCAAAACCTTCTCTGTGTTTCATGAGGATCTTCCTGTGATAACGCAGAGCAGTAAACAGTCCTAACTCTGTGACCTCCCTCTGGGGTCTCGCTTTTTCACGACATGAATTCTGCTCTTGTCCTAAATTAAGCCACAGTACAACACTTCAGTCGGACTCTGGGCTAAACAAATACATTTACCAAGCTGAGAGCTTGCAAAAATATTTACCTGAGAACCATGACCCGTGTGTGTCTATAAAGACTAATGATTTTTTTTTCTTTTTGTTTAAAATGAACAGCTTCTCAAGTGCAAGAGGGCATTTTTTTTAACTAATTTTTTTTCGCTATAGGTCTTGGGTCTGCACAATCCCAGACACTGTATTCTTCACATTTATGTTTTCTTACAAAAAACTGAAAATAAATAGAAACTGACTTTCAATGTTATGGTAGGTTTGGGCTGAAATCTTAAACATGGGTCATTTTCATCATAATTGGGTAAAATATCTAAACCACATGCTTATTGAATATTCGCTTTGAAAGCAGAAATATTGAACTATTTTATAAATTGTAGGACTCCTCAAAATTAGCATAAAAGCCTGAGGCTGTGTTTGACCAAGCCTGGCATAGTCTCCGAGGGTATAGATTGTGCGGGAACTAGGAAAGGGGCAGACTAGCAAATGCATTCCATCTTGGTTTCCAACTTAGATGAATAAGTTGGAAAAGTTCTACCTGGAGAACTTTGCTGACAAAGGTCCATATAGTCAAAGCTACAGCTTTTCCAGTAGTCACGTACGGGTATGAGAGTTAGGCCATAAAGAAGGCTGAGCACAGATGAATTGATATTTTTGAACTGTGGTGCTGGAGAAGACTCTTGAGAGTCCCTTGGACAGCAAGGAGATCCAACCAGTCCATCCTAAAGAAAATCAACCCTGAGTATTCATTGGAAGGATTGATGCTGAAGCTGAAGCTTCCAAGTACTTTGGCCACCTGATGCAAAGAGCTGACTCATTGAAAAAGACCCTGATGCTGGGAAAGATTGAAGACAGGAGGAGAAGGGGATGACAGAGGATGAGATGGTTGGATGGCATCGCTGACTCGATGGACACAAGTTTGACCAGGCTCTGGCAGGTAGTGAAGCACAGGGAAGCCTGGTGCACTGCCGTCCTTGGGGTCACAAAGAGTCGGACACAACTGAGCGACTGAACAACAGCCTGGAGAACTGGACTGGGAAGGATTCTGAGGCTCCATCAGGCTGTTTGAGGTTGGTGATGAAGGTCTTTTCCTGGCAAAAGAAAGGAAGGCACAGCACACATTTGTCTTCATAGTCCATCCCACTCCTTCTTGAACCACTGAGCTGAGACCAGCCGGGCGAAGTGGGCAGCTCAAGGTTCCTAGTTAGGACATGGCAGGGCAGGAAGGGAGAAGGGCACTGTGGGAGAGAGGACCCCAAAAGTGGGAGCCCAAGACCTGAAGGATGCAAAGAAAAGACAACACGGAGCTTCAGGCAGGAACAGGGAGATGTGTACGGCTGAGTCCCTTTGCCATGCACCTGAAGCTCTCACAACATTGCTAATCGGCTCTACCGCCAACATATAACAGAGAGTTAGAAGGAGGAAAACGGAGCAGGGAGAAGCCCGTTGCAGACTCTGCTCGGGAGGAGACGTGCGTGACCAATGGTATGAGTTGCTGTTAGCACGGTCCTCAGGGTCCTGTGCCGAACCCTAACACGGAAGTCCCAATTCTGACAACAGATGTCACGAGCGCAGAGGACGGCCGTTTCCCGCGAGCCTTGGCTACGCGATGGTCGGGGCACTTTGAAAGGGTAACCGTCAAAAAGCCTGGAGTCGGTGACGCCTCGACTCTTTGGCCACCTCTACCCATGGACACGTGGCCCATCCATCCTGGACACTGTCATCTCTGCACCATTAAAGTAACAGGTTTTCATCGTGTATTTGTCTTTAACTACATCCAGAAGGACGCTTAGCTTCATGCATAGAAATGGACATCAGGGTCTAGGTTCCAGCTTTGTAGGGGAACTGGGGAACACGGACCAGACTCCTCATCTGGCCAATGAAGAACGTGGAATGAATGATGTCTGAAGACACCTTGAGTTCTTGCAAATGCAGGAGAGAAACAGATCTATTCGGCATCACCATACACAGTACACCTGCAACTGGCAGGCCCTTCTAAGCCACTGTGCATCCGACCAGCAGGAGGGTCCGGACCCTCTCAGCCTCCGCAGAAGCACGGGGCTCTTGTTCTCCTGGTGGGCAGCTCAAGACGGACCTCCCGCCCCTCAAGACGGGAGGCGCGCCTCTGTCCGTCTCGCATTCCAACCGCTCCCCAAAAGGCATCCTTGTCAGGCGTGCCTTGTTGAAAACAACCTCCAAGTGGAAATCAGTTGCAGCTGCCTTTAGCCCTTTAACCCTTTGCCTGCTAAGATTCCGCAAAAATAATTGATGACTGATTGGCCCATTAACCTTTAAAAAAAAAAAAGTTTGACAGCCTGGACTTGTGTAATGAGGAGGGATTTCTTGTGAAATCAGTCTGATGGCTGAGTTGCTTGCCCCTAAGGAGGCGAAATGAGCCCCACGGGGCCTCGTCTGCATAGAAACTGGACGCAATTAGTGTAATATCCGGTGTTATTAATGTCGTTTGGAATAATTGGGCAGGTCGGTTTCGACAGGTTCATGGTGCTAAAATACTATTATAGTGGACTTTCCACAGCTAACCGTTAAACACGGAAAACTGTTTAAATCCCTATGAGCCTAATCACAGAACTTTATGAAAGCGCTAAGCCCTGGAATGTCACACTGTGAGACAACACTGGTCTTTCTTTTCGGGCTCTGGGTGTGGCGGGCTTTGATTTTTTTTTTTCACGACCAGGGGACCGGGGGGTTGAATTTTCATGATCACCTGTGTATCTAAGGCTGAGAAACAGCCTGTCCCTTAGATGTCATCAGGAATTTCTGCAGGCTGAATTCTATATTTACAAAATGAATTAAATATAAGCCACTGTGATGGTCACAAAGAGCCGGTTTGTAGTAGTGAAACGAAAACACTTGAAACGCAGCCAGTGAGAACTTCAGCCTTCTCATTCCTCATCTTCTAAATGAGGGTGACGTTGGAGAGGAATGATCTGTCTTTCTGACTCACTGGCCTCTCACTGCCAATTATTTTTATTTTTTTTTTTATCTGGTTGCAAATACTAAAGTAGCATCCCAGAGTCGCTTCAGGGATGTGAGGGGGTCCTTCTGGTCCGCTGGTGGTTGGAATGGGGCTGTGTCACCTATAGAAGTCCTGTATGAACGTGGGGAGGAGCTTGTGAATGTCCTGTCCACACAGACGAAGGGGTAATATTTAGTATTTAGGTCCCCAGATCTGCTGTTTACTTAATGAGTATCAGCTCCATGGTATAGAAATACAAGCCAGGACTAAATCTAGAGGTTTACCGTGTGTTGACCTAAGAAGATGATGACCAGGCAGCAGCTCAGAGGCTCCCATTAGGAACAGATCTTTTCTCCACTGGATTCATCAGGACTCGTTTGGAAGTGATGGAAATTTAAATGGATTTAGGCAGAAAAAAAAAGGGGGGGGAGGAGAATGGATTAGCTTATCCAAACCAATTGCAGGACAGGTGGCTGGAGCTGGCTGCAGGGACCCCGGGGACCTGGCAGGCATTGGGTCCATCCCACCCCTGCTTCCCTCTGCTGGTCAGCAGCGTTCTCACCTGTCCACAGGTAGTGGCCCTGATGGCAGAGGGTTTCCCACCTGTGGATAACCAGTGGGCTGTGTCTGGTGAGGTCCCAGATGAGATGGAAGGAGTTCTTCGGCCCCGACTTGGATAAGAGCAGTTGGTTGATGTGCCCACCACTAGGACAGACCACAGCGGCCACGAGCATCCCCGGCTCTGACTGTCCTGGTGTCCGTGAGCATGTCCCTCCTCCCCATATGGACGGATCGCTTGCTACGGAGCAGGATATGCAGGAAGACGGCAGCTGGAACGTCCCCAACTGATGCCTGCCAGACCCACAGCCGTGTGTCCCCAGCATTCTCCAGATGTGACGAGTTAAAAAGAAATTTGACACTGGGGATTCCCCGGTGGTCCAGTGGTTGAGACTTCAGCCTTCCAAGACAAGGACACAGGTTTGATCCTGGCGTGGGGAGGGGAGAACTGGGACCCCGCATGCCAAGCAGTGCAGTCAAAAAATTTTAAATATAATAATAATTTTAAAATACAAAAAAAGAGAAATATGGCACCTAGTAACCAGGAGTTTCTGGGAAAATTACCTTTAAAAGAGCTCATTACCATGTTCTGCCATCAGGAGTGAGGGGAAAATAACAGAAAAATTCACTTGGAAGTGGGGAGACCCCTCCACCTCCCACTGGACACCCTAGGAGAAATTTTTTTAATGCTTGTTCATTCTTAAGAAACAAAGCAGTGCTGGCCACCTTGAGAGAAGAAAGTGATCAGAGTAAATGAGATGATGCCAAGAAAATCCTAGCATTTTTCCTGACACAAACTTGGAGCCCAATAGTATTGTTTTCATATTTATTATTCCATGCAATAGATTCATTACAAAGAAATAGGTTTTCCTTCATGGAAGTCATATGTAGCATGATTTAAAATGTAACTGTTCTATAATCCTTTTTCTTTTTTTTTTAATCTTGGGAGGCAAAAGAAAGTCATAATGCAGATCTAATTCAGTTCTGAAAACTCTTAACTGTATCTGTACGTGTTAACATATTGTTGTTGTTTAGTCCCTAAGACGTGTCTGACCCATTTTCGACCCCATGGACTATAGCCTGCCAGGCTCCTCTGTCCATGGGATTTCCCAGGCAAAAATACTGGAGTGGGTTGTTGCCATTTCCTTCTCCGGGGGATCTTCCCAACCCAGGGATTGAGCCCACATCTCCTGCATTGGCCAGTGGATTCTTTACTACTGCTCCATCAGGGAAGTTAACATGTTGGGCTTCTGTGGTAGCTCAGCTGGTAAAGAATTCGCCTGCAATGCAGGAGACCCCAATTCAATTCCTGGGGCAGGAAGATCCCCTGGAGAAAGCATTGGCTACCCACTCCAGTATTTTGGCCTGGAGAATTCCATGGACAGAGGAGCCTAGTGGGCTACAGTCCATGGGGTCGCAAAGAGTTGGACACGACTGAGCAACTTTCAACATATTAACCTCCCTCAAAAAGAAAAACAGCTGCATACCAGCAGTATCCAGGGAAACACACGAAGCCATCAGCAGAAGCTGGGGTCCATGGATGCTGCTGGTGTAGAGTGATTGCAACTAAACTCCATGCACAGATTTAATCCCTTCCTCAGGAAGTGAGGTCACCTAGCTGACCGACTCTGTATAAAGACATCTTCGCCAGGGCCTGAAATCCAAAAGAAGGCTGGGAGTAGCCCCACCGTGGGCTGCCGCTGCACTGAGATGGCATGGGAGGTGGTCCATCCCGTCATCCTCCCCGTCTTCCCAGCGCTGAGTTGGGCCCCGTCCTCCAGGTAGCCCAGATGTCCGCATCCGCAGCTCAGCAAAGAGCCTCTGAGTGTGGCCTGCTGGGGAGAGGCCAGCCCAACAACAGAGGCACCACCTGAGGCATCTTTGTTCCAGAGCTGTGGCCTGATCCCCCATGGACAAAACTTAAAGGAGCGTCCCCTTGCCTCTCCAGGGTGAGGGCAAGCCATTCGCTTAAAACAAGAGAAAATTCACATAAGAACGTTTGGTCAGCGTTTCACTACCAAAGTGAGCTACTATGGATTGGAACGCCTTGACCATAAGTCCCGACACATACCTGCTCATGGCTGAGAGGGGCCTGAGTACGTGCTTCATACCCTAGAAACACAACACACTCACGGCCAGTCACAGCCACTACCGCTTATGGCTGCGGCTCTCTCGGTCACCGAAGTATTGGGACTGTGGGTTCTGATTCCCATATTCATTGTTCATATAATTAATTGTGTGCCTTTCTGGCTTGACAGTCACCCCGCTGGACTCCCCCTCTCAAAAGGACACTGTGTCAGATGAATTGAGTTTGGGGTGTTTGCACAGTGGGTTCTCAATTAGGACGTGAAACATGGTTTTGCTTTCCAGGGTCATCCAGGCATGTTCCCACGGCTCACCTTTCCAATCCCAGCCTTTTCTCATGAACTGCTGTCAACCAGGCTGGGGGCAGGGGACGCCCTGCTTTCGTTTGCTCTTTTGAGCCTTTCTGGTGTTGCATTATCATTAGTGGACCACCCAGGCTTTCATCTTCCACAGACGAGTGAAACCTCTCTGGCCACGCACGCTCTTGAGTCAATTCATCACCTTAATGCGGTGTGAGGTTCTCTCTTTCCCACCAGCTAACACTGACTACAAGTCCCAAGTCACCCTCCGTATTGTGGCTTTTAGGGAACTGTTTGGCTCATTCACATTTCTTTGTATCTCTCCTTCCCTCCCTCACAGATGAAAAGAAATGAATTTATAAACAGGTACATCTAAATGTGATTTCTGTTAGATCCTTGTATACAGAAATGCAAGGACAGGTGTTTCATTATATTGGTCGTCTATCTTGCCCATTTACTAACTGCAAGTATTATTTTTTATCATTTGTAGATTCCTTGGGGTTTCCTTTAACTGATGTGAAATGATTGCTTCTAACATTTCATCCTTAAGAATAATGTTCTTTGGGTTTGCATAGCTACTCTTTGTCCACGGAAAGAGGATTCCCTTCTCTTCCTAGTTTGATAAAAGATTTTAACCATATTTTAAATTTCTGTCTTCTTTGTTAGGGCGTCATACATGCTTCATGTCATGAAGTCATACATACTTCTTTTCTCATAGAGGTGAACCCTGGTATTGTCTCACGTGTACATAATTTACCGAGGTCTAAAGTTAGTCCTTAACTCTCCTGGGCAACAGTGCAAAAAATCCTAGGGCATTTTCACTCCTGGGTCCCCATCTCCACTTTAATTTCTCTAGAAGTGGGTACTTTCCCCAAATTAGACATGATAAGAGAATCAGCATTTGGTATAGTTTTTGTTTAGACGTATCTACATATATATCTATTCATTTGCTCACCAACCCATCTGGCTCAAACTTTCTTTGTAGAATCTTCCGAATTCTACAGTTCCATTAGAGAAGGGCGCTTGGTCATTGGCTCTTTCAGTTTTTATATGAAAATATTTTTATTCCACTCTGGCTCTTGGAAAAGAGTCCTCCTGGCTCTGGATGTCCAGTGGCATCCCAGCCGCCCTTCCCCTCCCGCTTCATGGACCCTCTCGTTCAACCTGTTCACTGAGCTGTCCTGGGTCTGCTCCATATGATGCCCAGTTTGGCCCCTTTCATGGGGTGGGCCTGCAACCTGCTCCTTTCCCCCCAGCGCTTTTCCATACCCCCACAAAGCACCTTTATCACAGGAGCTCTGAAGAGTTGCCGGGAGGGAAGGTCACAGACGTGTGAGAAGCTGGTGGGAGTCGTGGGCCCTCTTGTCAGAGAAACGTGACCCAGTGAGGCTGGTGCGCTGGTGGGAGAAGCCCTGACCCGCCTTCCCCAGCTGCTCAGAGCAGGACCCGTGGACTCAGGCTTCCCCCACCAGCAGGTTAAGCTCTGAAAGAGCAGTGATGCTGATGTTGCATAGAGCGTGATACTATCGTCCTCAAAATACATAAAGACTCCGTGAAAAGGTGGCGCAGGCCTGGTTCCGAAGCAGTCGGTGTTTGTTTAGGGGAGCGGTCCCCTGGCCCCAGGACAGACACGAGTGTTTGGCCCCCACTGGCCCGGGATCAGTGAGGTCGGATGAGAGGGTCTCTCAGTCACAGGAGTAAGAGCTGCTTCTCTTCTGAGACCAAAGGGGAGGTGGTGAGGGGCCTGCAGGTGGTTGCAGGTGCTTCCGAGGCCCAGGGAGCATCCTTGTCTCAGAGGCTGAAGGGCTCCCAGTGAGGCGGGGCCTTGGGAAGGGGCGGGGCCTTGAGAAGGGGCGGGGCCAGCCCGGGCAGTACGGGCCCCTCCGAGGTCAGAGGCCATGAGGGGTGCCTGGGACACAGGCTGAAGGAGCCAGGAGCGTGGCAGACAGGTTTGTCAGATGTGAGCAGAAAGAATGAGGCAAGAGACTAGAGCAGCAGTCCGCCAGGTGGGCGC
Organism: Cervus canadensis; assembly: GCF_019320065.1. Taxonomy (NCBI): domain Eukaryota; kingdom Metazoa; phylum Chordata; class Mammalia; order Artiodactyla; family Cervidae; genus Cervus; species Cervus canadensis. The sequence goes on from NC_057387.1 coordinate 109,985,665, forward strand.
TGGGTCATTCGCATTATTGATAACGATCGCTCACCCGGGAGATGGTGACTCCGCGCCGTCCAGCAGCCAGTGACGGGAAACCACCGATTGTCTGAGACGTGGCGCCCGGAACTCCACGTGCAGACGTCTTCACGGTTCCCCGCAGCTGGCGGTGCCGTCTCCACCCAGCACCTCCTCTGCCTTTTGTTTTGTGTCGGAGGCAGGAGGGTAGATGAGAGCAGCGTGCCCCAGCGGCCGTGGTGGGGTGTCTCCTGGCCCAGACCCTTGTGGGCCTGAGCTGTGTGGAAAACGCGCTGAAGAAGGTGGATTGCCCCCGTGGTAAGGGTGAGGAAATGAGCCTAGGACAGCTGAGAACTCGTCCAGACTCCGGTGTGCCAGCTGGTGGGGCAGGATTTTGAACATGGGGGCCCTCTTCCTGGTCCACAAGGTGCCCCTTCAGATCACCTGGTATTTGGCTCGCTTGTCACACTGAGTCTCCCCACTGTACCTGGTCTTCTGCCCTGAAATGACAGACGCCCTCGAGGCCTCCGTCTTTGCTCTGGTGTTATCTGTGGATCGGGGCCAGGGGCTTGTAAGGAAATTAAATTGCACCCTGAGATGAGCAGGGTTCACTTGATTTTCAGCCCGCTGTCAATTTCAGAGCCCGGCACCGACTTACAATATCAAGAACACCAGTTACAATACAATATCCCCGAGTCGCTTCATCTGTGCCCAGCACAGAGGCGCTGACATCACACGCTGGTTTTCCTTTTTCCTCCTCCCCTGAGCATTGATTGAAACCCAGCTAAGCCACGCTGGCTTTAGGAACCGAATCCGGAGTGTTTGGAGGTGTGCGGGTTCAGATCTCCGCGGCGGGGCGGCCGGTCCTGTGTGTGCCCGCGGCCCCATGCAGGCGCGATTGAACCCAAAGGCCCTTTCATGACCGGGGACTTGGCAGAGGGGCCTCGGTCTCATGAAAGCTAAACTCTTCATCCCCACCACTCTTCTGTGTTTCAGAGCAAGAAGAAAACTTTGAGTTTATCATTGTGTCCCTCACTGGCCAGACGTGGCACTTTGAAGCCACCACATACGAGGAGCGAGACGCGTGGGTCCAGGCCATTGAGAGCCAAATCCTCGCCAGCTTGCAGTCATGCGAGAGCAGCAAGAACAAGGTAAGACCCGGAGCAGCCGCCCCCAGGCCCCCAGCCCCAGCCCAGCCCCCAAATCAGGAGCCACTGACCCTGAAAGGGAAACAGGCGCGGGCAGTTGGGGGGTGGGTGCATCCTGTGAGGCTGTGAGATGGCCACAGAACATTCACTTTTTCCAAGCAGAAAGGGAAATGATCACAGAGATAATAAAGCATTGTCGATGCGTATCCTGCATTGTATATTAGTATCGTAGCTCAACCGGATGGCAGAGTATCCTGTTTTAAGTCTTTTCTCTCCCAAAGTCATCCCAAATATAAAGTATTGACCTTTGATTGTAAAGGATGGAATCTTTTGTGGCTTATGTGTCCACATCCGTTTTTATTGTTTTTAGGCAGAATACCCTCAGGAAAAGAAGCACTGGTTTAAAAAGAAGCCTTGTTCCATTCTCACAAATGTCCCCCGCCCAGTTCAAATCCATCTCAGGTTAGGAAACTGTCCCTTGGTACTGGCTTCAATAAAAAGTGTATGCATGTATATGAGTGTGCAGAGAGTTCAGGGAAGGTAAAAGTCTGTTTTCTAAATTCTGTTGATAAAGCCTGGTATGTATCTTTATTCAATTAGCATTAATTCCTTTGCATTTGTTTAGCCAGGAGAAATAGATTTTAACCTGCATTTTCTGAATTACTGCCCCATAATAGTCCTTATACAAAGGTCGTTTTTCTCATTTTCTTTTTCCAATCAGAGTATTCCTTCAAAAATCATTATTTTTATGCTTGGATATTTTAAACCCCTTCTCTGGGACACTAACGTCTTAGAGAGCATTTTTATTTTTTAGACTGTGAACAACTACAAACCAGGAGAAAGAGCATGGCCTCTCAACCTGCAATTTCATTTGTAACCATTTAAAGAAATTTCTGCCAATGATTTATGTTCAGCTTTGTCATTAAGAAGGGAGTCTGTCTTTCAGAAAGATGGAGTATCTATTTTTATTACCCTCTTTAACCAGGGTAAACCAGACCACAGTCATTATTATTATAATGTAATTTGCCTCTCTTTTTAAGAGAAGTTTTATACCCACAGTGGGGAGAGTCAGGGCCTTTCATTTCTGAGCACCTTGGCTTTACTTAAGTCCTGGATGGCCACAGATATGGCTTCTGAAACAAACTCAGGATGCTTCTGAGTCTCCTGTCAGTAGGGACCAAAGATACATGTCACCCACAAAGCTCAGGAACCCGGTTTCAGAACAGGAATTGGCTGAACAGACAAAACACATCTCCAAATTTTGCATAAAAATCACAGTAGCTCACATCGGACTCTGAACCCACACCAGGTGATCGGACTCAGGAAGGTGGAGGACAGCGCTGGCCTCTTCTGGTTCACACTCTTGCCGGTCTCCTCCCAGCTCCCTGCTCTGTGAACATGGCCAGCATCACCTTTGGGCCTGATGCAAACACCAGCCTTGAGATGCTGCCCTTCCTCTCTCCCTGGACATGTGCCTTCTCAGGCAGGCACCACTTCTAGAAGGAGGACTCGCTGGGCACAGAGGAAGGCAGACCCGTACCCGTTCACCTTGGGCATTTGCTGACCAGGCGTGCAGGTGCACAACATGGAAATAATACCCACAAGGAACAGCTGGAGGGAAAAGAATGGGCTGTGAGGTATTCTAGCTGCCCGTGGATTATCAGTTTGTGGCAATCCCAGAGGTTATAAAGGTAGACAGAGGCAGTCACATGTGTGTGCGTGCACGCACACACACACACACACACTCACTGCAGATGCCAACAGAAATTGTTCAACACACTTTGACTATTTGGGCATCTAAGCAAAGGGAATAAAACCATAATGATGTATTATGCTCTCTAATGGTAGCACTTAATAAATTGTAGTTTGTGATTAAGTGGTCAGATATCAATTATTTAACAGCAAACAATTTGACATAACGACGCTTCAATTTATGAATAATTTTTACACAAACATCAAGCTTATTCCAAGTGTCCTCCGGGATTTATTTGGCTTTGACCATTATATTAAAGGTGTCCATCATAAGCCTTAAAATCCTTACAAGGTACATCCTTTTACTGGCCACCTCTATTTTGAAAAATTCATCCTTAGTAAATAGTCGTGAATTCGTGTAAAGTTTTAGCAGTAAACATATCCTTCACAGCACTCTTGATAGTAGAGGAAAGCTGGAAACAGCCTAAATGCCCATCAAAGAAAGCTTCATAAATAAGTCATCATAAGTGGAATATTATGCAGTCATTTAAAATGATGCCAGAGTTATTATGACACTTTCTCTAAGAAGTCTTCGTACCGAAAGACTGAAAATCAGTAACATCCAAAATCAAATTTTAAAATAAAAAAAATAAAACTTTTGAATACCCATCACATCAATAAATAAATGAATTAAAATGATGCCAGAGGTTATGTGACGCCATTGAGAGGTGATGCTATGTCATTAGACAGATTCCAAAGTAACATATACTGTGCCATTTTTTTTTTAAGCTCTTCTCTCTATATGCATGTGCTTTTTTCAAAGAAAGGCTAGAAGAATAGATATCAAATTATTAATAAAACTTAACTCTGATAGTTTCTCATTTTTATGTTGTTCTTTTCCCCCTTTGTATTTTCTGACTTTCTCAGAAAAGACGACGAAGTATGTGTTGAAGTATAAATGCCCCCAGCCACCCGCACAGTCCTCTCCACCCACCCCCACCCCCACCCCCACCCCCCCAACCCCCCACTGCACGGTGGCCTTGTTGCTGTGACAACTGGCCGAACGGGAAATGGGAAGTGAGTCCCCAAGGCACAGTGTGATGGGGGTGTGGTCTCCTGACGAGGAACCACCAGACCTGTCTTGGGCACCTAGTCTCTCATCTGACGCATCTCACCACATGCTCCTGATGTGTTTTCCATCAGCTGGGCCCCATCCCAGAGACAGCCAGTGTGCTGGGCTCAGCCCCTACGTCTTGTCCGACTCTTTGCAGCCCCGTGGACTGTAGCCCACCAGGCTCCTCTGTCCATGAATCTCCCAGGCAGCAATCCTGGAGTGGGTTGCCACTTCCTCCTCCAGGGGATCTTCCTGACCCAGGGATCGAACCCCCACATCTTTTACATCCCCTGCATTGGCAAGCAGGTTCTTTCCCTCCAGCCCCACCTGGGAAGCCCAAAGACATCTAGAGAGGAGTCCCGTTTTTGAACCTAACCTCGTGTTATGTCTGCTCACGATCCATCGGTGGTTCCCGGGTGTTACCAGAAGTCATGCACACTTACCTCGGGGTCCTCACGGCTTCCGTTTATATGTCTCCCTCTTTGCCCAGTCCCGGCTGACCAGCCAGAGTGAGGCCATGGCCTTGCAGTCGATACGGAACATCCGCGGGAACTCCCACTGCGTGGACTGCGAGACCCAGAGTGAGTATGCGTGAGGACGGGAGGCTTCGCCCTGGACAGAGTGGGGTGGGGTGGTCGCACGCAGCCCACGCTGCTGCAGACCCGTGTCTATCATCCGGTGTGTAAGGTACGTTATGTGATTTCATGGTGTGGAAGGCCTTGCAATGTTTGGACTTGAACACAGTGCCCTTCTCACAGAAGCCTCTCTGATGGCACCATAAGTATTTCTCTCTCTCTGTCTCTCCTTTTTTTTTGATTACATGAAGTGTAGTTGATTTACAGTGTTGTGTTAATTTCTGCAGAGTGACTGAGTTGTCCCTGTGCGGATGCTTCTGCATATTCTTTTCCACTCTGGCTTATCACCAGTCCTGCTGATGCCTCTTGGCAACCCCATGAGCCACAGTCACATCACCGGTGCTAGGGCTTCGGTCAGCTGCCCACATTCTGTGCCGTATCCAACACCCGGGGGACACCCCATGCAGACTTGGTGCAGAAAGTGGGCCGGACCGGAGGTGGGGAGGGAGGCGCTGGGAGTCAGGGCAGCAGCAGGACGCACGGCTGGGTGGCTCTGGTTTGTTCAGGGAGAGGCCAGCTGCTGCTCAGGTAGGATTGGGGTGACTTAACAGGAAGATCTCAGGACTGTCACACATCAAAGAGAAGGGGAAAGCCCGCCTGGGAGAGAGACCACCCCAGCTGGCGGGGCAGCTAAGAGCAGGACGGTGAGGCCAAGTCTGTGGCCTCCGGGAGACAGAAGAGGTCTCTTCTGCATGTTCCTGGAGGGACTTCTTTAAAGCATCTTCTTTTGTTTAAAATTTTAAATTTTACTTTCAAGCCACGTCATGCCATGAAGTTAGAAGAGAAGTCATCACGTGAAGTGTGTTTTTATCAGAGATCCTTAACAGCACAAAATCTGAGTACTCTCAGAACCTCCATGGGGAGACATGTCCGTGATGGTTTCCACCACCATCTGGAAGACCCCTTTAAAGGGAATATTCCGTGGCTCACTGGCTTCACGGTGTGTGGCCAATTGGAGGGCAAGAGAGTTTTCTGGGAGTGGGCCGGGCAGGCGAGTGCCCAGTCTGAGGAGGGTGAGTGGGAAGGGGAGACTGGTTCAGGGGAGGCTCTGGGGCCCATTTGTTTAGAGTGAGGCCACGTTTGACAAATGTGGAGAGAAGAGCGATCCTGAGCTTCCATTTCTAAAATGACATTATCTCTCAGGTCTGTGTCCAATCCCTCCAGACATGGTCTGTCTTAATTCTTGTGACTAATAGTTGGCACTGCAGTGGGTCCCACTCCTAGAGGGACATGAACAGTCTGAAAGATCAAGTTAGACATCCCAGGTCACCAAAAGAGCCAGTCACGGAGCAGGATTTAATCTAAGACCGCGCTGTGTTTTCTCAGAAGACAAGGGGAAGACAGAAGGACTGAGGTTAAGGGCATAAGAGATGACACAGTGGCAAAGCCATTTGGCTTTTTATGTGTTATCATTATTATTATTTTTGCAGGCATTCGTTTCTTTTTCCCCAACCAAGACCATCTCTGAGGTCACAGACCCCTCTTCTCGTGTGTCCCCCCTTCTCCTGCCACCCTATGATCTCCTCCACCCGCTTCCTGCCTTGCTATGTTAAATGTTAAACAAATGGCTGGCTGATTTCTGTTGAATTAGCGTGAAGTCACTCCTGGTCATTTGCCATTTATAGAATGATTCCAAATAAATATGATGTCAGTTACCTGGTTTTTTTGTTGACTCTTCAAGTCTACCTGGAGTAAGGTATTGATTATTCCTGGATGATTTAAGCCTTATTTGCTTCTGCCAGTGGTGAAAGCCGTTGACAGTCAAGGTCAGCCCCCTCTTTGGAAATCAGCTAGTGATTCTAGCATGAAGCCGGCCCTGGGCCTGAGTCCTCAGACTTCTGACCAGGACAGCGGTTCCACACCAGGCGCCCCAGGGCTGTTCCCTGGACTCATGAGATGTCTGTGGTGCAGTGTCACAGCCCAAAGCCTGTTCCGATTTGTTCTGAGTCAGGGTTGACCGTGCTGAGCCAAAACCTAACCATCTTGCCAGCAGTGAAGGATGGAGAAATGGGAACTGCTTGGCTGGTTACCCCTAAATAAGATCACTGAGAGTCCAACTTTCTCATTATGGTGTGCCTCTCTTTCATCTTTGAAATTTGCAAGCATGCCCACCATGTCACTAAGAACGTTGATGTGCCCCTGATGCAGGAGGGTACCGGGGGCATTGTAGCTTTGGGAATGACCAGCTGTCCCTCTCTTTCCTTCTCTTTCCCTGCATCAGCAGCCATCCCACGAGAGACACCAGGTCATGCCTCATTTCGTTTCCCTGTGTGTCTGCTTGCTCAAGGGGTTTGCCCACTGGGTGTGTTAGTCGTTGAGTCTTGTCTGACGCTCTGCAACCCCTGGACTGTAGCCCACAAAGCTCCTCTGTCCATGGGATCTCCCAGGCAAGGATACTGGAGTGGGTTGCCATTTCCTTCTCCAGGGGATCCTCCTGACCCAGGGATTGAACCTGGGTCTCCTACATTGTAGGCTGGTTCTTTACCATCTGAGCCACCAGGAGAGCCTGTGGAAGTACCCAAACGTGCATTTTTCTCTCCAAACCAATGCTTTCAGTTGTATATTGTGTGGGAAATTCTAAGGCCTTGGCCAGAGCCTTAGATGTTTGAAAGTTGCCGCCATCACATCAGACCTCCTGAGATGCCTGAGACAGTTGCAAGTGGTGTCCAAGGGAGCATGTTTAAGGCCCTGACTCCAAGGAGGGACTGCTGAAGTGGGAAGTCTGGTTAGCCACTTGGCTCTTGAGATCCAAGGGCCTTGGGAGTGAGTGATGACGGTCCGATCGCATCTGGCGTCCCCTTCCTCCACCCGCAGATCCCAACTGGGCCAGTCTGAACTTGGGAGCCCTCATGTGTATCGAGTGCTCAGGGATCCACCGGAATCTCGGCACCCACCTCTCTCGAGTCCGGTCTCTGGACCTCGACGACTGGCCCATTGAGCTCATCAAGGTGATGTCGTCCATCGGGAACGAGCTGGCCAACAGCGTCTGGGAGGAGAGCACCCAGGGGCGGACGAAGCCCTCGCTGGACTCCACAAGGTAGGGGTACGGGGAGGCGGGTGCTCACGCGGCTTACTGCTCAACAGAACCAGGAGTGACCTTAGCAACAGCCACCACAAGAACCGCCCCGGCCACCCGTGGGAAGGCTGATAACCCAGCTCGAAACGTCTGTGTTTAAAATCGGTCTTCCGCAGGCACAGATAATTCAAGCTCCTTAATTTTTTACTTTTGTTTTTACACTTTGGGGATTCCTCTCCCTCTCTTAGAGACGTATTAAGCTTCTAACCTGAAGAATATATCACTTTAATTAATACATTTCTAATAGGCATAAGCTGTGCTGTTAACACTAATTACGGAATTTGGGATTCTTTTGATTTTGTTATTCTTATGTCTTTAATAAGCATCTACTCCATTGGCTCCACTCCCCTCTGACCTCTCACTAAGTGAGTTGATAGTAACCAAACATATTTTATTTTCTAAACTGTATCCCTAACACATTTAATCAACCAAGCACGGCGTACGTAACATGTGGTGGCTCCTCATTACTGTTAATTGTTACCCAGTGTAAAAAAACGCGTTTATTTTGAGGCCATTGTGTCTCTCATTTTTCATTTACAGCAATTATAAGCCGTTTTTGAGTATACATGCATATTTAATGTACCTAAGAGGTGATAAAATGACGTGTCTTCTGAGAAAGCCTCTTTCACGGAGGCAGGGTAGACTGTCCCGTCTCCGAGGCTGTTCTGAGCGGGCATGTTCCGGCGTCGGAAGCAGAGGTGTGGTGGGTGGGCACAGCCTTCACGTCTCAGGTGTGTGCACGGTGAAGGGGGACGCTGGGTCTCCCAGCACCAGCGCTCATGTGTTTTGCTGGTGATCAGACAAGGAAACCTGGGTGTCCGTCTATGGGTGGGCCAAACACAAGGGTAAGAAGTCGGTCTCTGCCGATAAGCAGTGATGATGTGGCAGGTTGGTGGGCTTCATCAACGCTGAACAATGAATTTGGGGTGCCACCTTTGGTTCACTTGAGAGAATGAAGCTGGTGTCATTAACCCTACTCTTCGTATTAGATGCTCTGTGGAGAGCGGGTAGGGGTCCTTGAAAGGTGCATGACGTCTCTCTGTTTAAAACCTCTCAGCTCAGTGCTGTGAGCTCCTACATAAGTTATGTCGTGTAATATGCCCTGTGGGCAACTGTCCTACAAACTGAAGAAGTGATACACTTTATAGTTTTTAGAATTTGATATAACGCTAATATGGAAATCTACTGGTTCATCCACTAGGGGCATTCTTCAAAGATTAGTTCATGTTTTAATATGTATTTTTTCATACATGTAGTTTCCCTAGAGGGTAATTAGATCTGAATAAAGAAAAATGATTGAAAATTGGATTGAGCTTAATGTATGAATGCAGAAAACGTTGAAGTAAATTGGGAAAAGATTAACTTTATACATCTTACTGTTTCTGTGTAAAATGAGCATATGCACTATTTTTAATACCATGAATTAGAAGAGTTTGTCTTCCCATCTGTCATAACTAGAAACTGTTTGGAATGATTAGAAACAAAGATGTAGGTTAAGTTTTTAAGTGGGAAATATTTCTTAATAGTTTCGTCTTCATAAGTGAAGACTGTATGTGAGAGTATTGTATTATTCTGTCTTGAGTGTTTTAGTTAAGTTCCTGAGTGTATGACTTCCCCTTCTGTGCAAGATTATACGTATTGTATCTTTACAGCTTACGGACATTTGAGTCTTCCCTTCTCACAAGTGGAGTCATTGTCATGAACTTCCTATGGTGAGGATGGTATGGTTATGTGTTCTTGCCCAGCGTAACTTTGGAGTTTCTAAATTCTGTTCAACTCTTAAGAAGATAAAGCATGTTTGAGAATTGACTGTGCCTTTGGTAATTGGAGTTGTAGTTTTAATTAAACTCAGCAAATACTCATCGAGTGCTTTCTCATAGAACAGAAGTGGTCGCCAGGTGATGACCTTAGGTCTGCAGTGATCGGTGTATGTGCTCAGAGCCGGCCAAGGATGCCAGGACCCAGCGGCATTCATAGACGGGAGTGGTCTATGGTCTCAGGGAAGTTCAGGAGAAATGTCTTCTGAGCTGGGCTTGGAATCATGGGGTGATTCTCCAGGCCTGGTGGTGTGGGGAGCATGTGGTGGAGGCTTAGGCAAAGACAGGAATGCCAAAGGAAGCCTGGGGGTCCCTGGGGAGGTGGAGCCATGGATATAGTGAGGGATGGGGAAGGGCAAGGCCACAGAGCAAAGACCTCGTGAGCCAGGGGCAGTGCTTTGACAGCAACTCTGGGGGTGGGCGGGCTTCTCTGGTGGCTCAGCTGGTAAAGAACCCACCCGCAAGGCAGTAGACCTGGGTTCGATCCCTGGGTTGGGAAGATTCCCCTGGAGAAGGGAAAGGCCACCCACTCCAGTATTCTGGCCTGGAGAATTCCATGGGCTGTATAGTCCATGGGGTCGCAAAGAGTCGGACACAACTGAGCAGCTTTCACTCTCACTGGGGGTGGGCAGAGGGCGGGCCGTTGGGGCTGTTCATGTGTTCGTGGATGTCCCACCTGTTCCCCGGAGGACCAGAGGCAGCCAGCAGCATCGTAGGAAGAGGCGGAGACAGGCAAGGAGGCCCGTCTGAAGGTGGTGGTCCTGGTGGGACGGAGGGAGAGCCTCAGATACACTCAGAAACCACTCAACATAATCGCATCATGAAAACCCAGACCCCCACCTCCTCCGCTACCTCCTGCATTCTGCTCAAACAGAAAGGAAAATGAAAAAGTTTGGCCTGGAATGTCCGTGTGGAATTTCACCTACGATGTGAGAAGCAATGCCTGGCCTGGTCCCTGCCTCCCCAAGACCAGGAGAGATACGCCCCCCACCCGCCCCACCTCGCTGTCTCCGCAAAAGCGGTGCTTGCTAGCGCAAACAGCTGGAGGGCTCGCTAATGTGGCCCTAAGGTAATACTAAAAAGAAATATTTTAATAAATTTTTATCTCCATCTGAGGAAAAGCCAAGTGCAATATATCCAGTCTAATTCTTTGAAAAGGGGCCCAGCTGTTTTCCCGAGAAGCTCCGTCCATTCTGTCTTGTTCAGAAGATTCATTCTGACAGTGGCATATAATTAGAAATGTGCTGTTCCTCCCCCAGCACGCACGCATGCACGCACGCACGCACGCACACACACACACACACACACACACACACGCTCAGGAGCATAGGCGAGTAGAACACAGCAGATCCTTCACATACACACACACACACACACACTCAGGTCAATGGGGAAGTAGAACCCGGCAGATCCTTCACACACACATACACAGACACACACAGGTTCAGGACCATGGGGAAATAGAACACAGCAGATCCTTACACACACACACACAGGTTCAGGACCATGGGGAAGTAGAACATAGCAGATCCTTACACACACACGCACACACACTCAGGACCATGGGGAAGTAGAACACGGCAGATCCTTACACACACACACACACACACACTCAGGACCATGGGGAAATAGAACACAGCAGATCCTTATACACACACACACACACACACACACTCAGGACCATGGGGAAATAGAACACGGCAGATCCTTACACACACAAACACAGGTTCAGGACCATGGGGAAGTAGAACATAGCAGATCCTTACACACGCGCACACACTCAGGACCATGGGGAAGTAGAACACGGCAGATCCTTACACACACACACACACACACACACTCAGGACCATGGGGAAATAGAACACGGCAGATCCTTATACACACACACACACACACACACTCAGGACCATGGGGAAATAGAACACGGCAGATCCTTATACACACACACACACACACACTCAGGACCATGGGGAAATAGAACACGGCAGATCCTTATACACACACACACCACACACACTCAGGACCATGGGGAAATAGAACACGGCAGATCCTTCACACACACACAGGCTCAGAACCATGGGGAAGTAGAACACAGCAGATCCTTACACACACACACACAGGTTCAGGACCATGGGGAAGTAGAACATAGCAGATCCTTACACACGCACACACACTCAGGACCATGGGGAAATAGAACATGGCAGATCCTTATACACACACACACACACACTCAGGACCATGGGGAAATAGAACACAGCAGATCCTTATACACACACACACACACACACACACTCAGGACCATGGGGAAATAGAACACGGCAGATCCTTATACACACACACACACACACACTCAGGACCATGGGGAAATAGAACACGGCAGATCCTTATACACACACACACACACACACACTCAGGACCATGGGGAAATAGAACACGGCAGATCCTTCACACACACACAGGCTCAGAACCATGGGGAAGTAGAACACAGCAGATCCTTACACACACACACACAGGTTCAGGACCATGGGGAAGTAGAACATAGCAGATCCTTACACACGCACACACACTCAGGACCATGGGGAAATAGAACATGGCAGATCCTTATACACACACACACACACACTCAGGACCATGGGGAAATAGAACACAGCAGATCCTTATACACACACACACACACACACACACTCAGGACCATGGGGAAATAGAACACGGCAGATCCTTATACACACACACACACACACACTCAGGACCATGGGGAAATAGAACACGGCAGATCCTTCACACACACACACACACACACACTCTCAGGACCATGGAGAAATAGAACACGGCAGATCCTTATACACACACACACACACCACACAACACACACTCAGGGACCATGACGGGAAATGGAACACGGCAGATCCTTATACACACACACACACACACACACACTCAGACCATGGGGAAATTGAACACGGCAATCCCTTAACACACACACAACACACACTCAGGACCATGGGGAATAAACACGGCAGATCCTACCAACACACACACACACAACACTCAGGACCTGGGGGAAATAGAACACCAGGCATGATCCTTATACACACACACACACAACACACACACTCAGGACCATGGGGGGAAATAGAACACGAGATCCTTATCACACACACACTCAGGACATGGGGAATAGAACACGGCAGATCCTTACACACACACACACACACACACACTCAGGCCATGGGGAAATAGAACAGGCAGATCCTTATACACACACACACACACACACACACACTCAGGACCATGGGGGAATAGAACACGGCAGATCCTTCACATACACACAGGCTCAGAACCATGGGGAAGTAGAACACAGCAGATCCTTACACACACACACACACACACACACTCAGGACCGTGGGGAAGTAGAACACGGCAGACCCTTCTCCAAGAAAAACACCTGAAGCCACCTCTCACGGTGTCGCCCAGGCCTGCAGGTGACACAGGACGCAGGGAAGCGGGGTCCTCTGACCAGCCGTCTGTCCCCTGCACCCTGATTAGGCCAGCTTCGGGCTGCTCATAATTGGTTCCAGCGATTCTCAGCTGCCCCGAGAACTGCCGTTCAAACTTGAACAGCACTGAGATCAATCGAAGCTGACGGCGGCAAAGTCGTATTGACTTCCCATTCCTAAACCGGGGGATCATTAGTCAAGAAAAGCATCTTTTAATTACTCCCAGGAAGAAAAAAAAAAATCTTTTTTTGGATGGATTCTGCAACAACTGCCATTTTTTTTTTCCCGGTGCATTCGATATTAAATTTATTGTCGTGGGAGGGGAGAGGGTGCCCTTCATCCCACTGTGATGGAGGTTTAATTTGGAGAAAGGAGCTGGTTAGAGATCGATGTGGTAACAATTAACTACATCTGGGGTGGAATCAGAATTCCCCTCTAATTGCTATTGATACCATTTAAGCACACACTTAAAATATTGATTGTAAATGGGGCTGCAGAGGAAAGGCGAGGTGGGAACAGAGAGAACTAGCGTTAGGGGCTAATGGAGGGGCTGTCTGCTGTGTGCAGGCCGGTCAGCGCCTGAGTGTGTGGTTGCCCCTGACGGTACGTTGTCTTGTGGACACCCGCGGGGCCTGGAGCAACCAGGCAAGGCTCCAGTACCCGTGTCAGGACACGATTCGGAGGTAAAGATGTTAAAACAGTCACGTGCATCTTTCTGGAGTGGATGAGTGAGACAGAAAACTGCCTAGCTTGGAATACACATGTCAGGGGGTCTTGCAGCCTCAGAGCCCATCGTGTGTTTGTGAGCAAAATTACCAGCACACAATGAAACTGTCTCAACAAGCCTCGGTGTGCATCCTCTCACGCTCAGCCACGCGCTGGTGTTCTCTGGGGCCGGTCTGCATCACTGAAGGCAGGTCCTTCTTCTCGATCCCATCCCCCTTGCACTTTAGAAGCTTTTTCGATTGACTTGCAGGGAAAAGAATGTCCTACCATGGCCGATCAGAGCCCTCCGGAGCCGCATTCCTCTTGGCAGCAGCTGAGCTCTGCTGGGCTCAGCGGCTCTCTCTCTTCATCTCCCATCTTTGTGTCTGCAGGTGGCGGGCTTTGGCCAAAGCCCGGGAGGGTGTGCAGGGACCAGTTGCTGTTTGCATTTCACGGCAGGTAGCCTGTTTACAAGGTGCTTTGGGGGCCTGCCGGTTTGGTCTAGGAAATCAAAGGAACCTGGAAGTGGAGAGCTTGCGTTTTCAATTCCATGAAAGAGCCCTTGGGAAAAGCTCTGAGCCCAACTGAAATCATCCGCCATCTCTTTGATCCCACTCGGAAGGGAACCCAGCTTGCCGATGGGTGTGCATTCCCTTCCGTCTCTGAGCATCCTTTCTCTGGGTTCCGTCATTTGTCAGTTCACCTGGGCCCCGAGGCACCCCTCTTGTCTTTAACCTCTAAACGGCTGTCAGTCCGGGAGGAGGACGTGGGGCCGGATGTCAGGAATCTGCGTGGGAGAGACTGCACACTCGCAGGCCGAGCGGGTCCACCCAGTGATCCGAGTTCCATGTCCTTTTGATTTCTGAACGCCACTTTCATCTTATTTATGCACATGGAGATATTGATAAAGGGGAAATGTATCCAAACTGAAAATAATTGGATCCCCACCGCTCCCTCCGAGATATTAAAAGCAGCCCCACTTGGCCACGTCTCTGTCTCGTTAGGTTTGATCGTTAAGATCACAATATCGTAATCTCGGGCTCAAATTTCTGGCATAAAGATGCACTGATCCAAATGCGGCCTCGGGGAACATGTGGACCCACGCGGCCCAAGGATTGTCTCATCTTATTATTTTTCAACAGTTCTTGGCCCCGCTGAGGTCGGTGTTTTGTCTCTTTTGAGTGTTCCTCTATGCTTGACACCTTTTCCTATTTTCTTTCCTTAAAAAAAAAAAAAAAAGAAAAATGGGCAGGGAGAGAAACATGGGGGGGGGATAAAAAAAGGACTTTGCTGTGATGACCAGAACCCATCTGCAGTTGGGTGACATCTGCTCCCCACATGTCACTTCCCTCATTAACAAGCAATTGAATTAATTAAATGCTACTCAGAACACGCATAACAAGCTACCGGCAGTGTCCAAATTAGCACTGATAATCAAGGATGATTTCCTTTATTATCCTGCTAAGTGGTGTGCAGACTCTGATCTCCCTGTCTGCCCTCATCTATTTACATACCCCCAGCCTCTGCCTTTGGAAGCGGAGGTTATCTTACCTAGTTAATTTGCCACGATCACCGAGCATGGCGGATTGATGCCTTGCCTCTGCCGCCCGAGCCACCGCGTGCGGGGGGAGTCGGGGGTGCAGGGGGGGCTACCCCCTCCCCCCTCCCCGC
Organism: Cervus canadensis; assembly: GCF_019320065.1. Classification (NCBI taxonomy): domain Eukaryota; kingdom Metazoa; phylum Chordata; class Mammalia; order Artiodactyla; family Cervidae; genus Cervus; species Cervus canadensis. Next base: position 110,001,020 of record NC_057387.1, read on the forward strand.
CTGCCCTCCCCCCAGCCCAGCCTTTGTATCTCAAGCTCACTGATAAATTAAAGGCCACCCCTGTGGTCTCTCAAGTGAGTAATAGAGGCAGAAATTTCATTTTGCAACTGGCTGATTTAATGATCCAAAGGGTAATTAATGGCCTGATTATCTTAATGTTAAATATGTCCGGCAGCAATTACTGTGACCTCCCGCTTGTCAAGGTCCGGGCTGTGCTCTTCTTTCAATTAAGTTCTCTGGGGCTTAATGGTATGAATAAACTCCTCTGATTCTGTCATCCCAGACGGACGCAGAGGGTTCAGAGAGCTGGGGGCTCCTCGGGAGTTTTAATCAGCCCGTCTTCGACTCTGGCGATCAGAGTTAACAATTATCCCAAGGACAGCCTCACTTTCTTCTTCCCCATGCAGGACCAAGCCCCCACCCCACCCCACCCCATCCGCCCTTTCGTGTTGTTGTTTTATTTTATTTATTTTCTCTTATGCGTTTCCGCACTCGGAGGGAAGAATTCTGTTTGCAGAGGGAGCCGCTGTGCTCCGGCAGGCTGGTCTCTTCCAATATAAATTATCATGTGAGCGCCATGGTTTTTCTGTTTGACAGGCTTAATTAATTGGCAGGAGCCCCCGAAAATGACAGTGCCACTAATTGCAACTCCGGGTGCATTTCTGTCATCACGGCGCTCCTGTCAGCGGGCATGCCCTGGCCCCAGCCTCCGGAGCGGGGGGGCCTGCCCTCCCAGCCTCAGGTCCAGGCGGGGACAGCGTCCTGAGCACGTGGGGACAACTGGCTGGCTTCAAGGAGCCTTGGGTTTACAGGCACGCCATCCCCTGCGCAGGAGTGACATTTACTGCCTGTGAAGTTTACACGTCTGTGGCTCGGCAAACCCAGCAGCTGCTCGGGGGACCTAGTCTTTGACTTCAGATATTTTAGTGACTTCTTGGAGCAGGGCAGCTTGGAATCAGACCCCAGAGCTGTAACTCAGAGACTCTCCTTGACTGGATGGTCCTCATTAGCACGTTGCTAAATAAGCTAGGGTTTCCCTGAGCTCTGCACCCAGATCAGAAATATTCCACTATAAGTATTAAACCATTTAGGGAAATGTACAAATGAGAAGTGCATTAACACTGCCTCAAAAATAATACCTGAAGATTACAGTTGACAACAGAGCCATTCCTCCAGTAAACTGCAGGCAGGGAGTGTGGAGGGAATCCACGCATTGGCAGCACTCTCTGATTAAGCTCTCGGGATAGACCGGCCCTAATTATAAGAAAGGCGGATCTAACAAGGTTCTCCATTAGGTTAAGTAAAGTGGGATCCACGTTTTGCAGCATAACTCTACTGTCATCTGCCTTTGAAACAGGTGGACGAAATAGTGCTGTTGGTTCATCACGTCTGCCTGCCGCACAGGAACCTGTCTTTTATTTGATCCTGCAGGAAACCAAGTGTGGGGGAGCCAGCTTTGCTACCAGGGAGCCGTCTTGGGTTGAAAATCTCTCTCATTTACTTTCTGAAATGTAGCCATGGAGACAGTCAGGAATTTTTTTATGTGTAAGGATTTTTACTATCATGTAAAGCTGAAAATGCAGTCATCGGCCAGCATCTGTTTCTTGTAGGCGCCCTGACCACTTCTGAGCCCACATCCACTTGGGATCATAGACGGAGCAATGTGATGTGGAGGTGAACCCTTAGGCTTGAGTTATGTGTCATAAGAGACGTTCTAAGCAGGTGCCTAGAAATAGTCTAAAACAACTGCCTGTGTTTTGATTCCTCCACAGCGGAGAACTTTCCAGAGGGTCCTTCCTCTCAGTGACGTTTGGATCATTTTACACCAGAAACTTTGTTTCTTCTGAGGGAGGTTCTGCTTTCCTCTTCCTCATAATGAGGAAGAGGCCGAAGCAAATGAACCTGGGCCCAGAGCTCACAGTGTGCGTTGCTAAGTCGCTTTGGTCCCGTCCGACTCTTTGTGATCCCGTGGACCATAGTCCACCAGGCTTCTCTGTCCATAGGATTCTCCAGGCAAGAATACTGGAGTGGGTTGCCTTGCCCTCCTGCAGGGGATCTTCCCAACCCAGGGGTCGAACCTGTGTCTCTTGTGTTTCCTGCATTTGCAGGCGGGTTCTTTACCACTAGTGCCTCCTGGGAAGCCCAGCTCACAGGGTATGCGGCACTTTTTCTGAGCACAGAGCCATCCTGCAACATTGGATGACACCCCCCGCCCCATTTCCCAGGTGGAGCGATTGTGAGGTCAGGGTCCTGGAGCCATTTACCTAGGGTCTCCCAGGACTAAGGGACAGGTCATTTGAACTCAGGACCTAACTTCTGACACCCATCTCTGGTCCTCCAGCTGCTCTTGTCCTTTTCCTGTTCAGCATCACGTGGCCACATCCGATGGCCAGTTGTGGCATCTAGAGGTACCACTGCATTTACACGTATCCATTCTCTCTCCTCCCCTTGGCCCCAGTTCATACTCCTACCAGCCTGTGTCTGCATTTAGATATTATTACTGTAAATTTATTATGTATAATAATGTAACTGTAATATCTTTCCATGTATAAAATCTCGTAGCCCCATTCATGGTAACTTGAGGATAATAAAGCATCATTCATTTTAGTTTGCATTCATATAGCAGACCTGATTTTTTAAGTTACTCAGTCATGATTCTGAAGTCTTAATTTTCCGATGTCAGTGCTAATCCTTAGAGCTTCTGTGGAAAACAGTGCTGAATTTAAAAATTTTTTTAAAAAGAGTGCTGATACCTAAACTGATGAATGAGCCAGTGTAGTCAAAGGGTTCAAGCCCCAGATTTTCCCATAATCACATCCTTCTCCTGCCTGAATCCCTGACCCAACAGTGTCTGTTGAAAACATTCAGCTTGTTTTCCCAAAAGCCTCACACTGATATTTTTTATTATCTGCATGATGAAATGTGGAGCTGGACCAGAGAATAGTTCTGGTTCCACAGGCAGCATCTTCTATGATAGTGATTTTTAAAAAACCAGGGCATTTTCTCATTTGTAAGATGAAACTAGTCATTAATCCACCCACTTAATCGTGCAGATTTAATGCTGAAAGGGGATCTTATTTAGGAAGTTTCCTGGGCTCTTTTTGTCTGGAAAACCTGGTCGGCTTTGTGCCTGGGTCCTGCGTGCTGATGGTGAGAGAGGCAGGTGACCCTTGCCCCCTCAGGTGCTGGTGTAAAGGATGTGGTCCGTGTTTATTTTGCTTTGTATCTGTAGAGTGGTTTATTGCAGCATCATCAGTGCACATTCTTGGGCCCCATTGTCCCTGTGGTGGGGCCCAGTGATGAATTTTAGCTCTCTAGGTGATTCTTAGGCACATTAAAATATGAGAAGCCCTGCTCTACACGAGGCAGTGTAAACAAATGCCCGCAGCCTGTGTGGAGTCTCTCTCCCAGTCTTAGCCCAAGTCCCTGGACTTTATTTCTCATTTCTGAAGACCCAGGTTATCAGTCCTCTTTCTTTACCAGACTCTAACTGGGCCTGACATATCCAGTATGCCATCCCAAAGATGCTATATCTCTATGTCTGCCCCAGTACAAAAGGATTATATACTATGATCAAATGTCATTTTCCCCAGGAATTCAAGGTTGGTTCAGTCAAAAGTGAGGCAATGTAATAATACACCACATTGATAGACTAAAGGGCAAATACTAGTCATCTCAAGAGATGCAGAAAATGCATTTGACAGAATTCAGTACCCCTTCATGATACAAACACTCAGCAAAGTGGAAATAAAAAGAAACTTCCCCAACCTAATAAAGGACATGTATGAAAAACGCACAGCTAACATCAAACTTCATGGTAAAGTACTGGAAGCTTCCACCCTTAAATCAGGAACAAGACAAGTCCGCTAACTCCACTCCTCTTCGACTTTGTACTGTAAGTTCAAGCCAGGGAATGAGGCAAGGAAAAGAAACCGAAGGCATTCAGATTAGAAAGGAAGAAGTAAAACTGTCTCTATTTGCAGATGACATAATCTTGTATATAGAAAATCTAAAGGAATTCACAATGAAATATTAGCGCTAATAAAGGACCTCAGCAATACATGAAATTCAGTTGTGGCTCTATACACAAGAAATGGACAATCCAAAATAAAAATTAAGGGTACCATTCCATTTACAAAAGCATCAAAAAGAATAATATACTGAAGAATAAATTTAACCTGTATACTGAAAGCTACAAAGCATCTTTGAGAGAAATTAAAGAAGACTAACAACTGGCTGGTTCAACATTAGGAAGGGGTACAACAAGGCTGTATATTGTCACCCTGCTTATTTAAATTATATGCAAGTACATTATGGGAAATGCCCAACTGGAAGAAGCACAAGCTGGAATCAAGATTGCTGAGAGAAATATCAACAACCTCAAACATGCAGATGATACCACTCTAATGGCAGAAAGTGAAGAGGAACTAAAGAGCCTCTTGATGAGCGTGAAAGAGGAGAGTGAAAAAGCTGGTCTGAAACTCAAATTCAAAAAGCTGAGATCATGGCATCTGGTTTCATCACTTTGGCAAATAGAAGGGGTAAGAGTGGAAAGTGACAGATTTTGTGGCTTTCCTGGTGGCTCAGTGGTAAAGAATCTGCCTGCCAACGCAGAAGTCTCAGGTTCAATCCCTGGGTCAGGAAGACCCCTGGAGAAGGAAATGGCCTCTCACTCCAGTGTTCTTGCCTGGGAAATCCCATGGACAGAGGAGCCTAGCGGGCTACAGTCCATGGGGTCACAAAGAGTCAGACACAACTTAGTGACTAAACAATAACAACAACAGATTTTTTTTCTTGGGCTCAAAAATCATTGTGGATGGTGACCACAGCCGTAAAATTAAAGACGCTTGCTGCTTGGAAGGTAAGCTATGACAAACCTAGATAGTATATTAAAAAGCAGTGACATCACTTTGCCAACAAAAGTCCATATAGTCAAAGCTATGGCTTTTCCAGTTTCATGTATGGATGTGAGAATTGGACCATAAAGAAGGCCCAGCACTGAAGAATTGATGCTTTTGAACTATGGTGATGGAGAAGACTCTGGAGAGTCCCTTGGACTACAAGGAGATCCAACCAGTCCATCCTAAAGGAGATCAGTCCTGAATATTCATTGGAAGTACTGATGCTGAAGCTCCAATACTTTGGCCACCTGATGCGAAGACCTGACCCATTTGAAAAGACCTTGATGTTAGGAAAGACTGAAGGCAAAAGGAGAAGGGGGCGACAGAGGATGAGATTGTTAGATAGCACCACCAACTCAGGGGATGTGAATTTGAGCAGACTCTGGGAGATAGTGTGCTGCAGTGGGAAGCCTGGTGTGCTGCAGGCTGTGGGGTCACAGAGTTGGACATGACAGTGACTGAACAAGAACAAATAACTGACAAGACATCCATGTTCATGAATTCAAAGACAATATTTCTATGATAGCAGGACTCCCCAAAATAATGTACAGATTCAACACAGTCTCTTTCAGAGTTACAAATGCCTTTTTTTGCAGCAATGGACAAGCTGATGCCATACATTGTATGTAAACTCACGAGGCCTTCAGACAGACAAAACAATTTTGTAAAGGAATAACAAAGTTGGAAGAACCGTATATCCTAATTTCAAAACTTACTGCAAAATTATAATAATCCAAGATCATGATGCTGCCATAAGAACAGACATATAGATCAATGGTATAGAATCAAACGTCCTGAAATAAGCCCACCCGTCTACGAATACCATTGAGGGGAACCATCCCAAACCAGACCACTGCCTCTCACGCAGCTCGTGAAAGACCTTCGCAACTGAAGAGCCTGTGGCCCAAAGCAAGGTGACCTTGGCCCTTGACACTCGGCACCCTGAAGCCTTCAAGGCCAGAGGTGAGCTGAGCCCCAAAGGCTGGGGGTGGTGGCGAGCGAGTCCTTGGGAGACTGAGAAGGCGGTCGTTCACCATCCTCCCTGCAAAGCACAACCTCCAGGGTGGATCCATGTGGCCCATCAGCGTTGTGAAGACCGAGTGTGCCGGCTCTCGCATGCCTGCCCACTTCCGACAGCACCCGGGCGGGCAGGCCAGCCCCCCCCACACCGTCCTGCCTTGCCAGCCCCCGAGCTGTCCACTTCCGACAGCACCCGGGCGGGCAGGCCAGCCCCCCCCGACACTGTCCTGCCTTGCCAGCCCCCCGACATCCTGACAGCCCTGAGCACAGGTCCCCTAGCTGTCGCACGGCATCCTGATACTCGACATTTCCCAGAACCCCCCGGAGGTCACACGGCAGGTACCCGGTGACAGAGAGTCTGTCCCCGGGAGCCCAGCTCCAGAACCCACACTCTGAGCCCCCGTGCTTTGCCGCGGGGCTGTTGGGGGGTCAGTGGCCAGAGGGTACTGCCTGTGGCACCAGCCAGCCGTGAGACAGCACAGCCGCCCTCAGGGCTCAGCAGGACGCAGAATGGCCAGATGGCAGTGTGTCTGGGCCTGTCCCCCCCACCTCCTGCCGCACCCAGCGGGCAGCTTGGGGCAGGGGCCTCACCCTCACCCATGCCCACCCCCTGCCGTGTGGCACGTGGTCTTCTTTCTGACGCTTGAGGACCACGATGCCCTCTGAGCACGGTGGAGACTGGCGGCCGGAGAACGTGATGGCCAGCGTTTTTAGTTTCTTGTTCGGGCTTAGCACGCACCGAGGGATGACCGGTCAGTCTCCTGCAAGTCCATCCCGAGGCACTGAGTTCTTCTTTCCCCAGACACGTGGTCACACCCGCCTGCCTCCTCAGGGGAGGAGACGCTGGTCAGCTTTTCTCAGGAGTACAGGCTGCCTGGGGCTGGGACTGTGTGTCTGCTCTGGGGAAGGGCTGGGGGTCCTTTGAGCGCTTTGTATGAGAAAAGAGAAGAAACCGGGGCACTTAGGGGTGCTTATTAGAAATACCGATCTCGCGTAGACTTGTAGTAACCCGGGAGTGGGAGGTTTTCTCCCTGACTGCGGGTTCCTTCCTTGGCAAGATCTCTTGGTGAGCAGGAGACGCAGGGAGCCAGCCTGCTTGACACCGATGGGGAGACTGGAGGGCAGGAAGCCTGGAGGCGGGCACTGGTGCCCGAGAGGCTCCTGCCGGGTGAGGAGTGAACCCCAGGCCCCTGCCAGCACTGTCTCATAAGGAGCACCCACTCCCAACCATCTCCGTCTCCTAAAGTATCTGTGAGTCGGGAAGGGCGCTTCACGGAGTTTATTCTCATGGTAACAAGCATAGTGGCTTTTCTGTTGCGGAGCCTTAGGCAACAGCTCTCCGGAGAGGACAAAGGTGGTAGCTATGGGAACGGCCCACCCTGGTTCTGGTCCTCCCTCTGCCCCTTGGTGCAAGTTAGCAGAGCATGCCCAGGCTTCAGTCTTGTCATCTGTAAAGTGGGAGCAGCCGTGCCTGTCTGCCGAGGCGCTTGCACAGGTCAGGTGGGAAGATGCCGCTGGCCGCCCGCAGAGGCTCATCTCAGGCTGCAGAGAGTGCAGAGGCTGAGAGCGGGGCCGGCCCAGCGCCCTCCGTGTCCTTCCAGCCCAGTTTCTCTGCGTGCCTTGGTCCTGACTCCAGCCTCTGACACGGTCAGCTCAAGGGTGGAAGGTGTGTCCTGCCCCCTCCCACCCTGGGCATGAGTTTGGTCCGTCTCTTTATCCAGAGTGTTCTCGGACCCGATGTCCCCACACCCCAGGCAGGGTGGAGACCTCGGCAGGCGGGACCAGGGGGCTGGTGGGGCCCTCCCACCGACCGGCAGTGCCCAGTGCGGGAGAGCGGGAGCAGGACAGGGCAGCGGCCCCCAGGTCATTGGCTGAGCTCCAGGGAGGCCCGGAGACCCCCGGTGTGGATAGCGTGGGTGGAATGGAGTTCTTCTGGGACACGGTGAAGGCCAAGCCTCGCCCCAGACACATGTTCTGCCCTCCTTAACCCGCAGCCCTCTTGTCAAATGCGCCACCTTTGCTGAGAGCTGAGGGTCTGGAGGTCTGCAGGTCACTCAGGACTAGCACCTGCCTTTCTCCCTGGACTCTGAAGGGAGGCAGGCATGCTCTAGGCAGCTGCCAACTGAAAGTGAAAGTCACTCAGTCATGTCTGACTCTTTGTGACCCCGTGGACTATACAGTCGATGGAATTCTCCAGGCCAGAATACTGGAGCGGATAGCCTTTCCCTTCTGCAGGGGATCTTCCCAACCCAGGGATCGAACCCAGGTCTCCCACATTGCAGACGGATCCTTTGCTAGCTGAGCCACAAGGGAAGCCCAAGAATACTGGAGTGCGTAGCCTATCCCTTCTCGAATCAAACCAGGGCCTCCTGCATTGCAGGCAGATTCTTTACCAACTGAGCCACCAGGGAAGCCCCCAGCCAAGTGCTCCGGAAAGGGCAGCCTCGGCCGTGGGAGTGTGGCCCCTGCCCATGAAGTGGCTGCTGGCTGGGGGGCTGCCAGGACAATCCCTGATCTCTCCCCCGCCCCCGCCCTGGGCACCAAGGCATCTGGTCTGCGGCCACTGGCTGCCGTGCTGCCGCTTTGCTGGCCTGGGACCTGACCTCCAGGGCTCGCCTGCCCTCCTCTGTAAATGCTCACAGGCAGCTCTTCAGCCCAACCGAGGTCCCTCTAGACCCTGACCACTCCCCTCCCCTCAAACCCCAGGAGGCCAGATAAAGCCAGCAGCCTTCATCCCAGCTCAGCCTTCACAGCGAGCAGAGATCAGGATGCAGGAAGCAGCAGACGGAGGGCAGAGAGAGGCTCGAGGGAGGTGGGGAGAGATGCAGGCAGAGGCAGGAAGGGCAGACTGGCAGCAGCTTCTCCATCGTGTGGTTTTCTACAGCCTGTCTCCTGGAGGAGGGGGTGCTCTGCTGAGATGGAAGCGAGCCTTCCGACTTCATCACGGCTTCCTGAGAACTCGCTGGTCTCAGCACAAGGTTGAAGAGGACTCTGTTCCTCATGTTTGCCCACCTGGTTTGGAAATCAAGGGGCCGGGGGAGGCTGAATCACTTATTCAAGGGCAGGGAACGTGGCCGCCGGCTTTGAGATAGGAGTCCGCGGCTGCCTCTGCACCGCTCACCCCGTTATTGTGCCTGCCGGGTCCTCTGCACCTGCCGGTCGCGCTTGATTTCTGAAACACGCTCCCCACCCACCCCCCCAGAGGCTGGGTTTCATCTGGCCGTGAAGCCGCCATCAAAGCGGTCCCCTGACCCATGTGTTCGCAGGCAGCCTGGCAAGCTTTGCTGTCCCGTTGCTAACCCTCCTTCCGGCTCTCTGCAGAACAGCCCCAGTGTTTGGCCAGCCCGCGGACACTTGGGTGATTATCCAAAGGGGGAGCCACACGGGGACCCGGAGCGCAGAGAATGTGCGTATTTACAGTGCAAACCTGTCTCCCAAGGTGAGGGGGTGGAGTCTGGTTGTTGCTACAGTAGCCCGTCTCCCGGTGCTTTTCGAAAGGGGGCTCTTTGGACAGTGGTCTTGTGCGGAGCCCCTGCGTCCTGCGATGGCCACCTGGGCTGTGGTTTAATGAGGGACCCAGGGCTGACGTTCTAGACACCGGCTCTGGCGTGCCCTTCCCAAACCCTAGTGCTGCCCATCAAACACACCGGCTGGGGCACCCTTTGCGCCCCTGAAGATGAGCTTGCGGGTCTCCGTGGCTTCTCCCTGGAGCGCTTCTGCCGAGATTCGATGGAGTGGTTTATCTTGTGGCCCGGAAGGCCCCACATCCGTGTGTGTCTATTGGTGTCATCGGCACCACCCTTGACCTTGATAACCATGCTCCCCAGCGTGGCTTGGCCTTGCCGCCTGCAAAACCCTGCTCCCCTGGCCTAACCCCTCCCGTCCACTGTCTCTCCCCCTCATCATCACAAGGCCTTCTCCCTCCCCAAGCTCAGCAAAGCCCACTCACTCTGCAGATCCATTTACTAAAGCCCGGACTGCAGGAGGCTTTCGCTCACAGGCCGCCCTGAGTGTGCAAGACCCGTGCCAGTCCCTTGAATACTTTATTCTCAGTCCGAATGTAAACAAAGAAACTCACTCAAAATGTCCTTGTGAGGTTGTTGCGATACATCCTGAAATCTCGCAATTACTGGATTATTTAGTGAGGTGGGGAAGGGCAATTTTTAAACATTTGTATCAAGGTATGTTCTGCCTGGGCTTCCCTGGGTGGCTCAGCAATAGAGTCGGCCTGCAACGCGGGAGATGTGGGTTCCATCCCTGGATTGGGAAGATCCCCTGGAGGAGAAAATGGCAAACCACTCCAGTATTCTTGCCTGGGAAATCCTATGGACAGAGGAGCCTGGTGGGCTGCAGTTCATAGGGTTGCAAAGAGTCAGACACGACTGAGCATGCACACATATTCTGGATACGGTGTCTTGCACGCATCTGAGGGAGCCAGGAGTTCCAGCAGTTCTGACAACCACATACACGTGTCACTTTCTTTCCTGTGGTTACATTTCTGTCACCCCAAGAAGTGGCCTCGGACCCTTCCAGCTGATCTCTATTAAACAGTGTTCATGGATTTGCTCTCTGTCAGGACAAGACGTTGTTCAGTCACAAAGTCATGACCAACTCTTTGCGACCCCCATGGACTGCAGCACACCAGGCCTCCCTGTCCCTCACCGTCTCTCAGAATTTGCCCAAGTTCATGCCCATTGAATCAGTGATGCCATCCAGCCATTTCATCCTCTTGCCACCCTCTTCTGCTTTTGCCTTCAAGCTCTCCCAGCATCAGGGTCTTTTCCAATAAGTCCACTGTTTGCATCAGGTGACCAAAGTATTTATATAAATAGCATTGCAGCATATGTACTATTTTTGTGGCTGACATCTATTCCTCAAAAAATTACTTGAAAAGGTTTCTGCTTCTGTCAATGGTATTTTTGTGTGCATACTTATTCTTTCAAAGGAATGTCTGAAATACAGTTTCTCATCAGTGGCTGTTTTTAATTTTTTAGCCACTAAGACCTTGGCGCATGGTACACGTCAGATGCATGGGTCAAGCTTGGTACATGTCCAGATGGTTCTGGTTCTGAAGCTGAGGTTCAAGTTCAACTGACCGGGGTCAAATCTTAGTTTGTCACTGACTTGTCATGTATCCTGGGCTGTTTGACCTCTGTGTGTTTGACCTCAGTCACCCCGTCGGCGTCATGGGGATAATTATAGAGCCTGCCTTGTATCATGATTTTGAGGATTAAATGAGCAGGATATGCAGCACCATGACAAGTACCTAAGCTTCTAAATAAAGGCCTGAATTCTAGGTAAATGTCATCTGTTGTTTTTGAAGGAAAAAAATCACCAAGTATTTAGAGGGTGAGAATTTTCTCCAGGTTCATGTACTGTGGAGTCAGGTTCAAGAAGCTCATGTGAAAACTATTGTGTGCACACATCGTCTTGGCTTCAGTGTCCTTTAATCAAGTGAATGATCAGAGAACGTCATCAGTATCTGCAGTGTTACTGGTACTGAGCCAGCCCTTTGGGACAAACAGGAACGACGTTTCTGGAAAGACAATGCAATTATTTTCTTATGATGTAGTGTAAAGTAATGTATGTTCCTATGGGATCCATTCTGTGTGTGTCTATTGTGTCATCGTGCCAATGAGTGGCACGACTCTGCAGAACAGAATGAAATGATATTTCTTCTTTGATTCTGGGGAAGTAGACTCATCTCGTAGACGTCTTTTGCATCCCTTGTAACTTTCATGTTCGGTACCTATGAGGTGATACTCAGGAGTCACAAGTGATTTTCACAGAAGCTGAAGAGCAGTGACCATCCCTGGGGTATTTTGCATTGCATTCCAAGTCCCAGTCACTGGACTTTCAGGGTCAGCCATCAGTCTCCGCCTAGATGGTCTGGCAAAGAGAAGGGCATGCCCTGTATGTTCCTATAACATGGAGTGGCTCTTCCTGAAATCAAGTAATTATATAGCTGCACATCAATGGGTGACATCTGACAGGGGAAAAAAAGATAGTTATGTTTCAGAAAATGGTCATCCTTTGTGGAAATGTGCCCTCAACCCCTCCCTCCACCTGCTAACACTGCTCTAAGAGTAAAAGTTGGGAAAACCTTCCATTAAGTATAAACAGTCTTTGTAAGGACATCTTTTCCTTTAAAATTCAGGTAACATTGGCTTAAAACATTGGGCTTCCCAGGTGGCGCTAGTGGTAAAGAACCTGCCTGCCAGTGCAGGAGACACAAGAGACACAGGTTCGATCCCTGGGTTGGGAAGATCCCCTGGAGAAGGGAATGGCAACCCATTCCAGTATTCTTGCCTGGAGAATCCCATGGGCAGAGGAGCGTGGTGGGCTACAGTCAGTCCATGAGGTCGCAAAGAGTTGGACACAACTGAGCAACCAACACTTTCACTTTTTCATGTATATCTGTATTTTTCAGATCCTTTGCCATTATCAGCTTTCTACATGATATGGAATGTAGATCCCTGTGCTACACAGTAGGTCATAGGTCTTTGTTGTTTATCTGTTTTATATGTATTAGTGTGTATTTGTTAATCCCAAACCCCTAATTTATCCAGCATTATATTTTGAATTCTGTATACACTATAGTGTGCTTACCACTGAAAGGTTCCATCAGTCACCATAAAGCTAAACCCCTCTACCATTTCACCTTCTCCATCTTCCCCTCTGGTAACCATTACCATGTTTGGTTTGATTTGTTCTTTTTTTTTAATGTTCTGCATATGAGTAAAATCATATGGTATTTGTCTTTCTCAATCTTGCTTATTTCACTTAGCATAATACCCTCAAGGTCCATTCATGTTGTTGCAAATGGCAAAACTTCATCTTTTTATGGCTAAGTAGTAGTACACTGTGTGTGTATGTTTATGACATCCTCTATATCCATCCATTCACCAGTGGGCACTTAGATTGCTGCCATACCTTTGTTGCTGTTCAGTCGCTCAGTCGTGTCCAACTTTTTGCAGCCTCATGGACTACAGCACACCAGGCTTCTGTGTCCATCACCATCTCCCAGAGCTTGCTCAAACTCATGTCCATCGAGTCGGTGATGCCATCCAACCATCTCATCCTCTGTCACCCCCTTCTCCTCCTGCCTTCAGTCTTTCCCAGCCTCAGGGTCTTTTCAAATGCATCAGTTCTTCACATCAGGTGGCCAAAGGATTGGAGTTTCAGCTTCAGCATCAGTCTTTCCAATGAATATTCAGAACTGATCTCCTTTAGGATGGACTGGTTTGATCTCCTTGCAGTCCAAGGGACTCTCAAGAGTCTTCTCCAGCACCGCCGTTGGAAAGCATCAATTCTCCGGCGCTCGGCCTTCTGTAACATCTCGAGCTCTAGAAGTGTGTAAAGCGCCCCCAAGGCTCCCTGGTCAGTACATGGTACACACGTTATCACCTTGCTGTGCCCAGATCCCCCTGAATTCCCGCCTTATCCCTGTTTGGCAGAATGTCTTATATTTTGATCATTTTCCCAAGCCCTGGCATCCTCCCTCAGCCCCCGGACCTGGACTGGTTCCCTGGACCCTGCAGCTGGATCTTCAGACATGATTTTCCTGTCCCCAAGCCTGAGTATAGTCTGCATCTCAGGCTAAAATGAGACCTTATATGTCGAGGCCCCCTGCCTGGACTTGAAGTTATCTGGCCTCAGCTCTCCTGCCTGGCAGAGCCTTCCTCCCTCAGCCAGCCTGCCCCTGAGAACCATCAGCGTCATCCCATCCCCTAGCCCTTTCCTCAAACTCTGACCTGGTCAAAGAGCCAGGACTGGCTGGGGGCAGGGGGTGGCATGTACCTGCAGGCTCATTTCCAGACAAATCAGAACCACCAGCTTCCAGAAGCAACTCGGGGCCGCCGTCAATGAGAGCAGGAGGTTGGAGGCTGTGAGCTTCCCGGGAACAAAGAGCCCGTCATTTTTGCCTTCCAGACAGTCCTTTAGAGTGGCCAGCCCTCCTTCTCATTAAAGGTCCAATGACAGTTTTCATTAGAGATTTGTCCCGATGTCCTTGGTAATACATTAGTCCTTTCCAGACTGGAGTTCCCACACCGCCCGACTGTGAGAGTGAGCGGCCTGACCTGGTAGAAACTGCAGGTTCTTGACCTGTGTGAGCCGTGTGTCAGCATGGGTCACTTCTCCTAACATCAGTGTCCATCAGACGCTGAGCAGAACTCCGCCAAGGAGCCCCGTCTTCGAGTCTCCTCTTTTCCCCCATTTATGATCCACTACAAAAGGTTTCTACATGTCTTTGGTGTGAGTTAGACTGAGTGTAGATAAAGACACCGTATAAAGAGACTTCTCCGATCCTCGGGTTAGTTACCCTAACGGTCTCTTCAGAATGGACAACTTTATCACCAGTTGATGTCTAAAGATACTGAGGGTTAATCCGCATCGTGTACTCTGGGAAGTTAGTGATCAGGTTTTATCCAGCATGGCATAGGCTGTTCTTACTTTTCAGATTTTAAACTCAGCAATTTCAAGTTCATTTTAAATGTCAGAAGAGTCTATTTATACTCACTAACAGTCTACATAAAACCTAGTACCTAAATACAGTAGGTATTTCTGAGCCAAAACAAACGTGTGGAAATGGTATGAAAAATTCATTGAATTGGTTGAACATTAGGCCAAATATTTCTTCAATGCAAAGCCCTCCCTCGGATGTGTTTTTTTTATTTGCAAGTCCTGTTTTCATTTAGTTAACAGTTGTCAGTGGAATAGTTATAGGGCTGGAGTCCTCAGTGAAAGGAGCCAGGCAGAAAAGGCAAATCCATCAAGAGAGAAGGGCCTTCCCTGGTTCGTCAGTGGTGAAGAATTCACCTGCAATGCCGGAGGCACAGGTTCAGTCCCTGGTTCAGGAATACGCTCTGGAGAAGGAAATGGCAACCCGCTCCAGTATTCTTGTCTGGGAACTCCGGTAGACAGAGGAGCCTGATGGGCTACAGTCCACGGGTCACAATAGAGTAGGACACGACTGCGTGACTGAGCCCGCACACACACGCACATAGAGAAGGAAAGCAGGTGAGTGGCGGCCTGGGTGTGGCAGTGGGAGCTGAGCGCAGATGGATGTGGGGGAGCCTTGGCCGGTGGTAAAAGGCTCTAACGGTGAATTGTGGCGATGGCTGCACAGCCCTGTACATGCCCTCGGAATTGTTGAAATGTAGTAAACTTAAATGGGTGAATTGTATATAAATTACACCTCAAAAAGCTGTTGGGGGGTGGGGGGAAGGTTTAGTACTGCCCGCCCCTGCCCGGGGGGAGGGGCGGAGCTTTATTAAGTTTATTAAGAAAACTAGAGAAAACAGAACAAGAAAAGGCGACATCAGTGGGGCCCCCAAAACCAGCACAGGTCTCCTGCCGCAGTCGTCAGAGGGAACAGTATTCCAGCCTGGGATGAGGGCCGGGGACTCTGGACCATCTCCAGTCCTTGGTTTCCAAAGTGAAGGTCACTCAGTCGTGTCCGACTGTTTGTGATCCCATGGACTATGCAGCCCTTGGAATTCTCCAGGCCAGAATACTGGGGTGGGTAGCCTTTGCCTTCTCCAGGGGATCTTCCCAACCCAGGGATCGAACCAGGGTCTCCTGCGTTGCAGACGGATTCTTTACAAGCTGAGTTATCAGGGAAACCCTAGACTTAGGTTTCCAAAGACCTTCAGGTAAATAGGGAACCTGCTGGGGCTCCCAGGTACTTGAAGTAGCCTGAGACTCCCTCCTCCTGAGACTCCAATACAGTCTATCGTATCCCCGGCTCTTGAGAGGGGCCTCTGACCATGAGAACAGATGTGTGAACAACCCAGCGAGCTGTAGAGATGCTGCCAGTGGGGCTAGATTTGAAATCCTGGATCAGAGCAGGTGGCTCAGGGTCCAAAATGTATCAGGTTGGCCTAAAAGTTCGGGGTTTCCTGTAACGTCTTAGGGAAAACCCAAACAAACTTGTTGGCCAACCCAGCATTTGGAGAAGAAGCCTGTTCAGGGGAAGCCTCCATGAGGACAGATTTCCGGAGGCCGGGGTTGCAGAGGAGGCCTGATGGAAGCGGGTTGTCACAGATGGGGCTGGCTTGTCACACAGGAACCTCCAGAAGCCAGAAGGAGATTCCAAGCTCCACCGGGACCCACCCGCCCCATCGTGAGCCTCCTTCACACACAGGTCCCAGTATGATCTGGTGATGGACATAAGGCTGTTTTCACCATCAGGAGACTGTTTTGTGGTTTTTGGAGTCTTGAGAACATCTCTTTCCTGAACGTCTTAAACATGGGCGGTAAACCAGCCAGACCTTCTTTGGCATAGGAACCAGGAGACTGTGTCAAATCCAGAACGTACTCCTGTGCATTTTAATTCCAGCGAGTGATAACAGGTGTTTCTGGAAACAGAGGTGTGTTTGAGAACCAAAGTAAACATACAGTGGCTTCTGCCAGTAAGGGGTGTGGACTCTTTGCTCTGAGCAAGACAGTGCTTCCCAGGCTTACTTAACAGAACCTTCCCAAAGAAATACCTTCTGAAGGTCAAGGTCCACATTTTGGGAAGCTCTCCCATGGAGAGCTGAAAATATATACATATATGTCTGCATATACTGTACTGTTTGTGCATCTACATACACGTATCTGTGATGTCACCACCAGTCAGCATAGGACGTACTACATACAGTCTTCCTACATATACGGATGCTGAAGCTCCAGTACTTTGGCCACCTGATGCAAAGAGCTGACTCATTGGAAAAGACCCTGATGCTGAGAAAGATGAAGGCAAAAGGAGAAGGGGATGACAGAGGATGAGATGATTAGATTCTATCACCAACTTAGTGGACATGAATCTGAGCAAACTTTGGGAGATTAATGAAGAACAGGGAAGTCTGGTATGCTGCAGTCCATGGGGTCACAAAGAGTTGGACATGACTTAGCAAATGAACAACAACAATGCAAAATTTTTGAAAAGAAACAGTGCTGTAAAAACTATTTTATAGCCTTTTTTTTAAGCCATCACTAGTATTATATCATGATCTGCTTTCTTTAATTGCATATTTCTTTTACAACCTGATCTTTAATGAAGTCGCAGTAGTTCATCTGATGGTTGAGCCATCATTTCAGTCCTTCACCTTTGGACTTTGGGAACATTTGTACTGAAATGCCGAAAGAAGGTTGCAATGAGCATATTTGTGTATCCTTCTTTGAGGGGCTTACAACTCGTTTCTTTCTAAGGAAAGAGTTTCCTAGAAGGAGCATTACTAGATCAAAGGTGTGGATTTTTTGAAGAATTTAAATGGTGTCAATTTTCTCCCCAAAGGTGGTACCCTCTGCCCTGCAACCCTCCGCCAAGCATGCTGCCCTTGTCTCCACCCTTCACCACATGCTCCTCAGTCTCTTGAAGCTGGTCCACATGTCCCCTCCAGGATTGTGATTGGACGGCACCGCTTTGATCGGATCACTTCTCTCCCCAGAAACCTGCTGTGTCAGCCAGGCTCCTCCTAAGCAACAGAACCAACTCTGTGTGTGTGTGTGTACACAGGTGTGCACACACACATGCACCTATGCATGTACAAGGAGAAAAATGTATTTTAAGAATGGGCTCATGTGATAGTGAAGACTGGCAAATTTGAAATCTGTAGGGCAGGCCAGAGGCTGGGTACTCAGATGGAAGTTAGTTCCACAATCTTGAGGCCAAAGTCCTCCAGGAAACCTCCAGGTTTCTCCTCCTCCAATGGCCTCCAACTGATTGGGTGTGACCCACCCACTTGGTTGAGAATGATCTTCACTTAAAAGCAGCTGACTGTCGATGATGTTAACCATTCACAGTAACACCTAGACATGTGTTTGGTGAAATCGCTAGGCCCCACAGTCTGGACAAGTGGAGAGGCGGAGTCGAGCATCATCGCCGCCTGGGTTCTGATGGCCAGGAGAATGCATCCCAGGAGAAGTTACTGGAGGGAGGAGGGTTCATTTTATTGGGTCCTTTTGCCTTGTAAGGGATGATCTCCCTGGATAAATATTACTGCCAAGTGTCCTCTTGAACGACTTCAGTATCTCCTGACATCCTCACATTTCTGGTCCTTACCTGGCTCCTGTAACTTGATGCTCTCACACCCTGGACCCCGTCTGCCCTCTGGGTTAGAGCAGTCCTGTCCTTGAGCCAGACTGCTCACTCTCCAAAGGCTCCCGCCCTGGGCCAGGTTGTTGACCTTGGTCACACCTTCCTTTCCACCTGGAGCAGCCCTCATCCGTGTGATCAGATGGGCGACCACCCCACTGCCCGCCTCTCCTCGCCACCACTCTGCCTTCGTCCCAGCAGGAGGTGTGGCCCCACGCAGTGACCTCGGAGCTCGAGCGGTGAGGTTCCAGTCCTGTCCTCAGGAGGGGCGACACCACACAGACCTCCAGCCCACACCTGGGCCTGGGGACACCAGGCCCGCCCTCGGGGGCCTCGCTGCCGGGGGAGGAGACAGACCTGCTGAGAAAAGGCTTGAGAAGGTGATACATGCAAAACTGCAGTGGGAGGAGGGGAGGAGGGAAACCCAGGGAGGCTTCATCCAGGAGAAAAAGAAACCCCAGGCAGGAAGTGGCCAGACACGTTAACAGATGTCTCACTGATGCTGAAGACCAACATCCAAGGCCAGCGCAGTCGGAAATCGTGAAGGGTCTGAGGTCCTTCTGAGCAGCAAGTTAGCCTGCCACGGCTCCATGGAGCTGGTTCAGGATGTGACTCCTGGGTCAGAAACAAAGAAAAGCCCCGACTTTCCCGGTGGTCCAGTGATTGAAGAATCCGCCTGTTGATGCCGGAGGCACAGATTCCATCCCTGGTCTGGGAAGATCCCACAGGCCGCAGGGCAGCAAAGCGCATGAAGCAGAAGCCCTGAGCCCCCGTGCACTAGAGCCTGTACTCTGCACCAAGAGGAGCCACCCCAATGAGAAGCCAGACTCCGCAACTAGAGAGTAGCCCATGCTCAGTAACGAAGACCCAGCACAGCCAAAAAATAAAAATAAAGAAAAGCTCTTCCCTCCGGTGCCCCCCAGTTCCCAGTGGGGCCAATGACATCCACACACACAGCACGACGGGAGAGGAGCCCTGTGCTTGGAGAACCCATCAGAGATGGGCAGAAAGCTCTTTACATCTGCAGCCCATCTGATGCGGGGCTGTCCCCTCTGCAGGCACTCTGGGAAAGATAATCAGACACGAAGACAGTTAAGCCTCTGCTGGAAGGTCATGCAAATGCAACTGGCCAATGAAGGATGGTTCGCCGACAAGAGGAAGGAAGGGAGGACAGATGGCCTCTTTCCTCAAGTCTCCAGCCTCAGTTCTGGAGAGTCCAGAACCCTCCTGACTTGGCGGCTTGGAGGGGCAGCTGGGGAGGAGATCTGGAGGGCAGTTTGCAGTGTGGGGGCCTGTGGAGTCCCCAGGCCAAAGGCACAGAAGGTTCCGTGGAGACCCTGTGTCCACAAGGGGCGGGGGCTGCCCAACGTCCAGGGCGCTCCCTGACGTGTTTCACTCAATCGTCTTCCTGATGGTGTGGATTTAGATTTCTACCGCTTCGGTAACAAATGACCACAAACTCCATGCCTTAAAGTCACACACATTCCTCGTCTCTCAGTTCTGAGTGTCGGAAGTCCAAAGTGGATCGAGGAGTCTGCGTTCCTTCTAGAGCCATCTGCTGGCCTTGTCCAAGGGAAGGCACCCGCTTACACCAACCCTGGCTCTGCTTCGCTGACCCGTGTGCCTGTCCCCACAGGCCCTCTGACTCCAAGCCCCCTGCCCCAGCAGTGTGGTCACATGTACTAAGAATTAGTCGTGCACAGCTCTGGAGAGTCTTAATCTGTCCGCCACACCATCCTTTTCTCTTCAGTTATTGTGACCCCACCATCCAACCCCCAGTCGCAGCCCTGCCCGCGTGTTTCTCTCCATCCAGAGGTCGAGCTTGTGGGCACGTCCCAGCCTGGGCTGAGGATGGAGCTGTCTCTTGGAAGGAAGACCACGTAAAGTTAGAAACGGGGGAGGGGGGAGTCCCAGGCTAGAATGAGGGCTGGGACCAGGGAGGCTGGGTCAGACTCTGCCCTATCAGTGACCACCCAGAGCCCCAACTTCCTCACTAAGGAAAAGCTGAGAATAGCAACACGTGCCTGGTCTACCCAGTAGACTATTGTGAAACTCATGAGAAATTCCGGGGCGTGCGCTTCTGAACCATAGTTGCCACTCTCCAACATTCACAGATGTGCATTACCGTGTGTAAAACAGATGGCTAGTGGGGAGCTGCTGTGTAACAGCGGGGGCTCAGCTCGACGCTCTGCGACGACCTAGAGGGTGGGGTGGTCGGGGGAGGCTCAGGACGGAGGGGATATATGTATACATACAGCTGATTCACTTCGTCATACCGCAGAAACTAACACAGCATTGTAAAGCAATTACACTCCAACTGAAAAAGATGTTGCCACGGTCTGTCACATTTTTAAGATTTATTTTATTGGAGTGTATTTTGGGGGCTTCCCAGGTGGCGCTAGTCATAACCCACCTGCCAGTTGCAGGAGACATAAGAGACGTGAGTTCAATCCCTGGGCTCGGTAGATTCCCTGGAGGAGGGCAAGGCAACCCTCCCCAGTATTCTTGCCTGAAGAATCTCATGCACAGAGGAGCCTGGCAGGCTGCAGGCCATGGGGTCGCAAAGAATCGGGCACAACTGAAGCACCTTAGCACTCACGCACAGGTAGTTGATGTAAATGTTTTAGTTTCAGTTGTACAACACACTGATGCAGTTATACATATATTTTCATATTCTTTCCATTATGGTTTATTACCAGATGTTGAATATAGTTCCCTGTGCTACACTGTAAACCTTGTTGCTAATCCATTCCATATATGAGGTTTGTGTCAGCTGCGTCGGCTGATCCCAGACTCCCTGTATGTCCCTTTTTTAATCTCGGGTCCCTTCCGTTTGACCAAGAGCTTCTCTATATGTCAAGATGGGGATAAAATGTTGACCAGTTGTCAGGCAGATGCCACTCCTCTTGGTCAGAAGTCACCAAGTCATTAGCAAGAGCTTTTCCTGTAGAAATGCATGACTTCTGCTTTGAAATGACTTACTAGTGAACGTTTGTGGGTGGTGGAACATGTCATGTTTCCATCTGCTGAAAGTTCTGCAGTTTTGTGCCGGGCAATTATCTGTATAAAATACTTTTTTCCTTTTAAGCAGAATCCTATTGCTAATGAAACCATATTTTGAACATGAAATTGTTACAAAGAAAAAAAAATGTCATTATCCAGAAAAGCAGCAATAGCTCCTACATTTGATGGTCTAAATAGAATATTCCTTTTCTGGGGGAGATGAAAGCGATCCCCTCATATCAGCCTATGAAATTATTTGAGGATTGCGTTTTAATCCCTGGAATGAGAAAGGGAAATGGAACCCTCACGTAGGTTCCAGGCCTGGGAAGTCAAATCTGAAATGTAGAGACAGGGTATATGGGCTATCACGCCTCATCACTAATCCAAAAGAAATATGAAAAAAAATGGAGTTGTTTTAATGTTGGAAAAAGGCAGCTTGAAAGGTAAGGCTTCCTTCCTGCGGTTTCCCCTGGTGCCCTTTCCCCGATCACATTCGCTAGCTGTCCATTTCTGTAAGTTTTCCCTCTAGAACAAACCTATCATTTTTCACCACAGGATATTTACAGCTTCAATCAGTGCCAAATTCAATTGGCTTCTGATCTCATCGCTGGAAGTTATAGATGCAGATATTATTTGCACTGCGGTTAATTATGGAGCAATCAAACTTTGGCTTTTCCACTGTAATTTCCTCTGCCAGCTAATTTAATTAATCACCCCCAGCTCAGCTCTTCCAGCTGCGACCAGCAGGGTCATTAATTAGGCATGTGGCGGTGGCTCACGGACCAGGTCCTGCTTGGAGGCCGCTGCCCATTTGATCTCCCAGGGAGGGAGAGCTTTTCCCAGGCATCCAGGCAGCTGAGGGCTGGGGAAGCGTCACTCAACCCCCCTCCACAGAAAGGAAGATGATCCCCAAGAGGCGGGTCAGGGGCAAACAGCTCACCTGCAGTGGCGATTGGATTATGAATCTCACCAAGTTTAAAGAAGAGAGGATGGACGGACCTGGAAATTATCCTACTAAGTGAAGTAAGTCAGATAGAGAAAGACAAATATCGTATGACGTGCAGAGTCTAAAATAAATGATACAGATGAGCGTATTTACAAACCAGAGACAGACTCACAGAGAACAAACTTATGGTTACCAGTAGGGAAGGGATAGGAAATTGAGTTCAATATGTACACACCGCTTTGTTTAACATGGATGACCAACAAAGGGGATTGTTGGTTATCTTAACATACAAAGACCTACTGTATAACACACGGAACTCTACTCAATACTCTTTAATAGCCTAAATGGGAAAAGAACTTGGAAAAGAATATATAAATGTATATGTGGAACTGAATCACTTTGTTGTGCACCTGAAATTAATACAACATTGTTCATCAGTCATACTCCAATATAAAATAAAATTTTAAGAATAAAGGAAGAAGCAAGGAGGCCTCACCTTCTAGACTGGCTGACTCAGTGAATTTACAGGTGAATCCGTGATTGACAGGAGGATTGGTCTTGGATTTTCCATTGTCCTATGTGAAATGAAAGTCGCTCAGTTGTGTCCGACTCTTTGTGACCCCACGGACTATACAGTCCATGGAATTCTCCAGGCCAGAATACTGGAGTGGGTAGCCTTTCCCTTCTGCAGGGGATCTTCCCAACCCAGGGATCGAGCCCAGGTCTCCCACATTGCAGGCGGGTTCTTTACCAGCTGAGGCACAAGGGAAGCCCTTCCCTCGTCCTGTGTGTTCCCCGTGATGCAACCATCAGTGTGGGGAGCTGGGTTTGTCACATGTCAGGGTTGGTTCCTCTACAGCCCTGTCGTATCGATATTATGACTTTGGAGGCTGACTTTTTTCCTAAGGGAAAGTTTAAAGGATAGTTTTTGTTTGGTCATAAAGAAGTGACTTTTTTTGGTCTGCACTCATCAAAGGAGGCCTGCACGTTTCAAGTGGTTCTCCTGTTGCCTTGCTTTGAAGAGACTATTTTCAAGCAGTTAGCAGCTCACCTTTGCTATGTAGAGAATACCTCACCCCCTGTTACCAAGAATGTATCACTGGGATTCCAAATAATCGTGTGTGTGTATGTACATGCATACACAGAGAGAAATAATCACTCTAATTTGAGAAGCTTTTTATAATTACTCTTAAATAGAGAAGTAGAGTTTCTTATAATTATGTGGGGTTTTTTAACTTAATGTATTCCATAGGAAATTTTTATAAGTACTTTAAAGAAACTGGATATTAAGTCTGATCTTTTTACAAAAGGATAAATTGATGAACAGGTGTTTTCAAGAGCTGTAATAAATCATCCTAGAACGAGGAAGGTCTCTTCTGAGATCCTCTGTAATGCCTTGTGCTCAATTAAACAAATCTAAGGGATAGATGTGTGTGTGTGTGTGCACACACACACAAAGGTTCTAGTGGTGAGGGAGCAGGGGGTGTCCAGCTCAGTAATTAGAAGGATAATAAGGATGCATTGTGTGCCAGGCGGAAGAAAGCGTACAGGACCCACCACATCTGTAGGGTGGACCTGTCTGTCGAGGCAGGCAGGAAGCACCCCCATCGTAAAAGCCCATGGTCTGTAAACCCCAACTTCCCTCCCATTGATGGTAGGGCTGGGAGGCCCCCGCGGGGAGGGGCTGTAACCTGCTTTAGTTGTGCCTTTCTGAAGAGGAGGGGTCTGCATGGTGGCCATAAACTTAAACAAGTGTATTCAGTCTTGACGGCCAGCCCCGTGACCCACCGGCATATTAAAATTTAAATGCTGGGTTCATTCATTCATTTCATGCTGTAAGGATCATTCTGGAATGAATTCTAAGTGGAGGTTTCCACCCCCGCCCCCAAACATTCCCACTCTGTTATGAGAATATAGAAGCTTTTTGAGAATTGCAAAACAGCCATGATGCAAAAGCCTCCTATGTATTTCTGTCCTAAAAAAAAAAGAGAGTTGCAGATCTATTTTTCCAGTCATTTTCCTCCAGGGAAGCGTCTGTTTGGATTTAAGTAATTGCAGACTCTGAACTCTGAGACAAATCTATTCATCAGTCCCATTTCAGTTGCAAGAATGTTTTGTTTACTCGCTTGCATTGCTCCTGCCAGGTCTCTTGTGCTGACCTCACAGCCGAGCCTCAGTTTCCATCCATCCCCATGTCCCCACACCTGGAACCACTGACCGTGTCCCCAGCAGTCTTGGCTCACTGTAGACCCCGGAGCCCGGCAAGTGGCGGGGGTGGGGGGTGGTTCCCCAGCACTCATTCACGACTGCTCCATTTTCCTCATTTCTGTCTGCCCCAGGCCCTGACCATTATGAAAAAAACCCGGCTCTAAAGAGAGCCGGGGGTGGGAGGATGCTCCTGCAAGAGGGGTAGGCAGGCCCCTGCCATGGCCCCCGAGGGCACTCTGTGGTTTTCCAGGCCTGGGGAGCAGTCCTGCTCCATGGGCCACCCCAGGATGTGGCCGGGCCAGCTTCCTTTGAGAAGGCGTGCCAGCCTGGGAGGAGGGCTCCCACCGGGGACAATGGCTTGTCCGTCAGGGATAGCAGATCCCGCGTCCTGGCCTTGGGTTCACTGGGGAGGGGTGATGGCCAAAAAAAGCCTGATGGCAGTTGTCACGTGTCCACTCTTGCGGCAGCCTGGGAGCAGAAGAGGGTCCATGTGGTTCGTTCACTGTATCTTTAAAATCTGCCCTTCTCTTCCTCCCTTATCTCTCCCTCCTGCTCAGAAACAGGCTCTGACAGTCGGAATGTCGGAAATAATTGGATTCTAAATCCTAATTCATCTGTAAAGTATTCGGTGATTAAATTAGCCTAATAGATATTATTTCTTACGTGGCTGCATAATTCTGCCCTGATCGGATCTCAGTGGCGTTCACGCGTGCCCCCCCCACACACACACCCCAACTCCCGATTTACTATTGACATGTGACTCTCAGAAGGCAAAACATAACTCTGCCTCCTTCAGCCTGTTTTCCCAGGTTAAAAGTTAAACTGATTTATGCTTCGAGGGTAGGGCCTCCCAGCTCAAGTGTGGTTGCAAGGTGTATATTATTCCTCAAGAAGAGCAGGAGAAGAAAAATATTATTTTATGTAATTTCAAATCCTCTCTTTCTACTCATCACTGGGAGGGATGCTGACCTTTGAAACCCTTCGAGCAGTGCTTATGTTGTAGGTCGTGTGGGTTTTTTTTTTAAGCAGTTGGAAATCGTATCACAGTCAGGCTGTGCCACTCATAACATAGATCTTGGAAGTGTGCATACAGTCCCCGAATTTGGAAATCTTCTACGATAACAATCTGAGCTCGGGCATCTTTATGCTTTATAGAATTCTTGGTCAGAAATAAGGGAGTGGGGGAAGCCCAGGACCCCACTGTTCCAGCTCAGACCCATCGCATTCTTCAGCCTGGCTCCTTTATTTCTCGGGCTGAGTTTTAATTTCTTCAAGTGTGTGCCTCCCCTGTCCCCTCCCCCACACCCTGCCCCGCCTCCTCTCCAAAAATCTGCAAATAAGAGTCACGGCTCCCTCCCTGGTTCAGTAGCTGGAAACAGCTGGTGGGTATTGTGTAGCCACGGAGCCAGTGGGGGGAGAAAAGTTTTGGCAAATACTCCGGGGGGGGGGGCCGGGGGGGGGGGGGGGGGGAGTTGGGACAGAGGAGGTAGGTAAATTCAGGAAACTGTCTTCATGAGTAAATGGAGGAGACAAAGCCGCCCAGCAGGAGCCGAAGGGACACACACTCCCTCTGAATAGCTCCCTAAAAACCGGGCTGAAAAGGAAGAAGGCCCATTTGCTTCTGGGAATCCAATAAATTGTTTCAGGAAGTGAAAGTCTGTCCCGGCTAATGGAGCTGTGATTGACAGCGCTTCTCATTATGGAGCCCATCAGGGGATGGGCATTCAGTGGCGTTTAAGGGCCAAGTGGGAGTGAGAGGGGGCCCAGGTTGGGGGGTGGTCAGGCTGTGTGCATCAGGAGAGGGGAGCGCCCCCCACGCCCCCTCCCGGAAAGACTACACTGTCCTTCAGAGCATCTGCCTTTTACCTGCCGGGAGGTTCCTGCTGAAGTGGGGGTGGGGGGTGGGGACAGGACCATTTGAGGTTCTGGGCAGGGATCCTCCCAGACGTGATCACCTGATCACCAGCCTCCGTAAAGGCCCTCTTCTGCCTCCGTGCGAGGTGCAGAGGGGCGTCTGTTAGGTGACAACAAGAGACATAGCCATCCTCTTTGTCTGTGAAGGACCAACCCGGGGAGGTGGGCTTCAGTTAGCCCAGACTGATTAATCATTATCCAGGAGTCTAGAAGGATCTAGCCAGAGGTGGGGGGGAGGCCCGCCATCCTGGTGGACAAGGGCGTGTCACAGGCGGCCTGCGCAGTGGAGACCCTCCCGCCTCCTGCAGGAAGGTGTGCGGAGGCCTTAAGGCTGCTCAGCCTGCACGGAAGGCAGTGATGGGGTGTGGCAAGTCAGATAAAGCACCAGCACCAAGCCCGCGCCAGGGTTCGGGAAGGTATGTGAGACATGCTCAGGGTCCCCCAGCCCGAGGGACCGCTCACAGAGGCCTGGTTGTCCAGTGTGTTGACGTGCTGATCGGGCCGATTCCCCACTGGAGCAAGAGAGTGGCTCGGCCTCCGCGATAGCCATTCCAGAAAGGCAGGGGGCTTCTCTAGTGTCCTTTCATGTTGGACCTCACTCATGCTGGTCACCCTCTCCTGGGTCCCAGCCTTGCCAGGTCTCAGCACCCCTCCACAAGCAGTGGGGAGGGTGTGAAGTAGCGGAACAACACATTTCCTCTACACTCTTAGGTACAGTCTGTGGGGGCCTCTGAATTAACTGACAATGGACAGATTAACAGGAGAAAAGCCACATAAATATATTCATTTTTACTTTTGCATACATCGGGCATTTGGGAAAGATGTAAATATGAAAAGGATGGTGAGATTTGAGAGCTTTATACACCAGTCATCTTCATGATGGAACAGGAAGCGAAGAAATACTGCTTATAGAATAAACAACTTTTGGGAAAGATAAATGGGTCCCTAGGAGACCAGATGAGAGCCATGAAAGCTTGTGACAAAGTTTGTGTGGGTGTGGTGCCAAATCCTCATCTCTCCTTGGGTCAGAGTCCCTCTTCCCTGGTTGGGAACTCCTAGGGAGGGGATTCACAGCCATGAAGTTCTTTTTTATGGAGGACCTGCTTGTAGGCAGATACAGGTCATTCAGAGAAAGCCTTCTCCTGCATTTGTTGATTTCTAAGTATCTTCAGTTCAGAAGCATCCTTCTGCCTGAGGTATATTCCAATCTCCTGTGCAAGTAACTAGGTCTCTCTGAACAGCGCTGTGCAGGCTTCTGTGACTCCAGTGGTCAGATGGCCCCAGCTCTGCTGGGGAACCACGGGACCACTCAGCAAGGAGCACGGGTGGTTTCCCTCCCTGGAGTCGCCACTCTCTGACACCATCCAGAAACGGCAGCTGCTTCTGATACCCATGTCAGTGAGCCAGCATTTCCAGAGAGGTTGCCTTTTACTCTTGGGTTAGTGGACGGTAGATATATCTGGAGGTGATTGCCTCCATGAACTTAAAACATTTGTTTAAGAGATTCACAGGCTGTAGTGTGTGTGTGTGCACGCGCGCACATGTGTCAGCCGCTCGGTTGTGTCCAACTCTTTGCAACCCCATGGACTGTAGCCCTCCAGGCTCTTCTATCCATGGGATTCTCCAGGCAAGAATACTGGGGTGGGTTGCCATGCCCTCCTCCAGGGGATCTTCCCAACCCAGGGATGGAACCTGAGTCTCCCTCACTGCAGGTAGAATCTTTACCATTTGAGCCACAGTTCAGTTCAGTTGAGTTCAGCCGCTCAATCGCGTCCGACTCTTTGCGACCCCATGAATCTCAGCACGCCAGGCCTCCCTGTCCATCACCAACTCCCAGACTTTACCCAGACTCATGTCCATCAAGTTGGTGATGCCATCCAACCATCTCATCCTCTGTCATCCCTTTCTCCTCCTGCCCCCAATCCCTTCCAGCATTAGGGTCTTTTCCAATGAGTCAACTCTTCACATGAGGTGGCCGAAGTATTGGAGTTTCAGCTTCAGCATCAGTCCCTCCAATGAACACCCAGGACTGATCTCCTTTAGGATGGACTGGTTGGATCTCCTTGCAGTCCAAGGGACTCTCAACAGTCTTCTCCAACACCACAATTCAAAAGCATCACTTTTTCGGCACTCAGCTTTCTTCACAGTCCAATTCTCACATCCATATATGACTACTGGAAAAACCATAGCCTTGACTAGATGGACCTTTGTTGGCAAAGTAATGTCTCTGCTTTTTAATATGCTATCTAGGTTGGTCATAACTTTCCTTCCAAGGAGTAAGCATCTTTTAATTTCATGGCTGCAGTCACCATCCACAGTGATTTTGGAGCCCAAAAAAATAAAGTCTGACACTGTTTCCACTGTCTTCCCATCTATTTCCCATGAGGTGATGGGACCAGATGCCATGATCTTAGTTTTCTGAATGTTGAGCTTTAAGCCAAGTTTTTCACTCTCCTCTTTCACTTTCATCAAGAGGCTCTTTAGTTCCTCTTCACTTTCTGCCATAAGGGTGGTGTCATCTGCATATCAGAGGTTATTGATATTTCTCCTGGCAATCTTGATTCCAGCTTGTGCTTCTTCCAGCTCAGCGTTTCTCATGAAGAGAAGCCCAAATCACAAGTTGTAGATGCTCTAAAATTTACTGATACATTGTCTGTTCTTAAGCTCCAGGAAGTAGTGTTCCTTTCTCATCTGGTTTTAGCTACATTTTAAATTTTGTAAACTAAATCCAGGTCTGTCTGCAGAGTTGAAAACCAAGAACACACGGATTCTCTCTCATATTCAGCGTGTGTGGCTTCTGTGAACTGCTTTTCCACAGTCAACACCACAGCTGTAGGTCTTTTCCCGTTGTGAGGTATTGTTTGTCTGTCTGTCTCTGCTCAACCTGTAGCCAGAACCTGATTCAGTGCAGTGCCTCACTCCTAGTGAGCGCTCAATTGCTATTTCTTGAAAGAATGAATGCTTCACAGGCCATTAGATGATGGTGTAATCAAATCACATTCAAAGAACTCACTTTGGGGGGTGGATTCTGTGTTTCAAAGTACAGAGTCGGAAGGGAGTTGACATCCGTCACTTCAGGGAATTGCAGAACAAGGGGTGCAGACTGTACTTTTGGTGCTGTGTAGAGCAGGCAATGTCCAGGCGGAAAGGGGGCAAGCCCGACCACTGACCTGGGTGACAGTGGCCAAGCCCACTTTGTATGTGTTTTTAAGCTATTGCTTCAGTTATTTTTACTGTATTAATTTATTTACTGGCTCTTCCTTGCGTTGCACGGGCTTCTCGTTGCAGCAGCTTCTCTTGTTGTGGAGTGTAGGCTGAGCAGTTGCGGCACACGGTCTACTTGCCCCGAGTCATATAGAATCTTCCCGGACCAGGCATTGAGCTAGTGTCCCCTGCATTGGCAGGGCAGATTCTTAACCGCTGGACCACCAGGGAAGCCCCACTTGGTACTTTTCTACAGATTGGCTCTTTTCTCAAAGAGCATACACTTCTTCTGTGAATTTTTTTTTCCTTCAAAGAAAACATACAAAGTTAAAGTCAGTCCAGTCAACTGCTTTAATGCAAAGAGCAAGCGTCCATGCTGTTTCCCTGAGCAAACCTATGTGTTTCCTCACTGTTCCGAAAAGGATGAATTGACCTCAGTGCCTCCGGGTCCCCCAGTTGCCTGGACTGTGTGTTCCAGCAGATGTACCGTCCAGTGATCATGAGATGGAACACGGATGCCCACGAGGCCTTGGGTACCAGCATACGACTGAGTGGTGCCTGACTGAATAACACTGTGATTCCAGTAACCCTGAGGCTCCCTGAGGGCTTGTGTCTGGTGGAGAAACCCAGAGTCTGGAAGGAATCCTGTTCCTTGTAGATTTCATCATGTCAAGTCCTGGTTTCCCAAGGAGGACAAAGAGGTGTTTGCAGAGAAGAAAGAGGAGGTGGTTTCACCAGGAAGGGCCTCTGAAAATTAGATTCCTGTACAGTCAGCATTAATATGCTGCTTTTCAAACACATAAAGAGGGATTGAATTGCAAGAGTGTCCGTGATAAAGGGTGCGTTTGTGGAATGATAGCCTGATTGGTGGCCCTGCCTTTTGAATGGCTGACGAGATCTAATTGGCATATAATGCCCTATAAATTTATTAGCACGCCTTGCCTCTCATTGGTGGACCTTCTACTGCTAACCACCAAGAAATTACCAATTTTCAGGAGTTAGTCACTCAAGTCGCACTATAACTGGATTTAACAAAAAAAAAAAATCCACGCCGCTCATGTTGTAAATCAGGCTCCTGCCTCACACTGCAGCGCTCCTGCTGCAAATGAGTCACTTGGGTCGGGGAGTTTGGGGCCAGCGGGTTACAGGGAAGATTCCAGATTTACCGGGAAACCCCGCTGCTCCCTACTTCTCGGCTCAGCCGTTGCCCGCCCTGGGGCCCCAGCTGCTCAGGCCAACGCCGGGCGGGCTGGAAATTGCAGTGTTGTGGTTGCTCTCCTCCAGCACTTTGATGTTCTCAAGGATCCATTCAACCCCCGGGCATATCACGCAAGGAGGACACATCCACCCTCTTATTTCGGGAGCATGATAGAAATATTCAGGAGGAGACATAATTGTTTCAATTACGTCTCTCTGGTGTTTGAGGCACACACTCAAGAGTCACAAATTAGAAAATAATATTCACATGTGTCTTCTAATGGGTAACAGATTAGAGGCATTTTATCTTTTTAAATAATTTCCAAATGTGCCCTGGAGAGACTCGGGAGGGGCGGGGAGGCGGTGTGGAAACGAAGACATGGCTTTGCCAGGAGACCCAAGGGCCCCGTTTGGGCCAAGACCCTGGACGGTGTTGAGCAGCCCAGCATGTCTGCCGTGCACCTTCCAGTGTTCAGATCTGTGTTGTTTCCATCACTTTATTCTACTGGAAACCGGCAGAGGTGGGGCTACACATTTTCTGACCCCCTTGTAAACTCAGTCCTCACTTGTGAGTATATGTAATGAAAGTCGCTCAGTAGTGTCTGACTCTTTGCGACCCCATGAACTATACAGTCCATGGAATTCTCCAGGCCAGAACACTGGAATGGGTAGCCTTTCCCTTCTCCAGGGGATCTTCCCAAACCAGGGATCGAACTCAGGTCTCCCACATTGCAGGCGGGTTCTTCACCAGCTGAACCACCGGGGAAGCCCAAGAATACTGGAGTGGGTACCTCATCCCTTCTCCAGCAGATCTTCCCGACCCAGGAATCGAACCAGGGTCTCTCCTGTATTACAGGTGGATTCTTTACCAGCTGAGCTATCGGGGAAGCCCACGGTGTTTGCATGAACCCACTTTGATTTATTTATTTTTGGCTGTGCTAGTTCTGTTGCCGCTCAGGCTTTTCTCTAGTTGCATGGAGCCAGGGCTACTCTCACTGCGATGTCTTCTCTTGTTGCAAAGCACTGGCTCTGGGGCGCTCAGGCTGAACTGTGGCTCCCAGGCTCTAGGTACAGGTTCAACAGATGTGGTGCACAGGCTTCGTTGCTTTGAGACATGTGGGATCTTCCGGGGTCAGGGATTGAACTTGGGTCTTCCGCTTTGGCAGGCAGATTCTCTACCGCTGAGCCACCAGAGAAGTCCTCCCACTTTAAAAAAAGATATATATGTATTTATTTCTTCAGCTGTGTCTGGTCTTACTTGCAGCATGTGGCATCTTCACTGCAGCACACGGACTCGCTAGCTGTGGCTTACGGGCTCCAGCGTGCATGGGTTTCAGTACTAGCTCACGGGCTCAGTTTCCCCTCGGCACATAGGGTCTCAGTTCCACGACCAGGGATCAAACCTGGGTCCCCTGCATGGCAAAGCTGGCTCTCAGTCACTGGACCACCAGGCAAGTCCCCATGAACCCACTCTCTCTTCCCTGCGTCCTGTCTCTTCAGCCATGCTTTCCACACACACACATTTGTGTGTCTGCTCATTTTTATGTTCCATCTACTTTCTGAAACTAACCTGTGCCTCTCCGTCTGCCCAGGAGTGTCGGGGGGTTGGGGGGATGAAGACAGAGGCTGGCCCCAGTCCCCAGGGTACCATGTTCTCATTCAAGCACAGGGATGTTGTGTTCCTCTAACTCAGAAGGCCCTCCCAGTGCCTTTTTCATAATAAAATTCGGTTTTCATCAACTATTGTTTTGAAATTCTGATTTCTTCTACCCTGGAAAACAGTTGGGCATTTCCCAGTAGAACTGGGACTTCCCTGGCAGTCCAGCTTCTACTGCAGGGGCCACAGGGCCGATCCCTGGGAGTTAAAGATCCCACATAGCCTGTGTTGCGGCTAAAGAAACTTCTTTTCTTATAGAACTAAACACACAAGTCCCACGTGACCCAGCAGCTGCCGTCCATGAAATTTATCCCAGAGAAAGAAGACTTAATATTCACACAGAGACCTTTTCCAGTAGTATTCACCCAGCTTTATTTGTAACAGCCCAAAAGAGGAGACGTCCTTCAGTGGGTGATCGGGTTGAACAAACTGGGATACATCCGTGCTGCGGAATAGTACTCAGCAGTGCAAAGGGGTGAGCTGGGAGACACACCACAGCTTAGATGGGTCATCAGAGAATTGCTTTCAGTAAACAAAGCCTGTTCCTAGAGAGTACATATCACACGATTCCACTGATAGAACATTCCTGAAATGGCATAATGGTAGAACAGAAAAGTGGAGGGGGTTAGGGATGCAAAGAATGGGCAGCGGGGAGGTGGGTTGGGTTATAAAAGGGGGACAAGAAGGAACCTTGTAAGTGAAACACTCCATGTCCTGACGCGGAGGTAGATACACTTACCTGGAAGGACATTGCGTAGAACTAAGTCCATACACACAAATACAAACAACCGCAGGCAAAATGAGAGATCTGAACACGATGGCTGGATTGTATCACTAGGAAGCCATCTGGATTAATATACTGTGCTGTGTTCAAGGTGCTCCCCTTGGGAGACACTAGGTAAGGGGTGTGTGGAATCTCTGTATTGCTTCTAACTACATGTGAATCCCCAGTAGCTCAATGGGTAAAGAATCCACCTGCAATGCAGGAGACAAGGGTTCGATCCCTGGGTCAGGAAGATCCCCTGGAGAAGGAAATGACAACCCACTCCAGTATTCTTGCCTGGAGAATCCCATGGACAGAGAAGCTTGGTAGGCTATTATCCATGGGGTCAAAAAGATCAGACTGAGCAACTAAACCAGCACCACTACATGTGAATCTACAATTGTCTCCAATTTTAAGTTACAAAAGCAAAGCAAAATGAATGGTGACTTCTCTGAAAAGGAATCAGGAATCCTTACGGAAATGTCTTACGCCAGATCTGAGAAAGTCGGATGGACCTGCTGTGCCAGGAAGCACGAGACCGACAGGGACAAAAGCTGACATGTCACATAGGACAGTGGGCTGCACACAGGGGCTTCCGCTGGCCAAACCCAGAACAATTTAAGAATCAAACAGCCTAATGTCCATGATGGTTTATATGACGCACTTCATTTTTTAAGTCTTTAAGAGTCTACGGTGATACTCCAGAAAGGCAGACAGGAGGAGGGGGGTGCCTCTTTACAGAAAATGCCAATTAATTAACAGAAAGAATGAGAGAATGGGAGAAGGCTCTGTCTTGCCCCTTGAGAAGGTAATCATTGATCAGGGATCACCAAGTGATGCCGCGACACCTGGGGGAAGGTCTAGAGGAACAGGAGACTCACCAGCCGGAGGTATCTGCCTCCGATCACGTGTTGGTTTTCAGGGGAAGAAGGTTCCAGACGGGGGACAGAACTGGGGCTCCTGCTTTAGCCCTGTGCTCAGGCTCGGCATCGGGGACCGCCCCCATGCTGCACCCCCTGATGTGATGGGGTGCACCTCGAGCCTTTGTAGTGTTCTCGAGGAAAAGACGTGACCTGAAGAATCAGACAAAACGGGATGGGGGACCTTCTACAGTAGAAATAACTTGGAGTGCTTGAAACAATCAATGTAATAATGCAAGACCAAAGTTGGGGAGAGCGTTTGGAGGGGACTGTTGCTAGATTAGAGATGAAAGAAATGGGGTGACCAAGTGCATTACCTCCTCATTGACTGACTTAGGAATTGGAAGAAAAATTCAACTCTGGAGGACATTTGGGGATCATTTTAAAGTGAAAGTTGTTAGTTGTTCAGTTGTGTCTGACTCTTTGTGACCGCACAGACTGTAACCTGCCAGGCTCTTCAGTCCATGGAATTCTCCAGGCAAGAATGCTGAAGTGGGTTGCCATGCCCTCCTCCAGGGCATTTTCCTGACCCAGGGATCGAACCTGCGTCTCCTGCATTGCAGGCAGATTCTTTACCATCTGAGCCACAGGAAAACCAAATATGGACCACACTGATTAGTATCAGTAATAATATTATGTTAATTTTAAGTTCCTGGGGTATAATAACATGAGCCATCAAAATGCAGGCATGAAACATCAGAGACTCACATAGTGGTGTCCTTGTGAGGGAATAAGAGAGCATTCAGATTCTGGATTTTATCTTTAATTGTGGCAAAATTCGTATAACATAAAGTTGACTATTTTAACCAGCATCAAGTGTACAGTCCAGTGGCAGTAAGTACATTCACGTTGTCATGCAGCCATCACCACCATTCTTTCCAAAACTTTTCCATCTTCCCAAACCAAAACTCTGTCCCCATGAAACACCAAATCCCACCCCCTCCCCGCCAGCCCTTGACAGCCACCCTTCTATCTTCTGTCTCTATGAATTTGGCTGCTCTCGGGACCTCATGTAAGAGGAATCATACAATATCTGTTTGTGACTGGCTTATTTTACTTAGCCTCGTGTCCTCAAAGTTCATAAATGTTGCAGTCTATATCAGAATTCCCTTCATTTTCAAGGCTGTGTAATACTCCACTGCATAGATAGACTACATTTTGTTCCTCTGTCGATGACGTTTTCAGTTGCACATTTTGGCTATTGTGAGTGATGCTGCTATCAACACAGGAGTACAAATATCCGTTCAACACTTCTGGCTATAAACCCAGAATTGAAGTTGCTGGTGGTTGTTCAGTCACTAAGTTATGTCTGACTCTTTTTGACCCTATGGACTGCAAAATGCTAGGCTCCTCTGTCCTCCACTGTCTCCTGGATTTTGTTCAAATTTGTATCCATTGAGTTGGTGATGCTACCTAACCATTTCATCCTCTGTCGCCCCCTTTCTCCTTTTGTCTTCAATCTTTCCCAGCACCAAGGTCTTTCCCAGTAAGTTGGCTCTTTGCATCAGGTGGCCAAAGTATTGCAGTTTCAGCTTCAGTATCAGTCCTTCCAATGAATATTCAGGGTTCATTTCCTTTAGGATTGACTGGTTTGATCTTGCAGCCCAGGGGACTCTCAAGAGTCTTCTCCAGCACCACAGTTCAAAAGCATCAATTCTGTGGTGTTCAGCCTTCTTTATGGTCTAGCTCTCACATCCATACGTGACCACTGGAAAAACCATAGCTTTGACTAGACGGACCTTTGTTGGGAAAGTAATGTCTCTGCTTTTTAATATGCTGTCTAGGTTGGTCACAACTTTCCTTCCAAGGAGCAAGCGCCTTTTAATTTCATGGCTGCAGTCACCGTCCACAGTGACTTTGGAGCCCAAGGAAAGAAAGTCTGTCACTGCTTCCACTTTCCCCTTTCTATTTGCCATGAAATGATGGAACTGGATGCCATGATCTTAGTTTTTTGTATGTTGAGTTTTAAGCCAACTTTTTCACTCTTCTTTTTTACCCTCATCAAGAGGCTCTTTAGTTTCTCTTCACTTTCTGCCTTTAGAGTGGTGCCATCTGCATATCACGTTGGGGCTGTAGCTCAGTGGTGGAGCGCATGCTTAGCATCCATGAGGCCCCCGGTTCAGTCCCTGGCATCTCCACTTGGAGATATCTCTTTAGTGGGGCTTCCCTCATAGCTCAGTCGGTAAAGAGTCAGACTGCAATGCAGGAGACCCCAGTTCGATCCCAGAGTCAGGAAGATCCTCTGAAAGAGGAAATGGCAACCCACACAACTATTCTTGCTGGAGAATCCCATGGACAGAGGCGCCTGGCGGGCTGCAGTCAGTCCATAGGGTCCCAAGAGTCAGACATGACAGTGACGAAACCACCACCGCCAGCTGCATATCTGAGGTTGTTGATTTTTCTCCTGGCAATCTTGATTCTAGCTTGTGCTTTATCCAGCCCAGCATTTTGCATGATGTACTCTGCATATAAGTTAAATAAGCAGGATGGCAATATACAGCCTTGTCTTACTCCTCTCCCAGTTTTGAACCAGTCTTGTTCTATGTCTGGTTCTAACTGTTGCTTCTTGAGTGACATACTGGAACCTGTGATAATTCTTTTTAATTTTTTGAGGATCCTCCGTAGGATTTTCCCAGAGTCTGGACTTTTGACATATTTAAGCTAGAGTGTTGACTGTCTCGATGAAATCCTTTTTTTTTTTCCTAAAAGGCTTTTTTAAAAGTCTCTCAAACATCCTAATGCAGAAGGACAGATTGGAAGAGCATGGTCTTGGGAGCAGAGACTTGCCCTGGTCACCCAGCTGCCTCAGCAAGTGGTCCTGCCGTGGACAAAACCATCCACAGGAAAGGGCTGGGCAGATGGAGTTTCCCAGCTAAGTCAGGTTTTAAAATGTACTGGGGGGATAGATGTGGGGTAGTAGCTGGTTCTTCACTTGGAAATTACATAAATCATTTACTATAACAGTGATTCTGTGAAAGGAAATGTTAGCATCCAGAAGGCAGAAAGAATGTAGCATCAGAAGACTGCCTTAAAAACTTTTAAAAATCTAGATTTATGGAACCCTCACTACAGTGAATTGGTGATAGCTTTGCCACCAGCAATACTTGAAAGCCACTGGCCCATCCCAGGCCAGCTAGAGAATTTGTGGGGCTCAATGCAGAATGAAACTGTGGGGCCCTTGTCCAGTAATTACCAAGAGTCTCAAGGTAGCAACCACAGACCATTAAACTAAGCACAGGCCCCTTCTGAGCTCAAGGTCCAGCTGCAGAGCCTGCACCCACATGGAACCAGCCCTGGGCTAGTGAATCCTTGAGGTCTTCTTTATGCCACTGTTCTAAGATTCCCTCTCCAGGAAAAAGCTGAGCAGATAGAATCCCGTGTCACAAATGTTTTCAAGTCTTACTGTCTTAATAGTTTAATTCTGTGTCAATTGTGAAAAATAAAACATCTGTCCTGTTTCTGCGTCCTGATCCCATTAGACAGAGGTTTGGTGATTTTAAGGAAAGGATTTATCTTATTTAATAATAATGCTTTCCTTACTCTAGAGAATTCACAAATTCACATCACTTCCGATGCATTATTCTTGTGATCAACTCCACCCCGTCACAACCAAATTTAGAAGAAAAAGAAAAAAAAAAAAAAAACTACCTAATGAATGTGTAGATTGGGGTCTGATGTTCTGAACATTTAAGATTAGTTGAGAATGAAAAACCAGCATTATTCATTTGTTGGATCTTCTCTAAGAGGGATATCTAGTCTTTAGTAAAATTTCACTTGTCATTACACTGGAATGGAATTCATCTTGCCTGGTGTGAGTAGCTGCTGGCAGGCCACCCCTATGTAAGGAGTGTGAGTGTGGATCAAGTTGCCCCCCAATCGTGTTAGTATCTCAGCATGCTTCTATGTTTTCATAGTTTGAGGAAAAAAATAACATGCACATGTTTTAAATGCCTCCATCCATTTGCAGGCTTTCTGGAATGCTTTTCCTCTTTTAAAATCTGTTTTGTTATTGTTGTTTTGTTTGTTTCCCCATTGAGGAACCATATGATTCTTCTTCTAGTCCCCTTCCTCCAGCCCCCAGAAAAAAAACTAAAAGGAAAATTAAGATTCTTTGCTGTTCAGAGTCATTTGTCTTGTGTCTTAAAAATAATAATATTATTACCAAGAACTGTAGTTCTTAAAACCACTTGGCAGTTTTTACTAGAAACCTACTCAGACCTCTCCATCACTTTCCATATGTGTTTGCACCCTGCAACCTCAGTCTCTCTCTGCTTAATGACCACTTAGCCAGCAGTCACTGGGTCACGCCTGGCCCTCTGCCTCCCTCCATTCTGTCCCTCGATTTCTCCTTTAAGAGCCGTGGAGCTTTGGCTCCCTGGTGTTTAAGGGGCACTGGTGCACACCCGGCAGAGGCTTATATCCATTTTACAGTATTCCGAGCGGAGGAAAAGGGCCATTTCTCTTCCCTCATCTGTTTATGATGTGATATGTTCCAAAGCCGGTCCCATCAGCCACGTTATGGTGAACTTAATTCGCTGTGATGGGGGTCCAGGCACCAGGTCTGACGCGAGTACCACCGCGGTGCGTCCCGTTTCATGCCACATTACGCGGAATCTAGGACCGCCTCACTTGACTGGCTCGGGCTCCCTCTCGCTTGGCACAGACTTATCGGGATTTATGCTTTTGAATGGTTGTCCGCATTTTTCCTAATGTGGGACTACAGAAACATCCAGGGCGTGCGTGGCTTCTGCAGCTCGGCTACGGTGACTGTGTGAAAACACACACTCAATTTGCAAATTAACTCACAAACTTAATTTGTCAGACTAGCTTTGCGCAGAATAACAGAGGTGTCTGTACTAAAATCCCAGTGAGATGAAATATGTCTGCGAGT
Source organism: Cervus canadensis (assembly GCF_019320065.1). NCBI lineage: Eukaryota > Metazoa > Chordata > Mammalia > Artiodactyla > Cervidae > Cervus > Cervus canadensis. The sequence goes on from NC_057387.1 coordinate 110,039,726, forward strand.
GGAAATGACAAGGAGGAAGCACAGAGATCAGAAGAGAGGGGATGAGTGGAGGCGGGGTGATATAGCGAGGTTTCCTTTTCACTCCCTGTGTTTTGTGGCCTTATTTCTCAATAGGTTAGAAAATAGGGGGAAAGGTTGAAAACTTAAAAAAACATTTTCAATAAAAATTCTGAGAACTTAAAAATTTGAAAAACAATGTTGAAAATATTTCATCTGCTTTGGAATGAATCTGATGTTTGACCTTTTTCTGCTAGGATCACGTGCTTTCAGAAATGATTGCCTTAAGAGTTAAACTTTCTCTAAATTGCTCTCAGCCGCCCCACTCTGCCTCCTCACCGTGTCCACCCGCCCCCTGAACCTGGCCTCTGGGCCCCTCACTAACCCCCCCAGCTCTGTCCATTGCATCCGGAAGACAGCCCCCCTCCCACCCACCTTTTCTAACCTGGTGGCCTCCTGAATGGTCAGTGACAGGTTTGAGACAGGTGGGCTGCATCCAGGAACCAGCAGGTAAACATTGGCCATTTTCTTTCCTTCTGGGATGAATTTTTCCCATGAATGGAGCCTGAGAAAACAGTGCAGGTCGCTCGCAGCAGGCCAGCGGATAAGACCCTCGGGGGCTGCCCAGGGAAGGGCTCGGTGATTCCCCCTCTGTGGGTCTAGGTCTGGTAGTGGCGGGACTGCATCTGTATGCTGGAGAGGCCCATCAGCTGCATCCTGGCCACATCTCTGGGCGTCAGCGAGGTGGTTGAAAGCTATGAGTAGGTGGCTGCCCTGGGTGCCACTTGATGTACAGAAGTATTTGTCCATACAAAAGTATTTGTCCAAACAGAAAGCTCAGGGGAGGCGTCCCTTTGCGTAGATCCGATGAGAGGGGAGATGTCTGGGGTGACGGTGTAGGGTTCACCCAGTCCCCAGGCGACAGCGAGGACCTGCCTACCATCATTTACCTCCAGAGCGGATGCCCCTGGGGGCCTTGAACTTCCTCTCCAGGAGGAAATCGGGGTCCCTGAGAGGCCAGGTCTCTTCTCACCTGAGACCACCGACACATCGCAGACTCCTGACAAGTTGTGGAGTTGAGCCAGTGTTTGTTCATGAATTCACCGAATGCCTTCTCCCTCCCAGGCCGGCGCAAGCTGGTCACCCAGCCTGACTTCTCCTTTATTCTTGCTTGGAGGTTCCGAAGCAATAGCCCCATAGGTTGCCCTCAAGGTTTAGAGGGATGATGTATCTGCATCTCTGCTTGGATCCTGGGATGTTTTCCCACTCAGCCTGGTCGAGTTCCAAACAGGAAGGGGCTGGGAGGCTCCCAGTGCTTGTGACCGCAAATCCGCAGGGGCCCCAGGCCTCTACCTGGACCTCAGCCTGAGATGCAGGGGGAGACCAGCGCACGGACCCCAGCCTTCCAGGACGACGCAGGGCTGAGCCCGCGTGCCCTAGGCCTGCCACTGAGCAAGGGATGGCACTCCTGGGCTTCCCCAGGCCGGCCCCTGGCCCCACCCACACCCAGCCGCTCCCAACACCTGCTGCCTGGCACACTTGACTGTAATAAGCCTAATACAGTTGACTTTATTTAATTAATAATGATCCTCTTCTGTTCCTCCGAGCTCATAAAGCACCCCGCAGGTTGGCAAAAACACTCATAATATCGATCCAAAGTCAGGCAGGATATTTATTTTGTCTTTGCCCCGTGAGCATAAATCCTTGTCCGTCCCCTCCTGCTCTCCTCCGCGTGTGGAATTTACAGTGGCCAGTTTCTTAAAAGCTTTCGTAATTAAGGAATAAATAGCCATCGGTCTTTGTTGGTCCTCCTCCTCCTCCGTCCATCCCGAGCCCGGCCCCCTTGGCAACGCGGCCGGGGGAGAAGGCATGCGTGCGGGGCTCGCAGCGGGCCGGGGTCTCCCCCTGCCGAGAGAGGAAGCCCCTCTGTTTTCCTAACATATTGTTCCAGCCCCCTCTACCATGCCTCCCCTCCCAGTTCCTGTTTTGCTTGAGGCCAAAAGACACTTGGGAAATTCCTTGCTGCTAGCTAGCACTTTTCCTCCCTCTTCCTGTCCTCTTGGGTCACCGTTAAAGCCGTGCGGGTCTCCTCCAATTTCCCCTCGTCCTCCCTAAGGACACTCCTCCACTCCAATATACTTGGCTACAGAAATCTCCTTTAAAATCGCCATTGAAAAAAATTCTTCCCCACTCCGCGAGCAGGGGGGAAGCAAATAGATGTTTCTGAAAGGAGCAGGGTGGCGAGCACTCAGAAAGTTCCTGGCCCTTTAACATTTGGGGGGTGGGTTTCCTGTAAAAATGAATGCATGAGATTTGACACTGCACGGGCTTTTGGGAAAAGCTGTTCCCCGCCGGAATCTTATCCAGAGAAAGCTGTGATTGTGGAGGCTGGAAGGCCAAGGCCAGAATCACCACAGGACCACTCCTGACATCCTTCCAGAATATCGTCCGTCCTGCCTGCCTCAGCAACGGGCAAGGACCTGGGGGGCGTCCGGTCACGGCTCCGCATCTGCCCCTGGTGACCACACAAAGGAGCTGAAAGCCAGTTGGAAGCGTCCTGGTTATTTACTAAAGCAGTGTTTTCTGGGAATCCAACCCGTTAACCTTGTCACCCCCTTGGCAGCCCGCTGGACCATCCTGCCAGACCCCAGATGCAGCTGGTGGCAGTGGACTGCGTCTGCATCCTGTAGCCCCCCCAGCCCCCGAGCGCATGAGGGACCCACCGCAGCAAGAAGGGTTTCCTTAAGGAGGGTGGCCCAGGTCCAGTCCGGGCGCCTCTCACTCAGCCCTTTGAGACCCGCCCTGCCCTTTGCTGCTCACCGACTACCTGCGTTTGCAGTGCTCAGGTTATGTCATTGCACCCACAGTGACAGGTCCCCCGGGAACCCAGCTTCTGTCCTGAGTGCTGGCATCTGCATTGCCTTCCGTTTGCTCAGCCCCTCCACCACCACCCCATGCCCACCGCCCCCCCGCAGACACACACACATGCACTGGTGCTTTCCTTTCTCTTCATTCCCAAATAATTTTTGGTAAGGAAAAAAAAAAAATGAGGGGGAAAAATGGCCAGATTGTCTGATGCATGCTCAGTTGCCTCAGGTGTGTCCAACTCTTTGCAAGCCCATGGACTGCAGCCCGCCAGGCTCCTCTGACCATGGGATTCTCCAGGCAAGAATACTAGAGCGGGTTGCCATGCCCTCCTCCAGGGGATCTTCCCGACCCGGCCAGATTGTTGAGATCAGCGCTTTTCCTCTACAAAGATGAACGTGTTCTAGACCCAGTGATAGAGATGTTCCCGATCACCACTGAGCACTCGGCCTGGGAGATGTGCCTGGAGGAGCTGGACTTCTTTTGAGTAATTTAAACACCTGTCTGTGGCTTGTGCTGACTCCACCCTGGGTGGCACAGCTCGAGATTCTGCAAAGCCACTCACGCCTGACCCTCCACCAGGTGTTGAGATGGCTGAAGAGAGCAGGCAGGCAGGGTACTGGGGACAGAGCTGGAATCCCACAACCCAGGGGATGCCCTTCTGGACGGGCTCAAGTGTCCCTACCTGGGAGGCAGCAGAGCCCAGAGGAAGAGCTCGGGCCGTGACCACCAGGAGCAGCCACAGTAGCCATCACAGGTCAGGGACCCAGCAAGATTTTCTTTACCTCCTAAAACGACAGAAGGCAGCTTCTCTGGTGGCTCAGGGGTAAAGAATCTGCCTGCCAATGCAGGAGATGTGGATTCGGTCCCTGGCTTGGGAAGATCCCACACCCAGGCTGGGTTGCCCCAACTACTGAACCAGTGCTTAAGAGCATGGAAGCTTCAACTAGAGAGTAGCCTCTGCTTGTTGAAGCTACATGAAAGCACACGCAGCAATGAGGACCCAGCGCAGCCAAAAATAAGTAAAATAAGGGGGACGGTGGTAGGACCTGCCCCACCAGGTGTTGTCAGGGTGAAACTAGATAATTGCTCAGCCCAACAGCTAACACGTCAGCAATACTTAGTAAACATTAGCTCTGATGCTACTGGGAATTTTCCTAGAATATAGAACAGAGTCCAGCTGTTTAGCAGTGACCTGTCTGTGGATCGATCACCAGAAGCCCATTGCTTGGCCCAGGCTGAATTAGGAAATAAAGCTTGAGAAAGGATGAGGAAGGCCAAGGTTTACTGTAAAACACAAGCAGAGATTGGACACACACGCGTGCCTGCTCTGTCACTTCAGTCGTGTCCAGCTCTTTGCAACCCTGTGGACGGTAGCCTGCCAGGCTCCTCTGTCCTTGGGACTCTCCAGGCGAGAATATTGGGGTGGGTTGCCATGCCCTCCTCCAGGGTATCTTCCTGACCCAGGGATCAAACCCGCATCTCCTGTATTGCAGGCAGATTCTTTACCACTGAGCCACATTCTTTACCATGGGAAGCCCGTGACATATACATGCCGCTATATATAAAATAGATAATGAATGAGAACTTACCGTATAGCACAGGAAACTCTATTCAGCACTCTGTAAAGACCTATATGGGATAAGAATCTAAAAGAGAGTGGGTGTATATACATGTGTAACAGATACACTTTGCTATACACCTGAAACTAACACAACATTGTAAATCAACTCTACTCCAATAAAACTTTTTTTAAAAAAGGAAGGAAGAAAGAAAAAATTACACACACACAAAAACCCCGGCGAACATTGTTGAGGACAACGTGCTAGTCACGTCACATGGGCAAGGCATCGCGCTGCAGTGTTTCTGCTCCCTGGGGTAAGGCGGCCCTGGCCCCCATATCAGGGGCTGAAGTGTGGGGACAGCCAGCCTTCCCTGACACCCCTTCGGTTACATGAGCGCAGGTGAGCCCTCGCCGTGGACGCTGTCCTTGTTGTCGCCTGGCTGGTCTTGCCCAGGTGCCATCCTTGGCTTCTGGATGCCTGCAGACCTCACCTGGCTCGCCAGTGACCCCGTATCCCCCCAGAGCTGAGCTCCGCAGTGGCCTTCCAGCGCCCAGCCCAGCAGGCCTCACCCCTGTGGAACCAGCCCCCGGGACCCACAGGGGGACCTGGCCCGGCCCACACATGGGTCACTGCTGCAGAGATTGGAGGAAAGCGCTCCTTCCCCGCAGCCCTGACCTTACACATTTTCTTCTGCAAAACACAAAGGCTCGTGTCTGCCTCAGATTTCCCCTGTCATCATCTCCTCTCGACTCTAACCTTGACTCTGTTATGGTCTGAGTTGGCCATCCTTGCCATGTGGGGGTCACCTGGTGTATTTAATAGGCCCCGGGAGTTACACTCACACCACCATGGACAGGAGGGGACCAGAGCCAGCGCTCATCCAAGCTCAAGCCCACGTGGGCTAGAAAGCTCCCCTGCCCTTCCCAGCAAGTCCCCACCAGCCGGAGGGCTTCCTCCTCCGCAGGCCAGTCTTGACAGCCAGTGAGGTCTGGGAACCTCATCCCAGCTCCCCAGCCGGGGCCACCTCCGTCTGCCCTGTCAAACCTGGATGGTGCGGGCTTCCCCAGGCCTTTACCTCTGGCCGCCCCAGCTCACAAAAGGAAAAGCCACGTCTGTCAGTTACAGAATCCACCCTTTCCCCCACTGCCTGAAGCCTGGCGCAGAAATGCCCCATCTCGTTTGTCCTGAAGGCTTTCCTTAATGTCAGGACTTCCCCACGTAGGGCCTCACCTCTGCTGTCACACATGCATGGTATCCAGCTTCTGACACGTGCAAGTGAAAGCCGCTCAGTCGTGTCCGACTCTTTGCCACCCCAAGGACTATACAGTCCATGGAATTCTCCAGGCCAGAATACTGGGGTGGGTAGCCTTTCCCTTCTCCAGGAGATCTTCCCAACCCAGGGATCAAACCCAGGTCTCCCGCATTGCAGGCGGATTCCTTACCAACTGAGCCACCACAACACGTAGGTCACTTGTAAAAACATGGTGGGTGCTCCGGGGGTCAGGCATCGTCAACAAAGCCAGGTACTGTCGTCACCGGCATCTCCATCACCATCAGCACCGTCACGGGAAGCGCGCTCCCACGTCTGGGAGTCCACGCCTCCTGAGCTGGTGCTCGCACCTGACTCCATCTGGCAGGCACTAAATCTGCGGGTTGCAGGTGAGGCGTGCCCCCGGGACTGCCTCTGGTGGCGCCTCGGCCACGTCTGCACCCCTCAAGGTCAAGCGTGTGGCAAAGCCTCATCTGTCAGGCTGCAGGCCCAGCAGACCCTGCAGGACTCTGGACTCGCGGCCTCTGGGACCTCGGATCCTGAGCTCACATACCAGGCAGCTTCTGGGGCCCAGAGGGGCCCGGCGGGTCACCTGGAAAGGGCTTCCCCTTAGGCAAGAAGGAGAGGAGAATATTTACCATCGTGCCTCCAGTCGCGTCTTGCCTTCTCTTTGGGGGGACCGGGCCGGTGTCTTTCTTCTGATCAGTGGCCCGTTCTCTCATTTTCCCTGCTCCCTTGCGGTTGATTTATTTAAAGGTGTGTCAGCATGGGGCTCAAATGAGGAGCAGCCGGGCCTCTTCCTCTCTGCTGACGGCCGGCCGTGCCAATAATTCATTTTTTAGCTCATTAGCTAACGGAGGCTGTGAGCAGCAGGCCTCCAGGGGACTGGAATGAGGTGAGGTGATCTACTGCTGGCTACACTGCTCTTGAACTGGCCTTCCTTGGGGAAAATGAGAGGCTGGGCTGAGACACGCCGGGGATCCCAGAATCACCTTTGGGGCACCTGTGCTTTGGCATTGTGGTTTCTCGGGGCAGTTGGTTTTAGACAGGCTATTCTGGGGACTTCCCTGGTGGTCCAGTGGTGCAGAATCCGCCTTGCGGTGCTGGGCATGTGGGTTCGATCCCTGGTCGGGGAGCTCAGATCTGCCCCTCCACGTGCCACGGAGCAACTAAAGCCCGCGTGCCCCAGCTAGAGATCCCAGATGATGCAGCAAAGATCCCATGCGCCACAGCTAGGACCCAACACAGCCAAATGAGTAAATAAACAGAATGATTTTTTTTTTTTGTCTTTTTAAAATTAATTCATTTATTTTAATTGGAGGATAGTCACTTTACAATATTGGGGTGGTTTTTGCTACACACTGACATGAATCAGCCACAGGTGCACAAAGAAAGCTCGCAGGAAAGGAGTCACTATCAGAGTATCTGTCCTTCACGTGTTAACTGTTGGTATAGAAGCCACACGGAGACGATGGGCCACGTGGCTGTCCAGCGTTGGTCAGACCAGCTGCTGTAATGACACTTGTAACAAAATATCACGAATTGGGGGACGAGGGGGTGGGGGAGCATTCAATACCAGAAATCTATCTTCTGGAGATGAGGCCAGCCTCACCCAGTTCTGGAGGCTAAGAGTCCAAGGTCAGGGTGTGGGCAGGGCTGGTTTCTGTGGAGGCCTCCCCCTGGCCGGCAGACACCCCTGCTGGCTCTGTCCCCACGTGGCCTTAGCTCTGGGCACGCCAAGAAAGCTTCGTCTTCTTATATGAGGACCATGACCTCATCCAACCTTAATTCCTTCCTCAAAGTTCTGTCTCCAGATACGGTCACACTGGAAGGTAAGGCTTCAACACATGGATTTGGCAGGGAGGGGAGGGACAGGTATAATTGAGTCCAGTAGCATCCAGGAGGACTTTAGCTATCTCAAGGCCGTGGGCAGCGGCCCACCAGACTTGGCCCCAGAGGCCCTGGCAGCTCTCGGGTGGTTTGAATTCTCTGAGCACTCGTCACCCCAGTCTCTCTGGCCCACCTGCACCCAGGAGTGGGAGGCCCACAGGTCCCCCCTGGGTTTGTCAAGGCCTCTGTCCAGGGACCCCACCCCACCCTGCTGAGCACGTTGCCCAAGAGAAGCTCTTACCTACAGTCAGCTTAAAGTACCCAGCGGGCATTTCAGGCCCCACGCTCCTGCCACCGACACCACCGTGTCACCCACAGCTCCCCCACGGTGAGCTCTCGTGTGCACGATCATGGCGAGAATCGTGAGATGCTGGTCTCTTCAGTCATCCCAACGCCCACGGCTGCTGCTTTGCCGGGGGAGCGCGTTGGTCAGGCAGAGCAGCATCCACACATGAGACTTTGAGTCCCAAAGCCGCCTTGCCTGCGGATATGTCGCTGTGCCCATTTTACAGGTGAGGAAACAAAGGCTCTGAAGTTTCTGACGTTGCAAAGGTCTGAGCACCCAAACCCCGGGGTCTCCAACACCGAAAAACCGCAGCCTTTTATCTCCACGAGTCGATTCTCTTTTGCCTCCTTCTGGCCACTGCAGGAAGCACACAGCATTCGGCTTTCCTCCCGCGTGTTAGCGTGGGCAGAAATCACAGGACATGACCTGGAAATAGCATTAAGTGCTGTACCAGGGCCTAGTTGTCCCATGGCATATGGGATCTTAGGTCCCCAACCAGGAATTGAACCTGTGTCCCCTGCATTGGAGGGCAGATTCTCAACCACTGGAATATCAGCGAAGTCCCTGAATCTTCCTCTTAAAGAAGGTGCCCCAGGGGACTTCCCTGGTGGTCCAGTGGTTAAGACTCCACACTTCCACACAGAAGGCGAGAGTTTGATCCCTGGTTAGGGAACTAATATCCCACATGCCTTGTGGCCCCCCCCCAAAAAAAAAAAGAAAGAAAGAAAAAGAAAATGCCTTGAACTGAATAAAAATGAAAATGCAACATACCAATGTAAAAAAAAGAAGACTCCCTAAATGGTATGTGCTTTTAGCCCCACAAAACCTGGACCCGCCTTTGTTATGTATTGGGAACAACACTGGTTTTTAAAAGCAAAGGACCGCTTAAATGCACTCATGATTCAGATGCCGTGAGTTGAGTGAATACAGGTGAGCCTGGGAGGCTGGGGTGGGGAGGGTGGGACAGACCACAGGGAGCAGCCAGAGGCTGTGGGTCTGACCTCGTTCTTTGGCTGGGGTATTCGCACATGAACAAGAAAAGGGGATAATTGCAGTTAGCGCAGTAGCTCCTATGTTCCGTCCTCTGGTTTACCCCTGAATGATTTGGCAATGAGTATTAAAATCAACCGGAGCAGAATAAAAGGCGTCTGATTTTAATGCCAACCAAAAAAATGAGAACTAGCAGATTGGAACTTGAAAATCTGGATGTATGCTCCCCCCTCCTCCACTGTCCCTTTTCATTTAATTCACGTTTTGCTCTTTGGCGATTTATGAAATGCATCAACATATGTTTAATACATTTTAAATAAGGTTTTTAAATAACATGAAAAACACGGCCGGTCCAGGGTTTTTTGTCTTTCACCTCCTCCACTATTTTCCAAGATGTTACCGGCGCTTTTGTGCCTGTCTTCTGGCCCGGGCGAGGGGTGGTGTGCAGCGGGCCTCCGAGCTCTGGGGTGCGGGTGTGAGTTCTCAGCTGCGGCCACGTGTTCCTCCTGGAAATCTCCGAATGAAAGGGTCGGGGGTCGCTCTGGGGTCACTCGTATGGACCGGGAAGTGAAGCAAAACTAATCCAGATTTACTCCTGGAAGAATTTGTTTGCCTAAGTATTTAAAAACAGATTAGGGCTAACCCGACACTGGATCACTAGGGGCAATGTAAACACGGGTAAAAGGTGTAAACAGGGTCTTTTTTTCCCCTGGAAGAAAAAAATGTCACGGTAACGAGTTTTCTTTCTCGGGCCTGGCGGAGGCCCCAGGTGATTCCTCTGAGCGGTTTGTTAGCTGTGTGCCCTGCTGACACCCCCAAAGAAAAGGCTGAGTTTTAGGGGAGGGCAGCTGTGGGCCCCTGCATGTGTAAGCCTCCACGGGTAATCAAGTCCCTTCTCATCCGCAGGCTTCTGCGGCTTCTCTCATCAGCCTCAGCAGAAAGCATCTGTCGGGCCTGAGCTGCCCCCTCCCCACCCCAGCACCCCTGCCCCCGCCTTATTCTGTGCCCGGGACTCTCTCATTTCAAGAGCTCCTTGCGAAGTCTCACTTCTGTCTTTGGCATTTTTCTGCCCCCCTTCCCCCCCTCCCTAGCAGCGCTGTGATCTTGAGGATCGCTGAGTTGTTCTCAGTGGTTTTCACCCCTCATTTGAGGAGCCAGAATTGAAATCCACCAGTAGCGGCCAGAGGGCAGGAGTGGACGGCTGGGGCCCCTTCCTTCCGGTCCGTATAAACACACCTTGCTGTCGGCTTCTTTTTCTCTTTCTTCAGCTCTTCCTCCCATCCTGCCCTCCCCCGTCTCCTCCCAGCCCCCCATCCAGTGTGTCCAGCTGCTCGCTGGCCTCTTTGGAGCCGGGAGAAGGGGGGGCCTGTGGCCACACCCACCCAGCCAGGGTGGTGCTTTGGGGGAGGGGCAGCTGCCATTCTTAAGCCCCCTCCCCGCTGAGACCTTCACTCCCTCTCCCAGATGTCCTCCTGCACCCCCGCTCAGCTTCAGGGGGCCACCCGCCTGCCTGTAGACTGGGCCCCACCACACTTGACCTCAGAAACCCAGCTGCTGTTTGGCGGGAAGGACTTGGGGTGGTTGTTTTTTTTTTTTCAGTCTTTTTTATTTGCTTGAAAACTTTTTATTTTTATTGGAGTATAATTGCTTTCCCATGTTGCGTGCGTTTCTGCTGTACCGTGAAGGGAGTCAGCTACGTGTATACATGTATCCCCTCTGTCTTGAGAGCTCATCGAGACCCCCATAGAGCTCCAAGCTGAGCTCCCTGCGTTATAAACAGCAGCTTCACGCTCGCTGTCTGTGTTACACGTGGTAGCACGTGTGTCAGTGACACTCCCAGTTCGTGCCCCCCAAGCATCCCTGCCCCCCACCCCGCCATGTCCACGGGTCCATTCTCCGCATCCGCGTCTCTATTCCTGCCCTAGAAAGGAATGAAACTCAGTCATTTTGTAGAGACGTAGATGGACCCAGAGACTGTCATACAGCGCAGAGTAAGTCAAAAAGGGAAACACAAATGTCACACGTGATGAATGCATGCGTGTCAAGGAAGTGTTGACCCCGCACTGGGGTTTCCCCCAGGTGTCTGGAGAGATCGAAAAGTCAGCAGGCACAGGAGCTTTGCTTGCATCCTTTCCCAAACTCCCCACTGGAGTCGCTGCTCTTTCACACGTGGTCTGCAGCCACATTTTCTTCCCCAGGAATGTGGAGTGTCTGGACTCCTGAGTTCAACACACACATGCATCTGAGCAGATGCGTGGAGAGCTAAGCCCTCCAAGGTCACGTCAGGTGGGGGGGGTCAGCCCTCCACCCTGCCGGGGGGACTCTGGCCATGTGCTCTGGGGTCCTGGCTCTGACCGTGGCTGCTTAACCGTGAGGCTCGGGCCTCTGGCCGGTGGCGTCCGCCCTGCATGGTGCGGACCCGGAAAGCAAAAGAAATCAAGGCTCTCACACCTTAGGGTGTCAGAATCCCCTGCAGGGCTGGTGAAACGCTTCCCTCCAGGGGTTCTGATGGGGGCGGGGCCGGGATGGGGCCTGACAGTCTGCATCCCAGGCAGTGCTCCAGGTGGGGACCCACTTTGTACGCTGCAGGGCAGGCTTTCCTGGGGAGGCTTCCTGGTCCCGGTGAGCACACTTGTCTCTGCCATGCCCTCTCCCCTGGCGGCCTCCTGGGCACACACCACACAGGCTGGTGGCGGGGCAGAGGGGTCGCCTCCATCCCCCACCCTGGGATTGTGACCGCGCCCGTCTGCTGGCTCTTGCAGGGAGGAGAAGGAGCGGTGGATCCGGGCCAAGTACGAGCAGAAGCTCTTCCTGGCCCCCCTGCCCTGCACGGAGCTGTCCCTGGGCCAGCACCTGCTGCGGGCCACGGCCGACGAGGACCTGCGGACGGTCATCCTGCTGCTGGCGCACGGCTCCCGGGACGAGGTGAACGAAACCTGCGGGGAGGCTGACGGCCGGACGGCGCTGCACCTGGCCTGCCGGAAGGGCAACGTGGTCCTGGCCCAGCTGCTCATCTGGGTAGGTGGCCCAGCGCCCGCCGGGGAGCCTAGGCGAGGCAGGGGCGTCTTTCTGGGTGAAGGCTATGGTCATCCACCTGAAAAGTGGGAAATACTAGGAATCGGGCAGTTAGGATTTAGGTGTGGGGTGGGCCCCCTGCCTTTCAGCCCACCTTTGTGAGGGACCACGCAAAACCACCAATTTAAAAGAGAGGGATGAACTCAGGGGGGTGTGCGCCCCCATGCAGGCAGAGTGCTCCACTCTGCATAGCACTTTCTGCAGTTTCTGTCAAGTTCATCTTTGCAGTGACTCCCTCAGGTCAAACTTAGTTGGTCATGACCCTGTTGTTCCTTTTACGGAAAACTCACATCATTTTTGAGGGTGGGGGGGTGAAGAGGGTGGATATGAACACAACAGTCCGTGTGGTTTTCCCATTACCACCCCTTTGGGTTTTTCATTCACCTAACGCAGAACTGTCGGACCCTAGGCCTTGAGATTTGATGTGGTAGGAGTTTGTCAGGGGGCTTCTTCTGATTAATTTCTATTACGAAAAGTTTGTCATTTTACATTTCTATTGAGGCATTTGCCATGCAGCTGGAATGGGGAGGAAAAAGGGAGAACATGATGGTGCCAGCCAGGAGCTGCTTCCGAGAAGCCCACTCACCCTGCGCGGCAGCTACCTTCAAGCCCTTGGGGTCCTCGGCCAGGGGAGGTCCCCCGTTCCAAGGATGGCAGCTGGACTGAGAGGGTCCCTGGGCAGGAAGGGGAGGTGTGTGCTCACAGTAGTGGGACACTGTCCAGAAGTGGGAGGGCTCTTCTCCTCCCACCCCCAGGGCAGGGCATGGTCTGTCCAACACAGCCAAGAAGGATGCTACATTGTACATATTCTCCCTGACTCTTGGGAGGTGTGTGATGGGAGAATTAGACGCAGAGGTATCAGAATCACTCAGTGTTCAGCTTCCTCTTATAAAAGCAATTGCATATGAATCTGCCGGGGCTGCCCTGACAAAATACCACAGATGAGGGGACTCAAACAGCAGAAATCTATTTTCTCACGGTTCTCGAGGCCAGAAGTCCAAGGTCAGGGTGACAGCGGGACCTTTTTTCCTTGAGGCCTCTCCCTTGGCTTGCAGACAGCTGACTTCTCACCGTGTCCTTGCAGGCCCTTTCCTCTGTGTGTGAGCATCCCTGGTGTCCCTTTCTCTTCGTATAAGGACATCGGTCATATTGGATTAGAGCATTACCCACATGACCTCAGTTAACCTTAATTATCTCTTTAAAAACGCCGTCTCCAGCCACAGGCACATTCTGAAGTACTAGGGGTGAAGACTTCAACATAAGAAGTTGAGGGGGAAGAAGACAGTTAGTTCCATTAACAAATCACAGGCCATCTTTCCCCCTCACATTGGCCAAGAGTCCCTTTCATGCTGATGCTTCCTGAAGACAAGAGATGAGACTCTCATCCATTGTGGTGGAAGCAGTGATCATCAGTCCACCCTTTCTCAAGACCCGGACGCTTAAAAACATTGGTGTAATTTAATCTCGTATTTCCCCTTCTAGTCATCACTCTTGACCATCAGAGACCCTGAGATAGAGTCAGCATGAGGGCATACATCACAGCACTGTTTACACCAGTGGCGACTTGACCACAAAATGTGTAGCCACCGAGGACAGAGGAACTGAATTATGCTCATGGGGAGGAATACTGTGTGGCTCTTAGGAGTCACGCATATGAATAATTTTTAATGACCTAAGAAAATGACCAGAGTGCACTGTTCAGTTAAAAAAAAAGAAAAGAAAAAGGTAATTTGTGCCAGTTTAATCTCAGTTACCCATATATGCATTTAGATTCAAAGGAAAACCATTAGAAGGAAATCACTGAGCTATTAACCAAGATTATCTCTGAATAGCGAGATTATAAGTGATTTTTTTCCTTCTTGTGCTCTTAGGTATTCCTTACCTATTTCCTACAATGGAAATGAACTGCCTCTGAGATCCTAAGCGTGATCTTCTTGTGTTTACAATGGGAAAGTCAAAACAGAAATAGCAGAACTAGAATTATCCTTGGTCCGTTTCGGACGCAGAAACCACCTTGTTTCCTTAAAAGCACACACCTGAGCGGGGAGCGCGGGCTGCCAGGCTGTGCCAGCGACACTGGGCACTGGTCTCCCCAGCCGTCCTGGAGCGCATGTCCGCACCTCCGGTGCTGTATCCGCCCACCTGCGCGCAGGCGCACGCGGGGTGGACCCCACCCACCTACCCACCGCCCGGTCCCCGCCCTCCCGCGACTCTAACGCGGCTCTGTTGCCTCCGCAGTACGGCGTGGACGTGATGGCCCGCGACGCACACGGGAACACGGCGCTGGCCTACGCGCGGCAGGCCTCCAGCCAGGAGTGCACCGAGGTCCTTCTGCAATACGGCTGCCCCGACGAGCGCTTCGCGCTCATGGCCACCCCCAACCTGTCCCGGAAGAACACTAACCGCAACAACAGCGGCGGGAGGGTGCCCACCGTCATCTGAGGACCGCGGTGTGCCCGCAGCCTCCCGCGCGCGCCCTGGGGAGTCACCCACGTGAGTCCCGTCGGGTCCCCCTCACTTCTGGTGGTCCCCGGCCACGCACCCCCACCCCTCTCCCCCCACCTCACCCCCAGCGAAATCACAAAACCCAGACGGCCCTCGAGGGGCGCGAAGAGGCTGCAGCGTTGATTCTTTTGCATAGACTCCCCCTCATCGACAACACAGGAGCGGCCGGAGGGCCTGGGTTCTTGATGGTAGCACACCGGCGCCGGGACCCCTGGTCCATCCGGCGGCGGAGAAGACGAGCAGGGCACAAGGGGCGGTGGGGGGGGCGCGCGGGGGGTGGGGTGGGGGAGGGCGACGCAGCCAGCAGGAAGGGGGTGACTCTCCTTAACTGGCAGTTAAGCACATCAGTACATTTCACCTCTACCAAACGGAACACTTGGATTTCATCTCTTCTCCGAGGAGCTTGACGGCATAAATCAGAAGCAAGCAGAGTTTGTCAGGTTTGAAGCCCCTATGATGGTATGTGTCAAATCAGTTGTAGCTAATCTGTCCAGGGAGGATACTGGCTTCATTACGCTCGTGTAGTTGAGTTCTTCCAGCATTACCGCTGCTTAATAGAACATGATTACTCATCACCGGGAAGAAAGCGTATTAGCGGCGGAGGTAGTTACACAGCACGCTCGGGTGATTGCCACGATGTGATCGCAATACTCTGAGAAGCCGCGTATTATCCCAGACATGTTCTCCCAAGCCCTTGGAGCCCTCCTTTCTAAATTCACTGTCATAATTTAGTATCTGTTTAATTTTTCAGTCCAAAGAGAGGAAATCAGTTGCTGAGTATTATTTGACTGCAGTCTCCTTGGTGCAAAACAAAATGGAAAAAAATAAATAAGAGTGACTTGGAATTTCAAAAGGAAACCACGAATTCCGCTAACCACGACATTTCAAGCACATTTTAGTAAACTCAGTAAATGTGTAAAAGGCTATTTTTTTTTTTTTTTGCCCAAACCAGAGAGATATTTTGTGTCCTCCTGCCAAGGTGGGTGTCTTGGGGTCTCAGTCACTCCGGGGCCCACGCGGCCCAAGTCACGCAGGCCTCTGTATTCTGTCTTTAGACGAGATGTGTTGAAAATCTATTTGAATAAAAGAAGTTCATAAATATGCATTGATTTTTGTACAGACAAATGGCACCTCTGTTAATTTATAAATTGAACTGGATGTGAACTAATAATATGCAACTAGTTGAGACAAGAGGGTTACAGATCATTGTACATGGGAAATATTCCCAGCAGTAAACACTTCCATTAATGTGATATACAGCTTTCAAAAAGGAGCACATCAGAATAAGATGGTGGTACCATTTGCTTATTAAAATCAAGAAAGGGGAGAAAGAAAAAAAAAAGCAAGCATACTGGGGGGAAGAGGCCCGTGATTGCTCATTACTGAAAGCATGATTGCTCTCCGACGCTGCTTTTGCTAACTGCGAGGAAGCGCTGTGTTCAGACACGGGGGACTCCAAACCCCAGACCCTAGCGCTTTGCAAAGGTCCACCCTGACCACCGCTGCCAATGTGGGGGCACAGACTGACTCATGAGACTCCCTGAGACTTTTTTTGTCTTTTTTTAAACCTGGTGGCCAGGCCCATCATTTCAGTACGTCACCCGATTTGCCGTTGTCGTGGTTTCTGGCTGCTTCAGACTTTGGCCACCTCCAGCATGGTGGCCAGACATAACCAGGTGGCAACACCGTAGGTTACAGAAAGGGGCCAACTGTGCCTTGAGCCCCTTGGTGGTAGGATGGGGATTCGGGGTGTCCCCTTGAAGGATAGCACAGGATTGGCAGCACCAAAACGGAGGACCACACTCCCCCGGCTGCCCCCGGGGAAGTCCCTTGCTCTCATATATGAAACCTTCTATTTTGTAAGAGTTTTTCCTCTTCTTTGACTTTTTAAAAAACAAAAAAAAAAAATTAAAAGTAGGTGGGGGGAAAAAAAATAAAGCTTTACACAGTTTCTCCATGGGTCAGTGTTTCACGGGCATCTCTCACCTGCACGCAGCTCGGTGGAATCCGGCCGTTTCCCAGGATAAACAGGTGCACAAGCCTCCGGCCTGGGAACCTTGAGGACAGGGCCATAATCCCTCCGCCCGGTTTTTAATTCTGTGTTTCATCACTGTGTGGTTATTTTAAATGTGAATAGAGGGGGAAAAAAGAAAGTCCTTCCTATTTTTGAAGAACGCATTACTGTTCTAATCCAGCCACACCCATTGCCCCCCCCACCTTAGCATAGACGTTATTATGTAGTGAACGCAGATAGAGTATAAACAAAATTATTAAATTATTTCATTGTAGTTACTTCCCATCATAGGAATGCTTTATCATAGTGAAGCCTTCTTTTGAAAAGAAATGAAATTCCTTGTAAGGCTTCTCTTTGGGATGTATATGAGTGTGTACAGATTATTAGATGTGTTTATAATATAATATTTTCCCAGATGACTTCTTTTTTCACTTAGCCTTTCACGACCGGTATGCTACGCTGGTTTCTTCCCTTCCCTCCCTCCAGCGCTGGGGCTTCGTTGATTCCTCCCTAGAAAAGGCGACCTCTTTCCTGCTATTTTTAGCTATGGTGATGTGCTCCAGGAGGCAGCCTGCTAAATTTTGAGCCCAAGTTTTGGCAACAGAGAGAAGGTGGTAGTGGGTTTCAAGGGTTTTATTTTAAAAGAAAGATGGCTCATCTGTGTTTCAGTGTCAAACTAGAAACCCTTTCTCTGCTGACAGTGTTCTCATTCCCATCGTAAAGCCTTACTGACACCAAGGCCAGAGAAGCAAGGACGCAGGGCCTGTGGTAGACATAACCAGTTTGGGAAGGGAGTCGCATTTTCATGGCTTATTTTCATGTAAGTTCAGGGACATGACAATGACCCAGGGAGTTACCGCTGTAGAATCCATGTAACCTTTTCTATTCAGAATTTAAAATTTTTTCTTGACCAGGAACCCACTGGCCGGGGAAGGCATGTGGTCAGGTGGCCACTCACAAGGGCCCCTGGGGGTGTCACAGACTTCTCTGGATTTCTCTGGTGGCCAGGGAAGCCTGCAGAGAAAGGAGCCTTGATTTCTGCCGGTGCGTGGGTGCACCTTGAATACTAGGGTAGACAGATGGATGGTTCCCCAGGACAGGGTCCGAGGTCCCCCCTCTCGTCCCCTGTCTTCCCCAGGAGATGAATGGTGAGCGTCACGGTCATGAGTCTTTGATCCCAGAAGCAGGTGCAGCCCCCTGTTCCCCCAGGAAGCCTCCCCGCAGTGTGGAATCACCCAGAAAGCAGGTGAGGGCAGTGGGTGCTTGCTGACCGTGGGGCCTCGGGTGCAGGAGAGAGTAGCTCTTCCTACGTTCCTCGGGCTTGCGATCCTTCCATCAGCCCCTTTCCTGCGGGGCCCTGGGCCGTGGCTGTGACCCTAGCTGGCTCCTCCGCTGGGGTTCTGTGCAGCCTGAAGCGGTCTGCTGGCAGCCGGCCTCGGCCTCCATCATCACCTGGGGGCCTCCCACTTGTGTGCCACCCCCGCACGTCCAGCGTCATGCCCCGTGCTTGCAAAGGAGCTGTCACTGCTTCATTAGGGAGCAGTCCAATGAGAAAGTCAGCCCCAGGGCTGAGCAGACCTGGGTTCACCTGGCCTCGCCGCCCTTCCCTGAGCAGCTTCCAGCTTCCCCGGGTCCTTCAGCAGCAGTGAAACCCAGTGGCCTTGCAGGGTGTGGGTCCCATGTGATGAGTGCCAGCCCGACGCCCAGCCAGGGGCTGGCTGCTTAGAACACGTGGGTGTTTATTAAGAACAGGACGCAGACGGGACAGGAACCCCACCCCCCCACCCCCCGAGCTGGCCACACGGCCACGAGCCAGTGTCCCCTGGAGTTGGCCGCAGAGCCCGTTTGCCAGACCCTCTCGTCCAGCGCCCCTGTCCCTGCAGAGCCCATCAGTGCCCCTTTCCATTCATGCATCAGAGGAGGGAGCTGGGCTCTGAGGGCCACCCCCCCAGGAGTGAGCCCACCCTGCCCCGCACCCTCAACCCACCCACTGAAGTGCACCCTCCACTTCCTCTGAGTTCGCATTTCTAGGGAAGGACAGCTGGGGGTCTCCCTCATGCCATTCACTCCCGCTGCTTCAGGCCACGACCACCCCTCTCTCTTGCCCCACTCTCTGCCACATTGTTGATGCCACAGGCCTCCCCCCTGCAGACGCCTCCTCTGGCACCCAGAGGCGGCTGGACGCTCTCATGTTCAGACCCTGTTCAGAGTCTTTGCCCTCAGTTCAGTCCACTCACTCAGTCATGTCCTACTCTGTGACCCCATGGAGTGCAGCACGCCAGGCCCCCCTGTCCGTCCCCAACTCCTGGAAAACTTGCTTTAAACTCATGTCCATCAAGTCGGCGATGCCATCCAACCTTCTGGTCCTCTGTCGTCCCCTTCTCCTCCCGCCTTCGATCTTGCCCAGCATCCAAGTCTTTGCCCCACTTCCCTTTAGAGCTTCTTACAGGGCACCCTGGGCTGGCAAGATATGGCTCCACTGTCTGCCTCCCTCCTTCTATCCACCCCCCTCCAAAGCCTTCTTCTCCCTTTCTCTCTCTCCTCTGTCCCTCCCTGAGCCTGTGGGCCTGGTCGGTGAGCACCCACCCTGCGGGAGCTCGCTTCCTTCTCAGGGGTGCCACTCGCCTTGTCCCACGCCTGTCCGTGGTGGTCACCTCCTTCCCCTTCAGAGTGGGCCCCGCTTCCTGCCCGACCAAACCCCCCAGCCCGAGCTGTGCTCCTGGGGGTGACGTGGGCTCCTGTGGCTCCAACCCCGCCGGTCCTTTCTCCTTGCATGTAGAATGTTCTGGAAGCAAGAGGGGGCGCGCCGCCTTCCCGCCTGGGTTGGCGCGGAAGCCGAGTCGCACTGGAGGGCGTCTGTGAGCAAGCCGGGCCGGGTCTCAGAAGCTGCTCAGAAAGCACAGACGGTGGGAAGGCGAGGCGGCCCTCCCCCACAACCTGCTGTTTGCACCCCTCCAGCGCCCCCCAAGGTCATCGCGACTTTCCCAGAACTCCCCTGGATTGTATTTATGTCCTTCAAGCGCACGAATTGAGAAAGCCGTCAGGAAGGAATTCAGACAGAAAGAAACGTGCTGGAGAGACACATCTTTCTTCCCCAGGAAATATAATTTATTTCTAACTGCCTCCTCACACGTGGGTCTCACATTGTGAAGTCGTGTCTCGGAGTCATTTTCACCCTCATCCTTCACCAAAAAAGCTACATAAGGGCCTTTGGCATGAGACTCGCCTTTTCCTCTCTCAGCCGTTAGTCAGCCGTGCTTCTTTGGACCAGCCCCCGCCCCGCAGTGAGTGCCCTCAGGAAGCCTGGTGGTTGGTGGGCCTTCAGGTGTGGGCGGGGTCCCCGATACGCACCCGGCTGGCTGAGAAGGGCGTGGTCTGCCCCCTGCCCTGCCCAGCGCGACACAGCTTCTTTGCTCTTTGTGGTTCTGGTTTCTAAATCAGGTCGCCCATCAGTCAAGACCTCAGATTCCTTCCGGTTATGCAGATGAGAGAAGCGGGGAGGGGAGGGGATTGGTCACTTAGGGTAGATGCACTTTGAATCCCGTCACTGCCAGGAAGTCGTTCCAGGACCCCAAGATGCTGTGACGTCCAAGAGACAAACTTTGCCACTCAGGGTTTGCAGCCCCGTCTGTCTCAGCCACCTAAGACATTATTATCTCCAAACCTCAGATTTTCTTCCTGTTAGAAAACAAACGCTGTCCTGAAATAGATTTTTTTTTAAATATGAATAAATTCCCTGTCTCATTTTGGGCGTCTGCTGATTTTAAACATAGAGCAAACCCTCTTTTCCAGTTTGGCTGTTGTGGTCTTGGTCCTAGTTGAAATTAGAGGACGTTTCATCAGCAGGGGATTCTGTAAAACAAGAGTCTGTTTTTAATCTGTGATTTTTTTTTTTTCTTTTTTTGCAGCCCATGTTTTAGACATATTTCTGTTTCACCTGTGTAATAGGCACCCTCCCCAAAGCAAGGCGGCCGTGACCGTGAACTTGAAAACCTCTCCTCACCACGTTTCACTTAAGAGTGTGTTGGTTTTTTTGTTGACAGCATTTGGTTTCGGGGTTTTCGCCTCTTTGGTTAAAATGTCCTTATCTGAGGCCTTCATCCCATCCAAAAAAAAAAAAGGCCTTCGGTGCCAAAGAGAGGGTAGGGTTGGGGCAGGCGTGCCCAGCTAAGACGCATGGTGGTCCTGAAAGCTGTCCCCAGCCCCGGGACACCCAGCCCCACGCAGGTGCTGCCCGTGCGCAAGGTGAGGCAGGGTGCCCGTGTGAGTGAGAGGCGGGCGTGAGGCTTGTCTTCTATTGGGTCTGACTGGCGTCTGTCCAGAAGGACCCCCTGAGGGTCTTGGTCAAGAAGTAGGGGAGAGCCTTGCCGGTCCTCCCTTAGCACTTATGAGTGATCCAGATTTCAGGGTCAGTGAGCATTCCGTGACCTTCGTCTTGAGATGCAGATGAAAGAAAGGAACCAAATGAGATGCGGGAGGGCTGGGGGACCTTTGGAGTGCGGCAAACCCCATTGGTACACGCACTCTCTGTTGGGCACAGTTGCCCCCAAATCGGACCACTCCCCCATCTCCCTTCTGCCAGGCGGCACCCACGCCGGCCTGGAAGCTAATGTCTGAGCAGGTTCAAATACTCTTGTAAAACGGAGAGAGTGCCCAACCCCTGGAGGCTCACACTCAGCACTGGCTCGTGGAAGTTAAAAGGGGTGTCGGGGGCTGGACGAAGGACGTCCTGGGTCTCCCCATCCCTCATGGACGCCTGTGTTAGAAACCCTGAGGGCCCAGCTTCATACAGAGACCTTGGTGGGCAGCCCATTGTACTTGGGGGTGCACCTGGGGAAAAGGCACGTCTCTCTGGGAGGACAGACGCCGGAGCCCGAAGCTGGGGAGGCCGCTGTCACTGGCCACGTGAGCACGTCACGCCCCTCCCAGGCCCGCCCCAGGGTCCCCGCCCCTTCCTCTCCAGGACTATTACAGGCGCGCTGATGGACTCGAGTGGCTAGGCAGAGGGTACCCTTAGAAAGTGCTTTATGGCCGTTCACGCATCTTGGTCTTAGAAATAACACCTCCTCCAAACGTTGAAAAGCAGCACAGTTTCTCTCCTACAACTGGGTTTTTGCATCTAAAATACAGCAAATTCTTGAGGCTCCTACCCTCGCCCTGGCTTAGCGCCCGAATTCTGGCGATGCCGTGCGCCCTTGATCAAAGGCATGCGGGCTGGCGGCCCCGGGAGGGCTGGTGTTGGGCCATGCCAGCCGCTGGCACCACCACGTGGGTCCCAGGGAGCGGCTTCCGGCCCCAGACAGACCCCCCCTGGCTCTTCTGCCTCTGACTTGGAACAGGGTTCCCATCTTGCGGCTGGGTGTGTTACCGAGAAGGAAGCCTGAGCAGGTCAGAGGTGATGACCAAGAGGCATTTTGGGGAGGTAACGGGAAGGCCTAGACGCGGCGCATTCTAGCGCATTTCTCTCTTTCTGTAAATAGCCGTGTATAGAAGATGGAAGAGTAGCCTGGGGTTTATCCAGAGATGGGTTCTTTTGTTGTTGTTTTTTTCTTTCGGTTGTTTTTATATTACCTCATTCAGCAAGTTTATGTTTCACAATGACTCAATGATGCTTTATTTATATTGTTTGTACTGTAATTAAAACCATTGACAGACATTTCACTTTGCTTGTTATTTCATATGAGCTTGTTTTGATTAAATATGCCAGTTTGTATTTTCTTGCCTTGGGATTTTTTGTGTCAGCTGTACAGTATTCTAAGGGGGGAAAAAAAAAGAAAAATGTGTAAAGTAATGGAGAGAGGTGGCTATAGAGTAGAGGCCTCTTTCTAATAAAGAAATGGAAATATGTCTACATCGCTTCTTTGGAGGTTTTCCTTGGGTTTTGGGGGTGGGGCAGGGGCGGAGGGGGAGGGGTTATTTGTCATGATTAATTGGACTCGCTTACCAAAGGGATTCTCTTAGGGTCAGGCAGCCTCTTGCCTGAGGAAACTGGCCCAGGGGCTGTAGTCTTGGCAAGAGATAAAAAACAAGGAGCAGCTCTTCTGACTTTTTTTATTTACGAGAAACTCCAAGAGGCCCTGGTTCCTCCAGCCAGGAATTGGCAGGTCCGGGAAGCTCTGATACATCATATGTTTTGGATGTTATCTTTGCATTGGACTGCACTGTGCTAGATATGTGATAAGGTGTCCACAGTGTCTAGGAAAAAAACCCATTCTAGCACGATGCTATTATTAAATATTTGCCAAAATTTTGCTGGTGACTTTAATAGAGATGTTTGTCTCCAGCATCCCCCAAAAATATATATATGTATAAAAAAATTTCTCATGCACAATACATCCTATCTTTACCACCCAAATCAGAAAAGCATAAAGAAGGTAACTCATCCCAAATGCCACCACCAGAATGTCACCACTATTAGTCAGTTGAGCACCTTCCAGATGCTTCTTTCTACAGACAGAAGGATGGCTTCTCCCCTGCCCGCTCCCAAGTCTTCCATGTCAGTAAAGACAGGACCACATGATCGCAGGACATACTAGTTTTTAGTTCTGTTGAGATTTCCCCATGGCATGGGGAGCCTACATCACCACAAAATGTCTTGCAAATTGTGCAACAGAAGGGGACACCATCCTTGGGGACGCAGCATGCCACCTGGCCATCCAGTCACATGACCCCCAGTAGGCCAAATTCAAACCATAACAAAGCTGACTTGTCTTCTGGGAAATAACCCCCAAAAGGACAAAGAAAAGTGATTTCGGGAGGAGTCAGTTCCATTCGCGTGCATCAGTTCAGTTCAGTCGCTCAGTCATGTCTGACTCTTTGCGACCCATGGACTGCAGCACGCCAGGCCTCCTGTCCATCACCAACTCCTGGAGTTTACCCAAACCCATGTCCATTGAGTTGGTGATGCCATCCAGCCATCTCATCCTTTGTCATCCCCTTCTCCTCCCACCTTCAATCTTTCTCAGCATCAGGGTCTTTTCAAATGAGTCAGCTCTTCGCATCAGGTGGCTAAAGTATTGGAGTTTCAGCTTCAACATCAGTCCTTCCAGGGAACACTCAGGACTGATCTCCTTTAGGAGGGACTGGTTGGACCTCCTTGCAGTCCAAGGGACTCTCAAGAGTCTTCTCCAACACCACAGTTCAAAAGCATCAATTTTTCGGCGCTCAGCTTTCTTCACAGTCCAACTCTCACATCCATACATGACCACTGGAAAAACCATAGCCTTGACTAGATGGACCTTCGTTGGCAAAGTAATGTCTCATGCATACTGGTTATCTATTTGGTAAGAGATTTTACAAAACCGTGGCTTAAATAAGGGAAGACAGCTGGAGGAGGAAGGCAGGCCAGGGCTGCCTGGACCATACCAGAAGGCCACCTGGGCCTGGCCACCTGGTCAACCACCGTCTGTGGGTGCTCATCTCTTCCCGGTTCCCACTGAGGGCTAGTCCACGTCCAGTGCCTGCCTTCTAGGCGGGGAGAAGGGAAGGGGCAGCCTAGTTGGCCCTTCTAATTCAGCGTCCTTGGAATCCCACCTGTGGCACTGACGTACCACAGGCCTGACCGCGTGGGGTCATTCAGGGCTGCAGGGGGGCCGTAGGGCCGGGTCTGGTGATAAGGAAGGGGGAACAGCTGTTGAGTGGGCAGCCCTGGCTCTCTGCCCCTCCACCCTTAGGTTCCCCAACATCCAAACACACCCGTCTGTCGACACCCAAAACCCTCCCAGGGAGCTGTCCAGGGGGCAGGTTGGCCTGGGCTCCGTGTCGCTCGGTGGCTCCTGGTCCATCCTGGTTTGCCACTTTCTGACCGCTCCCATCTTCCCTCCAGCGCTCTTGCGTCAACCTCAGAGCATCCCTTCTGCCCCCTGAAAGGTCACAGCTTCTCCAGCCCCAGGGGTGGGCAGCTGAATCCCGCACCTTGCCGGCCTGAGGAACGTTCTGCCAGGTCAGTAACATAACAAAGTCGAGACTGAATGCCTAGAGTTTACAGCCACATTTTTTTTTTAAGCAAACACTTACAGTGCTGGTCAGCCTGCAATGGAGCTGCCCCCAACACGCTGCTGATGGAGACCAGGTACAATAGCATTTCTGCACAGCGATGTGAAATTGTGTGCAGAGGCTCTGAAAACCTCTCCTCTGGCCCAGGAATCCAGGGTCCAGCCAAGCCTTCATCACAGTGGGAGCTCCATAAATATGTGTTAATTACATGAGCAAACTCAATGTCTAGGAATGTGGCCAAGGAGTAACGTGATTAATTAGACGTTTTTGTAAAAGATGTTCATGGCTACAGTTTTTGTAATAATAAAATATGGGGAATCAACACAAAGTCTAACAGTAGGGGGATAGTTACGTTTTTACTGAAGTATAGCTAATTAATAATATTATGTTGGTTTCAAGTGTACAACAAAGCGATTCAGGTATACATATATATATATATATATGTATGTGTATGCATATATAAGGGAAGATAAGTCATTTCAGGTTGTGTTTATCACCTGGGGAAATGATACAATATACATTTAAAAATTAGGAAACAGTGTATTTAAGACTAATCTATTAAAGACATTCTTTTCTTTTTCTTTTTTACTGTTGTTTCTATTAAGAGACTTTTTCAATGTAAATAAAGACATTCTTGTATCCAGAAAAAAATATCCAAAATGTTAGCAATGGCATCTCTCTATGAGGGGTTCTGAGTGGTTTTTCTTTTCTTCTTTATACTGTCCACCTGTTCCCCATAAGTAAGCATTTTTTAAAAGTTATTTTGAGGTACATTTTAAAGCTCACGGTTTGCCACTGACTTTGAAGAAAGTGGTTAGGTTTTTTTATTAATGTGTGTTTTACTCATACTAAGATTCTTGAGAGTCCCTTGGACTGCAAGGAGATCAAGCCAGTCCATCCTAAAGGAAATCAACCCTGAATATTCATTGGAAGAACTGATGCTGAAGCTGAAGCTCCAATACTTTGGCCACTTGATGCGAAGAGCCGACTCATTGGAAAAGACCCTGATGCTGGGAAAGATTGAGGGCAGGAGGAGAAGGGGACGACAGAGGATGAGATGGTTGGATGGCATCACCGATTCATGGACATGATTGTGAGCAAACTGGGAGATAGTGGAGGACAGAAGAAGCCTGGCGTGCTGCAGTCCTTGGGGTCACAAAGAGTCAGACACGACTTAGCGACTGAACAACAACAAAACTGGTGAAATGATCCCTTCACTGATTAATAAAGTATGGAAACAAGTCGATTAAAAATTAGGAAGCTTTCAGGTTGGGAGCAAACTGAGATCGAGAATCTGAAGGAAGAAAGCTCAAACAGACCCCTCACCACGGTCTCAGCACACAGAGCTGGGAACCATCCAGAAGGCCGGGCTCACCAGGGCCGCCTCACCTCCTCCCCGCACACGGGCCTCCAGTGTTTCCCCTCCCTCCGTCCCTGCCTGCCAGCCCCCTCCCACCAGACCACAGCTCGTCTCCTGCCCACTGGAGGCCCCTCCAAGCCCTCCTCCCCACGACCACCCGTCCTCCTGGGGACCTGACCTCACCACGCCCCTGCTCGAAACTTCTTCAAGCTCCCACGGGAAAGCCCACCATCCTAAAGGGGACCCCCTCGGGGTTTCCTGCTCTGATCCCCACCTCTCTCAGCCCCGCCTCTTGCCCCAGGGCCCCTCACCCTAGCACTCAGGCCTGTTTCCTGCTCTGGACCTCTGTCCATCTTTTCTTTTTCCTGGGAAGAACCGCCCCCCCACCAGCCCGCCAGCTCCTCCTCATCTTTGGGGTCTCCCAAGAACTGCCCCTTCCGCAAGGAGGTCTCCCCCACCCTGAGGGTCCCCTCCGCCTGGCCCCCACTCTCGCATTAGGCGCCCCTTGACCATCACGGGGCACCCCCTTGCGTTCGCCCACTCCTGCGGCTCACTTGGGATCCGCGACTCCGTGTCCGTCTGGTGGCCCCAGACTGCCTGCGCTCCGCTCAAATATCGCCTGAACGAGGGCTCAGGAGGCAGAGACAGCCCTGCCCGGGGCTCTGGGGTGCGGACGGCCCACCCAGCGGTCCCGGTGGCACCGTCTTCTCTTTTTCCTTTAATATTTATTGATTTATACTGAAGTATAGTTGATTTACAGTATGTGTCAGTTTCTGGTGTATAGCAAAGCGATTCATATATGCCGTGCATGCATGCTTAGTCGTGTCTGAGTCTTTGCAACCCCATGGACTGCAGCCCACCAGGCTCCTCTGTCCATGGAATTCTCCAGGCAAAAATACTGGAGTGGGTTGCCATGCCCGTCTCCAGGGGATCTTCCCGACCCAGGGATCGGACCCAGGTCTCCTGCGTTGCAAGCAGATTCTTTACTGTCTGAGCCACCGGAGAAGCCTATATCTATCCTATATATAGCCTATAATATATCTATCTATATACTTTTTGATTCTTTTGCACTACAGGTTATTTTAAGATATTGAATGTAGTTCCCTGCACTGCGTAGTAGATCCTTATTGATTATTTTATGCATACTGGTGTGCACCTGCTAACCCCATATTTCCAGTTCACCCACACACACACACACACACACACCATTTTCTTGGGTGGTTCTGCTGTTGAGAAAATTGAACCTCATGTGACTGTGAAGGGGCTGAAGGGGGAAGGTTGTAGGGAGGCCCCCAGCTCAGCATCTGCCCCTCCCGTGGGCAGTCAGGTCCCCCAGCTGTCCCCAGCTGCCGCAGCAGGACCTCAGCCCTGTCCCCGGCCCCCGGCCAGCATCCAGTCAGGCTCCCTGAACCCCCACCCGCAGGCCCCAGCTCCTCGGAGCAGGGACAGCCGGCAGCCCCCCAGGCCCCAGCACGTTCGCAGAGCCGCTAAGCCACGATTTATCACCAGCGAGTCCGGTGAGGAGCCTAATTGGCCCATAAATGTGGTCCGATAACCGCACCTGACACCCAAAGACACTGCAGGCAATTAGCACTTATTTATTTGCACGTGGTATTGACCACGCTCGGCTCCGGCCTCAAGGTCTGTCTGCGCGCCAGGCTGGAGGGACAGGACTGGTTCACTACACTGCGGAGGGCACACTACGCACACGTGCACACACACACCGCACAACTCCTCTCCACATGCACCACGATACACATACACCACACAGCTCCACTACACACATACTGCACAACTCCACTCCACACACACCATGACGCACATACACCACACAACTCCACTACACACACACCAGACACATACCACACACACTACACAAATACCATATACTATACACATACTACATACACACTACACAAAACCACACACACTACACACCACACATACCACACACAAACTACACACAGACCATACACACACTACACACACACTATGACACACATACACTACACACTTACCACACGAACACTACACACATACCAAACACTATACACATGCTACACACACACTACACAAAACCACACACACACTACATACCACACACACAATACACACAGTACACGCCACACATACCACACACAAACCATACACTACATACCACACACCACATATACACAGACCACATACACAAACACCATATATCATATCACACACACATCACATGCCCCTTGCAATGCAAGGGGCACCAGTTCAATCCCTGGTCAGGACATTAGGTCCCACATGTCCCAATTAGGACCTAGCACAGCCAAATTAATGTATTAACATTTTTAAAAAGTAAGCAATACCACACAAAATAAATAAATTAATTAAAATCCCCCCTAATCTATATGCAAGCAATGAACATCTTACAGGAGATAGGAGTTTGTTTATAACGCAGAGTTAGAGTTTGGAAAAAAAGCCAGTTATCGAACAGTGTACATACCATGAATTCTCTATTTTGGCTGGAAAAAAATACACAGAATTACATATATGCACATGTACATATTGGAGAAGGGTATGGCAACCCACTCCAGTGTTCTTGCCTGGAGAATCGCATGGACAGAGGAGCCTGGCGGGCTACAGTCCATGGGGTCGCATAGTCGGACACGACTGAAGAGACTTAGCACACCACATGTATATGTGCATAGAAACACTCCAGAAGATCGTGCAGCCAATGTCAGCAGGGATTCTCTCTTAGATTATTCACGATTTTAACTTATTCTCTGTTTATTCAAATTTTCTGATATTTTTTAAATAAGGAAAGAAAGTGAAATAACAACTACCAACACCAGAGATGGGAACCCATAGCATTTGAATGTGTGTCCTTGCAGGCTTCTAAAAACTACAGGTATCCTTCTCTTTAAAAAAAAAAAAAAAAGATTTATTTATTTACTTATTAAAAAAAATTTTTATGGTCACACCCTGTGGCAGGCGGGATCTTAGTTCCCCAGTGATGAAATCCACACTGTCTACATTGGAAGGTGAAGTTTTAAACACTGGACAGCTGGGGAAGTCCCAGGTGTACTTTTCTTTTAAAAATATATATACCTTCAAACTGTTGGCGGCCTACTCTTCCCTTTAGGTGTTGCTTTGAAAATTTTCAAATCTACAGAAAAGCTGAAGAAGAAAATATTCCAGTGAACATTCAGAGATGCCTCATTTGTATTCACCAATTGTTAACATTTTAACCCATTGATTTCTGTATAGATGATATATGATTAGATGATAGATAATAGATACATAGATAGGAGATAGACAATGTACACACACAAACATGATGCTGAACCATTTGAAAGTAAATTACCAACATCATGATTTTTTCACCCTTAAATAAATAAGCACAAGGACTTTCTCTGTCGTAACTACAAGACCATTATCACTCCCAAGACGGTTACCATTGATATGATATAATATGCAGTCCATATTCAAATCTCCTCAATTGTCCCAATAATGTCTTTTATAGCTGATTTTCTTCTCATCCAAGATTCAATCAATAATCATACGGAGTTCTTAATTGTCATGATAACCTACTTCTTTAAACTTAAATGAGCATGAACAAC
Organism: Cervus canadensis; assembly: GCF_019320065.1. NCBI lineage: Eukaryota > Metazoa > Chordata > Mammalia > Artiodactyla > Cervidae > Cervus > Cervus canadensis. The sequence goes on from NC_057387.1 coordinate 110,069,137, forward strand.
TTTTCATGTAAAAAAAAAAAGCTCATATGATTTAAACACTCACTCAGGAACGAGGCTCTCTGGTTCCCAGCACGTCACTGATACAGTGCTAACATTTGTTTTTTTTTCCAATTTGAAAGGCAAAGAATACGATCTCTTTGTCTGCATTTTAACAGCATTGGGGTTGACATTTTTAATGCATAATAACAAATTGCATTTTGTTTTTGTTTACCCTAGCATATGGGTTTCCCTGGTGGCTCAGTGATGAAGAATCTGCCTGCCAATGAAGGAGACACAAGTTTGATTCCTGATTGGGAAGACCCCCCTGGAGAAGGAAATGGCAACTCCCTCCAGTATCCTTGCCTGGAAAATCCCAAGGACAGAGGAGCCTGGCAGGCTACACTCCATGGGGTCACAAAGAGTCGGACACAACTCAGTGACTAAACAACAGCAACACACTCTTGCATATACTTCACTCACTTTTCTTTTGGCATATTTACCTTTTTCTTAATGATGTGTAAACTTAAAGGACATTAGCTCTTTACGTAGAACACTTACAAATTTTTTTTCATTGTTTCATTTCTTTTCCAATTTTATGATTTATTTAATGTACAGAATTTTAACACCTATGTCTTCAACTCAGTCTTTACTTTTATGGTTCTTACCCTTAGTGTGATGCATAGAAAATCCTTCCTCACTCCAGTTATGCAAAACTCAATTTCTCTTGTGGTACACTTCTATCATTTAATAGTATTTTATTACATTTAAGCTTTTCATTCATCTTCCATTTGTGAAAATTTTATCTTTTCCAAATGGCTAGCTAATCGTACCAATTCCATGTATAAAACAATAGGATGGAAGATTTTTTAACATATGACACCTAAATTATGGAATAGCCATATAATAGAATAATAGTAGCCATTAAAAAGAAAAAAAAGTAGACCTATATTCTGAGACCTGAGACCCTGGTGACTCAGATGCTAAAGAATCTGCCTGCAATGCAGGAGAGCTGGGTTCAATCCCTGGCCTGGGAAGATACCCCTGGAGAAGGGAATGGCAACCCACTTCAGTATTCTTCTCTGGAGAATTCCATGGACAGAGAAGCCTGGTAGGCTACAGTCCATTGGGTTGCAAAGAGTTGGACCCGACAGCAACTGACACTCTCACTTCATATGTAGTGAAGTAAGAAGGTGACTGTGATACACTGCTAATAAGAAGTCAAGTTGCAGGACTTCGCTGGTGTCCAGTGGTTAAGAATCCTCATGCCAATGCAGAGAACACAGGTTTGATCCCTGGTCCAGGAAGATTCCAGGACATGCCACAGGGCCAGTAAGCCCATGTGCCGCAACTACCGAAGCCCTGGCACCCTAGAGCCCATGCCCCCCAACAAGAGAAGCCACCGTAATTAGAACCCCCTGCACTGCAACTAGAGAAAGCCCACACCCAGCAATGAAGACCCATGGTAGCCAAAAATAAATAAAATAAAATAAATTTTTAATAGTCAGATCGCAGAGCAGTGCATAGACATGTAGCACATGACCCCCAAACCAAAGGTCTCACTTGTGTATGTGTGTGTATAGACACATGCACACACACCCACCATATGCTAGGTCCCTCCTGGTCTCCTCTGCTGGGTGCTCCTCCTCCTTTTTAGATTCCCAAAAGCCAGATGTCTCAGGACTTGATCTTTGACCTATTGTCTTCTTTCTCACAATCTCATCAGGGCCCAGGGCTTTCAATATTTGCCCTTGACTTCCAAATTTATATTTCTTACCTTGTCTTTGCCCTGAGTTCTAGATTCTTATATCCGTGGCTGAGTAGGTATTTGGATGTTGTATAGTTGTGAATGCATTTGGCTATAGACAATGGAATACTCAAGTAAGAGAGGCGTAAGCATGGAAGATATTTAATCGTATCACATAACAGAGTATTTGGAAGCAGATAGTCCAGGTCTGGTGCTGCGGCTCAGCAGTATTTTGGTTCATTTTTTTAATTCAATTTCTTTCATGCTGTTTCACTACCTTCACAAGCTACCTCACAGTCAAAAGACAGTTGCCATAGCTCCAGACATTGTGTTCATGTCCACGGGATAAAGTGATGGAACTAGCCACATCTATCTTTTTTTTTAATCAAGAAAGCAAAGGCATTCCCAGATTTCCCACCATCCTCCAGCAAATTTTCCCTTTACAACTGTCTCATTGGGCAGGACTTAGTCATATAAAACAAATATTTATCCTTTCTGGCCTCTGTTCCGTGGGTGGAGAAACAGAAAAGGAGGCTGGGAATAGGTGTTGGGGCAGCCAATTAACAGTGCCTTTGAAATCTAATTGTCATCTCAAGTGCATTGTTTTCAAAGCAGAAATTAATTTTTCCCTTCCCAATAAGTCCCACATTAGTAAACATCAGCTCGCCCTTGCCAGATGCTTGTCCAAATGTACAGACACTGGCCATGACTTCTTATCACCTGTCCTCTCCAAAAATACCTCCCAGAGCTGACCACGTATCACTCCCTCCAACACTGCACCCAGATCCAAGCAATGGACACCTCCGATACCAGGCTGCCTTCCTTGCTTTTTCTGCTGCTCCTTTTCTTTAATGTCTACCAGGAAGCCAGATCATTGTAGTTCAGTCGTTAAGTCATGCCCAACCCTTTGCGACCCCATGGGCTGCAGCACGCCAGGCTTCCCTGTCCATCACCAACTCCTGGAGCTTACTCAGACTCATGTCCATTGAGTCGGTGATGCCATCCAACCATCTCATCCTCTGTCATCCCCTTCTTCTCCTGCCTGCAGTCATTCCCAGCATCAGGGTCGTTTCAAATGAGTCAGTTTTTCACATCAGGTGGCCAAAGTATTGGAGTTTCAGCTTCAGCATCAGTCCTTCCAATGAACACCCAGGACTGATCTCCTTTAGGATGAACTGGATGGATCTCCTTGCAGTCCAAGGAACTCTCAAGAGTCTTTTCCAATACCATAGTTCAAAAACATCAGTTCTTCGGTGCTCAGCTTTCTTTATAGTCCAATTCTCACATCCATACATGACTACTGGAAAACCCAAAGCTTTGACTAGATGGACCTTTGTTGGCAAAGTAATGTCTCTGCTTTTTAATATACTGTCTAGGTTGGTCATAGCTTTTCTTCCAAGGAGCAAGTGTCTTTTAATTTCATGGCTGCAGTCACCATCTGCAATGATTTTGGAGCCCAAGAAAATAAAGTCTGTCACCATTTCCATTGTTTCCCCATCTATTTGCCATGAAGTGATGGGACCAGATGCCATGATCTTAGTTTTCTGAATGCTGAGTTTTAAGTCAACTCTTTCACTTTCCTCTTTGCATAGAGTAAGTGCTTATAAATGTATTGAATAAATACATTTGACCTCTCCACATTGCTTAGGAAATTCATTCACTGCCTGGAGCTTGCCACACGCAGTTGCCCAGATGGGCAGCGAGATGGGCTCCCAGTGCCTGACGTCATAATAGCTGGAGGAAGAACAAATACACTCCATTTTTCCTCTGTTTATGTAGACCACTCGTTCCCTTGTAGCTGTTCCCTTATAACTCTTATAGCTGTTCACTGGAATTACCTGGGGCTTTTAGAGAATATGGACCCTGGCCTCATCCCTGAAGATTCCAATTTCATGGTTGGTGGTGGGCCCCGGGCACCACCCACAGTCCCCAACTAATACAGGATGGCAGTGAGAACCAGGGCAGGGTGGGGAGGCCTTCATGGACACACTGTGTTGGGTAGATTTCAGATGGTGCCAGAAATGGAAAGCCCCCAAATCGGCAGTGGTTGCCACAAGACAGAAAGTTTAGACTCAAGTTCCATCAGGGATCAAGTAAAAATTCTCAAGCCCTGCCAAGGAGGGTGGAGTCCTTGGGGAACGTGGACTCCAGTGAGCTCAGCACTCGACACTCAGTAGGACAACCCTCCTTCTTATGGCCCCAGGCAGCGGCTGTAAGCCGGGCTGCAGACGGGAGAAGAGACCCAGAGGCGGGAAGGGCACTTTCCTGGAAGGCTTCCAGCTCGCGGTCTGTCCAGAACCCCATCACGTGGCCATGTCCCATAGCAAGCGAGGCGGGGATGTCGTCTCCACTCTGGTTGGCATTGTCCCTGCAGAACGTGTATTACTGGGGGTGGTTATGGTCTCACTCACACAGATGTCCTTCCCGGCAGCCACAGCCCCAGCACCTAAGGTCCGGAGCGGAACAGGGGTCGGCCCATCAGTCCATTCAGTGGAAGGTCCATTCAGAACTTGGGTTGGCCCATTCATTCAGTAACACACAGAGCCCTCATGCGGCGCCAAGAAAGAAAACCCTAGACCTTTCCTTTCTCTCCCTCGCCTCCCCCCATCTCCATGCCCTGACCTTCCTTCTCTGCACACCAGCTGTGCTTGCACGTGAAGTCCTCCTCACCAGACCCCAAGCCCTGCTGAAAGCACCCACCGAGCCCCTCCTCCCCTGACTCTCCCACTCAGCAGCCCCAGGCATCGAGTCCTTGGCCTCCTGACGGGGTCTCCTTGCTCTCAAGAATTTATTCCCTGAGGATCCCCAGGGAGCTGGCTTCTGGGATGTGGCCTTGGCTGGCACCCTCAGAGCATCTGGGCCTGTCTGGCCCACAGGTCTGCCCTGGTACCCCAGAGCTGATAGAGACATATAGGAGCCCTGATCTCAGGCCCGGACCCCGCAGTAAGAGTGGCAAACCAGCTCAGCCCTGAGGTTTGGGGCTTCTGCCCACCACCCCAGCCACCTAGTCAGCTCAGCTCAGTTCAGTTCAGTCGCTCAGTCGTGTCCCACTCTTTGCGACCCCATGGACTGCAGCATACCCGCCTTCCCTGTCCATCACCAACTCCCAGAGCTTGCTCAAACTCATGTCCATTGAGTGAGTAATGCCATCCAACCATCTCATCCTCTGTCATCCCCTTCTCCTCCCGCCTTCAATCCTTCCCAGCATCAGGGTCTTTTCCAATGAGTCAGTTCTTCACTGAGTCCAAACAAAAACCACCAAAAGGCACTGTCTGCCCCTACCAGGGTGTGGTGGGGTGAGAACAGGGGATGCCCAGCCAGGCTGCACCTGGTCTCCTGGTGAGACCTCAGGAGAGAGCAGCCTGGAGTGGGTACAGATGGACACTCGAGTCCAGAAGACAGCTGTGCCAGCCACACAAAACCTACAAACGATAAATGCTAGACAGGGTGAGGAGGAAAGGGAACCCTCTTCTACTCTTGGTGGGAATGTAAATTGATACAGCCACTATGCAGAACACTCTGGAGTTTCCTCGAAATGAAGTGAAGTGAAAGTCACTCAGTTGTGTCTGACTCTTCATGACCACATGCGTACAGTCCATGGAATTCTCCAGGCCAGAATACTGGAGTGAGTAGCAGTTCCCTTCTCCATGGGATCTTCCCAACCCAGGGACCAAACCCAGGTCTCCCACATTGCAGGCAGACTCTTTACCAGCTGAGCCACAAGGGAAGCCCTGGAGGTTCCTTAAGAAACTGAAAATAGGGACTTCCCTGGTGGTCCAGAAGTTAAGAATCCACCTTGCAATGCAGGGAATATAGTTCCCACCTCTGGTCAGGAAGATCCCACACGCTTTGGGGCAGCTAAGTCCGAATGCTACAGCTAGAGAGACCATGTGGGCAATGAAAGATCCTGCATGATGCAACTAAGACCCGGTGTAGGCAAACAAATAAATACTTAAAAAGAGAGAGAGAGACCTAAAAATAGAGCTACCACATGAACCAGCAATCCCACTACTGGGCGTGTACCCAAAGAAACAGTTCAAAAAGACACATGCACCCCAGTGTTCATTGCAGCACTATTTACAATAGCCAGGGCGTGGCAGACGCACAAGATGGTGGAGTAGAAGGACGTGCACTGATCTTCTTCTGCAAGAACTCCAAAATTACAACTTTCTGCTGAACAGCCATCAACAGGAGAATGTTGGCTCCCACCTAAAGAAGATTCCGCACATCCATGGGCAAAGGAGAAGCCCCAGCATGATGGCAGGAGGGGCGAAACTGCATTTAGAATCAAACCCCATACCCGCCAGAGAAGCTTGGAGGGCTCAAACAAAACCCTGGGCACACCAGGAGACCCCACAGAGACTGAGCCAGACCTGACTCTGAGCGTTTGAGTGTCTCCTGTGGAGGTTTGGGTCAGCAGTGGACTGCCGCAGAGCCAGAGGCTCTGGGTGCAGCAGAGCTGGGTATGGCATAAGCCCTCTTGGAAGGGTCACCATTAACCCCACCATAGAGCTGCCAGAACTTACATAGGACTGGGGAAACAGGCTCTTGGAGGGCACAAAAAAAAGCTTGTGCACCGGGACCCAGAGGAAAGGAGCAGTGACCCCAAAAGAGACTGACACAGACTTGCCTGGGAGTGTCCAGGGGCCTCTGGTGGAGGCGTGGGTCAGCGGTGGCCTGCTGCTGGGTCAGGGCCATTGACTGAGTGCAGCAGTGCATACATGGGACCTTCTGAAGGAGGTTGCCATTATCTTCATTACCTCCACCATAGTTTGGCCTCAGATCAAACAACAGGGAGGGAACACAGCCCCACCCATCAACAGAAAATTGGATTAAAGATTTACTGAGCATGGCCCCGCCCATCAGAGCAAGACCCAGTTTTTACCACAGTCAGTCTCTCCCATCAGAAAGCTTCCATAAGCCTCTTATCATTATCCCTCAGAGGGAAGAGAGAATGAAAACCACCATCACAGAAAACTAATCAAGCTGATCACATGGACCACAGCCTTGTCTGACTCAATGAAACTATGAGCCATGTCATGTAGGGCCACCAAAGATGGACAGGTCATGGTGCAGAAGTCTGACAAAACATGATCCACTGGGGAAGGGAATGGCAAGCCACTTCAGCATTCTTGCCTTGAGAACCCCATGAACACTATGAAAAGACAAAAAGATAGGACACTGAAAGATGAACTCCCCAGGTCAGTAGGTGCCCAATATGCTACTGGAGAACAGTGGAGAAATAACTCCAGAAAGAATGAAGTGATGGAGCCAAAGCAAAAACAACACCCAGGTGTGGCTGTGACTGGTGATGGAAGTAAAGTCTGATGCTGTAAAGAACCATATTGCATAGGAAGCTGGAATGTTAGGTCCATGAATCAAGGCAAATTGGAAGTGGTCAAACAGTTGGCAAGAGTGAACAATGGCATTTTAGGAATCAGTGAACTAAAATGGGCTGGAATGGGTGAATTTAACTCAGGTGACCATTATATCTACTACTGTGGGCAGGAATCCCTTAGAAGAAATGGAGTAGCCCTCATAGTAAATAAAAGAGTCTGAAATGCAGTACTTGGATGCAATCTCAAAAACAACAGAATGATCTCTGTTCATTTCCAAGGCAAACTGTTCAATATCACAGTAATCCAAGTCTATGCCCCAACCAGTAATGCTGAAGAACCTGAAGTTGAACAGTTCTATGAAGACCTACTGGACCTTCTAGAACCAACGCCCCCGAAAGATGTCCTTTTCATTATAGGGGACTAGAACACAAAAGTAGGAAGTCAAGAGACACCTGGAGTAACAGGCAAATTTGGCCGTGGAGTACAGAATGAAACAGGGCAAAAGCTAATAGAGTTTGGCCTAGAGAACGCACTGGTCACAGCAAACAAGTTCTTCCAGCAACACAAGAGAAGACTCTACACATGGACATCACGAGATGGTCAATACCAAGTCAGATTATGTTCTGATTATGTTCTTTGCAGCTAAAGATGGAAAAGCTCTATACAGTCAGCAAAAAGAAGACTGGGAGCTGACTGTGGCTCAGATCATGAACTTCTTATTGCCACATTCAGACTTAAATGGAAGAACGTAGGGAAAACCACGAGACTATTCAGGTATGACTTAAATCAAATCCCTTACAATTATACGGTGGGAGTGACAAATAGATGCAAGGGATTAGATCTAATAGACAGAGTGTTTGAAGAACTATGGACTGAGGTTCATGACATTGTATAGGAGGCAGAGATCAAGACCATCCCCAAGAAAAAGAAATGCAAAAAGCCAAAATGGTTGTCTGACGAGGTCTTACAAATAACTGAAAAAAGAAGAGAAATGAAAGGCAAAGGAGAAAAGGAAAGATATACCCATTTGAATGCAGAGTTCCAAAGAATGGCAAGGAGAGATAAGAAAGCCTTCCTCAGTGATCAATGCAAAGAAATAGAGGAAAACAATAGAATGGGAAAGACTAGAGATCTCTTCAAGAAAATTAGAGCTACCAAGGGAACATTTCATGCAAAGATGGGCACGAAAAAGGACAGAAATGGTATGGACCTAACAGAAGCAGAAATTATTAAGAAGAGGTGGCAAGAATACACAGAAGAACTGTACAAAAAAGATCTTCATGACCCAGATAACCACGATGGTGTGATCACCCACCTAGAGCCAGACATCCTGGAATGCAAAGTCAAGTGGGCCTTAGAAAGCATCACAATGAACAAAGCTAGCGGAGGTGATGGAATTCCAGTTGAGCTATTTCAAATCCTAAAAGATGATGCTGTGAAAGTGCTGCATTCAATATGCCAGCAAATTTGGAAAACTCAGCAGTGGCCACAGGACTGGAAAAGGTCAGTTTTCATTCCAATCCCAAAGAAAGGCAATGCCAAAGAATGTTCAAACTACTGCACAATTGCATTCATCTCACATGCTTGCAAAGTGATGCTCAAAATTCTCTAGGCCACAGGCTTCAACAGTATGTGAACTGTGAACTTCTAGATGTTCAAGCTGGATTTAGAAAATGGAGAGGAACCAGAGATCAAATTGCCAACATCTGTTGGATCATCGAAAAAGCAAAAGAGTTCCAGAAAAACATCTACTTCTGCTTTATTGACTACTTCAAAGCCTTTGACTGTGCAGATCACAATAAACTGTGGAAAATTCTAAAAGAGATGGGAATACCAGACCACCTGACCTGCCTCCTGAGAAATCTGCATGCAAGTCAAGAAGCAACAGTTAGAACTGGACATGGAACAAGACTGGTTCCAAATAGGAAAAGGAGTACATCAAGGCTGTATATTGTCACCCTGCTTATTTAACTTATACGTAGAGTACATCACGCAAAATGCTGGGCTGGATGAAGCACAAGCTGGAATCAAGATTGCCGGGAGAAATATCAATAACCTCAGATATGCCGATGACACCACCCTTATGGTAAAAAGCAAAGAACTAAAGAGCCTCTTGATGAAAGTGAAAGAGGAGAGTGAAAAAGTTGGCTTAAAGCCAACAATTCAGAAAACTAAGATCATGGCATCCGGTCCCATCACTTCATGGCATATAGATGGGGAAACAATGGAAACAGCCACAGATTATTTTGGAGGGGCTCCAAAATCACTGCAGATGGTGACTGCACCCATGAACTTAAAAGACGCTTGCTCCTTGGAAGAAAAGCTATGACAAACCTAGATGGCATGTTAAAAAGCAGAGACATTACTTTGCCAACAAAGGTCCGTCTTGTCAAAGCTTTGGTTTTTCTAGTAGTCATGTATGGACGTGAGAGTTGGACCATTTTTTAGAGTGCCAAAAAATTGATGCTTTTGAACTATGGTATTGGAGAAGACTCTTAAGAGTCTCTTGGACTTCAAGGAGATCCAACCAGTCAATCCTAAAGGAAATCAGTCCTGAATATTCATTGGAAGCACTGATGCTGAAGCTGAAACTCCAATACTTTGGCCACCTGATGAGAAGAACTGACTCATTTGGAAAGACCCTGATGCTGGGAAAGATTGAAGGCAGGAGGAAAAGGGGACGACAGAGGATGAGATGGTTGGATGGCATCACTGACTCCACGGACATTAGTTTGAGCAAGCTCCGGGAGTTGGTGATAGACAGGGAAGCTTGGCATGTTGCAGCCCATGGGGGTCTCAAAGAGTCCGACATGACTGAGTGAGTGAACTGAACTGAGACTTTTTGATGACAGACATTCTGACCAGAGGAGGTAATACCTCATTGTGGTTTTGATTTGCATTTCTCTAACAATTAATGATGCTAAGTGTTTGTTCATATGCCTGTTGGCCATCTGTATGTCTTCTTTGGAGAGTGTCTAATTAGATCTTCTGCCCATTTTTTATTAGATTGTTTAGGTTTTCATATATTGAGCTACATGAGTTGTTTGTATTTCTGGAAATTAATCCATTTGTTTGTTATATCATTTGCAAATATTTTCTCCCGTTTTGTAAGTTGTCTTTTCATTTTGGAAGCATGGTGGCTTTTCAAGTGCTATTTATTGAATGGATGTACTTCCACAAGCCATGAATGAGTATCCACCTCCCTACACCATATCAGCGTCTGGTTTTACAAATTGTTTTACATTCTAAATTTTTCGGGGCTTCCCAGGTGGCGCTAGAGGAATAATATAGATTCTTATGTCATTTTTATGTTATAAACTTTGCTAATTTGAAGAATTACCTTCCTGCTTCACTTTGGTTTTTAATTGTTATCTCTGGACAGTTTTATATGTTTATTAGCAATTAGAGAAAAAGTATGCACTCCTGTACTCTGACCCCTCCAATGTCTTCCTGTATCCGTTGAAATAAAATCCAGGTCCTTCGCAGAGCCTCTAAAGCTTTCCACGGTCGGGAGTCTGGCCACCTCTGTGGCCCCATGCTCCCATGGCCCTCCTCCTTGCCAGTCTGCTCCAGAAGCGTGAGTCCCATCGCTGTCCCTCTGCCTGGGATGCTCTGCCCCCAGACCTGGGCATTTCTTGTTCCCTCACTTCTTTCTGGGAGGTACCCAATCGTCACCTCATCAGCAAGCTGGTCCCTGGCCCTCCATCTAAAATGGCACCTCCCACTCCCCGTCTCCCCACTCTGCCTTATACTCCTTCCTGTCACATACCTGTTTTCACGACACCTGGCATTAGGTCACATTCATTTATTGGTCTGTTTCACGTCAGTCTCACCCCATAGAAGGCAAGTTCCTTCTCAAGACCAAAAGAGGGTCTCTTAAGAAATACGTGCTCTACAGATGTTTGTGGAATCAGTTTGCTTTTTCCTTTCCATGAATTGTCCTTCTATGCTCTCCCGCAATTTCCTTTCCCTTGTATTCTAGTTCTTCACATGGAAACGTGTTAATCCATCTTGTCAAGTTTCTGACAAGTGATTTTCCCAGTTGTTCCTTATACTTTTAATTGTTTTATGATCTTTTTAATGAACAAGAGCTCCAGTGTTTTTATGTAGATGGCTTTGCTATTCTTTCCTGGTGTCCTCCCCACTCAGCAGATAATTATTCACCTAATCCTCTTTTCTAGGTCTTGGAGGTTTCCTTTTGTGCATTGAACTCTTTAATCCATCTGTAATTGATCTGCGGTAAAGTTGGGAGGTAAAGATGTCTCTTCCCCTAATTGGCCAGTTTTTCCAAATGCCACGATGCAGCTATTCTTCCTTTTCCACAAACTTGTGGAGCTTTCTTTATCATAGATCACATTTTCATATATTCTAGAGTCTAATTCTGAGTAATCTGTCAGCTACATCATACCATCTTATGAGCACTAGCCCTGAAGCCAGCTTGTCTGGAGGTAAATCCTGGATCTACCAGTTGCTAGCTGTGTGACCTAGGCGCAGTACTTAACCTCTCTGTGCCCTGGTTTTTTTAATCTGCAAAGCGTGGATGACAATGATACAAAATTGCCACTTTGCAGATACAAAAATTCTAGCAAGCACCAGCAGTTTCCTCTGGTTAAATGCAACACATAGCTCAGAGGGCTGTTGTAAAGATTCAATTAATTGATAAATGTAAGGGCTCAGAAGAGGGCCCATCCTTCACGGACATTAGATGTGTGTTTTATCAAAGTGCTCTCCTCGTTATGCTTCTCTTTAAAAATTCCCCAGCTACAGAGGCCCTCGATAGACATTTCTCCAAAGATGACACACGTGTGCCAACAAGCCCATGAAAAGATGCTCAAAATTGCTAATTATGAGAGAAATGCAAATCAAAACCACAATGAGGTATCATCCCACTCTGGTCAGAAAGGCTTAACAGTATGGAGGCTCTTTAAAAAGCTAAAAGGAGAGCTGCCATATGATCCAGCAATCCCACTCCTGGGCATACATCCGGAGAAGATAAAAACCCTAATTTGAAAACACACATGCATCACAATGTTCATTGAAGTACTATTTACAATAGCCAAGACATAGAAGCAAGCTAAATGTCCATTGACAGATGAGTGGATAAATAAGACGTGGTATGTATGTGTGTGTGTGTATAATGTATATATAAAATGCATGTATATATACAAATATATATGTACATGTGTATTTATATATACACACATATGTAAGAAATGGCTACCCACTCCAGTATTCCTGCCCGGAGAATTCCATGGACAGAGGAGCCTGGTGGGCTCCAGTCACGGGGTCGCAAAAGTCATATACAACTTAGCAACCAAACAACAGTGCACAGTGGACTCTTACGCAGCCATAAAAAAGGAATGAAATATTGCCATTTGCAGCAATTTGGATGGACTTACAGATTATCATATTAAGTGAAGTAAAATCAGATAAAAAATATGATGTGATATCATGTACATGTGAAATATAAAAAATAATACAAATTAATTTATTTACAGAAAAATAAACTGACTCACAGACATAGGAGACAAATTTACAGTTACCAAAGGGGAAAAGTGGGGGATAAATTAGGAACCGGGGGTTGATAGACGCACACCACTGTATATAAAACAGATGAACAACACGGTCTTGCCGCCCAGCATGGGGAGCTATAGTCAGCATCTGGCACTTACCTATATTGGAAAAGAAGCTCAAATATGTAACTGCATCACTGCTGTGTTACTAATGCAATGTTATAATCAACTACATGTATTTCTTTATTTATTAACAGCAATAAATCTTTACTGAGGCTTTTTTAAACAAAATAACTTTAAAAACAAAACCCCCCACATGTAAACAAGAAAGCAAATAAAGTTAGTTGGCATTATTATGTCCATCCAAGAATCAAAACAAGTCCTGTGTTAACATTCCATAATCGAGTGAAATGTTTTGACCCATCAATGTTCAGGGTAATTGTATTCAATGTTATCAATAATGGAATCTTATCTTTGAACATTATAAAATGGTTTATGGATTGTAAACTATAAAGCTCAGGTTTTCATTTTTCTCATCAATCCTTATGCCGTATATCCACTAGCCCTAAAACATATTTATGTTGTCCATATTAGTCCAAAATATCCATTGCCCGAAACTAACCAGGTTACAGCTATTTGATCTCCTCCAGAAGAGGTTTTAAAGGGTGGCATGTGCTAAAATCCATATATGACAACATCGTTTTTCAAAGCTAACCTGATGCTAAATTCTATCTAATCTGCTGCGTCTTCATTTCTTCTCACTTTCTATACATACACTACATGCCATAGCAACTTTACCTTAAAAAATGCAGCGAATACATTAATACACATTCAGGCAATAAGTTCTGACAAAGTTGCAGTTTATTTCTATATTTCAATAAATAAACAAAATGACCAAAAGTAATTCCCCAACCACATCCGTTTATCCGTCTTCCAGAGGTACTCTAGAATCATTTAGTAACTTTTCAGATCATCCTTCTGGGATTCTGATTGGGATTGCCTTGACGTGAGCAGTTAATCTGGAAAGCACGGACATCTTTAGCATCCCTGTCCTCTCGCCAGCCACGCGCTGGCCTCCCAGGGACTCCTCTGATGTCTCTCAGCAGGGTTATAGGGAGAGGAGAGGGAGGAGTTGGAACTCTCCCTATCTGGGCTGGAGGGTCTGACCAGGGGGCTGGAGGGGACATGAGCTCATCTGACTAAATCATCATTTCAAGACCAAGATGGTCCAGCCAAGAAGAGACAGTGTTAATGAGAACATTACTGAAAGGACCATTGAATTCCTTCAGCTGAAGCAATGGCAGCGCTAGGGTGTTGGTGGATGCTGGGCTTCAAGGACTGAATGACACGGAAGTTGTGGTCTCTGCTCTCACCAAGGACTTTGCTAAACATCTCCAAGTTTCTCTGCAAACCCCTCCATTTCTTTGGTGACTGGGTAGTATCAGGGGAAAAGAACGATTATTATTAATAATTACTGTTATCATTCATTCATTCATTTTGAGGAAGCACTGGAAAAGCCCAAGGGGAGTAAGGTCGGCAGAGACCCCTCAAGAGCTCTGGGCTGCCAGGGTGGACCCCCATGAAGGTCTTGTGCCCCCCAAGATACACAGAGCTCAAGGGATGGGGCGTGGAACCACGGAAGTGCCGGACAACCTCTGCAGAGGAAGGTGACTTGGGAAGAGAGAACTCCCTGGGTGAAACTGCCCATGTTCATGGTCAGCGCTCAGCCCCGGTGCCTGGAGCTCTGAGATCCCGTGTGGCTGTCCCCAGCTGCGGTTGGCTGTGACTGCTGCGTGCAAGTGACCAGCACCACTCTCACAGATGCAGAAGCAGATCCTGGAGCCCAGAGGGCACCCGAGCAGCAGAGGAACCAGGTGAGCCCTCAGGGCACTGAGCTGTAGGCAGTTGGTGATGCGAGCAGCGCTGAGCTGGCCGGCAGTCCTGGGGGCTGGCAGCAGCTCCATGGCAGGCTCTGGTCAATGTCTGCTCGTGGGGCAGCCTCCGCCCAGGTCCTCTGCCCCGCGTGCCTTTCTTGCCCACACCGGCTGGGGACGAGGGTCTTGCCACGAACTTCAGGGCACACCGGTCTCCCCACACTGGGACAAGCTGTCTTCCTCTTTGGCACTGAGTGCCCAAGGGTGGGTGTTTCACCCAGGGTCCTGTTAGGTCCCTGCCCAGGAGAAGTGTTCCTAGCTAGGGACAGCTCCAGTCTCCTGGAGGGCAGTTTTGGCTGTCATTTAACAGGGTCCCATCTCTGACATTCGTGGGACAGTCCATACCACAAAGAACTACCTGGTAGCGATGCCAAAACCCTGGGTACAGACGCTCTGGACTGCAGGTGCTGCTAGGGTAAGGAGATGGCAGAGTTCCAAGATGCTCTTGGGAACTCAGGGTCCCACTCTGGTCCACTCATGTCGATCCCGGGTGGCCGCCACTGGACTGCAGAACTGCCTTCTGGAGGGAAAGTGTAATTAGAGGGAAGAATGGAAACCTCCTGACTTTACAAATGTGACTTTGCAAAATGAGGCAGGAAGACAAATTTGTCTTCACTATTATTCATGAAGGAAAGTCCTTTGTAAATCCCAAATTAACAATCTCTCACTTAGAGATGGGCAATTATCATTCTTTTCTCCCAATTTAGAGCTCTCAAAATCCTGAAGTATGAAAATTATTGGGGGAAAAAATTCCAGCCATGGTCATGGAAAATGGAAATCCACTTCAAAACTACTGATAAACATTTTTCAATGATCCATAGTCTAAAGCCCAAAAGTAATCATCATATACACGTATGTGAAATGACAGCTTTGGTAACACAAATATTCTGAATGATCACCTGAAGGTCTATGCTATTTCTGCATGTGGGTGGCCGAGTGTCCCAAGTTAGTACAAAATCAAATGTTGAGTGTGGCTGGATTTCACCCAACTCGGAGATTTTCTGATTAAAGATGGCAACAACAATGCATTGAAAAGCTTATCTTAGCTTTTACAGGGCTGGGGCTCCTGGCAGCTTTCTTAATCATCCCACCAGGCCCCTCTGGAGGGAGATGAGTGTCTGTGCCGAGGAGGAATTGTACAAATATGAGGCATGATGAAACCCCTTCTGAAACAAGACATCACATCATTATTTGTAATCGACACAGCTGCTGAGACCGCCGATGTCGGGCTTTGTGCAGAACAACTACAGCTGGTCTCCTGCCTCCCCCCAGGCCCACCCCAGGGACCCCCGACTTCGGGTCTAAGTTGTCACTTAGCTGCCATCACAGCAGATCCCATCAGCTAGCACGTATGGATCACTGAAGCCATTTGGTTTCATGGAAGAAGTCTGAGTTGAGACGGTCTTCATGGCTGAAGAGGTACCTTCTGCCCTGGGTGGTCCCCAGCCCAGGCAGCTCTCTCCGCCCACGGACTTTGGGCTCCTTGAGGGCAGAAGGCACCTGTGCAGGACCTAAACCTGTTTTGTCAAGTGAGTGAAGACAGAGCCGCTGATTCCAGGCCATCTCTATAAAGGACAGGATTGAACAGTGAACGGCCTTGGCCGTGGTGGGACTAACCCGGGTTGGACAGGTGGAAGGCGGCTCACTGAGGCGCTTGAGGCCACCCTGCAGAGGCAGATGTGTCCACGCAGCCCTTGGTTCTGCCTGGACTTCAGCTGGGGAGCCTGCTTCTGTTCCAATAAAAATGGAAACAGTGATTCATGATGCCAACCGTGTGCCCCGTGCTGCCCAGCGCCCTGAGCCCACATCAGGCCCTTGGATCAGCCCTGTTGATGCTGATGGGGAAACTGAGGTCGGAGAGTTAAACCCCCAAGGGTGGGAACCCAGGTGGTCTGAGTTCAAAACTGTGCACTGAGGCCCCAGGCAGGCTGCTGCGGTGGCCCTGATGTTACCACGCACATCAACTGTGCTTTATTGTTAACCTCCCCAGAAACCAAGGCATCCTGAAGTCTGGGACCTTGTGCCAGGTCATCAGGAGAAGACACAAAGGTTCAGATGTGGGGGTAGAGGGGGGCGTGGGGGGTGGTGGGAGGAGTGGGGGATGGGGGGAGTAGGGGGGTGGGAGAGTAGAGGGGAGGGAGGTTGGGTGCGCTGGTTTGGTCAAGGTTAGCTAGTGAAAGAAAGTGAAAGTTGCTCAGTCATGTCCGACTCTTTGCGACCCCATGGACTAAGTCCATGGAATTCTCCAGGCCAAAATACTGGAGTGGGTAGCCTTTCCCTTCTCCAGGGGAATCTTCCCAACCCAGGGATCGAAACCAGGTCTCCCACATTGCAGGTGGATTCTTTACCAGCTGAGTCACTAGGGAAGCCCAAGAATTCTGGAGTGGGTAGCCTATCCCTTCTCCAGGGGATCTTCCTGACCCAGGAGTCGAACCGGGGTCTCCTGCATTGCATGCGGATGCTTTACCAACTGAGCTACCAGGGAAGCCCAAGGTTAGCTAAGGGGGTTACCATTAAGATCTGACTCCCCTCCGGTGTCCTCTGTGCTGCTCTGCACCCCCCTCTCTGGAAGACGTACTCAACTTCATCCTTGTCAGATGATGGACTCTCTACTTGAAGAAACAGGAAAACTCAAAAAAGGGGTCAGGTATCACCAGCCCTGCCCCACCCCCAATCACCCCTTGTCCACCAACAAGATTGGGGGAAGCTCTGTCTCCCCAACAGTTGCCCATCACCAGCCTTCCCCAAAAGGCCAGTCCTTGTTCCCTGGCCTCTGACCCCTGACCCAGGGGGCTGGGTGTGTGAGCCAGTGGCCTTGGCCTCAGGGCCCAGAGCTTTCGGAGAGAGAGACGAGGTTTTTGAGTGATCCAGGCCCCACTGTACTGCCTCCCTGACGGGGCCCACTGCCCCAGTCTGGCTGTGGGCCCCCAGGGCGGTGTGAGGAGCGGGCAGGTGAAGCCCTGGGTGCAGGGGTGAGTCCTTCCTGTTCCCACGTGCACCCTAGGCCCCAGCTACCCTGTGGCCCCCTGGGAGAGATGCTCGGGGCAACTTCCGTCCAGACCACCAGGCCGTGGTTTCTGACAGCCGGGCTGCGCATCCCCGCCCCCACCGGGCCGCAGGGAGGCCCCTCCAAGCGGGGCCGGGGCAGCCCCTCTCCGTTTCCTTCCGCGGGGTGGCCGGGCCGCGCTTTGTCATTCAGAGCCGGGCCGAGCTCCCTCCCTGGGATCCGGCGGCCACTTCCAAACCCCCAGGGCGCTCAGGGGGCTTCAGGGTCCCGCCGAGCCAGGTGCACGGGCGGAAGTCGGGCTGGGGAGGGGCAGAGGGGAACGTGCGGGGGTGAGGCCGCCGGAGCGCGGGCCGGGGGCGGGGGGCGGGCTTCCTGGGATCAGGTCGGTGTAATCCCATTTCGGGCTTTGTCATTCGGGCGGCCGTGGAGCCCGAGCCGGGGGGCCGGGCCCTTTAAGAGGGCGCGCGGCCACACCAGAGCCGGACAGGCCTGACAAAGGCGCGGGTCCAGTGGCGGGAAATAGATGGGGGGGCCGGGGGCGCCCAGCGAGACATCTGCCTCCCAGACCGGACTCTGCCCCAAAGCCCGGGGGCCCTAGGCCGCTCTCCAGCCGCGGTCACGCTTTGGGCGGGGGCACTCCTCCAATTTCGAGCTCCGGACCCGGGACAGCGTCCCCGCCAAGGTCGCCGGGGGTGGGGGGGCGGCATCCTCGACGCCCCCGACCGCCTCCCTGCCTCCTCGATCCCGGCCTCCTTCCTCTCTCCCTCGAGGCCCAGGGCCTCCTCGCGGTCCGGCAGCGTCTCTCCAGCGGCCCGGGTCTGGCTCAGTGGGCCTCTGCCTGGCGCAGTGGGCGGCCCGGCTCCGGGGCGGGGCTGCCCCAGGCAGTGGAAGGCGAGCAGGCCAGGCCCCAAACTTGTATTGGGGGGAGCTCCTGGCGGTCGGGGCGAGGGTGGACCTCGGGGTGGGGAGGAGAGCAGCCCAGAGTCCAGACCCCGGGGGAGACCCCAGAGGCGGAGTGGGGGTGGGGAAGGGTGACTGGCGGAGACCAGAAAGGGGGGCGCCGCACCCTGGAGGTTGGCGGGAGGGCTCTGGAGGGTGGGAAGTGGGGAACCCAGACCAGCTTCGGGGGCCTCCGCGCGGTGGGACAGGAGCCCGGCAGACCTCAGAGGCGCAGGCCCAGCTTCTGGAGGTGGAAGATGCTGTGTGCCAGGCTCCTGGGAACGGCTCCTCCGGGGTGTCCGGCTCTTGGATACCCGCGATCCAGGAAAACCAACAGACCTGGCCAGGCGGGGTTAGACGTGAGAGGGAAACCTCACACCTGTACACATATTAACACTCTTCCATGCGCACAGCCGCCTGCATGCACACCCTATCCATCACGCTGCTAACTTCGTGGGGAGGGCGGCCCTCAGCAGGGACCTCTGCATCCGAGTTGGCAGTCTGAGCGGGCAGCACCGTGTGCCGGCTGAAAGGGCAGCATTCCTTGGTCTGGTGGAGCGGCCAGACCAGGCCTTGATCCCCGTGGGCACCGAGCCCGGAGGGCTTCCAGAGTTTCAAGCCTGTGCCCTCCTGGTGGCGCAGAGCCGGTTGTGCGCGCCCCGCCTCCACAGGAGCAGACCTGTCCACAGTGGGCCTGGGTACCCTGGTCCAAAGCCCATCAAACGTGTGCTCCCTGACCTTGCCCCAAAGCCAGAGAGGGCGGAAGTCAGCTTAGGTCTTTCACTTCTGAACTGTTCAAATAGGCAATCAATTTTTATGATGTGATTTATAATTTATGCAGGTTGTCTTCATACATATGGTGTTGCTTTTGTGTGTCGGAGTTTCAAGCGCTTTATTACTCTGACGGTGTGATTTGCATTCACGTTCGGTTACCAAGATCATATTTCTCCTGTTTACACCATAAGGGCCCGAAATGAAGATTAATGCCACCTCCCTTTGCCCAGGCACCTCCTTCCTGGTAGACCCCAGACCTCGGCTCCCGGCTAGACCCCAGAGCCTGGCATTCAGCTTTGGCAGGATGAGGCCCTGCTGTGCCCTGCCTGTCTGGGAAAGGTTGGCACATCAGAGCATCCAAGCAGACTGCCTGCTCCAGTCATGAGTGTCTGAGCAGAGGCCTGGGGTCTCCCAGGACAGAAATAAGGGTGCATACATAAGAGCATCCTCTCCAGGGAGGCCATGGCTGGGTGCTAGCAGGCCATTAGCCTGTGTGGGTCACCCAAGATTGACACTTCCACCAAGGCCATGAAATGCACGGTGCTCCAACCACTCAGGACCTCACCCCACCCTCCACTCAGGATTTCCACACGGAGCTGAGAAGGCCCTGAGGCGAGAATCAGGTGGTGACCAGATCCCAAGGCTGCCAGAGTGTCCCTGCTGGCTTCTTACTCACCAGAGTCCTCTGCCAAGGGGGGACAGAGAGTGTCTCCGCGTGGGACAGGCCTGGGGACAGAGGGAGCAGCCGCAGAAGCCCGTGCTAGGCTTGCCAGACACAGTTGAAATGATTAAGTCAATTAAGCTCCAACAAACAGATGCAAGAAGGAGCAGGCACTGACCCCAAGAGAAAGGGCATATTGCAAGGCAGGTACTTGCGGCAGCTACACACCTAGTGTGGCCGGGCCAGCACGTGGACAATCATGGCATCTGGATGGTCCAGCCAGGCAAACACGGTCTCCAGAGGCCTGGGAGGCCTCCCCACCCAACCCCACCCCAGTTCGCCCCCTTTAGCTGAAAAGACCCTGCCAAAGAACCACCCTGGGCCTGAGGACTGGAGGGGAAAACCGCACAGAAGCCTTGTGCCGAGTCTCCAAAATTCCAGCAAGGGCTGGGGTTGGGAAAAATCCAAGCACTGGTGGCCCAAGGCGCTGACTCGAGGGGTACTCCCAGGCCCTGCGGGGCATGGGGGAGGAGGTTATTTGAGACCCGAGACCAATCTAAGAGGGCCCTGCCCCCGAAAGTGGAGATGTGACTTCAGGTTTTCAAAGCACCCTTGGTTCTACAAAGGCCAGGGGTACCCAGTTCTCTGAGGGGCTAGGGCTGGAGTTCATCCCATTTGGTGTCTCTTCCTGCAGTCCCCCCTCACTTCAGACCCCTGCCCCCGCTGGTGGACCCAGGGTGCAGACAGCCCCCAGGAGCCCTAGCGCAGGGAGGGGGTGGGGCGCAGGTCCGCGGCGCTCCCAAGCGTAATTATTTGATCTGCAGATGTAAGTGGAATTTATTGTAACAACAAATATAGTGATGTCAAAACCCAACCTTGGATTAAAGCCGGCAGCCAAAGGGGAAGTGTATTAATTTCCAACAGCATCTCAGGCCAGAGCCTATTAGAACAAGCTATTCTTCAGGCCCCCCCATCAGAATTAATCATTGGGAGTTAATTTGAAGCTCAGACAAGTTGCTGTTAATTTAGTGCAGGGAGGACGGGATGGAATAAAAAGCGGAGGTGCTGGCCGAGCCTCGTGGGTCTCATTAATCAGCCAGCTGAGACGGCCTGGCTTGATTACAATTTGCAAAAAAATTCATTAGGGCCCGGGCGATTGACAATTTTTCTCTCTGCCTGTGATGTGACTCATTAGGCAGCCAAATGAAAGCCATGATGACGGCCATGATGACAGCGGCCATCAAGCGCCGCTTGTTTATCTTCCTCCCCTCGGCCTGTCTCTGGGGCCTGGGCCTCCTCTGGCTGGACTCTCAGGGGGCGCCCAGCGTCCTGGGGTCGGGAAGGAGGGGGCACCGAGCCCAGAGAGGGCAGGGGCCAACCCGGCAGTGGTGTGGTGTCTGCAAAGCTGGGGTACCCCGGGGCCCTCCACTCCTGCAGCTTCCAGAGGCAGAGGGCCAGCACAGCTGGGGATGGGCCTGGGAGCTTGAGCCCCTTCGTGTGTAGGGCTCCCTGAAGGTGCCCCCCCAATTCCTGGGGAGCTTCACTTCCCCCTCAGGTGTGTGAAGCCAAGGCCAGTGGGTCCCTCCCTGATGTGTCTCTCATCCCCACCATGAGCTTTTGGAAAAGGTGACAGGGGTGTCACACCTGTTATGGTGGAAAGGTGTATGGAGGGGCGTGTCCTGCTCTCAACATCCAGGGCTCCTTCCCCAGGGCTAGAGTGCCAGGTGGAGGTATCGCCGCCCCGCTGGAAGGCGGCAGCTGCCCTGGCTCGCAGGCCCGGGAATCCAGGCCACCGGCCACAGTTGTGCAAGGGGCACCTATGCGGCCCGGGAACGGACCGGCCCGGGTGCGCGGGGTGGGGACGGCGTGTCTCCAGGGGCCTCCCCTGCAGCGGCAGCGGCAGCGGCCTGGGGCCTGGAGGGCCTCCCCGAGGAGATGACGCCAACGGGCCTCCCGGGCGGGCGCGCTCACTGGCGGGCGACCGGCGGGGGAGGCCGGGCCTGGCGGACGCCGCGCGGGGCGGGGAGCGGCCGGGGCGCACCCCTCCACCACTGGCCCAGGGCGCTGGCTAGGGGCAGCCAGGCGCCCCCACGGCTCTGCGCGCCGCCAAGAGCGGACTGAGGCCCTAGGAGAATGGCCACTCCACATCACTGCGCTCAAAAACCAGGCTGGGGCCATTTTCTGTCCCTGGAAAGCTTAGGGACGCGGCGGGAATCGGGGTCTCGCCCTGCGCCTTAAGTTCGGGCAGACACCGGGGTCCCCAGTGCCCCTCCGCCGCGGAAAGGTGACGGGTTGAAGGCCGTAAAAATTAAGTCAATATTCGTATTGATCCATGGCGATGGGTTTCGCCTCTTGGGCAGAGAACCGCGGTGAACGCGGCGCCCAGCGGCTTCTCAAACCCGCTCCCGGGCCTCCACCGGGGAGCCTGAGGCTGGCGAAGCCACGGCTTCTCTTTGCTCCCCCGGCGGCTGGTTCGGCGGCCGCGAGGTCTCCGTGACAGCGCTCGCCCGCTCCGCGCCCCTGGGTCACCCTTGGCCTCTCCGCGGCCTTCTCCGGAGGGTCCCGGCCGCTCGCGTCCGGGCGGGTGCTTCGGGTCGGAAAAGGGGCCGCGCGCGGAACGGGCCGGGCTCGGGGGCGCGGTCCGCGGTGCTGGAGTGGGCCGGGGTTCCCGCCCTCCCCTCCGGCGCCCGGCGGGCTGCAGCCCACCCCCGAGGCGGGGAGGTGCTCTGGGCTCACCCTACACCGCGAGCCGACCCCCCGCAACTGGCTGGCTTTCCTCGGGGTGGGGCGGTGGTCGGGTCCCGCCCCCCTACGACCCCGCCCGGAGAGGGAGGTGCCGGCCCGCGGGCGCCCGCAGCCAGCCTCCGCCTCCCAGCCCCGCGCTGCCGGGAAGCCGGCTCCGCTAGCTGGGTTTCTGCCCCTGTCGGGAAGATCGCACCCCGAACCCGATCTCTCGGCGCTGGGCACTGCGCCGCGAGCGGGCACCGCTTCTTTTCAGGTCGGGGGATGCTTGGAGGGAAACGCGTCCCCAACTCAGGCGGTCGTCGATTTAGGGAATGAAGACTTTATGCAAAGCCACCCATACCCGCACTCACTGACCCTCCTCCGGCGCCCACCTCCTCCTCTGGCCAAAGTTGACCAGCTTCCCAGATATTGCTTAGGCTGAA
The DNA here is from genome assembly GCF_019320065.1 of Cervus canadensis. NCBI lineage: Eukaryota > Metazoa > Chordata > Mammalia > Artiodactyla > Cervidae > Cervus > Cervus canadensis. The sequence goes on from NC_057387.1 coordinate 110,092,194, forward strand.
CAGAAGGGAAGAGGTTAGATGTCTAAGGTGGAAATTAGGTTTTCTCGAATTGGTAACCCAATTGGAGCTATTGCTCTATTTAAAACCTGGTGAGCTGCTGGATGGCTCTGGTCCCTCCAGCTTGAGGAGGCCCCGGACAGGGGGTGTTCATGCGATGCTGGTCTCAGACCAGCTGCTCGGCCAGGGCAGGCAGGAGGGTGCCTCTAAACAGTCAAATCTAGACATACTTATGAGACCCAAGAATTGGTCTTTTTTCTCTTTCTCGCTCCTTTTCTTTTTTTTATTATTCACAAGACTGAGATTGTTTTAATGTCATAACTTATAGGAAAAATAAACTACATTGAAATAAATTAAACACAACGGAGACGTGCTTCAGACAGGGCTCATAGGATATGCAACCCAGGAAAGAAAGCCAGGCAAAACCAAAGCAAAGCGAATTTCCAGGCTGCCCCCTAAAACGTCTGCTTCTCAGTCAACTAAAAAAGCCAGAACAGAAACAAAAATAAGTGGTGACCCCAGTGTTTGTCCTTGCACGTGATGTTTACCTTTGGAAAAGTGTGGAAAGGAGGCTGCGGTGCGTGGCAAGTTGCAGCGGAGGCTTTGTTTTCTTCAGGGAATGTAGGTGGAGGAGGTTACTGGGCAGTTTGGTCCTATAACTTTCAAAATACTGCAGCTGAGATCCAATCTATATAGATATCTATGTACAAAGTAGGATAGAATAATAAATATTTTAGTGTGTCTTCCAGGTGTAGCTGTAGCTCCTTCAAAAGCAATCTTTCGAGCTCGTTAATGGATATACTCTCAATTTGCTTGGGATGTCCAAAGTTGGGGGGTGGCTCTGTGGTTTGCTTCAGACATGGTGCAGCCCACCATGGGTTCCCTCCCCGCAGCTGTGGCTTCTCCACGGTGGTCCAGGCCGTGGTCCGCCCTGGGCCCTCAGGGCCGGGCCTGCTCCAGCTGCTGATGCTGACTTCTGATGGCGAACCTGCTGACGTGGACGGGTATGGGGACGACGATCTTGGGGTTCCTGGAGGGCTCCCCTGTCTTGGAATTGGCATTGCCGGCCTTCACCCGTTTCCACTTGGCCCGGCGGTTCTGGAACCAGATTTTCACCTGCACCTCGCTGAGTTTGAGGGCGTGCGCGATCTGCGAGCGCTCGGTCAGCGAGAGGTACTTTTTGCAGTGGAACTCCTTCTCCAGCTCCAGGAGCTGCTCGCTGGTGAAGGCAGTCCGCCGCCGCCGGTTCTTGCCCGTGGACGTGGTGCTGCCCGCGGCGCCGCCGCTCGGCGGGGTCTCCTCCAGCGCGTGGCCGGGGTCCTCCTCCTTGTGAGCCGCCTGGCCAGTCAGATTGTCATCCGAGCTGTAGTCCAGATCGCTCTCCAGCGAGAAGCTCTCCTCCTTGCCCTTCGGGTCGTCTTCCACCTTTGACTCGTCTTTCCCTTGCCCTCTGACAGCCCCGACTGAAAGCAAAACCAAACGGCGTTTTATTACATTTCGCACACTGGCCTTCCTTCCCCGTTCCCACCGTCACTCGGGCATTTCCCCCCCACCCACCCCCCTTAGCGGATTGTCTTTCTATGACATTAACACATTGTGATTTCCTGGCCTTTGAGGGGTAGAGAGGGGAGGGGAGGCGTGAGAAAGCTCAGGGGAGAGGAGGCGACAGTACAGGCGACGGCCCTTTGCCCAGAACCATCACTCAAGGGGCCGCCGGGCCTCCTCCGCACCCTCCCAGTCTCCCGCAGCTTAAGGCAGAAGTTAGCAGGCGGTGCGAGGCCCGAGAGAGCGTCCTCTTTGTCCCTGGGGAAGGGGCTGGGTGAGGGCTGAGGGGGAGTTCACCATTCATCCTGCCTCCCCCGTCTCCACCCACCCCCCACCCAGCCTGAAAATTCGGTGAACTTCAATTTCTTCGCATCCGGAGCCGGGGAGGGGGTGCGCAGAGGGGGTGCAGACCCCAGACAGTGTCGGGTTTTGGTCAAATGGAAGTTTCGTAGCCTTAGGAGAAGTTCCCACCAGACACCCCAGCACACTCACGCCGTTCCCCCAGGCAAGCGACAAACCCGGTAAAGGGGGTTAATAGGTCTCGGCGCCCTCAGGCACACGCACTGCAGAGATGGGCAGCCCAACCCTCTTGCCCTCGAGGCTGAAACCTACCCGGGACCCCAGGTCACAGCGCCGGGGGCTGGGCGGCGTGCAAGACTCCGCCAACCTCGCCGGCGGAGAGATTTGCGGCTCCGCGCAGCAGCTGGCCCCGGGGCGCTAAATGCACGCCCCTCTTACCCCCCACCCCCCACTTATTGGGTGGCTCTAAAAGACGCTCCCCGCCCCCGTCCCCGCGCAGGCCCCGCTGGCGCAGCTCGGCCCCATCTTCCCGCTCCTCTGGCCGGGGGAGCAGGGGGCGGGGGTCCCACGGGGGCATGGCCTCCGTTCCCTCCGTTCCCCCGAGGGAACCCGGAGCTGGCGCGCCCCCGCGCCCGGGTCGCGCGCGCCGCCGACTCACCGAGCGACGCCTGCACAGCCTCGGCCGCGGAGAAGGCCAGCAGCGAGCCCTCCTTGGCCAAGAAGCCTTTGCCGTCCTCCGCGTCGGCTTGCAGCGCCTCCGCCTTGTCGAAGTTGCCGCCGCCGCCGGGCAGCTGCTGCGGCGCGAACTTCCGAGCGGCGGCCGCCTCCTGGTGCTGGGGGGACGCCGAGAAGCCGCCGGGCAGCGTGGCCATGAGCGTGGAGGTGAGCGCCATGCCCTGGGCCAAGCTGGAGCAGAAGCCTGTGGGCAGGCTGGGGATCTGGTGGTGCGGGTGCGCGGGCGGCAGCGCCGGCTGCAGCGCGGCCTGGGGGAGCGCGGGCGGCGGCGGCGGCGGCGGCGGCAGCACCACCGGCCGGTAGGGCATGAACATGGGGTAGCCGGTGTAGACGAAATGGCCGGGGCTGGGCTGCGGCGGGCTGCCGATCAGCGAGTCTATGCTGAAGGCGGTGCTACTCCCCAGCGGGCGCTGCATCATCATCAGCGACGGCGGGAACGCTGCGCTCATAGACGCGCTCGGGAGAGGCCCGCGAGAGGCGAAACGTCCCCGCGCCGCGCCGCCTCCTGGAAGCCCCCCGGGCGCCGGGAGCGCAGCTTGGAGTCACGGGCAGGGGCCGAGCGGGACCCAGAGAGCAGGTGCCCCCCTCCCCCGTCAGTCCTGGGCCCGCTGCATGCCGCTGGCAGGCGCGGGTGCGGGCGGTGAGGCCGTGCGCCCTGGAGTGGAGCGGGCGCCCGGGCCCTCCCCGCGAGGGCTTCTCCGGAGCTGCTGCCCGCCGTGGGCCCCACGTCCGGAGCCCTGGCGTGTCGCTCCTGCGGCCCTTGGCCCGGGCCCGCAGCCGTCGGCGCGTCCGTCTGTCTGGCCGGCTGTCGGTCGCCTCCGGCGAGCCGCTGGGGGAGCGCGCGCGCGAAGCCGGCGCACTTGTCCTCCGCGGGCGCCGCCAGCACCTTTAAATCGCGCTCTTCTTTCTCATTCACATTTTGCCTGCTGCCGGGCCCGGCTCCGCTCACGTGGGGCCTGGAGCCGCCGCCGATTGGCTACCACCAAGAGTGGGTGGGGCGAATTTGGGACTCCGCCCCTTCCACCGCGACTGGCCGCGAGCTGGCCGTGGGCGCTGCCAGCGCAGCGCGCGGGCCCGCGAGCCGGAGCGTGTGCGCCCGGCCCGCTCCGCGCAAACTTGAAAGGGGCGGTTGGCACCTCCGAGGCTCGAAACTCGGGTCTCGGCGGCATCAGCCCAGGCGGGGAGGCCTCCGAGGGTAGCATTCGGGGCTAAACCGCGGGTTATTTTCTTTCTTTTATACATGCTTGGGAAGGAAACCTGCTGGGTGCTGCTGCTGCTGCTGCGCCCGGGGTTCGGGCGAGCTTCCCGGGGTTGGGGGCGAGGCCCTTGCCCTTTCAGATCCGCCCCCTAGGGCGCCTGCCAGGAGCTGGCAACCCCTTGTCCGCTGCGGGGAACCCTCCAGGTTCCTCACGGCGCCCCGGCGTCCCCAGCGGCGCGGGGAGGTGCCCGGTTCCCCGATCCCGAGCCGGGCCCGCCCGCGAGCGATCCCTTCTCATTTTTCATGACATTCTTAATCATCGCACCTATTTACACACTTTGCCGGCGCGCACCAAAATAACAGCCACGATAATTATGATAATAAAGCGAGTCCTTTATCTGCTCCATCCTCGGGGAGGAAGGGGGGTGTTGCTGCGCCGCCGGATTGTATAACGTGAGATTATCCTGATGAAAGCTTTATGATGTTTGCTCAAATAAAAGCTGCGTTTTGTAAATAGGCGCTAATTAAGCACGTTGAGAACGGAGGGAGCGCTCACCCCGGCGCCACCGCCGGGTTTCCAGCGCGAGGACTTGAGGGCGCGCGGTTCCCCTCTGCCTACTGCAGGATGGAGCCCGTTCCCTCAGGATAGTTTCCCTGTCTCGACAATGGTAAAAAAACACACAACCCCCCCCCCCAAACCCCCCCCCAAAACCCAGAAGTTGGGAGTAGGGGAATTGGCGGAGAGGGAGCGGGTGCCAGCAAAGTTCTTATCCCCTTCAGCATAGTAAAAACACAAACTTTCAGCTCTTGTGTTCCCTTTTAAAATGTAATCGTTTCGTGGCAAGGGTAGACGGTGCAAAGTGCGCCAGCGCGCGCGGGGCTTCCACGCGCCTCCAGGGCCTCAGCTCCTACTTCCCGGGTCTAAACGTTTGCCCGAAACGGCCGACAGGCCCCGGACCTCGGGAGGAGAGGAGAGAGGGCATTGTTACGCTGGTCATTAAAAATCAGCTCACGCCAAGGAGCTAGTGGTTGGGGAGTTGGCCCGTGTTGGACGTGTGTTATGTATCACTTACAAGCACATTTAATTGGGAGATAAAGATAAATCGATCTTTATGAATTTATCGACCCGATTCTTTGATGCTCTGCTTTCTCGCTCTTCTTTCTCCGGCTTTAACCTAAGGCCCCTCGGGGGGACGTCTTAATTCCGGACCACCATCTCAGCCGGGAGTCTGGTCGGGGACCCGCTGCCCACCCAACGGGCCCTGAAGGAGCGAGGGGAGGGTGCCTCCTCAGTGCCCCGGAGTGCTGAGAAAACTCGCTGGCCCCTTTGCCTGCCGCCCTCTTCTTCGCCCCCGCCCCCCGCCCCACCACCACCCGGACAAAGACGTCTCCGGCGCGTTTCCCCACTCCAGGCCGCAGTAATAGATGGCTCCGGCAGCAGGCGGCTTGAAAGGAATTCATTAGGACGCTGCCTGTATTGCCTCCACTCCCTTCACGCCCAGACCCCGAGGTGGCTTAGGCGGAGCGAGGGAAAATGAATTCCCGTTGGGATGGAGGCATGGGGAAGGAGGCATGTGTAGGCTCTGTAAGCACGCCTTTTTTCACTCCTGCAAAAGAAGAACCAGAAGGAAAGAAAAAAAAGAAAAAATCAAAGCCCAGGGCAAAAGGCTGATTTCTTTATGAGCATAATAAATACTGCCTCTCATTATGAGATACTTAACAGACACACCGTCTTGGGAACGGTTACCTTGTTTTTTGAATACTAAGGGGAAAACGCGCGGACTCCTTGCTTGTTTTACGTTGATACAGCCGGGTCCCTTCGCTGCTTGACACTGGCATGTCTGTATAAGCTGTTGCTCATTTTAACAAATTTGCCATCCACTTTCCTCTTTTGGCATATAAACGTTGTTCTATGGACTTCCGTCTTTTGATTACCCTCTGAGAAACAGAGGTGCCTTTGATTATTTTGGTGATCATTCTGCCTTTAAAGTTCAGCAAGAAGATTTAGGTCCATTGAATTATAAGTCCACTTGAAACAATTTGATGGTATATTATTTGCCTCCATAAATTGCCGTGGAAAGTATTGACTATAGGGGTTATAATACTAATCTCCTTTTGTTAGCGAGTTCAGAGAAGTCTCATCGATATGAATTTTTATTTACTAGTGTGCTTTTTCTGGAATGCAATGCAGTCATATTTTCTCATCTAATGCTTAACTGCTTAGAAAACGACTGTTGGCGTCATAAAAGGATCCCTGTGTTTCACCGTGATTAACAAGATTCATTCGGGGCACCTCAGCAACCTGCAAAGCGTTCAGAGCGTGGGGAGAGTGGATAATAAAAGCCTTTAGAATTTTTCCTCCGCTCCGTGGAGAGATTTATGGGCAGCGAGAGACAGGTACATGGCTTAGCCATCCTTCCGATTCCGACCTGCCTAGCTGGCAACTGCCTCAAACTGCAGCGCCCTCGGTAATTCAGCGGCCCAGGCTGCGCGGGAAAACCGTCCGGCACACATCTTTGCAACTTTCCTGTAAGAGTCCCTCCCCCGCCCCCGCCCCCGCCCCACTTTCTCGGGTGAGGAAGACCGAAAGCTGCTGCCGTAGGGCGATCCGAGTCCTCCAACTCCAGTTAACTTCCGCGAACTTCTTTTTCAGGGGAACCTCCCGCCGGGATGAAGTTGGCCCAGCCCCTGGACACTTTCCTCGGCCGGTGCCAAGCTGGTGTCAAGACCGTATTAGGCCACTTAAAACATCAGACATCAGTAAATGTGATGGTAATTAAGTTGTCGCCACGCTTCGGGGCTGGCCCAGTCAGCTTTTGCACGCAGGTGTATGGATGGAGCCTGAGTATAAAATGCTCAGTGCACAAGTAAATGAATATTCATGCCGCTGACTTGCGGTGGCCTGCCGAGTCCAGCCCGGAGGAGGAAGCACCGCGAACCGCCGCGCTGTCACGCTGCCGCCAGGGTCGAGGTCGCGGGTGGTCGTGGAGAGAAGGCAGTGGGAGCCCCGGGTCTCCGAGGGAGCAGAGAAGCCCGCAGGCCTGGCGGGCAGGGCGCTCCCTCCCGGCGCCCAGTCCCAGGCTTCAGGCCGGTTTCTCGGGCAACCACGTTGTTTTTATTTATAGGGACTTTGAGTGGCCTGATCGTTTGGTCATTGCCGCAGCCCTTGCTCCTGGCAATAGTTGGGAAATAGCTTGGGATGGGTTTTATTTATGGAAGGGCAATTGGGATTCACACCCAGCTAACCCAGAACAGTCCCTCCCAAGCCCAAGACGAACTTACAAAGGGGTGCTTGTGTAAAATTCCCCATCAGACACACCAATTTGCAAGTAGCAGAAAGCATTGAAGCCTCATCTTTTTAAACTATTTTATTCAGCCTTTTTTTTTTTTTTTAAATCTGAAAGCCCAAAATAGACTCCATGTGGTTCTAAGTGAAGTCAGCCCTTGGCCGGCTTTGAAATAGCGCCTGCAATTATGTAAAAGAGCCATTCACCAACAGGACGGAATTAAAAGGGATCTCGCCCGCTTCCCTTTCATTGCCAACCTCTCGTGTTTGGCCTTTCAAAGCACTTCCAACACGATGTCTTTCTCCAGGACAAAAGGCAGAACAAAAAAAGTCCCCAAACTTGTAAATTGAACGTCAAGGGAACTTTAAACAATTTAAAGCCCATAAATAATGATAAAGGGGACTGGCAAAAAAGGCAAACCCATTCAATTAATAGAGTTTCCCAAGCAAAGATCAAGTGGTTTATAAAATAAAAGTCTTTGGTTTCTTTATTCTGCTCCTTAGCCGTGCAGAAAGCAGGACGGGGTTTTTTTTTTTTTTTTTCCCCTTCCTAAAGCGCCCTGAAGAAGAAACACTTTACAGGACCGTGTGGGCAGCGGCATTCTTAGGTAGAAAGTTTTGCTCTGTGTCCCCACCTTCAAAACTGCACAAACAAAACCGCCGACCAGAAACGTGAAGACTTTTTCTTTTTTTTCCTTTTTTGCATATTCTTGGAAGAGTTGGAAATTGTTCCCCGTGGCCCTGCGGGGGGGGGGGGGGAACCTGACCCTCACACCTGCGCCGCCCTCGCCACCCCAGAGCGGAGAAACGCGCGGAGCCACGGCCGCGTGGCCCTCGAGCCGAGCCGGGGTGGGATCTGGGGGCCAGGGTTGGGTGGGTTGGGGGCTGCTGCGCCGCCCGGGAGCTCCGGGGCTCCGGGCGCGGACGCGCTGACGGCGCACCCCCGGCGCGGGCTGCGAACGCCTGGAGACCCAGGTTTCTCCCACCCCACGTCGGCCTAGACTCCCGAGCCAGGGTCTCGGCGTCCAAGGGCGCAGGCAGGGGTCCTGGTTCCTTTTCGGAAGAGCCCTGAAGGTTGGAGAGGGAGTCTCATGACCGCCGAGGGGGTAATGGATTGCCTGCCACGCTGTCCTTGGAAGCCCCGGGCCGGCGCATCTCGGTGGAAGCACCCAGGCCGGCGCAAAGGGGCTCCTCGGCGGGCACTGAGCCCGGCCGTCCTGGGGTTCCAGGCTCTGAGGACGAAGCATCGGGCGGAGGCCGGCCCAGGAGCCGGCCCGAGGGCGGTAGTTGCGGGGCAGAGGCCTGGGGCGCGGGGAGTAGAGCGCGCTTGGGTTCCCCGGGGGCTGGCTCCCGCCACGGCCGTCCTGAACCCCAGGACTGGGATCGCTGCGAAGGCGGGCGCAGGCCGCGCGGCACTTCTCACCTGCCTTCATCTCCACGCAGCCGTCCCCTCGGATCCCCGCGGCCCCACCTTTCGGGGACTTCAAACGCGCCCCGCCACCCGGCGCCGGACTTTTCATCTCCCCGCACAGGGGGGGCATTGTTTGCCGGGACTTCACAGAGATGCTAATCCCTCGGTAGCAGAAGCGGCGGCCCGGGGAGGCGGGCAGAGGGCACCGAGGGGTGAGGAGGTGCGCCAGCCTGGGTTGGGAACCGCCGGACGGGCACCCCTCCCGGAACGCCGGGGTAAGCTGCTGTCCGCCTCCGTCCCATTCCCTCCCATCCCTGCCGCCTTGTCCTGGCAGGCGGAGGACACACAGTGACGGGCCTGGGCCGGCCGCAGCCAGCGTCCAGTTGATGCTCAAGTGGGAAGCCACCGATGGCCAGCGTGTCCTCCGCTTCCAGCGCTCCGGAGGGGATCCTGTGTCCCGGGAGACCCAGTCCAGGGACTCCAGACTGGAGTCTCTGGGCCTCCCGGGCCTCCCAATCCGGGGCCTCAGCTGCCACCCCTGGAGGGCCCCGACCCCCTGCAGGGGTGTTGTCTTTTAAAGGGGACGAGGTTTACCTAGAGTTCATCCATTTAACCCTTTGGAAACCGCATTGCAAGGAGCAAGGGAGTGTTTGGATCAACCGCCAACCACATCAAGGGGGCCGCTCTGAGTTCAGCTTCTACAGCCACGGAAGGAAAACCGGGGATGCTCCCAGGCGGAACTTGTCTCTCCTCTTCTGCGGAGATATTTGCAAAGCAGGGCTGCGTTTCCTCTGCTTGCCACCCCCTTCGATTAAGAAACTGTGACCCAGAAAGGATGTCACAGGACAGGGCAGGGCAATGGCTGTAAACAGGCGGGGGATGTTGGCTTAATGGGGAGGCAGACTTAGCACGGCCTCTGCCCCTCCTGGTGAATCCCTCCCCTGACTTCCGGGGGGGAAAGGTCGTTGTAAAAAGTCTGCTTATCAATAAGCTCATCTTGCAACCTCAAGGGTAGGTACGTCTGTAACTGACCCACCCAGCTCCACTGAGGTTTTCCCGAAGGACAGCTCTGACTCTCCAAGGTCTGTCTTAAATGACAGACGTTTCCTACGCGAGGACAGGAGAGGGTGTGGCCTGAGGGGGGAGAGAGCTGTTTGATTATAATCAACCATTAAATGGAGATAACGCAGTAGATGCGGAGGCCCTCTGAAAAGGTAAAGAGGAACACCTCACTAACTGTGGGGCACCCGGCTTACAGGGCCAGGAAGTGAGAGGGCTTAGCCTCGCATCGCTGGGGTGGATCCTTTCCACACTGGAGAAGCCTCGTGTAGATCTTGGACTCGCCTGTGAGGGGGCACTTGGAAGCCACCAAGAACCAGAGCCCATGAGAAGGGCAGTCCATGGAGGCGGGCCACAGGCCTCAATCCTGGCTCCCAGCCCACCCCAGCCCACCCCCACCCCCAAGACTCTGAATCCTCGCCTTCCTGGGCTCCTTTGCTCATCCTCCGGAGGGTAAGTCATGGGCCCCAAAAGGGTGAGCCAGTTTCCTGGTCCTCTGCGTTTGGCAGGCTGGGACACGCCTGCACTGTTTCCCGGTTCAAACACACACATACACACACACACTGTCCTCATCGTGTGCGCGCACACACACGCACACACACACACACTGTCCTCAACGCCTGGAGCCACTGCCTGAGAAGGCTGGAGTGGTACTGGAAGAAGGCAATCCTTGTTTGCAGGTCTCTAAACAAACCTCTACAACTTGCCACCTCACATCCCCCCAGTATGCAACCCCTCCTGGGTGGGGATCGAAGAGAGAGAACTGCAAATGCTGATCTCCTGGCCTCTGAAACAGAAGCATCTCTTTGAGTTTCCTCCATTGATCTTCTGAAAACATACAGAGTGCTCAATTTGCATAAGTTTGCTATCAGCAATTATATTTTCCTTCAGGGTGCAGTCTGTAGTTGTCAGACTCTAGAGAGAGGAGGAACCAAGAGGCAGGGTAGAGGGCAGACCCGCTCCCCTACCCGCGTGCCCACACCCACCCCAGCCTGGGTTTTCATTTCGGGAGAACACCAGACAGGAAAATGAGGGGGAGAGGCATGCAGTTCTTTGAGACCCAGTGGGAAAAACCCGGGAAACTTCAGGCGGCTGTCCCCCACGATTCCGTAGGGTACATTTCTGCATTTTGCAGGAAATGAAAGTATTTTTCCTGGGGTGTGTTGCTCCTTGCATATGTGGCTTTGTTGAAAGAGTGTTTTGTTTTTGAATGATGAATAGGGTGTTAAAGACAGGCTGTTCAACCTCACTATGTTGTATTTATCCTGCACAACAACCCCCTCATTGGGGGTAATTTATTCTTGTAGCTCCTTCACACCCAGGTACTGAGCAGGGCCATGCTGAGGCTACTGCCCCTTGCAGGGGACTCGAAGGCTGCTTCTGGGGGCTTCCATCCGTGTCCCTTGCCTGTTCCGACCAGGCCACAGCGGAGCAGCCATGGAGGACAGTCACAGACCCCACAGCCCGGCAGAGGTGCAGGCTGGGCCGGTGGGCCCCCTTCCAGCCATCTGCCCCTCAACTCTCCTCCTGGACTCTTGGGGCTACCTTATCTCTTGGTGGTTATTTTCCCTGTCCTCAAGTTTCTCTCCTACCCACTTAAACTGCAACCAAAATGAAACAAGAAAACCCCAGAAAACTTAGGAGAGGGGAGACTTCTTAATGTTCTTAACGTTCTTTCTAACCCCCAAGCCCTTAAAATTCAATGCGTTCAGCATATTGTAAGTTGTTTGGAAATTTATGCTTTAACATGTAAAGAAGTGAGTAATTTATTGTGGAAGCAAAATTTGCATTGACAATTTAATTTTAATAACCTAACAAGGTTAATTCATATCTGCAAACAGAAGTCAAAGAAGTACCATATATGTAATAAATCCACGAGGAAAAGGCAGGAACCAGTTTTACTTAAGGCTTCAAAACTTCAAACTTATTAGCCTGCAAAACACCTCAAGTGTGCAGAGCGCTCAGGGATCTAGAGCGCCGCCTATGGGCCATGCGGATAATGACATCTGCTTTAGGGCTTGTTTGGGCTCTGAGATTCCAAGGAAATTGAAGGCGGCTCCCCTTTTGCAGGATTAGGTCTGAGAAGTCTGTATTTTTCATGGCTTCAGTTGCACAAGAAAAAGTCTCAATTTCTTTCCATTTTAGACGTCTAGGCTACAAGAGAAAGCTTTGTCACAAATGAGAGGGGTAAAAATCAGACCTCCGTGATTACACAAGGCATTCAGAAATATGATCAGATTTTGGACGTGATCACAGAAAACCTACGCCGGCTCTCTTTATAGTCCATGTAAAGTTCTCCTGGTTCTTTGACTCACCCTGAGCAGGGCCTAGAAACGGAAAGGATAAGAGACCCTCTGACATCTGGGCCTATAGGGTCTGGATGCACCTCTAAGCCCACTCCGGCCTCTGTTTTTCCATCTGCGTAATGGGCGGGAACGCCTGCTCTGTCTCACCAACGGTCTGACTGCATCCCTAAAGCGCAGATAATTAATAGATTACTTTTGTCACGGGTAGTCGTAGGGACCCAAGTAGATCGCGTAGCACATGGTGGCAGGGCGCCTGGCCCGCAGAGGATGGTGGGGGGTGGGGTGGGTGTCTGTAAATTGCAAGCACGGCCCCCCAGCCTCCGGAGTGATGTAGGTGTTGGGTGCACGCGGGGCCGCCAGGGGCGCAAGGCTGTGCGCTCAGAGTGACAGTCTCAACTTGGGGCAGTCTCTGACCGATGAGTCAGGACGCAGGACTGTATTTAAGGACGCAGGACGCCTGCCCGGGGTGGAGAGAAGTTCCGAAGCGCCGCCCCTGGGTCGGCAGGCCGTCCTACTCTTTGCAGAGGCAGAGGCGGAGGCGCCGACAGCCCCGGGTCTCGGAGGGTCCCTCTGCAGGGCGCGCTCATCACCAAGATTGGCGTTAGGAGGGCGCGCTGGGCACCGCCTTCCCAGGGAGACGAGTTCTCGTCGTTTCAGATTATTTCATTTTAGATGAAAGATCTGTAAACTCTGTGAGCTAAACGAACAAAGCTCAAAACACATTCCTCTTTGGGGGAGGGGGACGGCAACCTGCGGGAGGCTCAGGTTCGATCCCTGGGTCGGGAAGATCCCCTGGAAGAAAGCCTGGCTACCCACTCCAGTCTTCTCGCCTGGAGAATTCCATGGACAGAGGAGCCTGGAGGGCTACATTCCATGGGGCCGCAAAAGAGTCACGACTGAGCCACTAACACAGAGGCGAGCCGAGTATTCTGGCCTCTTACTTCCATCCAAACGCCTCTCCCCAGGGTCCCATCCTGATCCCACCGTAGGGACACCGAGGTGGACGAAGCTGGGGGGCGGGACGCAGCCGCCCGCCGAGGCCCGAGGGCGGACCGGCGCCCTGCGTCGGCGGCCGCAGGAACCTGGCTCTAGCGCGCGCCCTGCGGGCCGAGGCCGGGATCGGCCCCCTGGAGCCGGGGAGCGGGGCTGCCCAGACACCGGCGCGAGGGCCGCCCGGTCAGGTCCGCACGGGGACCAGCCCCTCGCACTTCCAGACGTCCGTTCTCTGAGCAGCGGGAGCCTGATCGTCTCGTCTCAGGTGTGTGTGTGTAGGGGGGCGATTTTTACCGCCCCCCCTCAACTTGATTTTTTGGGGGGAAGAGTGTGGAGAAAGGAGCAAACATCTCCAGTTTTAATGTGGCCCAATTATCTCGTTTGCACGACTTAAAAGTGTTTCTCTTTAATTCATTTCAATCTAGTAAATATGCTTCGGCAAGTAGCTAATTTCTTAGGGATGCCTTCGCTTCGTCATTTGCATATAAAGCGCGTCGGAGGCCGCCCCCATTTCCTGGCGCGCGTGGGTCGCAGCCAGCTGGGCCACCTCCTCCCCGAGGGACGCCTGGGTTTGGCCAGGGAAGTCTCGCAGGCCGTGGTCAGTGATGGGGCCCGGTGCTTGGGGGTGGGGGGTGGAGAGCGACTGGGCACGGGGGCCGGGACGGGGACAGGCCCCTCCCTGGAAGCCCCCCTCCGCTGGCGCACCACGGCATCACCTTAAAGGCCCCTCCGCTCTCATCTCAGGATGCGGCGCCCTTGGCGGCCACATGGGTGCGAGGGTCGGGGCCGCGTTTATCCCCGAGTGCGGTTATTAAATCGCGTCTGGAGATAGATGGACGTGGATACCGCGGCGGGTATCGCAGCGCTCAGCTGAGCAATCTTCTGGCCTTAAATTCCGAATAAAAGTCTCAAATATTCCCGGGTCAGGGGGGCACTGTCTCATTAAAACCACTCTCGTCCTGAAACTGCAATGCAGACATTAAAGTGCAGTATTTTTCAATTAGAGCTGACGAATTCAATCAAAATTCCATAGATTAGGATGAAATGAGGCATGGGTCATTTACAGGGGAATTTAATTGCCGAGCCATTAGACAAATAGTATATTTGCCATTCCCGCGTTATCCATCATTTTCGACATCAATACCGGGGCCGCGTCTCCCCGTCCCGCAGCCGCCCGGCGTCGGCTGTAAACACTCCCTTCCCTGTATCTTCTGATTATATCTGATTTCATTTAGGGCCATGGGGGATTATAAATGTTCACGCAATCAAGTTCATTAGGACTTCAAATCGCATTTCTGATTGGGATCGCTCTGCCGCTGTCCTCGGAGCGCCTTTCAAACCCCAGGACGAGGCTTTCGAAGACATCTTTTTTTTGAATTTAAAGCTTCACAGCCTTTTGTCTTCCGACGCCCCCTCCCGCCTCCCTCCGGGCGGCCTCGCGCTCCTCCGGCCTTGCTTGCGGGGGAGCAGCCCTGAACCCAGAAGTCCCGGGGCGGGGGCCCCACGCGCCCAGGCTTTCCTGACGGGGCTGGGTGGTGGGGGGCAGTCCGAGAGGCCCAGACAGGTCTCCCCCCGTCCAGACACCCCTGCCCGCACCGCTAGGCTAAGAACCCCCCGCGCGGCCGGTCCCAGGACACTGATCATCCGGAGACGTGGATCACCGGGCGCTGGGGGGGACCGGCCCCGCGTGTTCGCGGATCGCGGGTGGGCGCGGGGTTCCTGGCACCCTTCACCCCCGGCCCCGCGTCGCGGTTCCAAGTGGAGCTCCGGGCATATTGGAGTCACGCGGCCGCAGGCCTGTGGGCAGTATCGGGCCCGACCCTGGGACCCTGGGGACGGACACCTGGGACCCCTTTCGGGCTGGGCCCTTTCGCTCCAGAGACCTGGGTGGGGGGCGGGGGCGGGCGAAGCCAGCGAAGCAATTCTCTCTTCTTATTAACAAACCCAAGAAACAAAGGAGCAGCCTCTTCCAGGGAGAGCTCGACAAGAGACAGTCGAGATATCCCTTCCAGCGCAGCTGAAAAATAATAGCTTAATATTAACTGCTTCTCATAAAAATATACTTTCACAGAGATACAGTTACAAGAAGAAAACCTTCATTTTACCCCCGTTCTCTGTGCTCATCGCTGTTAGCTGCCTCAGTAATTTAATTGGAATGAAACGTGGAAATGTGTCATTTTTGAAGAATTTATGCATCACTTCCTAGAAATCTCATTGTGTTAACTAGGAGCCCACTGCGTTCTGTTTAGAACCCATAATCACATTTTTATGTGTCTGTAAGAGGAGTTAATGTGACCTCCTGTTTTTAGCAGATAAAAGAAAAATGTCTTTTCCTGTAACATCTGTATCAAACTCCTGCTTGCCCAAAGTGGGAGTAAGTCCTGTTGCCCCGATGTTTTCCCAACTTAACCAACTTTTCCCAGATCCGGGAAAAGATATGTGAATGGGAAAAGTGCCTACTGAATGAATAATTACACACCGAATTAAAACCCTGCATTAAACATAGTCGACAGCGAATACTGCATTCTCAATCATGTTTATTGCTTACAAATTGCATTACAAAGAAATCTACTCTTTTTATTGGAGTGATTAAGCAGAGTGTTAGGACAGAAGAAATACCATTCTGGAAGATGAGATGAAGGCTGAAAACCCAGCTAGTTACATCGCAGTGGTGAATGTATAATTTTGTTAAAGGACACGTTGAACACACAAATGAGGATTGGGCTGTCATTATGGCATCATAAAAGAGTCAACTTAAAATTATATTTATTTAGAAACACATTGCCTATAAAATGCGCATATTTAATACAAAGGAAGTAGGCAACGCCATAATCAATATTTTAATTACGATTTTTAAAAATTATTGCAGCACAATTCTATATGATACGTCACGATTCTATAGTTTTCCTATACCCTCCTCCCCTTTATCCTGTGAGTCAAAATCTTGTTTTCTTCTCTTTTTAATCTGGGGAGAGCCGGTGGGTGGGCAGGGTAAGACCGTTTGCTTATGGCGCCACCTGCAGGACTTCATGAAAATAAGTTTCAAGACTGGAATCCTTCGGCTGGACCCTAGAAACTGACCTTAGGCTTATTTTAGCAATGTAATGGGATTAATTTTTGTTTTAAAATAGAAAGATGCTGACAATTTCAAGACAAGCCCCGGGGTTTGAAATGCTTACTGAAAGCCAAAAATAAGATGCAGTATTGATCCTAGTTGAAACTTTGGGACTTATGAATATCCAAAATGCACATAGAAAATTTGACTAAGGAATAATTTATTCTTGAAATAATGGAATAAAAGATGCAATATTCCGGGTTTATCACTTGGTCCTTGGGCAGCCCTTAAGAGATGAAAAGCACTTGGCAAGCTAATAACATCCACAATTGCAGTGATTAAGCTCTCTCAGACGTCCGCTGTCAGGACCGGTCACTGGAGCAGATCGGCTCATTCTCCAAGCCTGTATTTTACACTGCTTTTGTAGAGGGTTAAGTGTCCTTTGCCAAAGTTCAACAGCCTGCCCTATCAACATGAAAACAAGGTTTTATTTCAAAGATGGCAACTGTGGTGCTTATATACAGTTACTGGGATTTGCAAATGCTTCTTAAAGCATCGTTTTGATTTTCTTCAAAACATGCGGAATTGATGCCTATTATGTAACTTAAAATTAGATGGATTTTGAGTACGCTAGAGAGAGGAGCCCAAGGCTGTTCAGAATCTTAGGCAGAGGGTACGTCACACGGGGCCCTGTCTGTGCCCTGCCTGCCTGTGGGCTGTGTCTGTGACTCTTGCTGCAGAGGGGCGAATCTTCTCAGGACCATCGCTGGCGGAGAACCTCATGTGTGCATTTTGTATTTTCATCCCTGCTACAAATTTTTTCACAGTTATTTTATTTTTTCCTTAAGAAAATTGCTAGCAGGAATTAAAGTCTGAAATACTATCAATGAATTCCATCCCATCTGATGATTAAGATAACCCCCAAACCACCACCATTTTTGTCCCATGTACTCATGGCCATAAATCAGGAATCCTTTTTAGCACATCTGGAGTCACTAGAACCAGGGTGACTCTCTGTGGTCAGATGGCAGTTGTATAGCCAGAGATAATAAAGTTGCAGGGAAAATATTCCTCTGCTATCTTTTTCCTTTTTAGTGGAAAGAGCATCTGCTCTTTTATTACCTTCTGAATTTTGAACCATGTGAATGCGTCATTAAACACTACATTTAAAATTAAAGAAAGTTTAGGTCTTATGGAATTGAGTTTATGTAATATACTCAGAGAGAAAAGTAATGATGTTCTATGTGAACTGTTTAAGAATGGAAAACATTTTTACTCTTTAATAAAAGAAATACCAGGGTAGGTTTTTTTCCCTTGGAAAAGAAGTCAGCCAAGATAATTCTAGCTTTAAAGCAGAAGGTAGTTTCAGATATTTCTCAGCTAACTTACTTCTCTCCCCCAATATCTTTTCTCTCTCCCTCCTCTCTTCCTTCTCTTAGTCTTGTCCTTCTCCTCCCCTCTTTTCTTTCTCTTATCTATGTGGAATTCTGCAAGTCTCCTTCATTTTGGAACTTCCTCCCACGTGGAGCACAGGCCAGGACTAGACCCAGTCATCACTATCACAAATTTTTCAGTTATTTTAGTTTTTGCTTTGCTGTTGGTCAGTTGCTCAGTTGAGTCTGACCCTTTGCAACCCCATCGCCTGCAGCACACCAGGCCTCCCTGTCCTTCACTATCTGTAGGAGCTTGCTCAAACTCATGTCCACTGAGTTCGTGATGCCATCCAACCATCTCATCCTCTGTCGCCCCCTTCTCCTCCTGCCTTCAATCTTTGCCAGCATCAGGGTCTTCTCTAACGAGTTAGCTCTTTGCATCAGGTGGCCAAAGTATTGGAGTTTCAGCTTCAGCATCAGTCCTTCCAATGAATATTCAGGGTTGATTTCCTTTAAGATTGACTGGTTTGATTTCCTTGCTTGCTGTCCAATAAAATTCTTGGGAATGAAATAATGAAAACAAATTCTTCAGCCCTGGAGGAATTTCAGGCAGTTACTGGGAGGTGTCTGAGGTTCACTGTGAGAATCATGTTGTTTTTAAGCAGTAATTTGGGGGGAAGTATGTTTTGGAAATGTACTAATTGGTCATTATTCGTCAGAGTTTTAGAAATGTGAAGTCAATATGGGGAATCCCCTGGCAGTTCAATGGTTTAGGACTCCATGGTTTCATTGCTGAGGGTGCAGGTTCAATCCCTAGTCAGGGAACTACAGTCCTGAAAGCTATGTGGTACGGTTTTAAAAGAGTTCTACTTTGTGGCAGGACTCCAAAACATATTTAAAATTTAGTACATTTCAGAAATACAACCAAAGTGTTCTCTGAGGAGGGTGAGATGGAGAGGGGAGCTTGAAGAATAGGCTGTGTCAGGCTGGCAGGTTCACTCAGATTCTCATTTGCAAAATCCTTCGAGGCCAGGACTCCTGAGTGGTGCCTGGGGCTGTATTTCTTACTGTTTGCCTTCCTCACTTGTTCTCATAAATAACGTCACTTTGCTTTTCCGTTTTTACAGTCTTTATCCCAGTATTAGGCTATTTTCTTCTAATAATAAAAGAATCATAATAATAGAAGGAACCATTTATGGTCTTCCTTCTCTGGACCACTTCTGGCTCTAAGGCTTTGCTCTGTGCACTCAGTAGGACCACCCAGGGGCAGGGGTGTCACCCAAGCTCATTAGCGATGTTAAAGTTCCCAGGCCCACAGAATCCAGGCCCCACTGTGGATGCCAGAGTCAGAATCCGCATTTTAACAAGATCCCTTCAGAGTGGAGAAGCCTGCTGCTGTCATGCGTGATCTCGCTGAGTCCTACCCCATTCCGAGAGGTGCGCGTGCATTCACTTCCCACCTGAGCAAACTGCAGCCAACTTTGGTTAAGGAACGGTTCCTCTTGCTCGGTGGAGCAGCCTGGACCTGAAGCCCTACGTCTGGGGTGTCACCGTGGACTCCTCCAGTGTATTGCATCCCTTTCCAGGACAAAGGAACTTCCCAGTATCTCCCTGGGGCTTCCCCATGGCTCAGCAGGTGAAAAATCTGCCTGCAATGCAGGAGATGCGGGGAACTTGGGTTCGATCCCTGGGTTGGGAAGAATCCCCTGGAGGAGGGCATGGCAACCCACTCCAGTATTCTTGCCTGGAGAATCCCATGGACAGAGGAGCCTGGCAGGCTGAAGTCCATGGGGTCACAAAGAGTTGGACATGACTGAAGTGACAGCAGGCACACACATAATGTCTTGCTGGGACCACACCTTCTCACCTGCTGCTCCATGGCTCCTCACAGCCTGTCCAGGGGAGTTCAGAACCCTTGATCTGGAAGCCGAGGTCCTCCCGATTTGCCTCCCAGCTCCTCCAGCCCTGCCTCCTTCCAGTCGTGAAAGCATGGGGACCCTCCCCTCGGACCCAATCACTGTCCCTCCACAGTGCATGCACTTTCCTGCAGCCCAGCCTTTGTTCAACTTTCCTTTTGACCCAGTGGTGGCTCCTGATCGTCTGTGTGGAAGAGGCTTGGGGAGAGCCATCTGCCCGAGGTGAGGTGTGTGTGTGTGAGGTCTTGAGCTGGGCTTACATAGGTCAGGTGAGCTGTCCATCTCAAAGGGCAGGGTGTGGGTGGGTCAGCTGTCCTATGCCTCCCTTGGCCTGACCCGCTGTGTTGAAACCTGACCATCCCCCAAGACCCAGCCTGCCTCCTCCTTTTGTGACGTCCACCCTCAGTGGGTGGCCCTGCCAGGTGCCCTCCAGCACTGCAGTGGGCTTCACGCATGGTGCAGACAACATCCCACCTTAGACAGCAGTCATCTGCTGGGGTGTGAAGCGCCCTTCCAGACTGCCACGGTGGGATGGTGTCCCCGCCACTCCTGAGGTTCATCCCAGCTGCACTGTGCACTGGCTCAAACTGCAGAGAAATGGAGCCAATGCTTATCCTCAGAGGATGCTCACAGAGTCCTTCTTTTAAAATATGGGGTTTAATATTTGAGGTCTAGTAAGGCCAACAGAGGGCTTCCCCGGTGACTCAGTGTAAAGAATCTGCCTGCAGTGAAGGAGACAGTGGTTTGATCCCTGCATCAGAAAGATCCCCTGGAGAAGGAAATGGGCACCCACTCCAGTATTCTTGCCTGGAAAAAGCCCATGGACAGGAGTCTGGCCGGCTATATAGCCCATAGGGTTGCAAAGAGTTGGACATGACTGAAGCGACAGCACACACGCATGCAAGGCCAACAGATGAGAAGAGAGATCTTTAGACCAGCGAAGAGATCGTTTATTACAGTTCCCAAGAGAAGGGCCACACCACATGGGGGAGAACCAGGGTTGGTCAGGAGGTGGGGGCAGGGGAAGGAGATGTGGGCAGGAGCCTTGATTGCAGTTTCCATGGGGATGGATACCTGGGCACAGGACTGGCTAATCTCAGTAACTGCAGTGGGCTCAGAGGCAGAGGGGTTGCCCTCAGGTGTCTGGGTGGCCCTGGTTGGGGTGGCGGTGAGGGGGATAGGGATAGGAGAACCAGGGAGGTGGTAGGGGGTGAGCCCTGCACTGGTTGAATTGTATTTGAAAAGGATGCTTGGGGGTACATTGTTTATTGTCTTTGAGAACTGGCTAACCCTGGTGGGGCGGGGGGGCAGTCCCGGTCCGAAAGGCCCCAGGTGTCAAAGCACCAGAATATAAAAGATATAAAAACGTGGTTAATCCAGTCCAGAAATGAAGAGGAACTAAAAAGCCTCTTGATGAAAGTGAAAGAGGAGAGTGAAAAACTTGGCTTAAAGCTCAATATTCAGAAAACTAAGATCATGGCATCTGGTCCCATTGCTTCATGGGAAATAGATGGGGAAACAGTGGAAACAGTGTCAGACTTTATTTTTCTGGGCTCCAAAATCACTGCAGATGGTGATTGCAGCCATGAAATTAAAAGATGCTTACTCCTTGGAAGGAAAGTTATGACTAACCTAGATAGAATATTAAAAAGCAGAGACATTACTTAGCCAACAAATGTCTGTCTAGTCAAGGCTATGGTTTTTCCAGTGGTCATGTATGGATGTGACAGTTGGACTATAAAGAAAGCTGAGCACTGAAAAATTGATGCTTTTGAACTGTGGTGTTGGAGAAGACTCTTGAGCATCCCTTGGACTGCAAGGAGATCCAACCAGTCCATCCTAAAGGAGATCAGTCCTGGGTGTTCATTGGAAGGACTGATGCTGAAGCTGAAACTCCAATACTTTGGCCACCTCATGCGAAGAGTTGACTCACTGGAAAAGACACTGATGCTGGGAGGGATTGGGGACAGGAGGAGAAGGGGATGACAGATGAGATGGCTGGATGGCATCACCGACTCAATGGACTTGATTTTGAGTAAACTCTGGGAGTTGGTGATGGACAGGGAGGCCTAGCGTGCTGTGATTCATGGGGTTGCAAAGAGTCAGACACGACTGAGTGACTGAACTGAACTGAACTGAATCCAGTCCTAGGCTTTAGAGCTTCCTCCTGTTATGGATGCTCAGGCTGAGCTGAGGGCAACCGCCACGGACCTGCGTCTGTATCTGGCATCCTGGACTGTCCCCCACAGCTGGATCAGCTGGGTCTGCTGGGGCCGTTGGACAGAAGACTCGCACAGGATCAAAGTGTCTGCCCACCACCCCACCAGTGTCCTCCGAGGGGCTCTGGGCGCTGATGCACCTGGAAGCACCAGTGGGCCCCTGGGCAGGGCTCTCGTTACGGAAGCATGCGTCCTCCTCTCTGCGTGTGGATGTCTGTCATGTTTGGGGGGCAGAGTCTTCCCGGGGGGCTGAGCTCTAGAAGGGGTGTAATGTTTTCCTGCCCTAAGTCAGAGGGTCTGAAGGCTGGGAGTGGGGACAGCAGGACTGTGGCTGAATCATCATGAGCAGGGAGACCAACTCTGGGAAAAATACATACACCTTTTAGTTCAACCTCTGTGGAAAGGCAGTCCATGTAGTCATGTATGGATGTGAGGGTTGGACTATAAAGAAAGCTGAGCACCAAAGAATTGATGCTTTTGAACTGTGGTGTTGGGTGTTGGAGAAGACTCTTGAGAATCCCTTGGACTGCAAGGAGATCCAACCAGTCCATCCTAAAGGGAATCAGTCCTGAATATTCATTGGAAGGACTGATGCTGAAGCTGAAACTCCAATACTCTGGCCACCTGATGCGAAGAACTGACTCATTTGAAAAGACCCTGATGCTGGAAAGAGTGAAGGCAGGAGGAGAAGTGGACAACAGAGGATGAGACGGTTGGATGGTATCACCGACTCAATGGACATGAGTGTGAGTAAGCTCCGGGAGTTGGTGATGGACAGGAGGCCTGGCGTGCTGCAGTCCATGGGGTCGCAAAGAGTCGGACACGACTGAGCCACTGAACTGAACTGAACTGTGGAAAGGTACTTTGTGATACATGTACTATGACATTCACAGTTTCAATTCTCACAAGCAACCCTGAGAGAGGGAGAAAGGGCTTTTATTACCAACTCCGCGCCCAGGTGAGCCTGCAGCGGGGTGAGGTCTGTGCACTGGGTGGGTGGGAGGTCCCATCCGAGGCCCGTCAGAAGAGCTCCGTGTCCCGGGCCACATGCTGGGTGTCAGCGCAGAACCCCTTCTGGCTCCAGAAGCAGGTAATTTTGCAGGGTCTCCGGCAAGGGCAGCAGAGGCACGAGAGAAAAGCACTTTCTGCCGAACGATTTCCGGATGGCGCAGCGGCAGAGATGCTGCAGACAGCGGGGCGTGTGCGCCAAGGCGAACAGGGACCGGTAGAAAGCCCGGTGCATCTGAAAGATGGCGGGGAGTGTCAGTCTGGGCACGTGGAACTGGCACACTTCTTTCCTTTTTCCCAGAGAGAAGAGCCCTGATGGCATGGGGAATCCTTTCATGGCTATTGATGGTGTGTGTGTGTGTGTGTGCGCGTGCGTGTGTAAGTCACTCTGTGTGTGTGTGTTTGTGTGTGTGTAAGTCGCTCAGTCGTGTCCCACTTTTTTTGACTGCGTGGACTGTAGCCTCCCAGGCTCCTTTGTCCATGGGATTCTCCAGGCAAGAATACTGGAGTGGGTTGCCATGGCCTTCTCCAGGGGATCTTCCCAACCCAGGGATCTAACCTGGGTCTCCTGCATTGCAGGCAGATTCTTTACCGTCTGAACTACCAGATCCTACCCAAAGCGGGTCTGGGCACTTTTCCGTAGGGTGGCTCCTGCCCAGTCAGAGGGAAGTCTGTTTTGGGTGATCTCAGATAATACAGGTCATCTCCTCGAATTCCTCATCTGCATAGGGGGCTTCCCAGGCGGCCCTAGTGGTAAAGAACCTACTAAAGAACCCACCTGCCAATGTAGGAGACCTAGGAGATATAAGTTCGATCCCTGGGTCAGGAAGATCAGCTGGAGGAGGGCATGGCCACCCACTCCAGTATTCTTGCCTGGAGAAGCCCATGGACAGAGGAGCCTGGAGGGCTACAGTCTATAGGGACATAGGGACGCACCGAGTCAGACATGGCTGAAGCGAATTAGCATGCATGTGTACAATCTGCACAGGACTCAAGTCAATAAAACATGAGGGGCCATTTTCTAGAGGCTTCTACACAAAAAAAAGTTCCTTTCTTAACCAACAGTCACCTGTGGACTTTGTCGTGTATGAATGCAGGGCCCGCAGCTGCCTCGGTCGTATCCTGAGATGTCAGAAGCTGAAGTGGACACACAGGTTTCTGGATCTCTGTGGCCCACCCTCCCTTGGACACTGGTTATGGAGCCCTGAGCTTCCTAAGCCAGGGTGGTCCTTGCAGCCCACACACCCCAACCAGACCCGTGGGCTGAGTGAGTACTGAGCCTCCAGAAGAAAAACAGAAACACTCAGACATGCCCCTGATTTGCCCTTCTCTTTCCTTCCCCAGATATTTCATCCTTTCCTGAATATGAGCACAAAATCCCAATGGAGAACGTAAGTAAGACGACAGTCTGTAATAACGGAGGAAGAGTGGGCCACCCCTCACCTGAAACACTTCTTCAGGGATCACCTCCTTCCAGGACTCAGAGACGCGGAGCTGAGGGTAGGAGTTGAAAAGAACCTCGATGACCGCAGGGACCGCGGCGCAGCTCTTCAGCACCTGGTCGGAAACAGTGGGAGGCACAGTTTGGGTGGGGTGGGTTTTGGGTCCAGGTGGGAGAGGCTGGGGAGCTGGGAGGGGGTGCCTGCATCCCGCTTCAGCCACTTCCTGGCTGTGTGACCTCTCGACCCTCCCAGGGAACAACAGCATCCCAGTAACAATACAATAGGGTCGTGGTTGGGCCCCTGGCGGAGTCCCGGAGCAGTCTGGGCCAAGGAGTTCCCAGGAGGGATATGCTGATGCAGGCTCTCTGGTCTGGAGAGCTGTTCAGAGAAAAGGAATCAGAACGGCTGGCGGGTGTGGGCTGGGGGGTGGGGGGTGGGGAAGGAGTCTGTCTGCACTAGGATGGCGTTCCCAATTTCTGGCTTGTTTTCTGATGTGTCAGGAAGTTGGGGGAGAAGAGTTGCTTCGCTGTTGAATTTTTTTCTCCCCTTGGCCTTTCTGTTTTATTTTCATAGATAGTCCCTACTGGCTCTGCTTGTTTTCTGATTTGCAAATTCTGCAATTTAAGTCCATCAGCTTCATCATAAAGATGGAAAGAGCGTTTGCTTTTTAAAAGTAGAACTCTTTTGTTGTCGTCATGGAGAAGTCTGAAAGCACAGAAAAGTGGACTGAACAGTAGGGTACACCCTCGTGTGTCCACCGTCAGCTCAGGGCCCATCCCGCCCTCGCCACGTTTCCAGGCCCCTCCCTCAGGTTATTTTAAAGCAAACTCGGTGTAGCCTGTCATGTCATCTATAAACATTTGTGTGTCTCTTAAAGGACGTTTAGAAGAAACACAAATGCAGAATCATTGTAACAGCTGAGAAATTAACAATAGTTCCTTACTGCATGCATGCTAAGTCACTTCAGTCATGTCTGACTCTGTCGACGCTATAGACTACAGCCCGCCAGGCTCCTCCATCCATGGGATTCTCCAGGCAAGAATACTGGAATGGGTTGCCATGGCCTCCTCCAGGGGATCTTCCCGACTCAGGGATCCAACCTGTATCCATCTATCCTGCATTGACAGATGGATTCTTTACCACTAGTGCCACATGGGAAGCCGGTTTCTTAGTATCATCTAATATATACTATATGTTTAAATTCACAAATTTCTCTTAAATGCCATTGTATCAAATCAATCATTTGTTTGCTTGAATAAGAATTCAGATAAGACCAACACCTTTACATTGGTTGATACGACATATTTTCAGATCTCTCTTTTTTGTTTTGTGTGATTTATTTGTTGAAGAAACTGGGTTATTTGTCCTGTGGAGTTTCTCACTGTTGGGATTTTGCTGATTGTATCCCTGTGGGATGCCGCTTTTTCTCTGCTTTCTGTAAATTAGTAGTTGGATTTAGAAGCTTGCTGGAATTTAGATTTGATTTTGGGGAAATCCCATGGACAGAAGAGCCTGGTGGGCTACAGTCCACAGAGTTGCAAAAGAGTCACGACACAGCTTAGTGACTAAATAACAAGAGGGCAAATTCATTACTCTCTATTTTTGAGGTTTAGTATTTACCAAGTGCTGTGAAACTGTTCTGTTTATGTCTTGGTTGAGAAAACTGAGGTTAAGCAATTTTTTTTCTGAGGTCAGGCACCAAATAACCACAGTAGACAACAGTCAGAACCAATTGCATGCCTGGCCAGCATCCTGCTCACGGGGGCTCCTGAACACACTCAAGGCAGTTGCCCCCTTTACAACCTGCCTGGCTTCTTTCTGGGCTTCCCTGCTGGCTCAGTCGGTTAAGAATCTGCCTCCAGTACAGTAGAACCAGGTTCGATCCCTGGGTTGGGAAGATCCCCTGGAGGAGGAAATGGAAACCCACTCTAGTATTCTTGCCTGGGAAATCCCACTGGCAGGAGCCTGGAGGGGTGCAGTCCATGGGGTGGCAAAAGTCAGACAGGACACAGTGTCTAAACCACTACCTAGCTTCTTTCAGATGTATCGCCCCTTTAAGATACGGAAAGTGAAAGTGAAAGTGAAAGTGTCAGTCGCTCAATCGTGTCTGACTCTTTGCGACCCATGGACTGTAGCCCGCCAGGCTCCTCTGTCACGGGATTCTCCAGGCAAGAGTACTGGAGTGGGTTGCCATTCGCTTCTCCAGGGGATCTCCCCGACCCAGGGATCGAACCTGGGTCTCCTGCATTGCAGGCAGATTCTTTACCGTCTGAGCCACAGGGAAGCCCAAGCAAGATTCAAAAATTTCAGATTTCTCTTTTTCAGATATAACACCTATCAACATTTTGTATATACTAAGGTTTTATGTATTTAGAAAGGCATTAGTATATATGACAAAATGAGCTAGTGATTTGCATATTGTTTTGAAACTTGACTTTTCATCAAAATAGATTGTGAACAATTCAAGACTTACAAATGAGCATTTAAACATTATTTTTAGTAGCCATATAATATTGTATGAATGTATCATAATGAATTCAATGAATTAACTATTGTAAGTTGAATCAATATTTTTTGATCTTAGCAACAATGAATACCTCTGAATATAATTCTGTGTCCAGCCATTCTTATTTAGATTGCTTATACTGAATTGCTGGAAGGAGAACTGCATGTCAATGACTGTGTATATTTTAAAGGTCTTAAAACATACTGCCAAACTGTAAGTGTCTAATTTGTTACCCTTTTTGAAGAACTAAGTATGAGAGGACCTCTTTCTTCCTACCCAGATCATCTCATTATTTAAATTTGATAGATACAAGTTGAAATATTTATTTTTGTCAACCATTTGTCTTTCTTTTATGAATTGCTAGATTATGTCTTTTGCTCATTTTCTCTATAGTGTGTTCTTTTTTTCCATTGTGAAAATCGCTCAGTCGTGTCCGACTCTTTGCGACCACATGGACTATACAGTCCATGGAATTCTCCAGGCCAGAATACTGGAGTAGGTGGCCTTTCCCTTCTCCAGGGGATCTTCCCAACCCAGGGAGCGAACCCAGGTCTCCTGCATTGCAGGCAGCTGAGGCACAAGGGAATCCCCGTTGATTTATAAGTATACTTTTTTTTTTTAAAATTAAGGTTATTTTTCAGGGCTTCCCTGGTGGCTCAGACGGTAAAATTAAGGTTATTTTTCAGATAGACAATCATTTTTGCAAGTAACAATATTTTATCCTCCTCAATATTAACATTTATTTTCCATGTCCTATTACATTGACTAGAGCTTTAAAAGTCAATGTTAAATAACAGTAATTGATAGTGGGCATCATCATGTTAGTCCTAAATTTAATAGGACTGTCTCTAATCTTTCACCATAATCTTGGATAGTAGTTTCACATAAATTTTGTGTTGTTGTTCAGTTGCTAAGTTGTGTCTGACTCTTTGCAACCCCATGGATTGCAGCATGTCAGGCTTCCCTGTCCTTCACTATCTCCCAGAGTTTGCTCAGATTCATGTCCCCTGAGTCGGTGATGCCATCCAACCATCTCATCCTCTGCTGCCTCTTTCTCATTTTGTCCTCAGTCTTTCCCAGCATCAGGGTCTTTTCCAACGAGTTGGCTCTTCCCATCAGGTGGCCAAAGGATTGGAGCTTCAGCTTCAGCATCAGTCCTTCCAATGAATATTCAGGGTTGATTTTCTTTAGGATTGACTGGTTTGATCTCCTTGCAGTCCAGGGGACTCTCAAGGGTCTTCTCCAGCACCACAATTCAGAAGCATCAATTATTTGGTGCTCAGACTTCTTTATGGTCCAACTCTCACATCCATACATGACGAATGGAAAAAACATAGCTTTGACTATATGGACCTTTGTCAGCAAACTGGTGTCTCTGCTTGTTAATATGCTGTCTAGGTTTGTCATAGCTTTCCTTCCAAGGAGTAAGCATCTTTTAATTTCATGGCTGCAGTCACCACCTGCAGTGATTTTGGAGCCCAAGAAAATAAAATCTGTCACTGCTTCCACTTTTCCCTTTCTATTTGCCATGAAGTAATGGCTTTAGTATAGTCAATGAAGCAGAAATAGATGCTTTTCTGGAACTCCCTTGCTTTCTCCATGATCCAACGAATGTTGGCAATTTGATCTTTGGTTCCTCTGCCTTTTCTAAACCCAGCTTGAGTATCAGGAAGTTCTCGGTTCACATACTGCTGAAGCCTAGCTTGAAGGATTTTGATCATAACCTTTCTAGCATGTAAAATGAGCACAGTTCTATAGTAGTTGGAATATTCTTTGACTTCTTTGGGTTTGGAATGAAAACTGACCTTTTCTAGTCCTGTGGCCTCTGCTGAGTTTTCCAAATTTGCTAACATATTGAGTGCAGCACTTTAACAGCATCATCTTTTAGGGTTTTAAATAGCTCAGCTGTAATTCCATCACCTCCACTAGCTTTGTTCGTAATAATGCTTCCTGAGGCCCAAATGACTTCACACTGCAGGATGTCTGGCTGTAGGTAAGTGACTACACCACTGTGGTTATTTGGGTAATTAAGACCATTCTGTGTAATTCTTCTGTGTATTCTTGCCATCTCTTCTTAATCTCTTCTGCTTCTTTTAGGGCCTTACAGTTTCTGTCCAGTACCCAAGTACTGGATTTTGAACTCTTTTATTGACTATAAGGAATATAGTTCCTTATAGTTCCATTTCTTCTAAGGAATTCTGGCCCACTGTAATAGATATAATGGTCATCTGAATTAAGTCTGCCCATTCCCGTCCATTTTAGTTCACTGATTCCTAAGATGTCAATGTTCAATCTTGCCATTTCCTGCTTGACCGTGTCTAATTGACCTTGATTTGTGGACCTAACATTCCAGGTTCCTATGCAATATTGTTCTTTACAGCACTGGATTTTATTTTCACCACCAGACGCATCCACAACTGAGCATCGTTTCTGCTTTGGCCCAGCGGCTTCATTCTTTGTGGAGATATTAGTAACTGCCCTCCGCTCTTCCCCAGTAGCATATTGGACACCTTCCCACTTGGGGGCTCATCTTCTGGTGTTATGTCTCTTTGCATTTTCATACTATTCATGGGGTTCTCCAGGCAAGAATACTGGAGTGGGTTCCCTCCTCTAGTAGACCACATTTTGTCAGAACTCTCCACTACCTGTCTCCATGACCTGTCCGTCTTGGGTATACTTGCACGGCATGGCTCATAGCTTCCTCAAGTTATGTAAGCCTGTTTGCCATGGCACAGAGAAGGCAATGGCACCCCACTCCAGTACTCTTGCCTGGAAAATCCCATGGACAGAGGAGCTTGGTGGGCTGCAGTCCATGGGGTCTCGAAGAGTGGGGCACGACTGAGCAACTTCACTTTCCCTTTTCACTTTCATGCATTGGAGAAGGAAATGGCAACCCACTCCAGTGTTCTTGCCTGGAGAATCCCAGGGTCGGCAAAGCCTGGTGGGCTGCCGTCTATGGGGTCACACAGAGTCGGACACGACTGAAGTGACTTAGCAGCAGCAGCAGTTGCCATGGCAAGGCTGTGATCCATGAAGGGGATAAATACTTGGTTCTAAGTTAAGGAAATATCTTTGTATTATAGATTTATGATTTAAGCTTTTAATGTTTTCTAGCCAAGTCACTACAAAAAGATGATCCAGTACTGCCCTATTTTTGTTTCATAAAACAGTCTCTGTTTGGCTGGTCTTCGAATAGAATGGTAGATTCAATTTGTTAAGATATTTTTCATCTTTTAATAAATAAGTTTGGTTTACAGTTTTAGCTTTTTGAGCTATTAACATTACTGTCTATTTTAATGTCACTCAAGTGTTAACTCAGTAAAAGTGAGACGATTTCTATCTTTTTAATACTTGGGGAGGTTTTGAAAAGTAGATAATTGTAGGAAATAAGAAAGCATGATGGACTTTGCATTTGAACCTTTAGCTGCAGGTGATAATATTTTCAATTTTTTCACAGTTACTGGCATATTTTATTTTGATTTATTCTTGGCTTAATTTTGTTCATCTATATTTTCCTGGAAAAAGAAATTCAGCATTGCATGTGTACTGGTCAGGGTTGTAACAGGAAACAGAGGGCACATTTAAGGTAGGATTATTCCAGGAGGGTTATTGATACAGGGCTTGTTGAGCCAGGTGTGTGTGCAGAAAAACCACGAGGAACAGTGCGCTGATTCAGAGCTGGCAGTGGCGCTGATTCCCGCCCCTGGGCCTGCGGGGTGAGAGAGTGGGGTGGGGTGTCTTACCAGGAGCAGAGATCTCTGGCGAGGGACACTCACACCAACCTCAAGCTGAGAGGGTACCTAGTGAACACGCCCTCTGACCTCACTCTCCTTCCTCCCCTGCTTCTGGGACACTGCCCTGTAGAGAGCGAGGAGACTTGCAGATGGGTCCATGCAGGTGGAGAACAAATTTGGGTGGGGGCAGTTATCCGCACTCTAGGAATAAGCACCCTTTCTCATTTGAAATTCACTGTGATTGTCTCTGCACTGTGTTTTGCATATTTAATGTCTTGCTGGAATTCTATTTTAATTATTTTTTTGTCAAGAAATCAGCTATTGGATTTCTTTGATCAATTCTCTTTAAAAATATTCCAATCCATTAATTTTTGACTTCATCTTATTAATCCTTTTCTCCTTTTCTCTTCCTAGCTCATTGGATTGACCGCTCAATTAACTTGGCAATATGTTTTTCCTTCAGTTCAGTTCAATCGCTCAGTTTTGTCCAACTCTTTGCGACCCCATGGACTGCAACATGCCAGGCTTCCCTGTCCATCACCAACTCCTGGAGCTTGCTCAAACTCATGTCCATTGAGTTGGCGATGCCATCCAACCATCTCATCCTCTGTCATCCCCTTCTCCTCCTGCCTTCAATCTTTCCCAGCATCAGGGTCTTTTCCAAGGAATCACTGCTTCGCATCAGGTGGCCAAAGTACTGGAGTTTCAGCTTCAACATCAGTCCTTCCAATGAACACCCAGGACTGATCTCCTTTAGGATGGACTGGTTGGATCTCCTTGCTGTCCAAGGGACTCTCAAGAGTCTTCTCCAACACCGCAGTTCAGAAGCATCAATTTTTCGGTGCTCAGCTTTCTTCACAGTCCAACTCTCACATCCATACATGACCACTGGAAAAGCATAGCCTTGACTAGACGGACCTTTGTTGGCAAAGTAATGTCTCTGCTTTTTAATATGCTGTCTAGGTTGGTCATAGCTTTTCCTCGATTCTTGGGTCTGGGAGATCCGGTGAAGAAGGGACAGGCTACTCACTCCAGCATTCCTGGGCTTCCCTTGTGGCTCAGCTGGTAAAGAATCCGCCTGCAGTGTTTTTCCTTACGTCACAATAACAGTAATTTTTAAAGTGCTTCCTTTGAATAGAGGTGTGGTCAGAGCCATTGGTTCTGAGTCACACGGTTGTCACTGTCTTTCTTTCTTAGTCTGCAAATTAAGTAACTCTTGATGCCATATTCATTTGGGAGTGTGCAATGAAAGTTTTAAAAAGTTAAATTGTTTTTAAGAATTGACTTTTGCTATTGATTTTTTGGTGTATTATATTACAGCTTTAAATATGTCTGATTTTGGAGTATTAGTATTGTATTCTGTTTGCATGGCTCGAAGTTCAACGTGTATACTCACCTGTATGATTTGAAACTGTTAAATATTTTTTCCCATTTCATCTATGGAAAAGACTGAGATATGAATTAAAAATCATCTAGAATTATTATTTTTCAGTTAGCTTCTCCATTTTAACATAATGTTTTTTGGCATGTAAGGTTCTTAACGATTATCTCTTCACTACTGACTGTGACGTGAAGTGAAAGTCACTCAGTCATGTCTGACTCTTTGTGACCCCACGGACTATACAGTCCATGGAATTCTCCAGGTCAGAATACTGGAGTGGGTAGCCTTTCCCTTCTCCAGGGGATCTTCCCAACCCAGGAGTAGGGAACCTAGGTCTCCCGCATTGCAGGTGGATTCTTTACCAGCTGAGCCACAAGGGAAGCCCAACAGCACTGGAGTGGGTAGCCTATCTTGTCTCCAGATCTTCCCGAATCAGGAATCAAACCGGGGTCTCCTGCATCGCAGGCAGATTCTTTACCAACTGAGCTATCAGGGAACTATGGACTGTGTCCTTTATCAATGTCAAGTGAATCTTTTCTTCTTATTTTGTGCACTTCCCTGGAATTCTGTACTTCATATGATCAGTGTATCATTTTATTTTCAGTTTTTGCTAGAATTGCCTCTGCTGCTGCTGCTGCTAAATCACTCAGCCGTGTCCGACTCTGTATGACCTCATGGACTGTGGCCCACCAGGCTCCTCTGTCCATTGGATTCTCCAGGCAAGAATACTGGAGTGGGTTGCCACTTCCTTCTCCAAGAATTGCCTCTGCCTACTCTTTAATTATAACCTTTTTTTTCATGTTATTTTAAAGTGTTTGAGAGTCTCTATATTGGTAATAGGGTAGCTTAAAAAAAACTCATGGGGCTTCCCAGGTGGTGCTAATGATAAAGAATCTGCCTGCCAATGCAGGAGATGCAAGAGACTCAGGTTCTATCCCTGGAACCTGGAAGATCCCCTGGAGGAGGGCATGGCAACTCACTCCAGTATTCTTGCATAGCAAATTCTATGGACAGAGGACTGGTTCAAAATTGGGAAGGGAGTACAACAAGGCTGTATATTGTCACTCTGCTTATTAAACTTCTATGCAGAGTACGTCATGAAATAATGGGCTGGATGAATCATAAGTTGTAATCAAGATTGCTGAGAAATATCAACAACCTCAGATATGCAGATGATCCTACTTTAACAGCACAAAGTGAAGAGGAAGTAAAGAGCCTCTTGATGACAGTGAAAGAGGAGAGTGAAAAAGCTGGCTTGAAACCCAATATCCAAAAAACTAAGATCATGGCATCCTGTCCCATCACTTCATGG
The DNA here is from genome assembly GCF_019320065.1 of Cervus canadensis. Classification (NCBI taxonomy): domain Eukaryota; kingdom Metazoa; phylum Chordata; class Mammalia; order Artiodactyla; family Cervidae; genus Cervus; species Cervus canadensis. The sequence goes on from NC_057387.1 coordinate 110,124,970, forward strand.
CAAATAGAAGGGAAAAATTGGAAGCAGTGACAGATTTTATTTTCTTGGGCTCCAAATGGACAGTGACTTGTAGCCATTAAATTAAAAGACACTTGCTCCTTGGAAGGAAAGTTATGACAAAGCTAGACAGTGTATTAAACAGTAGAGCTATCACTTTGCTAACAAAGGTCCATATAGTCAAAGCTATGCTTTTTCTAGTAGTCACGTATGGATGTGAGAGTTGGACCATAAAGAAGGCTGAGTGCCGAAGAATTCATGCTTTTGAACTGTGGTACTGAAGAAGACTCTTGAGAGTCCCCTGGACTGCAAGGAGATCAAACCAGTCAATCCTAAAGGAAATCAACCCTGTATATTCATTGGAAGAACTGATGCTGAAGCTGAAGCTCCAATCCTTTGGCCACCTAAGGTGAAGATCCTACTTATTGGAAAAGGCCCTGATGATGGAAGAGACCCTGATGATGGGAAAGACCAAAGGCGATAGGAGAAGAGGGCAAAGGAGGATGAGGTGGTTGGCTGGCATCCCTGACTCAATGAGTGTGAGTTTGAGCAAACTCTGGGAGATGGTGAAGGACAGGGAAGCCTAGTGTGCTGCAGTCCATGGGGCTGCAAAGAGTCGGACATGACTTAGTGACTGGACAACAACAACAAGAAATTCACATTTATTGTTATAATCTACCTTGTCTTATTTCTATCTCATTTTATTCTTTATGATTTTTTATGCTTCTTGTTTCCTTTGTTGTCTGCTTTCTGTTATACAGGTTTGTATTTTCTTTGTATTTATCTTTTATATTTTGGAATTCTGTATTCTTCTTTAAGATTTTACTAGTGGTTACCTTCAAAATAAAAAAAAATAACCTATATTTCTCTGAACATCAAAATAGCATCTTTTGTGTTCTAGATGTGCCATGATCCCTTCTCTGATGTCTCCCTCTCTTAACTAATCCTTCTCTCTCCTTAATAATACCTGAAGTTTGTGTTCCAGATTATAATTAGTACAAGCTCTTATTTTATGTTAAGTATCTCCTTCAGAAATAATTTTTGGTAGTTGCATTTAGTTTTGCAAACTGCCTTACAATTATTTAAGTTTTCTTTATTTTAGCCAGATTGTTTAAGCCATTCGTTCCACAGATATTTATCAAGTTCCTAGGAAATGGCAACCCACTCCAGTATTCTTGCCTGGGAAATCCCATGGACAGAGGAGCCTGGTAGGCTACAGTTCATGGGGTCACAAAGAGTCAGACACGACTGAGTGACTTCACTTCACTTCACTAGCAGTTAGAGATTGTGTTATGTTTGTGTGATACAAAGGCAAGCCCTGACTTCACAGAATTTTACAGTCCCAAACAACATAGCCTCATAATAATAATAATAGTAGTAGTAGTAGTAATAATAATAAATATGTAGGTGCCACAGTACTCTGGTGGAGGAATCACCAGGTGCTAGAAATGACACCTGAGTCAGATCTAGATTTGCAATGGCGTGGTGAGTTGGTCAAAGAAAGATTTCTGGAGGATGTGAAATTCAAGCTACAACACAGAACGGGAGTTCCAAAAGATGCGGAGAGTTCTGAAGACTAGGATGTTTAAGGTATAGAAAAGAATTCTCAAACATGGGAGGTGAGAGGGGACAGAAAGTGCTGGCTGTGGGACTTCGTTGGTGGCGCAGTAGATGAAAGTCTGCCTGCCAATGCAGGAGACACGGGTTCCATCCCTGGTCCAGGCAGATCCCCTGTGCCGTGGAGCAACTCAGCCCATGCGCCACAACTGCTGAAGCCCAAGCTCCCTGGAGCTCCTGCCCCAACAAAAGAAGCCACTTCAGTGTGAAGCCCACACATCACAATGAAGAGTAGCTCCTGACTGCTGCAACTAGAGAAATTCTCACAAAGCAACAAAGACCCAACATAGCCAAATATAAGCAAATAAATTATACATATATAAAAAATATTGACTGTGATGTGAGGTTTGACATGGGGGGTGCGTGGGTAGTGAGAATTGAGATGGGAGAGGACAGCAGGTCAGAGCCGGAAGAGTGTTGTCGGCCACGATAAGAAGCTGGACTTTATCTTCAGGGCACCGGAAAGCCCTTGAAGGGTGATGAGTGGTGAAGTGACAGGGTCAGATTTTAATTTAGAACTATCACCATGGCTACAGTGTTGAGAAGAGTTCCACAGGGCCATATTGGAAGCAGAGTGTTGGGTTACGAGGATATTTTTGCAATCCAGGGGAGAGATGCATGCATGCTCGGTCGCTCAGTCGTGTCTGACTCTCTGCAACGCCATGGACCGTAGCCCACTAGGCTCCTCTGTCCATGGGATTCTCCAGGCAAGAATACTGGAGTGGGTAGCCATTTGCTCTTTCAGGGGATCTTCTCAACCCAGGGATCAAAACAGGGTCTCTTACGTCTTCTGCATTGATAGGTGGATTCTTTACCACTGAGATGGTGGTGGCCTAAACTCAGCTGGTGGCAGGCCGGATGGAAAAAGACGACTGAGAGGTATTTAAGAGGTTGAGTTGAGAGAATCGGCAGACTGAGTTTCCCATTCCTGAGACAGTCTTTCCCCATCATCTCTTGGTCAGCTGGAGTACCCTCGTTCCATTTGGCCTTCAGCCTCCCCTACCCCCACCCCATCAGCCCTTTCCAAGAGCACCCCTGAGCTGGCTGCACCTGGTGGTCAAGGCTCTGCCTCGCCTGGGGCTGTATCAGCACCTCTGACACAGCTAACCACATCTTCCACTGGGATACGTTCTTCCCTTGGCTTCCAGAAGCCACGTGTTCATTCCTTCACCACCCACACTGCTGCTTCTACCCAGTTTCCTCTGCTGCTCTCTCACCTACGCGTCTTCTCATGTTGGGATGGCCTTGGATTCAGTCCTCATTCCTCCTCTCTGTTCCCTCCCCCTCCCTGGTGATCTCATTCAATTTCCTGGCTTCAGACACCATCCAGAGGCCACCAACCTTCTAAAGTCTGTCTCCAGGTTGGTCAGACTTCCCTCCCAACCTCCAGGTTTGAATATCCAACTGCTTACTTGATCATCTCCTCGTGGCTGGCTCTATCTTACACTTAAGGCATTGAAAACAGAACATCTGAGTCTCCCCCAGCCCCAGACCTCCTCTCCCCCAAGCTTCCCCTTACCCCTTGATGGCACACCCATCCTTCCAGCATCTCAGGCTAAAAGCCTTGGAGTCATCTTTGACTCCTCTTCTCACGTATCCCGCATCCTACATACAATCTGTCAAGAAATCCTGCTGGCTCTACCTTCACAAGATATCCAGAATCCATAATTTATTTTCCTTTTTGGCCGTGCCGCACAACTTGTGGGATCTCACCAGAGGCTGAACCTGGACCATGACCGTGAGAGCCTGGAATCCTAGCCACTAGGCCACCAGGCATTCCCTGTTTTCAGAGCACCACCCTCATCCACGCCATTATCCCTCAGGTGGACTGTGGCCACAACCTCCTAACCCACCTCTCCACTTCTGTTCTGCTTCTCCTTAAGTAGATTCTCAGCATGGAGACCACAAGGAGCCTCATAGAATGTTAGTCAGGCCATACCACTCCAATGGCCAAAGTCACTGCAGTGTCCTAGAGACCCCACGGTCTGTCCCCTCCTCCAGCTCTCTCACCCCCTGATGCTGTCCCATGGGTTCTCTCCACCTTCAGCCTCGCTGGTTCCCCTGTTGTTCTCCACGTGAGTCAGGCTCACTCCAGTCTTAGAGTCGTGGACTTTGGCTTGTCTACTGGGCTCTTCTTTTCCTGGACACCTGCTTAGCTGATTCCCTCACCTCGCTCAAGTCTACTCAAAACCATCCATCCTAATACCCTCTTTAAAACATGCTGCCTCCTACCCTGGTTCCTCTCTCCCAGTCCTTATCAGTTTATTGGCCCATTTATTATTTATTATTGGCCCATTAGCATAGATAATCATTGTTTAATGCTCGTCTCCCCCATTAGAATGTAAGCTCCATGAGGGCGGCAAAACTTTCCCCCCAGTCTAGTCACTCATTAGGTATCCTAAGCACCTAGTGTGACTCTGGCAAATGGCTGGTGCTCAATAAATATCTGTTGAATAAATAATGGATAAATAGAAGTATGTTTTTATTTAAAAAAAAAAAGCACTCAGAAGGCATGTCTTATGAACCTTGATATCTAAAACTTTCTTTTGCCAGAAAAATGCAAGCTATCTTGGCTGCATATACAATTTTAGCATCTAAACATTTTGTTTAAAAATCTGTAGATGGAAGCCTGGTGCTCTGTGACTAATTAGAGGGGTGGGATGGTGGTGCAGTGGGAGGGAGGCTGCAGAGGGAGGGGATATATAAATATATATATATATATATATAGTTTTTTTATATATATACATTAAACTATACATACATATACATTAAACTATACACATATATAGTTTATATATATATATAAATCTATGACTGGTTTGAGTTGTTGTATGACAGAAACCAACACAACATTGTAAAGCAATTACCCTTCAATTAAAAAATTAAAAAATCTGTAGATGGGGAGTTCTCTGGTGGTCCAGTGGTTAGGATCTGGTGCTTTCACTGCCATGACCTGGGTTCAATCCCTGGTTGGAGAACTTGGATCCCACAAGCCACATGGCATGGTCAAATCTGTAGATGATATTTAATTGTCCCATGATAATACTGCAGAGAACTCAGAGTCTAGCCTGATTTTTACTCCTTTAGGAATAACCTGTTTTCTACTTGGATGCTTTGCTAGGTTTTTCTGTGCCTTTTTAGAATGTTTTTGCTAGACTGTATATAGGTATGTGTCTCCCATCATTGATTTGTAGAGAACATCCATTCAAGTCCTATACTTTGAGACTTTTCAGCACAGTTATGTTTTCTTCTATTACGTCTTTGATGATTATTTCTGATCCATTTGTTGTAGGTTCTTCAAAAACATCACTTATCTGTGAGTTGGTTCTCTTCCCTTTATGACTATCACTTTGTCTTTTAGTTTCTTGACTTTTATTTTCTTTTGCAATTAAGATCTTTTAACATTAGTCCTTTGTAGTGAACATTGTGGTTGACTTCCCAACACTCCAGACAGTTAGATTAATTCAATCATGATCATTCTATTCTCGTTACCATTTAATGGTTTGGGGAAGGGCAGGAAGCCAACTGGGGTCAATAAAACACAGAGAAGGACTTCCTCAGAGTTTCTAGAGAAAAGAGGCTAGATCTGAACAGGAAACTGGTTGGAACAGTTGCTGGAAGCCATTTAGGGACCAAGAAAAGGACCATTTTGAGGGCAAGGCTGACTTACTGAGCTCGGAAGGCATATGGTTCTTTGGTGATGTCATTGAGACTCAGAAATAACCAATCGTGAAGCCTGTGCTTCTTGTTATGAGAGATTCAAGGGGGGCTGGAACCAAATCAGGCAGGGGCTGCCTGGCAGAGGCTGTGACTTTGAGAAGGAGCTGTCTGGGGATACTGGAGCCATGGAGATGAACGTGTTGCTATAGAAGCTACTCAGGATGGAGGAAGAGGATGAGAAACACCTTGGCTTTTTTCCTCCCTCCACCTCCAATTTCCCATGGTGTCTCCCCTGGCTGAACCCAGCCAGAAGCCAGCTATACGGGACTGTGTGTTAGCTCGAAGATCCTAACCACAGTGCCCACAACCTGTCAGGATGCAGAGTAGAAGAGAGAGACAGCAGGGACTGGATCTGGGTCACACAGACAGATAGCACAGCACCCTCACTTGCATCCTTGATTTGATTCTCTTTAGGAATCAGTTCTGCCTTCTACTTCCTTTAATGTAATCTCAGCTTTCTTTATTTTTAAAGAAAGCTGAGCACCGAAGAATTGATGCTTTTGAACTGTGGTATTGGAGAAGACTCTTGAGAGTCCCTTGGACTACAAGGAGATCAAACCAGTCAATCCCAAAGAAAATCAGTCCTGAATATTCATTGGAAGGATTGATGCTGAAGCTGAAACTCCAATACTTTGGCCACCTGATGTGAAGAACTGACTCACTGGAAAAGACCCTGATGCTGGGAAAGATTGAAGGTGGGAGGAGAAAGGGACGACAGGATGAGATGGTTGGATGGCATCACCAACTCGATGGACCTGAGTTTGCGCAACCTCCTGAAGTTGGTGATGGACAGGGAGGCCTGGTGTGCTGCAGTCCATGGGGTCGCAAAGAGTCAGACATGACTGAGCGACTGAACTGAACTGAATGTAATCTAATCTGCCATTGCATTCTTGCTTTCTTGGTATAAATTTATCTCCTCCATCTTCCTTTTCATGCCATTCTGTTGATTTCTCATCTTAACTTGTTTGGTTTTATGGATTTAAAGGCTGTATCATCTTGCATTCCATACAGGATGACACACAGGCATACAATTTCTCAGATTTTCCTCTGGATCTTTTGAGGAGAGGTACAGATTTCCTCTCTATTCTCATGATGCTATCTCATTTTTTTCCTGCTCCCCCATGAATCCATTTATTTTTCCCTGTATTCATTTCTGATTAAGGTGAGATCCAGACACGCGGTCTGTGGACACGCAGGGGAAGTCCATGGTCCTTTTCTCTGTGGAGGGTCCTAGTCTGTACACTCTCCTGGCCACCTGGGCTCCACCAGGAGGCCTCTTCCTCCCCGCCTCCCCGCAGCAGAGTCAGCAGGTTGCTACGCAAGCTGGGTTCCCCAGTTTCCACCTCTGCACTTTTCACTGCATCTCCCACAATGCACTGCACCACCACCAGCATCCACTTGAACGTTTGCCTGTAATGTCCACCTGATCACCTGAAAACTAGGGCCATGCAGCAGAGGTGCGTTGGCCCTTCCTGACTCAGACATGAGGTCTTCCTGTTGGTGCATGGATTTGCTTTCTCCTCCACTCCTGCTTCCTTCCATCCTTCCCTCCCTCCTCTTGTGTATCTCGTCACAGATACTTTAACATGAAGACAGAAGCAGCTGTTCTTTGAAACTGATAATCATATCACCATTATCATCTCTAGTCCCCTCCCTACCCCAAATTTGTTTTTTCCCTAACCCATGATGGTCACAAGGCCAGGCTTAAGTGGGCTTTAGAGAAGGAGAGAGACAGAGAGTGAACACAGGAGGCTGGGCTGCAAAGGAGAGCCAGGCAGGCGTGCAGTCTCCCAGCCTTGCACCCCATGGTGGGCTCTTGACGTGCTGGTATTTCTGGCTTACACGAGCCACCAACAACATGCATTTCCCCGGAGCACAACAGCCCCTGAACCCCACCGGCCCCTTTTCCGCGTTGGGAGGAAATGCCCCGTTAAAGAGAGCAGTTCACACTGGACCTCTGCACATCTAGCCTGTTTGTCTTCTGAGGTATTCTAGGCAGGGACAGGGGAGCCTGGTGGACTGTCGTCTATGGGGTCGCACAGGGTCGGACATGACTGAAGCGACTTAGCAGCTTAGCAGCAGGCAGTTCCTGCATCTTCAGATCTTCCTCAGGCCAACCTGGAGCCTCCAGCTACACTCCCATCAGCCCTCTCACTTCTCAGTAAAACAGTCAATGGCTCCCAGTGACTGCATGCAACCTGGACCTCCCCACCCCCATCCTCTGAAGAGCTACCCTCCTCCAGACCCCTCCTCCCGGGGTCACGGACTGTGACAAAGTCTTATTGCCTGTCTCTGGGAATTCATTTCCTGTCTCTCCTCTGTTCCACCTCTTTGGGGCTCCAGGCCCTCCCCACCCCCTGACCAGCCCCCACCCCCGACTCCCGCGCCCCCTCATGTTTGCCAGGCAGCTGGCCGCCTTCATTATTTCTACGCCAACATGGTTTAAAAATCTCCGCCGCCTCCTTGCTGTCTGCCGAGACGCAGCGGCTGCATCACTCTGACAACGCTGATGTCATTAGGGTCCGCGCACGCTCTCTCCGGCTAATGAGGCGGCAGAAAGAAAATTAAGGGGGGAAAAATCACACGGGCACATTGCTTTCTGTGTGGATGGAGAAATAAAACAAGAGCCAGGGAAACAGAGGCGCGCTGTTGCTGAGAGCTCACCCCTCCTGACACATGGGGGACCGTGAGTACACACCACTGTGTGAAGGCAGGTGGAGGAGCCCTGGGTTTTGACTACTGCTCCACCCAGATTCCCCTCACAGAAAACCCTGGGAAACTGGAGTGTGAAGTCCCCTTGCCAAATTCCATAATTAGGTAAAAAAGAAAACACAAAAACTTCAGGTCCATATTGGCAGCGTGGTCAATGACCAGAAGGAGAGGCAAGACGTGAGATTTGCAGATGTTTCTAGAACCCTAGTCATTCTCGTCCTTCACCTCCATTTCCCCTTGTTCCAGCTACCTCCATCCCTCACCTGGTGTGCAAGACAGTCTGTGGTTTCCAGCAGCCCTCTACACCAGCATCTTTTCTACCCCTGAGCAGAGAAGTCACCCCCACCCCCACCGACCCCTGGTTCTCATTGGATTATGTCACTTCCCTGGTGGCTCAGCTGGTAAAGAATCTGCCTGCAATGCAGGGGACCCGGTTTGATCCCTGGGTTGGGAGGAGTCACTGGAGAAGGGGATGGCGACCCACTCCAGTATTCTTGCCTGGAAAATTCCACGAACAGAGGAGCCTGACTGGCTAGTCCATGGGATTGCCAAGAGTCAGACACAACTGAGTGACAAACACTTTCACTTTCTTGATGGCTTAAGATGACGTAATAGACTCCCGCTGTTCTTAAGACAAAGGCTCCAACTCTGAAGGAGGGCTCTGCCTAGTGTCCCAGCTCAGCTGGTTCCCTTTTGCTGGTTCCTCTCCAGTTACTGCGTTACCCTCCCCTCCCCGCCCCACATAAGTTGTTGTGTTCCTCCTGCCCCAGGACCTTTGTACCTGCTGTTCCTTCTGCCTGGAATGATTTCTCCTCCCCTCTCCACAGAGCTGTGTCTCCAGCCTTCAGATCTGGGATTGCACTATAAGAGCTCGAAGAAGCCTTGGACCTCCGCCCAGCCAGGTTTGGCCCCCGTGCACCTCCCCCCCCCACCCCACGTTTGGCACTTTCAAGGTTTGCAGGGCCTTCACACCACAGCAACTTCATAGTGGTGTATGTGGTTGTCTGAGTTACGGCCATCTCACCCAGGTGACTGGCAGCTCTATGTGTCAACTAAACACTAACTCCAGCCTGGAGCACAGCTGCTCCTAGAAATGTTTGTTGAACAAGGCTTTAAGGATGCCTGTGGGGGAAGCTTTCATCACTGGTGTTTAGGCATGTCTCCAACTCGTGGGCAGGTCTGTGTGTGTGCTCAGTCACTGTAGTCGTGTCCGACTCTTTGCAACCCTATGGACTGTAGCCCGCCAGGCTGCTTTGTCCATGGGATTCCCCAGGCAGGGATACTGAAGCAGGTTGCCATTTCCTCCTCCAGGGGATCTTCCGAACCCCAGTCTCCTGCACCGGCAGGCAGATTCTTTACTGCGGAGCCACTGGGAAGCCTCATGTGCTGTGCTTAGCCGCTCAGTCATGTCCAGCTCTTTGTGACCCCAAGGACTATAGCCCGCCAGGTTCCTCTGTCCTTGGGAATCTCCAGGCAAGAATACTGGAGTGGGTTGCCATGCTCCCCTCCAGGGGATCTTCCCAACCCAGGGATGGAACCCAGGTCTCCCGCATTGCAGGTGGATTCTTTGCCATCTGAGCCACCAGGGAAGCCCATGCATACTGGGCTAAGGGTAGTCTATCCCTTCTCCAGCGGATCTTCCCGACCCAAGAATCGAAACTGGGTCTCCTGCATTGCAGGCGCATTCTTTACCAGCTGAGCTACCAGGGAAGCCTGGGAGGCCCTCCAAGCGGGAATTATTTATGACTGCCCAAGTGAGGGGCAGAAGGCCAGCAGAAGGTGAGCAAAGTCCTTATTCTAGACCAAGCATCCAACCTGCGAATTCAACTAGTCGCAACCAGTCCAGACCCACCCTTGCGTGCGTTTCTCCGCCCTCCTGCCGGCGGCTCTCCTCCAGGCGGAACCCTTCCGTCCCAACTTCCAGGATTCAAACCTGGCTGCAGCCTAACACCGCGCCTGCACCTGCCCTTGCGCCCCGACCTGACTCTGGTGTTAACTAGCGGTCAGCCGGGCAGAAAGGCCTGGCATTGTCAACACGCCAGTGTCCCCAGCCGTGACACCGCTTTGATGTCGGCGGCCGCGCACTGCGCGCGGCTCCGACGGCTGCTCTGAGTCCGCCCGCCGCGGTGCTGGCGCCTTTGTCTGGGCGTGGGGGGGAACTGTGATTTATGTCATGAGCTCGCTGTGAAACCTTTTGCCTCAGTAATTCTGAGCTCCGTGGGTGTCTCTTTACATCTATTTACAGCGCGGCGGCTGCCCACGGCCGGCGTGCTCTGTGACATTCCCCGGTGCTTCTGTGTACGCCTCGCCATGGCGCTGAGTTCTGCCTGCCGAGCGTCTTTGTGGCTCGTTTCAGCGTGTTTGCTGCGCGCTCCACGGGGCTGCTGAGCGAGTCGGGTCTGCCCTTTGATGTCCCGCGGGGTGATTAGACCCCTTCCCCGGTGGAGCACGCGCAGGGGGCCTGGGTGGAGGGAGATGCTCCTGCCAGATTTCCAGAGTGTTCGCTTTGGTTGTATGGGGGTGGGGAGTGAGGGGCGGCGAGGCCAGAGTCTCACATTGGCTCGGAGGATGCCCAGGGCGGTGGTGAACGCGCTCTTGTCCACAACCTGTTCCTAGCGCTGGTGCCTGGGGGCGGGGTTGTGGACCCCCTTAGCACCCATGCGGGGATGCCCTCTGGAGGTGTGGGGATCTTCAGAATAAAGAGGTGGGATGCCCATTTCTAAAGATTCAGTGCAGGCCCTGGGGCGGTGAAGTTGCTGGAATACTCTTCTCTCATTCAACCAACTCTGAGGGAAGGTCTGCAGGTCGCCAGCACCGGGCCCTGTTTAGGGCAGGCCATAAGGCTATCCTGTGAAAGCCGTCTGGAGATTAAGATTTCTCAGAGAAACTCCGATTCCTTCCACAGTGGTGTGGACTTGCTGGGAGATGCATCATCATTTCCAGGAGCCAAGGGCCTCTCCTGGCCCCTGGCTCTGCACTGCAACTAGCCGGTCCCAGATGCAAACCTCACCCAGCCTGCACCCCACTGACCCGGCTCCATTCCTGAGTGGCTGACAAAGGATTCCCCGAGGGGATCCCAGGACACGGCCCCTGGAGGCCCGGAGGGGAGGCACTGGGTCTTGCCCTGCATCTCTGGATCAAACTGGGGCAATTCCTCCAGCCCTGGAAACAGAGTTCACGGGCTGCAAGTCTTGTCCCGAGAATGTTGCCTGGGGTGCTACACCTCAGACAGACACCTGGATGGAGATCACTCAAATCGAAGGACCTCCAGGCCAACAAAGGGTATGACTAGTCACCACTAACATATATTGACTTTTTCCTCTTTAAAAGAATTTGCCCCAGGTGGTTTTCACTGTGGCTCATCGTGGAAAGTCTTTCTTTCTTGTTTTGTTTCTTATTCATTCTTTAAAAAAATATATATATATATTTTATGCATTTTTGACTGTGCGGGGTCTTCATGCAGCATGGGCTTTTCTCTAGTTGTGGTCAGCGGGAGTCACTCTCTAGTTGCATTGCGTGGGGTTCTCATTGCAGTGGCCTCTCGTTGTGGAGCAGAGGACCTGGGGCACACAGGCTTCAGCAGTTGCAGCATGTGGGCTGCTCAGTAGTTGTGGCTCCTGGGCTCCAGAGCACAGTTTCAGGAGTTGCAGCACACGGGCTGAGTTGCTCCTCAGCACGTGGGATCTTCCTGGATCAGGGATTGAACCCGTTTCTTCTGTATTGGCAGGCAGATTCTTTACCACTGAGCTACCAGGGAAGCCTTCTTATTCATTCTTTATGCAGTTTCACAACAAAAGGGCTGAAAGATGCATCTTGGTTCATGGTGTGAACTGGAGGGGTGGGAGATTTTTATTTGTTTCTGTTTTACCAGCTGATGGACTAAGCCTGCTAATATTGGGAAATGTCAAAATGTAACTTATGAATATATTATAGAAGTCTGTAAAATAAATGTTATAGACTATAAAAATGCTGGCATTTCTTCCCTTTCAAGAGCCCAGGAAATTGAAATCACTAGTAGAGCATGAGTAGAGTGTCTCAAGAGAATTACTTGAAGACAGTGCAAGAGTTGGCATAAGAAATTGTCATACTGTTTTGTCAAATAAGGGAACACCCAGGGACTTGTCTGGGTGGATTTTCCATGTCTCACCTATGTTTTGAGAGACAAGAGCTGTGTTCTGTATGCACCCACAATGCAAAGTTGGCATCTGAGAACTGTGTGAATCTCACTATTTCAGATCATCTAGCATACTATCCTTTTTGAATAACAGTTTTGAAGCTATTTGTGTAAGACCTATCAGGCCAAAATATGTCTCTCGCATATGATTGGCAAGACTGGGATAAATTTTAAATTAAGCATAGCCAATTTTACATCTAATGGAATAAAAAGAAAGAAAGTGAAGTCACTTAGTCATGTCCGACTCTTTGCGACCCTGTGGACTGTAGCCTACCAGGCTCCTCTGTCCATGGGATTCTCCAGGCAGGAATACTGGAATGGGTTGCCATTTCCTTCTTCAGGGGATCTTCCCAACCCAGGGATCAAACCCAGGTCTCCCACATTGCAGGCAGACGCTTTACCCTCTGAACCACCAGGGAAGCCCATCTAATAGAATGGCCTCCCTTCAATGAAGTCTTTGGGGAGGACAACCTCCTAACCAGGATTTTGAGAACTTTTCTTTTGGAAACATTTTGTCTCTGATTATTTTCTCTGATGAGAAATCTTTTTTTTTTTCTTCAAAATTTATTTTAGATTTTATTTTTTATTTTTGCTGTGCCTGTCAGCATGCAGGATCTTAGTTCTCCCACCAGAGATCAAACCCCTGCTCCCTGCAGTGGAGGCTTGGAGTTTTAACGACAGGACTATCAGGGAAGTCCATCTGATAAGAAATCTTTATTCTTCATCTGTCTCATTTCAGTGTAGATCTGACAGGTGGAAAGGCGAGGAGCTGCTCAGAGTCAAGTCTGCAAAGTAGAGTTGAGATCCCTGCACAACCTTGACCCTAGACGGGACACTTCACTTGACCGACACCCAGCTGGGGAATGTTAGGAGTCTGAAGTGTTTCACAGGAGTGTGGTGAGGTAATCCCTTTAATCAGGTGGATGACCACATAGGGTATTTAATTTCAAGTCGGATACCAGATATGAGAAGGGGCTGATTTCATTGTTCACCAATTACACCCAAAGATATCTTGGCCAAAATATTTTAAGCCGTCACAGCATCATAGAACTAAGTCCCTGGCACTCCCAGGGGACGCTTTGGCAAGGTCACACTCGAGTATGCTCGTTGACACCCCAACCTTTTGATCTCCTAGGAACTCTAGAAAAGGCTTCCCAGCCCTCGCTCCTCAACGTGTGGTCCCAAGACTTCACTGAGAACTTGCTAGAAACCCAGACTCCGCCACCCGTCTCCTGCGGATTCAGAATCTGCACCTGGACCCATGTCCAGGGGGTTCCCCGGCCCCGGAAAGTCTGAGAAGCCCGGCATGGCATCGGGCTGCAGGCCGAGTCGTGGCGGCCTGTCCCAGGGGCCCTCTTACCTTGGGGAAGGCGTCAGGCCACACGGTGGGGGAGCCGTGGTTGAGCAGCTCCTGCACCGTGAGCTGCGGCTCGGCCTCGGGCGCGCAGGCGGCCGTCTGCAGCACGCGGGCCAGGGGCGACGCGCCCCCGTAGTCCAGCGCGTGCGCGTCGGCGCCGTGCCGCAGCAGCAGGCGCGCCAGGCTGGGGCGCGCGTGGCCGCAGGCCTTGTGCAGCGGGCTGCGCTCGTCCTCGTCGCGCGCGTCTGCCGCCGCGCCGCGCCTTAGCAGCAGCGCGCACAGGCGCAGGCAGCGCGCGTGCTCATCGGGCCGCCGGGCTGCGCCGCACGCCGTGCTCAGGGCCGTCTCGCCGCGGCCGTTCCTCGCGTCCACGCGCGCCCCGTGGTGCAGGTAGAGGCGCGCGTGCTCGTCCAGGCAGCGCTGCGCCGCCACGTGCAGGGGCGTGTCCCGGCCGGCGCCGCCCTCGAGCTGCACTGAGGCACCGTGCTCCAGCAGCGCCTGCGCGCACCTGCGGGAGGTCAAGGTCGGTCACTGGGTTGGGGCGGTGAGCTGGCATCCGCGCCCTGCCTGCCCCAGCCCCGCACGTCCTGCCTACCGCTTCTGGGGCTTTGGACCCACTGCCCGTCTCCCCTGGGGAGTTGGTGCTCAAATGGCAAGGTCAGGAATCCAGATCTCCACTGTGCCCAGGCTATACAGGAGTTCACACTGGCCCTCAAAAGAAATGCAGTGACGGCGAAGCTAGGGATGGGGGTGGTGGAGGCTACAAGGCTCACCAGTTACTAAATGGTGGAAATAGCTAGGAAATTTTTCCTCCACATGCAGCGTTAAAACTTTGTAATTTGTGACTACTGAGAGAGGTGGGTTCCATCTGTGTCAGGAAAATACCCTGGAGAAGGGCCTGGTAACGTACTTCAGCATTTTTGCCTGGAGAATTCCCATGGACAGAGGAGACTGGAGAGCTAATCTATGGGGTCGCAAAGAGTTGGACATGACTGCCCGGCTAAGCACAGCACACACCTTTCAAAGTAGCACCGTATGTGTGCGTGTTAAGTCACTTCAGTCGTGGCCCACTCTTTGCGACCTCATGGACTGTAGCCTGCCAGCCTCCTCTGTCCATGGGATTCTCCAGGCAACAATACTGAAGTGGGTTGTCATTCACTGCTCCAGGGGATCTTCCCAACCCAGGGATCCAACCCAGGTCTGCTGCATTGCAGGCAGATTCTTTTACTGTCTGAGTCGCCAGGGAAAAGATAATATGGTTCAAATGCTGGAAAGACAAATTTCCTGGGCTGTTTGTCACAGGTGGCAGTTGAGGGCCTGGAAGTCACGGTTGTAAGGAGGGCCCCTTAAACTGTTGGGCTGTTTATCAGCCGACATATACCTCTGCTTTTGGTGATGGTGTGAGGCAAGGCTTGCCCTACTCCCAGGGAGGACATCTATCGGTCCCTCAGGACACCGCGGGGACTGGCACTGGGGTGTCCTCAGACAGGACTGGAAGCGTGGGCAAAACATGCAACTTTGCCTAACTGTAGGACCATCATTGTTTCAACTGAAGTCTCCCTGAACGGAATGTGGATTTTGGAGGTAGCTAAGTTCCACTGTGCTGTCCAGGGCTTCCTCGGCTCCCAGGGGAGGCCAGTCTCCCCCTGAGGTGGGTGTCTCCTGCCGCCTCCAGGTCCCTCAGGCCGGTGCCAAGACTGTGCTCTCCCAGGAGGGCAGTGTCCTTAGAGCTTCTTACACACCTGGGAGGACTTGGAGCATCTCCACCTAAGCCCAGGGGGCAGCTGCTGATAGGCCTGCTGGACTGGGACCCTGGACACTGGTGGGGAACTAACCGAATCTGACCCAGCCTGAGAGCAGGACAGTCTCACAGACCCTCCCGAGCCCCTCCTCCATCTGCTGGCCCTTGGCGTTCATGGGCACTGACAGGACAGCAGCCCCACGTCAGCCCCTACTCCTGGGCTGCCTCCTGGGATGTTTCTGCCCTCGTGTTTGCTCCACCTTTGGAGTCTAATGGGCCCACATGCTGACTGCAGAGGGTGAGACCCTGGTCCCTGTAGCCCACCCTCCTGTTGGCGCCCTCCTCATCTCTGCTCTGTTGAGACTTGGCCCATTGGCCCCTGGCCCTCTCAGCCCTTCCTGGCTTCACTCCTTCCCTGGGCAGCTCTCTTTCTCTCTTCTCGGCATCCTCGGTTCCTTTGGGTGGAGGGGACATGGCCATCCCCTGCATCAGCTGGCCACGTTATGGGCAGCCATTCACCACCCACCCTCTCTTCCCCACTTGGCCCCTGGAGGAAACCCCCGTCATGGAGATTGGCCTCTGCGCTTCACTGGTCCTCAGCGCCCTTTGGTCCACAATTCCTGGGACTGAAGGCCAGCTCCTCATTCCTTGCCCTTTAGTGATTGTTCTACACGTTGATCACCATCCCCAAGAAACCCTATTTCTTTATTTAAAAAAGATGATTTAGGTTGCTCCAGGTCTTAGCGGCGACATGAGGGATCTTCAGTCTTCACTGTGGCATGCAGGATCGTTAGTTGTGGGCATGTGAACTGTTAGTTGCAGCATGTGGGATATAGTTCCCTGACAAGGGATCGAACCCGGGCCCCTGCATGGGGAGCGTGAAGTCCTAGTCACTGCACCCCCAGGGAAATCCCAAGAGGTCTTGATTCTACTCCCAGCCTTCTCAGCAGTCTACCCCTACTTATTCAGCAAGTGCAATTCTCCCAGCGTCAGCTGACCTTCCTGCTGTGTGCCGCTGAGGCGACCTTGACAACTGGCAGAGTCTTTCTCCATGACCGTCCTCCGCTACTTCATGTATCTAAGGAAGGGACTCCCTCTCCATCCTGTGGCCCGGTGTGGTCCTTTCCTGCTTCCTTTGGGGTCTTGCTCTGTACGTTACTCACCCTTTGTTTTTTCCCAGTTCCCCGAGGTCAATCTCCATCTCCTTCAGTTGGTCACTCAGCCCTGTCAATTCCATCTCTTCAATAATCACTTGAACTGCTTCCTCCCTCCAGCCCTGTTGTCACGGTCCTCTGTGGAAGCCCCAAATCCTTTCTTGCCCAAAGTGGACAATCTGCTAATTTTTCTCCTGTACCAATCTTAACGAGCTCCATGCTACCCAGAAAAAGCCTTTCCAGTGTGAATCATGCTGAAAACCCTGAGGATCTTCCTGCTTGCTGAAGAAATCCCAGGCTCCCTCCTCTGGGACACAGGACAGCTCATGAACCGGCTTCTGTGGCCTCGCCAGGTTCATTTCCCGATGCTCCATCCTGTGCTTGGATCCTGCGTGGCCAGGTGTGGTTCTGAGGATGCATCCTGTCTTCCCTCCCTCTTCCTCTCGGTCACGCCTCCGTGTTGTCGTGCTCCTCATGCCTAAGCTGCCGTCCACGGGTGCAGCCTTCGTCACACCAGTGTTTCAAGTGTTCTCGGCATGTCTCTCTTGGATGGTTGGCTCCTTGGGTATAGAAATGGACGTGTATTTATTTCAGCTTCTTGGCACCTAGGGCAGGGCTGGCCCACTACTGGTATTCCCTAAAAGTGTGTTGAACAAATGCATTTCCTTAATGAACGTCTTTCAGTTTTCCTTTGCGTGGCTGCTGTTTTTCCTGGTATTTACCTGACTGGGACTCTGCACTGGATCCTTTGAGGGTTTCCAGGCTGGAAGCCGCTGGCGTTAAATCTGTTTATATTTCTACCCAGGGACCCGCAATATTTTAAACCCTCTCTCCATGTTTCTCTATCCTCCATATCAGCAGTATCTTGAGAAGTGGTCTGTCTTGGGTGAAAGATCTT
Organism: Cervus canadensis; assembly: GCF_019320065.1. Classification (NCBI taxonomy): domain Eukaryota; kingdom Metazoa; phylum Chordata; class Mammalia; order Artiodactyla; family Cervidae; genus Cervus; species Cervus canadensis. Next base: position 110,142,340 of record NC_057387.1, read on the forward strand.
TACAAACAAGTACGATTTGATGTGAAACATCCTTTGGGACAATAAGCAGCTAAGAGAGGATGCAAATTTGACAATCAGAGTGCTTCAGTTTGCTTCCTCCGTGCCTCTCTGGGAGGAATTTTGAACAGTGCAGCAGGAGGTTAGAAATCAAAGGTTCCGTCTCATTTTGCCACTGAGCCTGTGTGTGCTCACAAACAATTACCAAACATTTTCTCCTGCTCTCTCTCTTTTTTTTTTTTTTAAAGCAGCCCAGCCTCTCTGAAGAAGTCCACCGGGAAATACGAGTGGGTCTCTTTTCCATGTCCGCAGCCTAACAGGCTGATGGCCAGGTTGCTCTTTGCAACAAAGATAGCTTTCAGAAGAATGAGGACACTGGCCCAGCCTCTGGAGGACCGAGGATACTCTTTTCATTTTTAATGAAGAGCTTCTAATTGGCTAAACCTTGGCACTTCCTTAGAGCAGGTCATGATGTAAGTTGCAGACCGCAGGCACGAGAGAAAACAACACAACGAATTGACTGGGGCACATCTTGGCTGGCACGCACTGGGCAGTCATTAAAAATGAAGGCGTGGGAACCTGTTTAATGACATGGAAAGCTGTCTGCAGTGGTCATGTGTAAAGACCAGGTTTGAAACAGCATCGAACACTCCTATTAAAAAAAAGAGTAGATATGTACACGCATGGGAAGAGAGCCTGGAAACATACAAGCCAGCGTGTTCACCTCTGGATGGTGGGGTGAAGGGTGCTTTTATTTCCTTCTTGCTTGCCAGTATTTTCAAATTCACTTTCCAAAGTGAATCAGAGTTGCAGTCTGACAGCAGAACAACAGCAGAGGTTATTAATAACAGAACCATCCCCCGCCAGCCACAGCTCATGGATTCTAAGAATGTCAGCTCGGCGTTCCAGGTTTCCAGAATGCTCTCAGATTTTCCACTGATCTGTCCAGGTGTAAGCAGAGATCTTGGGAAGGCTGTAGTGCAGCACCTCTGAGAAGGTGAGAGGAGAGGAGAGCGTGGGGGGTGGGTGGAGGGTCCTTAGTGACAAGCAGAGCAGTGTAACAGTCTTGGGGACCTGAAAGACCTGACCTTGTGTTTGTCAGGGTCTCCAGTCAAGGAAGAAATGGCCCAGCAGGAAAGCGTCCCCCAAGCCTCTGCAGGACTGTGTGGGAAGCTCTGCTTTGGCTGAGCTCTTTCCTGCCAAGCAAGGTTTTCTCGAGCAGATGTCCTGCTGTCCTGGGAGACACAATACGGAAGGCCTGGAGACAGTATGGGCTTCCCTGTTGGCAGACAGCGTGAGACCGTCACTGTCAGGAGCCAAGGGTACATTCTTATCTGACCATGTCAAAACGACTTGTCTCTGTCTTATGAGATGAAGGAGACACTGTTGTCTGAACAGCCTCTGATACGAAGCAACTTGGGCAAACACTCCCCCAGCCCCCCACCATCCCTCCTCCCCGTCTTTGATAATGATCATCGTGACAAGCTGTTACGGGGCCCAAGGTTGACAGTACACAGAAAAAGTGGCTTGAGCCAAAAGGCTGGAGTTAATAGAGATGAACCCATCAAGGGCGGCTGAATTAATGTCATTTTGACTTATTTGTAAGGAGAGAAGTAGGACTCCCAGCCCTCATCTGGCACACAGCTCCGAGCCACCTCCAGCATCTTTCCATAGCACCGCATCCCCGCTCACCGGGCAGATGCAAATGGTGCCGAGCGCTTCAGCCCGGCTTCCTCAGCGCTCGCCTCTTCCTACCCGCTCACACCACCTGCCAAACTGCTCTGCACCCCACGAGACAGAGCCTGCTCCAGGCTTTCCTTCTCCAGCTTCCCTCCTCCCCACCCCTCCCGTGGCACAAAACCCTCAAAAGTAGTATTTCATAGCCTCTGGTTCTGAGCTGGGACGTCAGTGCATTCCCCGCACGTGGTCTTTTAATTTATTTTTTAGAAGAATGTTATCTTTAGGCTTTGCGACAAGTCTGCACTGTAGGTGGAATTTGTAGGTGGGGAAACTGAGGCTCAGAAGAAGACCAGTGACTCAGATAGGGCCATCCAACCAGGTGGTGGCAGAGCAGAGGCCCCGGCTGCTACGTCTGGCTTAGTTCTCTGTCATCCCGCCCTGCTGCTCCTCCCATAGGTACTGTTTGCTGAGCACCTTCTGTGAGTCAGGCAAGGCACTAGGCGTTTCCCAGAAGCTCTCTCTAAACCTTTCATTCATTGGTTCATTCAGTAAGTTGAGAGCATCCTCCATGCTCTGTACACCAGGTCAAGGCAGGGGGAAGGGTCTCCTCTCTGAGCGCTCCATGGGGCTCCTGGACCACCTTCAGACAGGATGCTAAGGCACAGAAGGCTGAGGACATTGCCTGGCTGGTGGGCCTCATGCTAGCGGGCAGGGAACAGGAACCTGCTTCTCACCCAGCCCTCTGGGCAAGTCTGCATCGGAGATTCCATTCTCTCTGGTTTTCAGTGAGGATGTGGTTTTTGAGGCTTGAAGCAGTGATCTCAAGGGTAGACACCCAGGAGAGAACGGTGACCCCACAGTCAAGTCAGAACCTCCTGATTGAGATGTGAACCCAGCTACTGCTGGAGAAGAGAATGACTTCAACAGTCGTCAGAGGATGATGGTACCCAAAGAGCAATGCAACAACAAGGACAAAGAAGCACCAAAACCAGGGTGAAATTCACAAAGGTCAGTTACATGTTTTTCGAGGGGAAACAGACCTTCCTTTCAAGCCCTCTGTCAGGTGGGTTCAGCATCTGTCTCCGGAGCAGTAGCTTCACTTGCTGGAAATCCTTGGACCCTCCTGACTGCCCTTCACTGTCCTCCTGTACTTGCTGCCCGAACCCCTCCTGGCCAGTGTGTTCGCTGAGAGTAATGGGTGTCATGAACCAGTCATGTCGAATCATCATTAAGCTACTGTTCCTCCTTGGAGTTGACGTGGAGGCAGATGGGCTGGAGACACGTCCCTGGGGCAGGGTGGCTGGGGCCAAGTCTGGGTCCATCCGTGGGGGCAGCAGTGTGGCTGGATGCTGAGCAAGGCAGGACTGCAGGGCAGGGGGGTTGGTGCACAGGGGACATGGTGGGGGGACAACACAGCCATGCTTTCCAATGAAGCCATCACAGGGAGACTGCCTCTGTGCGTTGACTCCCCGGCTGGTTCCAGCTGAAGGATGATGGGGAAGCCGCTGCCCTGACTTTGATGGAGGAGCAGCTCCCACTTGGTTTCTCTGGACCTTCTACTGAGCCTCTCCTCTGGGGACCTGCCGCCCGCCCCTTTCTGCTCTGTATTTTCTTCTCCCTCCCTTTCTTCCAGGATGCTCAGCTGTGAGACTATCAAGCATAGATATTCACAATTGAAATAGCTGATATGAACGGACAAATCCTGAAGGGTAGCAGGGAGAATGGAGAAGGAAACTGCCCGGCCATGTCTATCCTTATGGTTTTCCTTGGAGCAATGGCTGCCATTTAATTTGCTTCTGAAGTGTTCAATGGTTGTGGCTGCTAATGATATTTTAGGCAAATTCCCCGTGTCCGCCCCCACCCCTGCCCCCCGCAAACTGCAAGTGAAATTCTGCATTTTGGTGGACTGAGGAATGACTGAAGGAACAAACTTTGAGAATTCAGTTCCACTGTTTGCCCTGCTTTCCATTGAAGGAGTATCTGACTTTCTGGAAGCTTCACTAGTATCCCCTCCTCAACAAGAAATGGGCAACCTTCCTCTCCTGCCCTGGCCCCAGCATTGGATGAAGGGGGAAACCCAGAGGCATCAGCGTGAGGGGAGGAGAAGGAGGAGAGAAGTGAAATAAAAGACTCTACTCTCTTTTTCGCATCAGGTGGCCAAAGTATTGGAGTTTCAGCTTCAGCATCAGTCCTTCCAATGAATATTCAGGGTTGGTTTCCTTTAGGATTGACTGGTTTGATCTCCTTGCAGTCCACGGGGCTCTCAAGGGTATTCTCCAGTGAGCTGACTCATTGGAAAAGACCCTGATGCTGGGCAAGATTGAAGGCCAAAGGAGAAGGGGGCGGCAGAGGATGACATGGTTGGATGGTATCACTGACTCAGTGGACATGAGTTTGAAAAAACTCCGGGAGATAGTGAAGGACAGGGAAGGCTGGAATGCTACAGTCCATGGGATCACAAAGAATCAGACACGACTTAGTGACTGAACAACAACAACTCTCATTTTAGGTAGTGATGTGAACCCCAGCTCCCTCTGGAAAAGAGAATGACTGAACAGTCACCAAAAAGATCGGGGTGAGGTGGGGGAACTTTGATTTGTATGAGAGAATGGTTTTTTTTTTCTGATTTATTTTAATTGGGGGCTGATTCGTTTATAATATTGTGGTGTTTCTTGCCATACATTCACATGAATCAGCCATGGGTGGACATGTGTTCCCCATCCTGACCCTCCCTCCCCCCTCCCTCCCCATCCCATCCCTCAGGGTCTTCCCAGTGCACCAGCCCTGAGCGCCCTGTCTCAGGCATCAAACCTGGGCTGGCGATCTGTTTCACATATGGTAATATACATGTTTCAGTGCTATTCTCCCAAATCATCCCACCCTTGCCTTTTCCCACAGAGTCCAAAAGTCTGTTCTTTACATCTGTGTCTCTTGTATGAGAGAAAAGTTTTATATACGTGTTTTTATATATTTTTTAAGTGAAGTAAAATTTCCATACAGAGAAATGCCCATGTCTGAAGAGTACAGCTGTACAAATTTTGGCAGAGGATGTGTGTAATCAACATAGCACATTGACATATGCTCTGACATATGCACATTGACATAAAGACATAACATATTAAAAAAAATTTTTTTTGGCCATACCACACAGCAGGTGGGATCTTAGTTCTCTGACTAGGGACTGAACCCACATCCCCTGCACTGGAAGGCCGAATCTTAACCCCTGGACCATGGGGGATGTCCAAGATGTAGCATATTTTCATCTCTCCAAAAAGTTCCTTTGTGTTTGCTGCTGGTCAGTCACCATGGGTAACCATGATTCTGATTTCTCCCCCATGTTTTGTCTTTTCTAGAATTTTCTACATTTTTGTATCTGGCTTCTTTAGTGTAACATGTCTTTGACATTCATCCATATTGTTGCATTCACAAGTAACTCATTCTATTTTATTTCTGAGTCACATGTAATTGCATAGCTATACCACAGTTTAAAAATTCATTCTCCTTTTGATACTGATGGGCATTTTCACTTTTTGGCTATTATGAATAAAGCTGCTATGAACATTTTAATGTAAGTTTTCATGTGGGCATATGTTCTTATTTCTTTTGGATAAATTTTTAGAAGTAGAATTGCTGGTAGGTATATATTTAACTTTAAAAGAAATGGTTAAGCAGTTTTCCAAGGAGGTTACATCATTATATACTCCCAACAACAATGTATGAGAGTTCCAGTTGCTCCACATTCCTGCAAACATTTGGTGTTGTCTGTCTTTTTGCCTTAGCCATCCTAAAGAGTGTGACATAAAGAATATTTCCTCATGGCTTTAATTTGCTTTTCTTTGATGACTAATGATGTTGAGGACCTTTCATTTGTTTATTGGTCATCTGTATATCTTTCTTGAGGTGTCTGATTTTGCCCAGAGGGTAAAGATTGGATTTGGCCTGGATCACCTGTTTTAATTCCTAAGAGTGAGTTGTATGCATTCAAACAGAACTTGGCAAGCAACCAGAAAGGTGAGGGATCCACCTGAGGTTCTATAAGCGGCAAGGAAAGAGGATAAACCTATGACAGAGCATGTTTGAAAGGTCATGATCAGAGATGAGCAGAGCTACTTTCTGACAATTCGCGGTTTTTGAAAAAAAATTAGGTTAACAAGGGAGAAGTTATCTTTCAACATCTATCTCTCTTATGACATTGGCTTTCTTTTTTTAACTCAGTTTTTTAGAAAAAGATTTATTTGTCTGACTGCGCTGGGTCTTAGTTGCAGCACATAGGATATTTAGTTGCTGCATGTGAACCCTTAGTTGTGGCATGTGGGGTCTAGTTCCCTGACCAGGGATCAAACCTGGGCCCCTCTGCATTGTGAATGGGGAGTCTTAGCCACTAGATCGCCAGGGAAGAGCCAACATTGGCTTTTGAACCTGGTTCTGATGGTTTCTACGTGGTAGTCTTTTACCAAGAGCCCATGTTTTTCCATTTTACTGATAAAACATAGGCTCTTGGTGAGCCTCAGCTTTCTAAGTTGTAAACTGGGAATAACCATGCCTTGCAAGCCTGTGGGGAGGATCATAGCAAGTCAGACACTTGCATGTGCTCGGAATGTGAAGTTCCTGTACAAATATCCAATTATCCAGTTGGGGCAGCCCCTCACTGACACCTTGTTCTTTGGTATTCCTCAAGATGCCTCACAGTCCTGTGGAAGTGGATCATGTTTTCTCCTCTCCATGTGAATAATGAATCACTCACTCATCTGCGGTGTAGAAAGTGGACTGTTTTCTGGATTGTGCATCAGTGCCCATGAGCTGGTGCTCATGCAACAAAACCTCTTGTTATTAGGCAGAAGCTTTGGGGTTGGGGTGAGGACTCAGAATAATTGTTCCTGCTCAAATCCGGCCCAGAAAGTGCCTTTCTTGCCTCAGGGAAAGGCATACTTCATTTTTCTCTGCCAAGATTTGATCCTGCCAGGTTTGAGTTTAAAAAAAAATTGCCCAGTAGTTTTCTTCAATAATCTTTTCCTCCTAAGATAATTAGCTGCTTCCACAAGTCCAATTCTGGCTTAAAATGAACTTTTATTTAGTTGAATTGACACAGCTGGGACGGAGAAGTAAACGTGCATGATTTTTGACTGACAGGCTCATGAAGGAAGCGAATTCGCCTCACTTTTGCATAAATCGAGACAGCTCTAGATGAGAAAAAGAATCAGGACTCTGCCAATTCTTCTCTCATTTTAATTATCTCAGAATTTTAAAAAGGGTCAAGGAGTGGAATCTGGTAATAAATAGGGCGAGGCTGGCATGCAGGCTACTAACGTGAAGAGAGTAACTTTACTGGAACTTTTCTTTTTGGGAAAATCTCTTCAAAAGGTTCCTAGATTAAAGCTCTGATATTCCTTTTTGTGTGTTGAATTCTGAATTCTGAAGCTTGCGGGTTGGAAGGAAGCACAGATGATTTTTTTTTTTTTTTAATCCCAGGAACTCAGAGACTCAAAGGTTTTAAAGTCCTGCACCCATGGAGAATTGCTGACTAAAAGGGGTTGGAACAGAACTGGGTCCCTAGGTGTGGAGACCATTGTCATCAAGAGTAAGAAAATGAAATGGCTCTGTATGTAGGTCAACGACCCCCTCTCTACTGAAAGGTAAAAAAATTAAGGATGACCTAAAATCTACTATGTATAAAAAGATTCTGGAAAAAGTCGCTCTTTCCTGTCAAAGTGATAATGTTTATACTACCCGAAGCCAGACCTCCTCGGAGTCTAACTTTAGGGGGACTCTTCAGAGCTGAAAAGCCGCAGTCTAAAGCTCAGTCCCTCTCTGACATCTGTTAACTTTCATCCTTCAAGGGAGTTGGCTATATTATTGTAGAGGTGTTCAGTGGGACCTGCCAGCATCTTCCATCAAATCACTGATATTGAAGGGATTCTGAGTCAGCTGTTGCATAGTTCTGCCTGAACTTATGCTATGTCCATCACTTATCTTAAACTTTTCCTCAATAACTTGGATTTAAATAAGTCAAGACTGTCAAATGAAATCACCAGGGAGAAAGACTCATGTAGAGAGACACATGGAGACAGAAGAGAAAATGAGAAGAAAAAGAAGAAAGAGGAAGAGAAAGACAAAAGAAAAGAGGTCTTTACAAAGCCCATCTTAATACAAAGACATTTTAAAAGTCTTTATTAAGCAATGTGCTGGATTTGAATGATTTCTGAAAAACCGACTGAAGTCAGGAAATTAGTTCCTATCACACTGTGTAAGCTGAGTAGCTCTGCATATGCCTCAGCTCCTTATGACAACTGAATGTAAGCCTCTTGGCTTGTCTTAAGGGCTGCTGTTAGGGTCTGCAATACCCTTGTGTTCTGAGTAGGCGATACGTTCTTATTTCTTAGTAAAAAGCCACATTTTTTTCTAAGACTATAAGGTGGAAGATTTGAGTCCAAGGTATGAAGCAAACTTGGTTTTTAAAATCCTATTTAAAAATTACTATAGATTTACAGAAGAATTGAAAAGATAGTACAGAGAATTTGCAAATGTTCTTTACCCAGTTTCCTGTAAAGTCCACATCATATATTATCACGGTGCCTTTGTCAAAATTAAGAAGTTAACATCAATCCAATACTATTAACGGAACTGTGGACTTTATCTGGATTTCACCACTTTCCCCACTAATGTTCATGTTCTGCTCCAGGATCCAATCCAGGATACCATGCTGCATTTATAGAACTTAATTTTGAAGAAAACTGAATATAGACATGACTTTTGAGGAGGGGGTGGGAGGCATGGTGTGTTCCTAGACATGGAATACCATCAGATGGGTTATATTTTCTGTAGGCACATGTTAAAATTGGGAGTATGCTCTTGACTAGGAATATTACTGGAAATAAATCATAGATGACCAACAAATATGGAGATAAAGAAACCACAAAACCCCATATTAATTAAAGTTAGTGAAATATTGTTTCAATTCCCATGAGATAGCACAGTGATTGTACAAGAGACCTCAGCAGTTGTAATCAGCACCTGCATAATTCTTAACTACGTGCCAGGCACTCTTCTAGGCATTTTCCATACACTAGCTCGTTTAATTCCCCTGGTCACCCTATGTAGAAGGCTCAAATATTATCTCTGTTTTACAGATGAGAATACCAAGACACAGAGAAATGAAATACCTTGCCCAAGCTTGCACAGCTAGAGTTCAACCTAGACCTCAAATGTAGCAATATGTGTACCTCTAACATATGAAATTGTAAGGTATAAAAATATCAAAACTGAATAAAATAAATGTAAAACTGACTAATAATTTGCCCATTTTCTTTTGATTTGGTTGGTTTATGTCCTTTAATAAAATTGATGCCCCTTTGTCTCCTAGAAAATTTCCAGTTGAAATCTACCAGCCCACACCCTCAACTTCCACACACATAGTGTATTCTGCATACTCTTGGTCCAGTGTCTAGCACACTGATGTAAATTACCTTCCTCTCCATTGAAATTGAAAGCATCTTGAGGAAATAGACTATAGTGTAACACAAGTCCAGCACCTCATAGAGTTCAACAATTGGCTATTGAATGCTTGTAGGAATGGTTCATCCAATAATGAAACCTGGGAGCTGTGCTTTTTGAAAGTAGATGGGGTTTCTATAATTCTGTCATCAGATGGCAACTTTGTACACCAGCAAATCACCTACCAAATGTCTCAAGGATAGAAATTGTAAGTTAAAATGATGCAGAAGTTAATCTTCATTTAGTATCCCTGCAGAATGGCTGTCTACTTATAGCTTTTAAAAAATCATCAAAAAATGTATTCATAAGCATTTCTACTCTTGAATCTTGTATGTGTATATCTTATCTCCCACATATTATGCCTAGGTGAATCTGAAATTTACAAAAGGAACAAAGTAAAAATAAAATGTTATTCATACCCAGATGATAGAATTGATAGATGGGAACATTAAAATAGTTATTTTAATTATATTCTGTATATTTGAGAAGCTAGAGGAAAGACTCAACATGTTAAGTAAAGACAAGAAAGATATTTTAAAAAGGCCTAAGATTGAGCTTCTAAAGTTGAAAATTATAGTGTCTGAGATGAAAAATATACTACATGGGATTAATGGCAGATCAGGGACTTCAGAACAAATGATAAATCAATTACATAAGAGAAAAATGAACAGAGTATTAATGAACTGTGGGACAACTTCAAGTGGTATAACATACATGCACTTGGACTCCCTGAGGCAGAGGAGGGATCAGACAGAAACAAATGTGAAGAGATAATTGCCATCAATTTTCCAAATTTGATGAGAAGTATAAGCCTACAGATTTAGAAATTGATGAATCTCAAGGACAAGAAAGATAAAGAAAACAACATCAAAATACATCATGACAAAGTTGCTTAAAGTCAGTGATAAGGAGAAAATATTAAAGCCAGGAAAAAGGACACTATATACAAAAGAACACGATGGATAGAAGATTTCCCATTAAAAAGGCAAGTTAGAAGCCAGCGGAGCCCGGTGTCTAAAACACTGAAAGAAAGGAACCTGTCAGTCCAGAATCCCCTGCCCAACAAGAGCGCCTCACAAGCACTCACATGAAACAAAGGCTTTCCCAAGCACACACACGCTGACGGGATTTATCTCCAGCAGACCCTCACTGCAAGAAATATTATAGAACGTTCTCTGAGAAGGAAGAAGATGATCCCAGATGCAATGAAGGGAGCTGAAAATGGGAACCACGTGGATCAACATACAAACTTTTTCTTATTGTTTCAATAAAAGGTAATTGACTGACCAAAATATTAACAATGTACTCTGAGACTTATATACAGAAGTAAAAGATATGATATCAATAGCACAAAGGTGAGGAGGAGAGAAATGGAAGAATAGTCATATGGTTTTTTATATTATACATGAAGTAGTATAACATCACTTGAGGGCAGACTGTGGTAAAATAAAGATGTAGACTATGAACCCTAAAGCAACTACTAAAATAATGGAACAAAAAGTTATATGTAATAAATCAAAAAGGGAGATAAAGTGGAATCATGAAAAATAGTTGATTCAGAAGAAGGTAGAAAAAGAAGAAAAGGGAACAAAGAATGGATGATATGAATAGAAAAAATAACAGGCTGTTTGATTTGATCATAAACATATTAAAATCTTATTAAATGTAAATGATCTAAACACTCAATTAAAAGGCAAAGACTACCAGATTGGATTAAAAAAGACTAGGGTATACCCTGACTCCAAGAGATCCGTTTGAAAAATAAAGACACAAACTGAGCACTGCCTTTAATCAACAGTCAGCCAGGAACCGAGACCCTCAGTCCAATAGTCCTAAAGAACTAAATTCTGCCTATAACTATATGAATCTAGTAGCAGATCCTTCCCTAGCTGACCCTTCGAGACCCTAACCCTTGTTGACACCTTGATTGCAGTCTTGTGAGAGATTCTGCAGTTGAGGGCTCAGTGAAGCCATGCCCAAACTCTGCTCATAGAAACTGTGAAACAATAAATGTGTGCTGTAGGAAGTCTCTAAGTTTGTGGTAATTTGTTACATAGCAATAGATTACTATTGCAGATGGAAAAGAGTATACTATGCTAACACTAGTCAAAAGAAATGTGTATTAATGTCAGACTAGATATTTTAATATCAGACAAAGTAGACTTTAGAGCAAAGAATATTACCAGAGACAAAGAATATCTTTAAATAATGATGCCAGTTCTTCAAGAGGCCATGATGATGCTAAACATCTATGTACTGATAACTAATAATAGAGCTTTGAAATATTATATAACTACAAAGAGAAATAGACAAATCCAGGGTTACAGTCAAAGATTTCAACATCCCTCTTTCAACAACATGTAAAACAAGTAGGCAGAAAATCAGGAAGGATATGGGAGGATATAGGCAACTTGACTTAACTGACATTTATAGAACACTCCACCCAACAACTGTAGAACATGCATTCTTTTCTGGTATGCACAGAAATTTTTTTACCAAGATAGAATATATTTTGGATCATCAAAAGAGACTCAGTAAATTTAAAAGGAGCAAAGCGATACAAAGTAAATTCTCTAACCATAATGGAATTACATTAGAAATAAATAATGGAAAGATACCTGAAAAATACCCAACTATTTGGAAACAAAGTCACTTTTATATAACCTATCTTTCAAAGAAAAAAACTCAAAAGAAACAAATGAAAAAAACAGATCAGAAAATATTTTAAACTGATTGAGAAGGAAATTTTAACCTATTAAAACGTGTGGGATTCAGCTAGAGTAGTACATAGTGGGTACATGTGTAATACTGAAAGCCTATACCGTGGACTGTGGCCCATCAGACTCCTCTGCCCATGGGATTTCTCAGCAAGAATACTGCAGCTGATTGCCCTTTCCTTCTTCAGGGCATGTTCCCCACCCAGGGATTGAACCCAGGTCTCCTGCATCACAGACAATCACCTGAGCCACCGGGAAGTCATATTAGAAAATAAAACCCATCAAATCAAGGACATTAGCTGCCATCTTACAAATCAGAAAGACAGGAACAAATGAAATTCAATATAAGCAAAGAAAAGAGGAAATGAAGATCATATCAGAAATCAATGGAAAATAAAACAGTAAAACAAAAAAGAAAATCAGTAAAACCCAAAATAGACTGATCAGGGAAGAAAGAATAAAAACCACAATGTCCATTATCGTGAATGAAAGTGGTGATTCTACAGATTCTGCAGCTATTAAAAGGATAATAGAAAACAACTTTATGACAATAAATTTAACAACTTAGATGAAAGAGATAAATCTCTTGAAAGATACAAGCTATCAAAGCTCACTCACTCAAGAAAGAACCTGAATACCACTATAGCCATTAAATTGAATTAATAGCTGCAAACCTGCTCAAAAAGAAAACTCCAGGCCAAGACAGCTTCACTGATGATTTCTACCAAACACTTAAAGAAGAAATAAAAATAATTTTACACAAGCACCTCTCAGCTCATTTTTGAGGCCAGCATCAATCAGGTATAAAAACTAGACAAAAACATTACAAGAAAAAACTGCAGATCAATACCTTTAACAAACGTAGATGCAGATGTTTTAAAATTTTCAGCAAATCAAACCCAGGAATTTATAAATTGTGGTCTGAAAAATGCAAGATTGGCTTAACATCTGAAAATCAACCAGTGTAAATAATTATATTAACAGACTAAAAATACACACATAGGGTGAACTCCTATGTCCTTGGGATTTCCTCTGTCCATCGGATTTCCCAGCAAGAATACTGGAGTGGGTTGCCATTTCCTTCTCCAGGGGATCTTTCCAACCCTGGGATTAAACCTGTGTTTCTTACGTCTCCTGCATTGGCAGGCAGGTTCTTTACCAGTAGTGCCACCTGGGAAGCTCCAGGAACAACTCAATATATGCAGAAAAAGCATCTGAGAAAATCCAACATCCATTCATAGAAAAAACTGTCAGCAAACCAGGGATAGAAAGGCATTCTCTCAATCTGAAAAAGATCATCTACAAAATACCTACATCTAATATCATACTTAATAGTTAAAGCTTTCAGTCCACCAAGAACAGAAATAAGGAAAGTTGTCTTCCCTTACTACTTCTATTCAACATAGCACTGGAAGTTCTATCTAGTGCAATAAAGCAAGAACAAGGCATCCAGACTGGAAAAGAAGTGAAACTGTTTATCTGAAGATGACATGATTGTTTACATAGAAATCTTTTGGAATTTATGAGAGGTTACTAGAACAAATACTAAGCTTAGCAAGGTTTCAAATTAATACAGAAAAATAAATTCTTATCAATTTATATAGTAGCTAACACCACAGAAATTTAAATAAAAATACTACTTACAAAAGCACCAGAAATTAAAAACTTAGGGATAAATTTGAAAAATATATCCAAGCGTCGTACACTAAAAACTATCAAATGAAGCTAAAAGAAACTAGGAGCTAAATAAATGGAGAGATTTATTGTGTTCATGGGTTGAAAGATTCAATATTTTTATGTCAAGTCTCCCCAGATTGATCTATAGAGTCACATCAACCTTAGTCAAAACACAGTGGTCTTTTTTTTTTTTGGTAGAAACTGGCAAACTGATTTTAAAATTTATGTGGAAATGTGAAGAGGCTAGAATAGCCAAAACAACTTTGAATGATGCTGGAGAATTTATGCGACCTGACTTCAAGATTTCTTACAGAGCTACAGCATTCAGTACAAGGTGGTACTGCTGTCAAAAAAGACCAATAGAACAAGGTATAACAGAACAGAGACACAGAGCAACAGCTCTGCAACGGAGCCCTGGTGGCCTTGCATGTATCCACACTGGCCACAGAAATAAAAGTTTGAACCACTGCTGGTCCAAGTCTTGGCAGAGCACCCTGCGATCCTCCAGAACTTGTTAAGGGGCTGCTACAAGACCCTTGTCCACGCGCCTCCCTGTGTCCCCTGGGAGGCTGTCCTGAGATGTTTCTTGTCACTTCCTGGGTTCTGGTGAGGTTTGGGACTCCTGGCCTGCCCGCCTGAGAACAGAGCTGTGGCCTATAAAGCTCACCTGACATCCAGATTCGGGTGTGCTACAGCAGGGCATCCTGAGAGTCACATCGCCACAATGTGTCTCCTTTTGTTTGGGCATGGAGGGCAAGGACCCTGCAGAACTGGAACCTGTGGCTGTGTTTCTTCTCACTGTGCAAGTAAGTGCTACAAGTGTCTGCATCTAGGAGTGGCTCCTTGGGTCTTTATTCAGTCAGTCAGGCCTTGCCCTGTCTTGCCTGTACTTGACAAGAGAGCCAGAAATAAACCCATGCATATGCCCTTTTTGTTTTGTTTTGTTTTCATACATATGTCCTTAAGTTGACTTTCAACTAAAGTGCAAAGGCAAACCCGTGGAGAAAGAAAAGGCTCCTTGACAAATAGTGCTGGAACTACTGCATAACTACATGCACAGAAAAAATAGAAAGCCTTAATTCCTACCTCACACCATATTCAGACATTAACTCAAAATGGGTCATAGACTTAAATGTAACATATAAAGTTATTAAAATTTTAGAGGGAAACATAGGAGGAAATGTTTGTGGCCATGGTTGGGCAAAGTTTTTTTTTTTTTTTTTTTTTAGAGAAAATAACCCAACATGACCCCTAAAATAAAAAAATGGATCTGTTGTAAGGGTTAAGCGCTCAGTTGTATCTGACTCTTTGCAATTCCATGCACTGTAACTGTAATCCCCAGGCTCCTCCGTCCTTGGGATTCTCCAGGCAAGAATACTGAAATACTGTATTCTTGTATTCCTGGAATACTTGTATTTCAGTATTCTGGAATACTGGTTGCCATTCCCTTCTCCAGGGGATCTTCCCAATCCAGGGCTCAAACCTCGGTCTCTTGCATTGCAGGCAGATTCTTCACCATCTGAGGCATCAGATGCCACCAAAAGTAAGAACTTCTGTTCTCCAAAGGACACTTTTAAGGAAAGAAACTATAACCCAGAGACTGGAAGATAATATTTATTAACCATGTACCTGATAAGGGGCTTTTACCCAGAATACATAAAGAAATCTCAAATTTTAAGAAAAAAACAAACAACCCGGTATTTTTAAAAGGCAGAAGATTTGAACAAGCACTTCACCAAAGAAAATAAATGTATGCTAAATAAGTGCATGAGAAGATGCCCAACATCACTTGTTATTAGGGAGATGCAAATCAAAACTGCAGTGGAATAGTTCTAAATCCCTATAGAATGTCTAACAGCTAAAGAGTGACTGTACCAAGTGTTAGTGAGCATGGGAAGCAGCAGGAACAATCATATGTAACTGGTGGGAATGTAAAATGGTAGTTCCAACTTGGAACACAGCTTGGTCATTTCCTAATCATATCATGTGACACTGCTATGCCTAGGTATTTATCCAGGAGAAATGAAAGCATATACTCAGACAAAGGCTGGTACATGAATGTTCACAGCAGCCTTACTTGCAATAGCCTCAAGTCGGAAATGATCAAGTGTCTTTTAACATGTGAGTGGATAGACACATTGCGTTATTCTGTACCAAGGAATACCATTCACCAATGAAAAGGAGTGAATTATGGATACACAAAACAGTATGATCAATCTCAAAAGCATGGGGATTGATATGTACACAGTTATATTTATAACAGATAACCAACAAGGACCTAGTGTATAGCACAGGGAACTCTGCTCTAACCTAAATAACCCATTTAAGTTATTCTGTAATAATAACCTAATTACATTATTATTCTGTAATAACCTAAATGCGAAAAGAATTTGAAAAATAATAGATATATGTATCTACCTACTCGTGGGGTCCCAAAGAATCCGACACAACTTAGTGACTGAACCACAGAAAGAGACTTGTATAACTGAATCACTTCACTGAACACCTGTGACTAAGACAACATTGCTAATCAAACTATGCTCTAATATAAAATAAAAATAAAAAGTGATTCAAGAAAAAAAATCTGAAAGTAAGATTTTTGCATGAAAGATGTCAGACAAAAGAGACTACATTCCATTTACACAGAATTCTTGCAAATTTGGACTAAACCACAGTGACAAAAAAACAGTCAGTGGGAAATTGGAGAAGTGGGGGAGAGGTTCCGGTGGGACAAGGGAACATTTTGCTGGTGATGGTTGGGTTCGCGACCTCGGTTATAGGGATGGTTTCACCTGCATTCCTGTGTCCAGATTTATCAAATTGCATACTTTAAGCATGTGCACCTTAGTACATGCAATTACAGCTCAGTAATGCTGCTTTTAGATATTATATTGTTTTCAGTCACCTTCAAGCCTCCTGGTGGTCCGCGTGGCTTCCTGAGTCCCTGCTCTGAACACGGGTGACATTGGTAGGTGGTGCCCCCATCTTGATTCCTGAGAGCCCAGCAGTCCTGCCTGCCTGCACTTAACATGATGCTTTTATTTAATCCTCACCATAGAGACAGAAGGCCACGAAAACTTAAACCCGAGAAAAGGGACTAGCACATTTTGACTAAAAGAAACGTCAAGATGGACACAAGGAAAGCTGGGAACCCGGCAAGAGAAGGCCCGTGCTATAACACGGGGACCTGCCGCCTCTCCCGGGACTTACTGGACTCAAAGCGGACAGGCCTCCGCAAGGACAGTCACGGGGCTGGACCCGGAACCGGCAGAACTTCTAGAACCCCGGCACCTGGGCCTGGGGTGGGGGTAGGGGTGGTGCTAGAATATGCGGGCACAGCTCGACTGGCTTGTGGGGCTCCAAAGCCCCGCCCGAGGAGCTAACCATTTATGTCACACTGTGACAATTATTCTGCATAAAATTATCATTAAAAACCCTAATTTTTCAGCCTCCAACCCCGCCAGTGGCCTTTTAGCATTCTCCAGCGCGGGCGTCTGCGGGCCGGTGATCACCGGCTCATTACCTCCGTGTGGCGCCGCCCCCCCCGCGCTCGCAATCAAGCACTAATTAAACCGGCGCGGGCCGGGCTGGGGCCCTAGGCCGGGCGGGGGGCGCGGGCGGAGCGGGCCTGGTGGCCGCCGCGGGGCTGCGATGGACGGCGGGGACAGTGGTGCAGGCCGCGGGCTTCGGGCTCTGGGGGCGGGGTATACGGGGCGGGGCAAACGGCGCGGGGCCTGGAGCGCGTCCGGGACTGGGACGGGGTCGGTGGGCGGGGCCCGAGTCTGGGGGCGGGGCCACAGGCCCGTGGGCGGGGCCTACAGGGGCGGAGCCTGGGGCGCTAACCGACGCCGCGCAATGCAGGGAGTCCAGGGGCGGGGTCGAAGGTAGGGGTCAGGGGTCGGCGGTCCCGGGTCGGGGTCGGGGCCGGGGCCGGGGCCGGGGCCGGGGCCGGGGCCGGGGCCGGGGCGGAGGGCGGGGCCCCGGGTCCTTACCCGAGCGAGGCGGCCGTGCGGCAGAGGTGCAGGGGCGCCAGGCCCTCGGCGCTGAGCAGGTCGGGGTCGGCGCGGTGCTGCAGCAGCAGCCGGGCGCAGGCCGTGTGGCCCCCCAGGCAGGCCTCGTGCAGGGCGCCGCGGCCGCCGGGGCTGGCGTCGGGGTCGGCGCCGCGGCCGAGCAGGTGGCGCACGCAGGCTGTGTGGCCCTGGGCCGCGGCGATGCACAGGGGCGTGGTGAGCTCGCGCTTATACTCCAGGGTCCAGAGGCCTGGGGATCGAGTGGGGAGAGGGAAGGTGAAAGGGGGGCGCTCGTGAGGGGCGGTGTCCGTTAAGACTGAAGTAGAGGGAAACCATCTGTTAGGAGGAGGGGCCAGGTGGGCATGTGGGGAGCTACGCAAAGATCCTCGGGACTTAGGGACTGAGAAACCGGGAGATCCGACTGGACCACAGACGAGGGATGGAGGGAGGTCTCAGGGGTAGAGGTCTAAGAGCCCTGACAGAGAGGGGCAGGGGGACAGCAAGGGAAGGCAGTGTGGGGAAGGAGAGGGCGACCCAGCACAGAGGGCGACCGGAGAGGGCAGGGATGGAGACCTGGGGGAGAGAAGCGACAGAAGGAGATCGGGGCCGCGGCGGGCAGCGCCGTGTTACTGACAAGCAAGAGGGTTTTGCCAAATATGAGGGTGACTGGGGACTCAGGGAAGATGTGAGGAGTTAAAAAGCTGAACAAGCAGGAGCATTCAAGGTGGAATTCACACTTTCCAGGCTCTGAATTGGGGCAGCTGGAGGGTGGAAAGTGAGCTGTGGATTTTTCTGGAATCCAAGCCCTCTCTTTTTGAGTCCCCGATTTCACCCCCTTTATCATTAAGAGGAGAAGACAACAGACAAAACAAACTGACCCACATCACCAAGGCTGCTCAAGAAAAGGACTCAGAAAGTTTAGTTGTCTTGGAAGTGGCCGGGTTTCAGAAGCACCCTTTGATGTGGTGGTCTGCATTGAGCACAATCCTGGTTTGTTTCTTTGCGCTTTTTAGGGTTTTGTGTGTGCACGCATGTGTGTGTCTGTGTGTGTGTAAGGTTGCTCTTTCTTGAAGGATGAATGGAGCAGGAGCTATACATTTCACTTCTCTGAAAACTTTGGGCTTTCAAAAGGCCCGTGGAAGGTTGTTAGCGGCCACGAGCGCTCCTGGAAATGGGGAGAGCTGTCCCTGGTGAATACACTTCAAGGGACAGGATTTCACATGGCAGGGATGCCTTCTGATAATGATGGAAGAATCGATACCGTGGCTGTAATGAGCTGTGGAGGAGACCCTTTTCACAGGCCACCTCCTTCATGGGACCCATGCTGAGCAGTTTTGAAAGACCACTCATAATTACCTACCTCAATGCAGTGCAGGGTTCTAGCCTGACCCCGGGTCCCCAAGGCCCAGCCTGGAGGTTGTGTACTGCTGGGAGAAGAGGGGCCTGTCGTCCTGGTGGTGGGTGATGGTGGCCGGAGGCCCTGGGGATGTGGTCCTACATTGACCCCTGTCTTCACTGGGTCTGATTTGATGGAGGCATTGATCTGGCCCTTGATGATAACAGTGACCTACATTCGCGTCCGACTCTCTGCGACCCCATGACCCCCTGCCAGGCTCCTCTGTCCATGGAATTCTCCAGGCGAGAATACATTCTTGTAGGGGCCAGCTCCTCCTCCTTGATTCTACTCATTTTCCCTAGATAGGAAGTTTACGTACTGAGGGCCAGGAAGCAGGTGCTCCATTTACTAGGGCATGCTAAGTTCCCAGCTCTACTCTACCCACCATCAGCAGCTCTGTTCACCCAGCCAAGATGCCAAAGTCTTCCCCTGGACTCATAGGAAGAGGCCGTGGATGGCCATTTAGCTCTGCCGTAGCTTAGGGCCAGCCCCCTCCTCCAGGTCCCTGGAGACGGTGATGAGCTTCTATCGGGCCTCCGAGAGAATCCCCTTCTGAGGCAGCTCTCTCAGTCCAGAAACCTGAATCAGCAATCCACTTCTTATAATCCCCTCCCCTGTTCCAGGCTGTGCCACCGGGAGCAAAACAGAAGCAGGCTTCCCTCCACGTGATGTGTGAAAAGTGTGTGTGTGAAAGTGTTAGACTCTCAGTCGTGTCTGATTCTTTGGGACCCCGTGGACTGTAGCCCACCATGCTCCTCTGTCCATGGGATTCTCCAGGCAAGAGTACTGGAGTGGGTTGCCATTTCCTTCTCCAGGGGATCTTCCCCACCCAGGGATAGGACCTGGGTCTTCTACATTGCAGGCAGATTCTTTACCATCTGAGCTACCCCTTAGCATCATCCTCCATGGGAATGGTTTCCCGGGACCACAAGCTCCAGGGGGCCAGCATTCCATCGTGGGTGTGGCACCCAGGGGCTGGCGACTGTGAACCTGTGTCTTCCCTTCCCAATGGCTCCCTTCACGAGGCGCAGAATTGGCCGTAGGAAGCATGGGGGCCCCTGTTCTCAGCCTGGGCTGGGTCATCTCTGGTGCTGGACCAGTGTGGAGCAGTCAGGTGGCTGAGCTGAAAGAGCGTGGAGGCCAGCAGCGTCCATCCTGTCTTCCCAGCCCGTGCTGAGGCCACGGGCCAGCACCAACGCTCCGGGCTACGCTTTGCTCGGTAATAACTCAACATCCCTTCCCTGCCAGGGTGCTCTGATTTCCTGTCATACAGATGTGCCACAGAAAAACAGCACACTTAGGGGTGGAAAGATTAAGGCGGTAAAGAGGAAGGAAACTTTGATTCAGACCACGAGCTGACATTAATATCTATTTGAAATTACATCATTCCAGCATGTTGCCAGTGTGTCCAGGGCCATGAGGCATGTGATTAAAAAATACATTAATCAGGCATTCAGGCAGTTGGCATTCTTGATTGGATCATCCCACAGCCCTTTGGAGGAAGATGCATGCCCCGTCTGGGACAGGATCTGGGACAGGTGAGGGAGAGGAGACCTGGAAAGGCGCTGGGGTGCCTTTGGCTGGGAGGGGTTATGCCCAGACTAGACCTGTGCCCACTTCCCCACAGCCCCTGCCGCCTTGCTGGCTGCTCTGAGCTGCTTAGCCCTTTGGCAGGGTCTGGGTTTATTCCCTTCTCCCCGTGTGAGGTGCAGGCAGACTGTGTCAGTGCTCTGGAAACCACCCTTCCTCATTCTTGGTCTGCCAGAGCTCACGAGTCAAGAGCACGGGGCCCTGGCCCTTGGCCCGCTGATCAGAGAGCCTTGCATCCTCACGGGTTCCAACATGTGGACCCTCTTGGTAAACGGGTGGCATCGGGAGGCAGGGGTGGAAGGGTGGCCAGGGCAGAGCTCCAGCTGAGGAAGCCACACTGCAGCCTGGTGGTCAGCTAGTCCGTCCACCCCAGATGGGGGCAAGCGGGCTTCTCTCTACCTGGGGGCATTGTTTGCCCGCCTGGTGCATAGCGACAGCGTCCAGGCGGCAAGAATGCAGGCATATAGGACTTGAGGCCCTCTGGTTTCTCCCCCTCCTCCCCCTTCCCGGGCTGCCCTGGGATCCAGGAGGAGCGTCTCCTGAGGGCTCGCCCTGCCCATGGCTGGCTCTATGCCCGCTTCTGCCCTGGAGTTCACAGATTCACAGAGGAAATGCTCAGCCCTGCCCACCGGGGGCCCGCTCCAGGCGCACTCGAAGGAGGGTGTGCTTTATCTCCCAACCCCCTGGCTGCCAGATCCAGGCTCTGGCAGATCAACACCCAAACCAGATCTCTTTTTAAAGACAAGAGGCCACTTCCAGCATCGCACGGGCACTCCTCACCCACTGTTTGGCTTTTCCAATCTGATTGCTCATATTTGATCACCTAGAAACTGTCTGAAAAATCGTACACGCAGAGTTTGGCTTCTCGATGTCTTTGTTTCAAGCATGTTAAATGCAGCACCCTGGTGAGCAGTCTACATGCTGCAGCTATATGTTCAGACATGTGTTAGCAGCTCCTTAAAAATAACAGGACTTTAAAAGAGCAAAGGTACCTGACAGTCCAAACGTGGCCGGGGATTTCACCTGCCACACCATCTCATCTTTCTTGATCTCAAACACCACGTTGGCATCCTGGAAGAACTTGTCCATCAGGGGCTTCAGATGCTCCAGGTCTCCTGTGACCAAGGCAGCATGGTACTCGAGGACCGGCGACCCAGCTCTTGCTTGAGGCTCTTTTTCCATCTTCTGAAAGATCTGAAGCCTCCCTCGAACTGGCTCTGGCTGTCCGTCCATTGCAATGCTGATGATCTCAGAAAAGCTCTCCAGGAAGGGGAAAGATGGTCTTTTGGAGTGTGAGCTATTTCTATTGTCATTACTCAATTGTCATCCAGCCGGGGCTGGGTGGTGGTGTATTTATAACTCCTGTGGGCTCTGATGTGATAACCGTCACTCGGTATGACCAGCATCATGTGACCACCAAGACGCCAAAGAGCTCAGCCACCCCCTTGCGATTGTATACATGTTAACTCTTAGAGCCAGGCCCATCTGTGTGTCTCCCAAACAGCTCGCCACAACACGCGGGCAGACAGCCTGAAATAGGCGGGCAGCTTTTTCCTGCTGTGTAGGATGTCTTCTTTTATTTCATCCTCTTCCTTAGCTGCTGTGGCCAGTGGTGAGCGGATGTGTGTTCTGAGGGCGGTGTCGGCCCTGAGGCTGTGTCAGGGAGACCCAGCCGGACACTGCGAATGACCAGGTCTGCACAGGTGTCCCGGGCAGAGGCCCCATGGTAGGACAGACTGGGGATTCCCAAAGGCACCATCATCTGGGGCCTGCAGGTTTCTTCCAGCTGTTGAGAACTGATCCCAAGATGTGCCTCTCTTGCTGAAGATGAGAGATGCCACGTTTTTTTTTAATGAATGGTAACAGCTCTTTCTTAGTAACTCACTAGTTACTGGCTACTAGTTCAGGGCTTATTTTATTGTCTAAACATTAATAAGGTTTAAAAATGGAGTTACCATATGACCCAGCAATTCCACTCCTGAGCATTTGTTCAGGAAAGATGAAAACTCTTAATTCAAAAAGATACATACACTGCAGTGTTCATAGCAGTGCTATTTACATACAATAGCCAAGACATGGAAGCAACCTAAATGTTCATTAACAGATGAATGGATAAAGAAGATGATGTGGGTACACACATGCACACACACACATACACACACATATATAATAAGAATATTAGCCATAAAAAAGAATGAATGCCATTTGCTACAGCATGGTTGGAACTAGAGATTATCATACATCACCCCATAAGTGAAGTGGGTCAGACAGAGAAAGCCAAATATATCACTTATATGTGGAATCCAAAAAAATGATACAAATTAACTTATTTATAAAAAAAGAAGTTAGACTCACAGACATAGAAAACAAGCTTATGGTTACCAAAGGTGAAAGTAGGGACAGGGATAAATTAGGAATAAACCAGGAATTTGGGATTAGTGGCTCAGAGATAAAGAATACACCTGCAATGCAGGAGTCACAGAAGACATGGGTTTGATCCCTGGGTCGGGAAGATCCCCTGGAGCAGGGCATGGCAAGCCACTCCAGTATTCTTGCCTGGAGAATTCCAAGGACAGAGGGGACTGGTGGGCTACAGTCCATGGGGTCGCAAAGAGTCGGACACAACTGAAGTGACTTGGCATGTATGCATGTAGGAATTTGGGATTAACAGATTCGCATTACTACATATAATACAGATAAACAAGGCTGTAAGCATGGGAAATTATATTCAATATCTTGTATTACCTATAATGGAAAAGAATCTGAAAAGGAATATATACGTATATAGATATGTATACACACACACACACACACACATACATATAATATATGAAACAGAATCACTTTGCTGTAACCCTGAATCATTGTAAATGAACTATACTTCAATAAAAAATTTAAACAAAGACTAATGAGGTTATTTTTTCTTGAAGCATAGATAAAACCCAGTTCTCACATATTTTTCCAGTTCTTAGTTTTCCCCTGCCAGGAAGTTGGGAAGGGCCAGTGCAGTGGGGCTCCCGGGAGCTGTGAGCTGTAACAAAGCATGTGCCCAGAGGATGCAGGGAGGAAGGTGGCAGGAGGGGGCGGCCTGGTCCTTGGAGGGGAAGCTGTGGAGCCGGTGCCCAGGAGAGTTAGGCACAAAGACTCGGGGGGAGGGAGTGGAGATATCAGTGGCCGCCATCCTCTGGGTACCAGCGGTAGCCTAGGGACCCATCACTGCATGGTGTTGCAGACAAACACCCAGCAGAGAGACAGCAGGGAAAAAGCTCCGACATCAAGGGACAGGGCTCATGAGGCAGCCTCTCCTTAGTCGCATCTGGACTTCCTAGGCACCCTCTTTTCCCACGTGCCTCTCTCTCAGTCTCCTTCACTCCCCAGAGCAGCCCACTGACCTTCCCTACTCTCTTTAAGCCCTTCTGAAGCCTGAGCAGGATCTCTGTTTTGGGCCTTTATTTTGGTCCTATATTCCCTGGGGTGCCCCTTTCATCAAGATTTTCCATGAAAAGGGGGACCCAGCAGAGGACCCTGGGTCTTTCTTAGTGGAACTTGCCGTAAAGGGTGGACGGGAAATTGGAGGCTCTTACGGTGGCTCAGATAGGCTGTATCAGATAGGCTCAGAGTCTGCCTGTAATGTGGACCGGGGTTTGATCCCTGGGTCGGGAAGATCCCCTGGAGAAGGGCATGGCAACCTGCTCCAGTATTCTTGCATGGAGAATCCCATGGACAGAGGAGCCTAGCGGGCTACAGTCCCTGGGGTCACAAAGAGTCGGACGCGACTCAGCAACTAACACTGGCTTTCGTGATTTAATAAGGGGACTTCCCTTATGACTCTGCGGTAAAGAATCCACCTACAATGCAGGAGACACAGGTTTGATCCCTGGGTAGGGAAGATCCACTGGAGAAAGAAATGGCAGCCTACTACAATATTCTTGCCTGGGCCAGGCAAGAATATTTTAGTATGACATGGACAGAGGGGTCTGGCAGGCTGCAGTCCCTGGGGTCAAAAAGAGTTGGACTTGACTTAGCAACTAAACAGCAGCATGACTTAGTAAAGATGTGTTTTACCCTCATCATAGACCTGATTTCCAGGCATAAATGTATTCCACAGGCTGACCCAAGGCCTGGAGCTTCTTCTGACGGTAAAGCCCACATCTCCTCTACAGAAGGGGACAGGAGAGGTGTGGCCGTCTGTCTGCTCATCTGTGTTGCCTTTGTGCAGGCAATAGGTCGAGCTGACTGTGTCTTGAAGGCTGAAGAGCTCACATGGATGGCAGATAGCGTAGGGGATGGGGGTGACTGCGAACACTGCTGGGTGCTGTGGAAAATGCAACGCTAGAGTATACAGATCATGTTTGCAAGGAACACACAGGTTTCATTGGACACAAGAGACAGCAGCGTACAGAGAATGATGCATCACTGTGAAGACCATTTCCCTTCTAGAATGTCCACTAAACAAAACCTTTGACTCTTCCCTTTTCATTTCCCAATTATGTCATTGCCTTATTCATTTCAATAGCAATATTAATTCTTTGGATATCTCATTTCTTTAAACATAGCCATTTTTCCCTGTTATATTCTCAGGCTGATAGTTTGTAAATAGATACATTTCTGAAAGACTTTTCATGTACAACTATAATCCAGGATCCAGCTGAAGACTGTGCTTTAAACTGGAGCATTCTTTTGTACCTGATGCATGTTGTCATGGGTTATTTTTAAAAGGGGTGGAAGCCTGGAGGTGAGTCCAGTGATAAGAGCCATTCTACCCTGTGTTCTATGCTAAATTTAGCTTTCCAAGTGTTATATTTGTCAACAGTGCCCTAAATACCCAAGCTTGATTTCAGTGGGTAGGGAATAGTAGTCCAGAAACAGACTTGGTTCTTTGTGAGAGCTTTTAAAAATAGCTCATGGTAGATGGAATTGGTTTCATAAGTAGGACACGGAGATTATCAGGAGCATAGCAGGGTTGTTGTCTAAAGAAAAAGAGCTGTATGTGTGACTATGACATCAAAAAAGTCAAAGTAAACAAACAAACAAAAAGCCCCCACAATGGCCCAAAGTCCACCCATTCATTCACCTATTCATTCAATAATCATTTGTGTAATATTATGTTCTAGGATGTGTTGCTGGGTTTGGGGGATTCAGAGGCAAAAAGGTATTTACCCTCAAGAAACACAGAGTCCTGGCCACAGCAATTAGGCAAGAAAAAGAAAGAAAATGCATTTAAATTGAAAGAAAGAAGTAAAACTGGTACTATTTGCAGATGACATAAGACTATATATAGGAAACTCCAAAGATTTTACCAAAATAGTACTTGAACCAGAAATGAATTCAGTAAAGTTGCAGGATGCAAAATTAATATACAGAAATATGTTGCATCTCTATTCACTAATAATGAACTATCAGAAGGAGAAATGAAGAAAACAATCCTATTTACAATTGTGTCAAAAAGAATGAAATACCTAGGGATAAGCTTACCTAAGGAGGTAAAAGATCTGTACTCAGAAAATGGAAAGGCATTGAGGAAAGAAACTGAAGGTGACACAAACAAAGATTTTTGGTGCTCGTGAATTGGAAGAATCAATATTGTTAATGTTCATACTATGCAAAGCAATATACAGACTCAATGCAATTCCTATCAAAATATCAATGGCATTTTCCACAGAACTAGAAAAAATTATCTTAAAATTTGTATAGAACCACAAAAGACCTCAAAGAATGAAAGCAATCCTTTTATTTTTCTAAATTTTATTTTCTTGGCCACACCTAGAGGCTCGCAGGGTCTAAGTTCCCCAACCTGGGATTGAACCCTGGCCCCAGTGGAAGCACCAAATCCTAACCACTGGACATGTGGGAATTCCCGGTCAAAGCAATCTCAAGGAGGAAGAATAAAGCTGGAGGTATCATACTCTCAGACTCTAATTACTACAGCTTTAGCTACAAGGCTACGTAATTAAAACAGTATGGTACTGGCACAATAACAGACACATAGATCAGTGGAAAGAATAGAGAGCCCAGAAATAAACCCATGCACGTATGGTCAGTGAATCTACAACAAGGGATGCAAGGGTATGTGATGTGAAAACATCTCTTCAATAAATGGCTTTGGGAAAACTGAACAACTACATGGAGAAAAATGAAACTGGGCCACTCTCTTAAACCATATACAAAAATAAACTCAAAATGAATTAAACTCTTAAATATAAGATCTTAAGCCATAAAATTTCTAGAAGAAAATATAGGCAGTAACTTCTTTGACATCAGTCTAACCGATATTTCTTTGGATATGTCTCCTATGGCAAGGGCAACAAAAGCAAAAACAAATGGGACCTATTCAAACTAGAAAACTTTTGCACATCAAAACCATCAATGAAACAGACAGGCAACCTGCTGAATGAAAGAATATATTTGCAAATGAGATGTCTGGTAAGATATCCAAAATATATAAAGAACTCATACAGCTCAATACCAAAAAATGAAATAATTCTATTAAATTATAGGCAGAGGACTGTCTGTATCTCATTTTCATCACTCTCACCTTCTCAGCTTCCTTTAAAGGCAACATATAGCCTTCAAGATGCAACCCATGACTAATCTTCTCTACCTGCTTCAGTTGATATGAAAAACAGTTTCTTTCAAGAGTGAATTTACATGCAAAGTTGCTCAGCAATTGTCAAAATCTTTGAGGAACTGAATAAAACAGAAGAAGGACCAGGAGATGAGAATTTTAGTTTTCAAATGGGAAGAGAACTTGATTCCTCAAAGCCTGAACTGACATCAGTCTTGGGCAAGGTCCCTAAATGGATCATGAAAAGGTTGGATTGGAAGTATTTAGAAAAGAAGTGGGGGCACTTGGAGCTCTGGGGTCACTAGGAAGAAGTCAGGGTGGACTAAGATAATTTTATTTTGTGACATGTTTATCTCATTAAAATACAGTGAGATGTAGGCATAGATATGGTAGGCATAGATAAGATTGAAAATCTTTCAGAGAAGATGGAGAAAATACGAGTCATTCTTTAGGAAAATCTTGCTAAAAATCTCAAACTGGAGAAATAACATACATGGTACATGTAAAGCATTGCTGAATTCCAGAATCACGGGAGCTTTAGAAACACTGATGCCTGAGAGATTCTGATGTAATTGGTTGGAGGGTACAGCCTGAGAATCAGCCAAGTGAGAGACTTTCCAGATGCCTCTAACATGCAGCCCTTGCTCGAAAGGGAAGCCCAGAATCTGAACAGACTAAATCTCTCTAAGAGCTGGCCACGTAGTTCACCGGATGTGAATATAGTGTTGTAGAGAATATGTTAGGGACTTACAAGTATAATGTTTTGTCCGTGGGAGACACAAAAACTGTTCCCCCACCAAGGCTTGTAGCATTGGTAGCTAACAAGAGGGAATTTTTGCTTCTCAATCAAATGAGATGAAAAAAAAAAAAATCCACCTTGCAATGATAATGAGATAAACAAAAGCTAGTGTTCAAATGGTAATTATTATTTTCATGTGATATCAGGGTCTTTGCATCCTGCCATTGAATTGATGAATGATTGATTTTCTTTTCATCAGAAGCATCAGAGGATGAGTTCTGATGATATTCTGTGGAAAACCCAGCTGGGCCTGATATGTGAAGCTAGTGGGTTTGTTACAGGGTCAGCCTGCTTATTTGGGGCTTCGACATTCCATGTGTTTGGGCCACGAGGCATGGTTTCCATGGGCTCTTGGAAAAGGGCTACTGTGTGGATTCTTTCCTAGGCTGTTAGGCCAAGGTCTAGCTTCCTTCTGGGGTCTAGTGTCCGAGTAAATGGACAGTGGGGCAAGATGTCATCCCCTTTGGGGACATCATGAAAGTCTGAGCACTTTCTCAAGTATGCCAATGTATCATCCCGTTATCCTGGTCAGTTTTCTGCTTCCTACATGAATCGTTTCTGTAAATACCCAGGGACTAAGTCTCACATTCGTACCACCTGGCTTGGGCCTCCCAGTGGCTCCGTGGTAAAGAATTTGCTGCCAGTGAGGGAGAAGCAGGTTCGATCCCTGGGTCAGGAAGACCCCCTGGAGGAGGACATGGCCCGCACCCCAGCATTCTTGCCTGGAGAGTCCCGTGGACCGAGGAGCCTGGTGGGCTACAATCTATGAGGTCAAACTGAGGCAGACACAACCAAGTGACTAAGCATAACACCCTGCCGGGCACGGAAGCCCCGTCTTACTATGGGTTTCCTTTCACACGGTTTTTGATCCTCACTCTCCTTTTTTTAATTTCTAAAGGCCACTCCTCCTTCATTCCCCCTCCCTAAAGCTTTTTAAAATGACAGCAATTTCCCCCTTAGGGCTACCAAGGGTTACCGTGGAGAATAAATTAGGAATTTGGGATTGACATACACACTACTATATATAAAATAGATAAACAAGAACCTACTGTACAGCACAGGGAAGTCTATATACTCAAAATTTTGTAATAACTTAAAAGGGAAAAGAATCTGAAAAATAATATATATATGGATGTATAACTGAATCTCTTTGCTGTGAAAGTAGCACCATGTTGCAAATCAACTATACATCAAAAAATATGTAAGTGGAAGAAGCAAGTCACAAAAAAATTAAAAACATTTCTTAAAAATAATAAGCTGGGCAGGTATGGAAGGCTCTGGTTTCTTTCAGGACCATTTTTTAAAAAGCATTTATTGAATTTGTTACAATATTACTTCTGTTTTATATTTTGTTTTTTGGTAGGAGGTATGTGGGATCTTGGCTCTCAGCCTGGGGATCGAACACTCACTCCCTGCATCTTAGGGTGAAGCCTTAGCCACTGGACGGCCAGAGAAGTCCTGTAAGACTATGCTTTTAGGAGCCCAGGACACATCCACACTCACTGAAGCCAGTCACACAGACATAGCATCCGAAACATGGACGTATCCTAACCTTCTCTCCAAATAACAATGTTAGCACAGCACACCTCATTTAACAAAACATTAAAGCATCGCACTTCCTCAGACCAAGTGTATCTATTAATAATGACTTAAATTGTCTGTACTGATTTCACATTATTAAGAAATCTCATTCCCATCATGTGGAAGAATACAATAGGGGCGGGGGGTGGGTGTCGTTAACTTATTTCCAAAGAGTACGACCCAGCTCGGGGCAGATCCTGCCAAGCCACACGGTCACTTCTCATCAGAAATGCCATCTCATCCAAAGGTCAAGAGCTGCTCTCATCCAGAGTCCAGGAGGGCTCTTCTGGATGCTCAGAAGTGAAGGTGCCCTTGAGCGCCGCCCCTCACGGTGGCCGAGGGGGAGATGGAGTAGCCTGGTCCTCGGTGGGCACAACCACGAGTAAACAGCCCTGGAAGGACATTTACAGACTCTGGGGAACCGTGCAGGAGAGCAGCTCATTGAAGCTCTCCCTGATAAAGGTGATGGCGTTTCTTTACAACTGTCATGGGGATTTAATTACATGATAAAATTGCAGCTCCTGCCTCTTGAGACAAATTGCCTGTTCAGACTGATTGTTTTTTATGAATCTCACACAGGGAGCAAAATGCTTCTCTCCTGAAGTTGGCTTGGTCTGATGGTTATATCTCATCATCCTTTACATCCCTCCTAGAAATGAGGAGCTTACTGATCCTGCAATTGGGGGGGGGGTACGCCTGGTGGTCTCTTGGTTGTTTTGCAGCTCTGCACAGAGCAAAGCCAGCCCAGTGATGTCTGATCGATTGAAAGTTCATTGACCTTATTTTTCTGTTTGCAAAAAAAAAAAAGAGAGAGAACTTTGAATTTCCAACAGAAAAATAAAAGGCATGATAAGAAATAGAAATGACTGCAAAACATATACACAACATCCAATTTTACCAATGTGAAATGCGAGTTAGAAAAAGAGATCTTTTTCATCTATCCAATTGTGAAAGGATTTTTAATTTTAAAAAGTTTTTGGTTGTGCTGGGTCTTTGTTGGGGCACATGGGCGTTCTCTAGTTGTGGCCCAAAGGGGCTTCTCTAGTTGTGGAGCCAGGCTTCTCTTGTTTTGGAGAACACGATGCAGAGCATGCTGGCTCAGTAGTTGTGGTGAGTGGGCTTAGTTGTCCTGCGATGTGTGAGATCTTAGTTCTCCAACTAGGGACCAAACCTGAGTCCCCTGCATTGGAAGGTGGATTCTTAACCAAAAGCCCACCAGGAAAGTCCCCTGAAAGATTTTTTTAAAAATCAAGTTTTAGAAGAGTTTAGTGAAACATATTTCAGAGTTTGCAGGTGGAAGGGTAAATTTCTATACCATTTGGAAATATTCTATATTGAGTGTACATGGATGGGGGCATTTTTCAGGTACCAGAGGCCTACAGAGCTTCAGAGTAGAAATCCTTGCCTCTAAGGAGGACTACACTTAGTAAGAGAGAGCGAGACTAGATGGCTATTAGCTGGCAAGTGGAGTGAGATCCCTGATGGATAGGGGTCCAGGTGTGAAGATGAGAATGGATCACGGAAGTTATGAGAATGACAGGAAGTAGGGGTGGGACAGGCTTTTTCCGAAGGTGGCATCTGAGTAAAGTACAGAGGGAATTGAAGGAAAAGATGGCTCATGGTCCCCGAGGGTGTCCGTTTTCCTCTTTTGGCCTGCGCTGGGGGACCTGTGTCCTGTTATCCCGGGCTGAACAGGAGGCAAGCATCCTTGACCTCAAGGCTGTGTTGGTGGGGCCCAGGGTGCAGTCTGGAGGGTGGGCGCTTAGGAGACCAGGCAGGCAGAGTGGAGACCTGGGGAGAAAGTGAGCCACCGCCAGCAGGTCTGGGGATTAGAGTCGAGGGCCTAGACCTTGGTTGACACAGAGGTGTGCTGCCCAGACGCTGCTATTAGGGAGGACTTGTTGCTCCGCTGTGAGCTCCTTCTGGGGAGAGAGCCACCTCCTTCCCGAAGGGACAGCCCCCAGTGGGGCAGACCTAGAGACCGAGGGAGCCGGTAGACGGGTCCTGCCATGGTGACTTCATGTGGGGAAAGCATGACCTGGGTCAGCTCTAACGCTCCCCTGGGGCCTGGCCGAGATGTGGGGGGGGCCTGGGTTGCAGGTCAACCTCCCCTCTGCCCATCCAGCCCTCTCCCCTCCCCCTCACAGGTGTGGATGCCCAGCAAACACCCTGCAAGCCACATCACCTGGCTGTGAACTGGGCCACCTGGAAGGACGGGTGGGCGTGTCGCCAGAGTGGGTGAAGACAGGGCAGTAGAGACGGCCTGTCCCAAGGCCAGGAGGGGCAAGAGGGCTTGGGGGGGGATGTCATTGAGGCCTGGGGCAGACCAGGGTTTCTCAACCACCTCAGGTGAAGGACTAGGGATTTAAAAAAATTTTTTTTTTATTATTTTTAAATTTTTTGCCATGTGGCATACAGGCTCTTCCCTGACCAGGGGACCAGGGACAGTCAAACTCCCACTCTGGACATTGGGAGCTCGGAATCTTAACCACTGGACCACCAGGGCAGTCCAAGGATTTTTTTTTTTTTTTTTTGGTCCCAATTTGTCATAGAGTGATTCTTTTTCAGGATACAATTAAAATTAATTACAAGAAAAAACAAAATGGAGAAAGGCAGAATTCCACGTCCAGTAATCACACATGTGGGTATTATGTTAACTGTCAAGTTGATGTCAATGTTTCTAAAGGTTTGCTGTCAATTGTCACAGCGAACACTTTATGGAACACGCCCTACCCTCGGTGGGCTGTGAGTAGCACCCGTATTGACCAGTCACTGGAGTACAGGGTGGGTGAAGAGATGCCGGGAGAGGTGGTGGAGTGGATTCGTTCACAGCACATATTTTAAGCCCTCAGACACGGGCTGTAAAATTGGAACTGTTCATTGTTGGACAGGGGTTGCTGGGTCTTTTTTGTAAAGTGTCAGATAATAAATATTTCAGGTTTTGTGCATCTTATGGCCTTTGTGGCAACTACTCAGCTCTGCCATTGTAGCTTGAGAACCGCCATGGACAGTATGTAAATGAATGGGTAGGGCTGTGTTCTGATAAAACTCTATAAAAACAGGCAACAGTTTGCAAGCCTTTGCTATACGCAGTAAGGAACGCCTGCAGGCTTACAGGCAGGAAAGTCACATGAACCTCAAATAGGAAAGTGATTGCATCTTTCTCTGCATACCTTTTCCACCCCTCACTGCAGTGAAATGTGCTCTTAACTCTCATGGCAAATTTGACTTAACAACAGTGGAGCATCCGGGTACCAGGCACACATCTGTCTCTTTCTTTTGTGTCTATCCTGCTTTGGGTTTGGTAAACTTCTTTATTTAAAAAATTTTAAAATAAAAAAATTTTAAAAATTGCTTATTTCTTTATTTACTTTTGGCTGTGCTGGGTCTTCACTGCTGTACGGGCTTCTCTCTAGTTGTGGTGACTGGGGGCTCTTTGTTGCCGTGTGAGGGCTTCTCCTAAGTCACTGCAGATGGTGACTTTAGCCATGAAATTCAAAGATGCTTGCTCTTAGGAAGAAAAGTTATGACCAATCTAGACAGCATATTAAAAAGCAGAGACATTACTTTGCCAACAAAGGTCCGTCTAGTCAAAGCTATGGTTTTCCCAGTGGTCGTGTATGGATGTGAGAGTTGGACTGTAAAGAAAGCTGAGCACTGAAGAATTGATGCTTTTGAACTGTGGTGTTGGAGAAGACTCTTGAGCGTCCCTTGGACTGCAAGGAGATCCAACCAGTCCATCCTAAAGGAAATCAGTTCTGAATATTCATTGGAAGGACTGATGCCGAAGCTGAAATACTTTGGCCACCTGATGCAAAGAACTGACTCATTGGAAAAGACCCTGATGCTGGGAAAGATTGAAGGTGGGAGGAGAAGGGGATGACAGAGGATGAGATGATTGGATAGTATCACTGACTTAATGGACATGAGTTTGAGTAAACTCCGGGAGTTGGTGATGGACAGGGAGGCCTGGCGTACTGCAGTCCACAGGGTCACAAAGAGTCGGACACGACTGAGTGACTGAACTGAACTGAGTTGAGGGCTTCTCATTGCGGTGGCTCCTCCTGTTGCAGAGCACAGGCTCTAGGGCACGAAGGCTTCAGTAGTTACAACACATGGATTCAGTAGTTGTGGCCCCCCGGCTCTAGAGCACAGGCTCAGTAGTTGTGGTGCAAGGACTTAGTTGCTCCACAGCGTGTGGGATCTCCCCGGGTCAGAGGTGGAACTTGTGTCTCTTGCTTTGGCAGGCAGGGGTCTTTACCACTGAGCCACCAGGGGGGCCCTTGCTAACCTTCTTGAATCTGTAAATTTATATCTTTCATCCAACTTGGGAAACATTTGGCAATTGTTCCTTTAAACCCTTTTTCTGCTCCATTCTCCTTCTCGTCTCTTTCTTGGATTCTGTCTGAATGTGTCAGATCTGTGTTGTCCCATAGCCCCTGTTCGTTTTATTTCCAATCGTTTTCCTTTCTGATCTTCAGGCTGGATACTTTCTTTTAATCTGTTTTCAAATTCACCGACTCTTTCTTCTGTCATCTTGGAGCTGCTGTTTGGCCCTTTATTGATGAGAACGCGGCCACCCCGGCTTCAAGGGAGGAATGGTGTTGTTCTTTCTCCAGCTGGGCCCCTTGTGTTGCCACAGGGACTCTGGTGGTAAAGGAGGACGGAAGTGGGTGCTTGCAGCTGGTCTCAGGGCACCAGTCTCTCCACCTCTATCCTTCCTACCTGTGCGAGACTTTAACGTTTTCCAGATTAGATGACCTCATTCCATTGCGGAATGGCTCCTCACTGCCTTTCCCAACACATGTAAACGCCTATGTCTAGAATCTGTGGCCTCGCACAATACAATCCCAACTTGCTCGCCCAGGGATTCCTCCTTCTCCTCTGACTTACACACCTTGTTTCCAGCCAGGTCCCACTTCCCTGGCGGGGGGTGGGCTGTATGCTGCACATCTGCTCCCTCTGTCCGGGCCCCTTCCTTTCCATCACAGCCCATCAGATGCACATTCATCTTTAAAGGGACAGTCCAGGAGATTTTTAGTGTCTTCCATATGTTGTTCTGTCTATTAATATTTACTATGTACGGCCACTAGGATGAGCCCAGACCCTTTTCAATGCCCAGGTTCTTGGCTTAGTATTTGGTACCAGGCTACGGGCAGTACATTTGCTGTTTCCAGTTGGTTTCCTTGGAATATTTATCCTGAGCAGGGTGTTTCATTGCAGGGACCACTGCCCTCCTGGAAAGGCAGAGAAGCACCTTCCCTCTCATCTTCCTTTCTTTTTGTTCTTTGGAACCCCTCCAGTGTGCTGGGGAATGATGCTAATAGAAGTGTGTCATCAGCATACATTATGTCTTTATTAGCCTGTTTCTCAATTTTGATTCTGAAAATATCCTGATTTAGTCTAATTGCAATTTCACCGTGTTCCACAGGCAGTGACGATTCATACCGGGGGAAGCTGAGACGTGACCCTGCAGGATTTTTCTTCCTGCCCATATGCTTTGAAGCTGGACCATTAGCTCCAAGGCATACATCTCATCTCATCACAGCGATTCAACCTGCTTCTGGGGAAAAAAAGAGCTTAGGGTGTGTGTCTGGTGGAAAGCAAAGGAATATCTTCATTCTAGGTGGTGGGAGACATTTTTCTGAAGCTAGAGCAAGGGCTGCTGCTGGAACTATTTTATTCCTAAATAATTTAACTATATTCAAAGATAATCTGATGTTATTGTAGGAAAGTGTATTTCTAATAAATTCCACTTGATCTGGGTGAATCAATTCAGGCAGCGCATAATTGAGTCTGTTAGCAAGGACTTTAGCAAGAATTTTGCAATCAGCGTTAATTAAGAAGATGGGACAATAATTTGTGCATAATTCTGGATCTTTTCCTGGCTTGTGAATCAAAGTAATAAGAGCAATGCTCCGGCTGGTGGTGGGATAGTGTCATTAGGTGTTGATTTATAAGTACTTAGAAAGGTTTAATTTCATTTTGCTTCGAGCAGGGTCTCCCTGCCCCCACACGCTCTGATCAGGGCTGCAGCCAAGACAGCAGAGCCCATGTCTCCCCATCCTTCCTCGCCATCACTGACTTCCTGCTGTCCATTTTTGTTTTCTATTCTGCAGCCGAGACACCCACTCATTCACCCATTTTTTTTCCTTAATATTCTTATTATTTGTAAAGTATTTCTTAATACTATTTGAAAAGTGTTTCTTGATACTCTGAACTATTTGAAGTGATGGACTCCATGCTCTTGATGTCGTGTCTGCGTGCATGTGTGGCTGTATGTGTGTGTGTAATGTAAATTCTAAGAGTTGTCACAGCCTCCATGGGGACATTTTTCATGGCTCTTCCAGCTACATGTCTTGGGGTGGGTTTGTGTCAAGAACCCTTGACTGTAAGTCAGGGAACATACCTGGTTTGTGTGCTGCTCCTAATTGACTGTTGCCCTGTAAGGGAATGCGAGAACTCTGGTGTCCTGGTCTGTGAATGCAGCCATAGGACAATTATAGGCATGCAGCCTATAGGACAATTATAGGCATGCAGCCTATAGGACAATTATAGGAATGCAGCCATAGGACAATTATAGGAACGCAGCCATAGGACAATTACAGGCAGGAATAGCTCTGGGTTTCCCCTTCTGCAGCTGTGGGACCTGAGATGTGGAACTCAACCTCTCTGAGCCTCATTTTCCTGTGCCAGGAAAATGGGAAAGACAGCAGTCCTTGGGAAACAGACCTACTGGAATCCTCACTACACGTGATTCCTCCATCATTGTCTCCACTTGGGGCTGCTTGTAGCATGAACTGGCTCTAGTCTGCAGACTTGTTCTCCTAACGATCAGAACAAGGCTGGCTCTGGCCCAGGCTGCTGCTCTTTGGTGATTCAAGCTCATAAACCCACCTGTCACCAGGAGACACCTTTCCTGCCCATCTGACTTGGAGCCGACAGTTCCTATGAAAGTTGGGCCCATTCTACACACCCATGAAGGCAACAGAGTTTTTGTCCATCTCCCAAAATACCACATGTTGGTCTTAGAGTTCCAGTTTGTCCCATTTGGAAGCACCCTGAGAGATGACCCCACTAATCCCATTTTTTTTTCTTTCTTTTTTTTTTTTTTGCTGCATGGTGTGGTTTGTGGGATTAATTACTTGACCAAAAATTGAACCCTGGGCCTCTGAGTCCTAACCACTGGGCTGCATGGGAATTCCCAACAATCCTATAGTTTTAAGTGAGGAAATTAGGGTTCAGATAGAAGAACAGACCATACAGGTTAAAGACCACACAGATAGTGGGAGAGCCAGGTTTGAACCCAGGTCACGTTGCTGGTAGTCTCTTGTCTTGTCTATTACACTGTCGATGCACACGTGCTTGTCATTCATTCAAATGTGAGTCCTCCAAGGTGGGAGTTGTGCTTTTTTTAACTTACATTAAACTGTTGAGTTTTCCGTGGGGGACCTTCCCCTGCATGCAGAAGGAGGTGGGTGTAGCCCTGACCACATGGCATGCTAAATATCGAGCTGACTGAATGAAGAGTTGAATTCCACCAGCAGACTCCATTGGGCCCTTGTCCATCCTACGTTAACCCACACTTATTCTCCACCTATATGTGTGGCGGCATGAGCTCTCTTAATAAAAACCCAATTAGTATTTCTTTAACTTGCCTCCAGATGCTTAAATACCATTACCCCAAACACAACATAATGCCTCTAGTTTTTCTATTTCAATCAAGAATTCAAGTAGCATCTTGACTTGTATATAATATATCAGCAGCAAAATCATGGAATGCTGACATCCTTAATAATAGCAATTAGTAATCAGTTGTTTCTTAAGTAGTTTGATTACGCCAGTTACCAAATTGTATAGTTGATGCATTTGGGGGGCAAGCAGGGTCTCTCCACCCCTCCCCCGCCATCCTTTCTCCCTTGCTGTGTTCTCTCAAGTCAGTGAGCTGATAGGCGTTGCAAAGAGGTGAGGTCAAATAATTCCATTGTTGCTAATACTGAACAGCATAGACTTGGCTTTAGCAGAAAGCAGAATCAAATATTTCTTTGTGTAATGACTCATTCCAGTCATGTCTGTGGAAACGCAGACTGTGTCCACTGTTGCTAATACTAAACAGTACAAACTTGGCTTTAGCAGAAAGTAGAATCAAATATTTCTTTGTGGAAAGAGTTCACTCCAGTCGTGTCTGTGGAAGTGCAGACTGTGTCCACCTGGCTGAATGTTAGCAAAAGAGTTTGGCCTGCCCATGCAGGCAGGCCATCCAGACTTTGAGCCCTTCTTAGACTTCCCGGGTGGCTCAGTGGTAAAGAATCTGCCCGCCCATGCAGGAGGTGCAGGAGACACAAGTTCGATCCCTGGGTCAGGAAGATTCCCTGGAGAAGGAAATGGCCACCCACTCCAGTATTCTTGCCTGGAGAATCCCATGGACAGAGGAGTCTTGTTGGACACAAAGAGTTGGACACCACTGAATGACTGAGCACACACACAGAGGGCTAAGACCTTCTGCCTGGCTCTGGACACCAGGCAAAGGTCTTGACCTCAAGGAGGTCATATTTGAGAATGAAACATTCAGTGGGTATAAAGATTAGCTCAGCAAGGTTTTGTGTTTCAGAAACGGAGACTGAGGGCTTTGTGCTCTCCTGGTGGGAGGAGGTGGGTCTGTGTGTTGGGTGGGCAGAGTGGGCTTTCTAGAGAAGTGACCTTCTACAGGATCTAGGAGAAACAGTGGTCTAGGTGAGCCTGGGTTTTGTCCTGGCAGGGAGGTTTTTGTTGGGAGTGGGTAGGTGGGAAAGACGAGGGAGCAGATTGGGGATGAACTGGAGCTGAGGCTTGTTCCCCTCATCACACACACACACACACACACACACACACACACACACACACTGCCCAGCTCCAGGACAACCTCCTTGGTTCCTCACAGCAGGCCAATCTGAGTCTGACTGGGACTGAATGCCCGCTAGAGACTTCCATGCACTTCCCTGCCCCACGGGGCATCCCAGGTACATCTTTGCAGGACAGCAGGCAGCTTCCCAAGGGCACAGGTGAGTTGCATGTTTAAGGGAAAACCTGACTGAGGCCCACTCTTCTGCCCCATGGCCAGGCAGGGCAAGTATTTTTGGCACTTTGCCCTGTTATCTGCCGAGGCTGAATTTTGAAGTTCCTTTGTCCTCTTCCCCCTGCAAGGGGCCCCATGTACACCTGAAGGGCTCTCTAGAACATGTCATTCCTGCCATTTTCCTGGCTGGTACCTCTTTTCCCTATGCTTTTACTGGGATGCTGACATGGATCTGCAGAAATAAATAATAATTATTTTTTTCTGCTCTATTTTGCAGGAGTAATAAGCTCACACACGAGCATGGGGATCTCATTGAGCAAAACATGGTCCCTGGATATTTATGTTGACAAGCAGAAAGAATGGCTACTTATCTTACTGTTGCAAATTATCATCCTGTAAATAGTACTCGGAGTTCTTTCAACCAAGGCTATCCTTGGGATGGACGATTGAGCCTCCCTTTCCCCTGAAACGCCTTTCAGCCTGATCGTTGGCCCTGTGTTTCCTGGTCTGGGGGCATCTTCAGAGCCCGCCCCTTGCTGGGTCCCTCCCCGTCTTTCTGCTCATCATCCCTTGGTCTTTGCCTTCCTCCTTGGGAGAACTGAAATTCTTTCCTGTATCCACTCCCAATGCGTGCGGCATTTCAAGATGTTGCCCCAAGTTCTGACCACTCGCCACACATTCTAAAGCCCCCACGTGTCCGTCTGAATGCAAACGGCTGTTGTTCCTCTGAGGTGTGTTGCCCAACGACTCACAATTACCCCTCCCCTGGAAAAGAGCCCGTTTACTCCCACACTCTGGAAAAAGGCAGCGTCATTCCATTTTAGGCCGAGACAGTGAGATTTGGGGATCATGGCTTGAGAGAAGCATGGAGCTGGACGGGGCCTCAACAGTGATTCTAGCCATATTTCCCAAAGAGTGTCTGCAAACCACCAATCCCTCCCCCAAACCTGCCAACTCCCACGCCACTCCCCTACTGCTGGTGAAACCACGCAAGCCTTTACCCTGTCCTCCAGCATCCTCCGACAGCATGGGTCTCCAGGGACCACGTCCCAAGTCTGCTCCTCCATGGAGTTTTGCTCAGGGACCCCTGCTTGGGAAGCAGTAATCAAACCTCACGCACTAGTGACAAGTAAAGGCCCTGACTCAGAGAGGGAACGCGACTTCTCTGAGGCCACACAGGTCATGGGCGGCAGAACCCAAGCTTCCCGCTGGAGCATTTCACTCCAAGGCTCCTTGAGGCGCCTGACAGGCTACCTGTGACGACCCCGGGTGGGCTCTGCACTCCTGGGGTGCCATCCTCTGTGTTATTCCTGTTTCCAGTCTCCCCTCGTTCTGCTGGGTTCACAGCAAAAGCTCAAACCTCGTCACAGTCATAGATCCTTCTGATTTCTGTCTGACTTGGTGTCCCTGTCCTCTACTCCCCGCTAAGTCCTTCCCAGCGTTTCTCAGCTTTGTCACTTATCTCTGTCTGTCACTTACCTAGCCCACTGTCTGGACCTGGGCGCCCGCTTTCCATCACCTCCTAACTAGATCTTCTTTCCTAACCTGTCATGTTGCCTTCAAATCCTATTCTCACACGTCAGCTGCCTCATGCATCTCCACCCCAGGTTCAAGCCCAGACTGCTTCCCCTGCAATAAAATCACTGGTAACAGGATGTGCCCTAAGGCCATGCGCTTAATCATTCAGTTACCAGCATCCTGATACGAAAGCAACCCAGAACAAGCCCAAGTCCTTACAGCCTGTCAGCAGCACTGACCTGTCCCTGCCCTTTTGAATTGTGCCATTGGGCAGGGAGAAGAATATACGGGTGTGATTTAGAACCTATAGGTTCACTGCGGGAGGGAATAGGGCTCCCTTCACACAAATTTCATTGGTTTCAAGTGCGCAGTAAAAAGGTGGGGATAAAAAAGGTGGCACAGGGAAATCAGCAACGTGAAAATAAACGATATTTTACTTTTTGTTGGATAGGCTAGATTTTTATCCTGGATTAGTAAAAATATGTTATTAATACTGAGAGATTTAGCTATTTAAAATAGTAAGATGTTACCTGTAATTTCTATTAACGTGTAGCTCTGACTGTGTGTCCTATTGTGAAAATATTTCTGCTATTTAATAAATGAATGGAAAGAACAGATTGGACTTCCCTGGTGGTCCAGTGGCTATGAATCTGCCTGCCAATACAGGGGACACAGGTTCGATCCCTGGTCAGGGGAGATCCAAGGGAACGCCAAGAGGCCAAGGGGCAAAGAAGACCATGCACCACAACTGCTGAGCCTGCGCTCCAGAGCCGTCCTGGAGCAGCTCCTGAAGCGGGAGGC
The DNA here is from genome assembly GCF_019320065.1 of Cervus canadensis. Classification (NCBI taxonomy): domain Eukaryota; kingdom Metazoa; phylum Chordata; class Mammalia; order Artiodactyla; family Cervidae; genus Cervus; species Cervus canadensis. Next base: position 110,183,217 of record NC_057387.1, read on the forward strand.
CTAGAGCCCGCCCTCCGCAACCAGAGGAGGCACCGTGGTGAGAAGCCTGTGCGCCGAAACTGCAGAAACCCAGAGGTCAGCAATGAAGACCCAGCGCACCCCAGAATGAAGTGAATAAAGAAAGAACAAATTAAGGTTGCTGTTGGGCTTCCCTGGTAACTCAGACGGTAAACAGAATCTGCCTGTAAGGTAGGAGACTCGGGTTCGATCCTTGGGTTGGGAAGATCCCTGGAGAAGGGAATGGCTACCCACTCCAGTAATTTTGCTTGGAGAATTCTATAGACAGAAGAGCCTGGCGGGGTCGCAGAGTTGGACATGACTGAGCGACCAACACACACACACACACACACACACACACATATCTGTTGTTAAAGAACAAGAAATGAAATTTTAACTCAGGGACTTCAAATATACAAAGCCCTAACCCCCTGGGATGGGTTTGTGAAAGAGGAGCGGGTACTCGCTCCAGCCAGAATCCCGGCAGAACGCAGGTGGCGGGGATCCAGGGCATCTCGCGGGCACGCAGGGCTCAGGGAAGCGATGGGGTCTCCAGAGGCACCCTGGGAGCCCCACTGCCTGTGTCTGAAGGGGCAAGCCCAGAGGTAAGAGCTGACACCTGGGGGCTGAGCCTTCGGCCCAACGTTGAAGCCAGATCACAGGGGCCCTCTGGCAGGGACAGGTCCCCAGAGCAAATACTCTGCCCTCCCCGCTCCTCGCAGAGCCTGGCCTTAGCTGCACCCATCAAGGGGTCAGAGAGCTTGGGGCCAGGAGGACGCGATTCACCAAGTCACCCCAGGAGCGGGCACTGGGCAGTGGGCAGGCTGGTTCGGGAGGGCAAATGCAGAACCTAGAGCTCAGCACCCCTGGGAAGCGCAGGGGAGGAGTTCAGAGTCCCCTCCACGCCCCAGTGCAGGCTTCTGGATTGATGCCGGTACCGTCTGCGTTCTCGGTGAGGACCCGGCCCATCCAGGCAGAGCTAAGGTCGGAACAGAGGCGGAGTGCTCTCTGGGCACACGGTTGCTGGGCCCTCGCCCTGACTGGGGCCCAGGTATCAGAAACACCGCGGAAAAGAAGAAGCAGGAGCTGGTTTCTCCCTAAAGCCTTCTGCAGGTTGCTTATACCCCCAGTGAAAGGCAGCACAGGGGAAGCGGAGGTGGTGGAGGGGTGAGGAGGGCTGGGGGAGGGAGGAGCAGAGGGATGACCACCCCCTCGGAAGTGCCAGGCTCCAGTCTTGCTCGGAAGCGCCAGGCTCCAATCATGCCCAGAAGTGCCATGCTCTGATCATGCCCGGAAGTTCCAGGCTCTGATCTTGCCCTTCATCACATTATAGCTCCACTCGCCAGCACCAAGGGCCCAAGTGTGTTCCCTTTTGGTGCCCTGCCTGCATGAGTGAGCACGTGTTTGTGTGTGTGTGTGATGGTACACGCGCATGCAATGGTACACATGTGTGTGCACTCACACACATATGTTGGGAAAGGATCTGTCTCGTGTGGGGAGGGGAGCCATGCACATCCCTTAGGAGTCAAGACAGACTTGCGGAGGGCACACTTGACAAGCTGGGAAGCAGCCTGGTACAATTAAAAGTTAATCTCAGGTCAGGGAAAATATTTTCAGCAAGTGTGGCAACGGTATTATATCTATGAAGGAGACCTACAAAATGTCAAAAAAGGTATAAAGACATGAGGAGATATTGCCCAAGGACCTGACTAGACAAGTCACATGTGAACAGGTCTGCAAAGAAAACCCAAACCCTGTGGATAAGGCTTGGTCCTGAGCAGTAAAGAGAGGGCGGGTGAGTAAGCATTAGAGAAGGGCCAGGGTACGCTGGCTAAATTGGAGATTTAAATGTGAGTATTAATCACCCGTAATGTTCAGGGTGGGATGTGACACACACACTCACTGATGGAATAGAAATCCTTTCAGAGAACAATTTGGAAAATTTATTCTTGTCCCAGGAATACTGCTCCTAAGAATTTATCCTAAGGACACAACCCTGAATAAGAAAAAAAGCATATGAATGCTAATAAAGACACTAATTACAGTATTATTGATAGTAAAAATGTAAACGCACAGTCCCTTCTTGTAGGAATTTGGTTTAAGCATTTCGTGGTTAATCACCTCAATAGGTGATTGAAATTAAGAAGACCAGGTAGCAACATGGCAAACACTTTAGGTATATTAACTCAATAGAGCAGAGCACAAAACTATATCTACCCCACGAACGTAAGTCGAGGGAACTTACACATGCAAACAGGCTAGCTCAGAAAAAGAGTGGGGAAATGAGAAGAGGCCCTGTGTTGGGATGCTGACGCCATAGTTTAATTTTTCTCTTTTTAAACTTTTTGTACTGCTTTAATTATTGCCTGTGTAATACACAGATATATACTGCGTGTGTGTGTGTGTGTGTGTGCATATGTATAAGGCCTTCCCTGGTGGCTCAGATGTTAATGAATCTGTCTGTAATGTGAGAGACCTGGGTTTGAACTCTGGGTTGGGAAGATTTCCTGGAGAAGGGAATGGCAACTCGCTCCAGTATTCTTACCTAGAGAATTCCATGGACAGAGGAGCCTGGCGGGCTACAGTCCTTGGGGTTGAAAAGAGTCGGACGCGACTGAGCAGCTAACACACACATACGTGTGTATACATAGTATATATAAATATATATATATATATATATAATACATGTATATACTTATAGTATACCTTATATGTATATCTATCTGTATGTATACTATATATATTTATATACATGGTACCTATATATATTATTTATTCCCTAAGATGCCATGGAAAAACTTGAAGGAACATTTTGGCCAACCTAGTATATGTATATGAATACTGTGTATATACATAGTAAATATGTGTATACATACTATGACATTTAGCTATATGCTATGATACATACTGTATATACACACAGGTATATGCTATGTACATATATGTATACACAATATAGGCAGCGTGTACGTATGTTTATAAATAGTAATCACAGAGCTGGCCATGTATCGTTCTCCTGTTTCAACCATCCGCCCTCCACACTCCAAAGCCCACCCCTTGCGCGTGCACAGTGGGGAACCCAGCAGATACTTGGCGGTTACCTACGAGCACCCCGGGGGGCAGCGGGGCCGAGGGGTCCTTCATCCAGTCGTCGTTGGCCAGTTCTATCACGGCGTCCACGTGCCGAACGTCAGCGCAGATCAAGTCCCTCAGTCTCGCCTCATCCCTGCCTTCCAGGGCTGACTTTAATTTCCTTACGAAATCTGAGTTGACCGGGTAATCGGGAAGGCGATCAGAGATCGACATTGTACTGTCGCCTGTGTGTTAACCAAATCGTTCTTCTCAACTGAGTCCAAAGCCAGCAGCTGTGTGGCCAGGGCTGTGGGCGTGCCTATAAATAGAAGAAACTGGTCAGCTACAGCCCCGGGGACTGGCCACCTGCCAGCAGCCCTCCCCGCTCCCTTCCACAGGGAGACGGGAATTAATCTCCCCAAGGCCTCTGATAGCATCCTAGAGAGGGGGCCAGTAAAGGCGTCTGTGAGTGGGAGAAGCAGAGAGCACAGGTTGTAAAAAGTCAAGCTGTCCAGGGCACTGCTGATCAACATCTTCTTTTGTCAAAGTGAGACTCTGTCCTGAATGTTTAAAATCCTTTTCCTTAAGATTGGGCTTGCAAATATCTGTGCTGTTGAAAGGAACATTTTCTAGCGTTCTATTAATACACCACTGTACCTCTTCACTTCATCTAAATAGAGAGTCTGGTTGACTATAAATTGACCTGACTTGAAACTGAGGAGAATGCAGGGAACTCTTTCGTTTCTAAATTCAGAGATGGACTGGCTGGTCCGGAGAAGACAAGGTTGTCACATAAGTGAACGCAGACGAGTAACCTAAGTGTGAGCGGCAGCCTCTGTACTTCTTAAGGATGCTAACCTCGGCTTAAAGCATCCAATTCCATGCCCAATGGAAGTGCAGGGCACTGATGCTGGTCTCTGGGCATTCCTTGGGGATAAGGGGCTTCCCCCCCATAACCTCTGTCTCTAGGGGTCCTGTATCTCCTCCATCAACCTGGGCACAAAACACAGCTACTCCAGAGGTGCCTGGGTACTCTGATGAACTGAGGGGCCCCGGCTGGGCCGTTTAGCTTAAAAGTTAATTTTTGCTTACGTTAAAAATTGGAATATACCAAACACATAATACTGTGCAAGTTCAAGGTGTAGGTTATGTTGATTTGATGCATTTATATATTGTGATACGATTGTCATCGTACTGTTAGCTGACACCTCTGTCATGTTACAGATTTGCAAGTTTTTTTCTTTTTTTGTGGTGTAGATACTTAAGTTTTTTGAATCTCTTAGAAAGTTTGATGTTCATGTATAGCACTGTTGTCTATTATCACCATCCTGTGTGCTAGATCTCTAGGACTTACTTATTCACTGGTGCAAGTTTGTGCCCTCCAGTGATATATCTTCTCTGCCCTCACCTAGTTTTTTTTTTTTCTATATTTAAAATTAAAAAAATTAAACAGTTTTTCAGTTGAAATGTAGTTGGTTTATGATGTTGTGGTAGATTCTGGGGCACACAGAGTGATTCAGTTATACATATATTGGTATTGTGATCAGTCGTGTCCGACTCTGTGCCGATCCCATGGACTGTAGCCCACCAGGGTCTTCTGTCCGTGGGATTTTCCAGGCAAGAATACTGGAGTGGGTTGCCATTTCCTCCTCCAGGGGATTCCTCCTGACCCAGGGATTGAACCCGCCTCTCTTGTGTCTCCTGCATTGGCAAGTGGGTTCTTTACCACTGCACCACCTGGGAAACCCATACATAAGATTTGGGGGAAAAATCTGAACTAATTTTTGGCCAATCCAGTATGTATGTATGTACTCATATGGCTTTTATAGAGACCCCTTCAACTTGTGTCTCATTCTTGCCACCTCTTTCTTTTCTGTCTCCCTGTGTGATGGTTAATTTTATGTGTGAACCTGGCTGGGCCATGCTACCCCAGATACTTGGTCAAACATATTCTGGATGTTCCTGTGAGGTTTTTTGATAAGATTAATGTTTAAGTTGGTGATCTTTGAGTAAAGCAGATGACCCTTCATAACTTGAGTGGGCTTCATCCAATCAGTTGCAGACCTTCATAGAACAAACACTGATGCCCCCCAAGCAAGAAGGGATTTTGCAAGCAGACAGCCTTTGGACTAGACCTGCAGCTCTTCCTGGGTCTCCAGCCTGCTGACCTACCCTTCAGGTTTTGGACTCACTAGTTGCCACAGTTATGTGAGTTGATTTCTTAAAAAATAAATCCTGTGTATCTTTATTTTAAGGCTATATATATACACACACAGTCCCCCCGCATCCTCTTGCTTCTGTTTCTCTGGAGAACCCTGAATAACACACCCCTCTCCTCTCAGCTTCTCTGCAGGACTTTGCAGCTTCTGTTCCATACGCTGATGCTTTTCCCTGACACGTCTACATCTGTATTTGAGGAGCCAGCCCTGGACTTCCTACCCAATATTTGTTCTCCTTCCTCCTACCTAACAAGCCTGGGTTTTCTTTGTTGCGATAATGGGCCTGGCCCCTGGTGATGAATTATGTTGATCTTAGTCAGCAATATCTGCCCTAGTCTCCTTTGCTAGCTACTAGACTTCTTAGCCTCCCGTGTAACACAGTTGTGGCCAGTAAGAGCAGGCATGATCTGCTCTGGTGCATCTGGGAAGTTTTTTGCTTTCCTGATTGAAAGGGGAGGTAGTGGCTGGCGCTTCTTTCCTCTCTCTTTCTTCTCTCCTTGAACGTGGACATGATGTGTGGAGCTGTGGCAGCCATATTACAGTCATGAGGGGACAGACATGAGATGAAGTCTCAACATACTCAGGTGGGTGGAACAGAAAGAGGGGGCAAGACAGATGGTTCCTTGATGACATTTCTGAACCTTTGTCCCAGCCTCAGGCTGCCAATTTCCAGACTTCCTGTCTTTATTCCTTAAGTACTCTTCATGTGTTTTCTGTGACTTGCAGCTGAAAGTATTCCTGGTTGATGTAGGTAGTGTGTTCACTCTGCCTTTAAAGTCATGAACACATCCTGGTATTGGTTGAAAGAGATGCAACAGACATAGGACAAAGAATGTGAGTCAACTCTTTAAGCCTTCCATTCTTTGGTAATTGAACTCTGGTCTTCTATTAGAAAATCTTGCTGAATGTTAAAAGGATAGCAGCCGACCCCAGACTCCTCGAGCAGAGGAACAGTGGCATCACAGGCTAGGGTCTTCAGAGAAACCAGGCAGGACCACTTGAGGGGCTGCTGATGGACCCTGATGGAGACGTTGCTGGAATCTTTGGCAATGGGGCTCTGCCTGGAAAGGAGAAATGAACTCTGGGGATCTGTATTCAGATGTCTGACTAACTTGCAGAGTCTGTGGTTGGCCTCTGGTTCATTCTCCAACCAAAGAATGATGGGTTTTGAAAGAGATTTTAAATCTGAAATTCCAAACACAAATGCTTTGTAGCATAAGATGCCTTACATTTGGAAAGAAATTTAACACCAGCTCATTTGTGTCAATACAAAGAGAGGAAATGTAGTGATCACAGGAAATTGATTGGAATTTGGGTAAGGTGACTTAAATAAATAAAATGAGGATTATTAGAGATTGCTATCAAACTTCAAATCAGAAGGGAGGTAAAGATGAAGCACTTGTTAGGCAGATAATAAGATGACAAAGCCTCAAAATATGGCACTCACTGCTCTTAATTATCAAGCTATCTGCTGGGTGTTTAATCAGTAGCACATATACTATGCTAATTATTCTGGCTAATTTTGTTATAATGTAATTCTTTATCAACCTGCTATGTATAAATTAGGAATTGAAATGTAACTAACACAAATTATATTTAAGGCAACACGAATTTCTTTATTTCACTGTGGAATCTTCTGATTTCTGTTTGTCTTTCCTTTTTTGATTAGTTCATGGGATCCCCAACTGCCCACCATGCCTCAGTCCCACACGGGCTGAGCCATCATTTGAGGAGGAAGGGACCAAGTACCAATATTTCCCCTTGAACTTCTTGGAAATCTTGTATTTGACTTTCTCCTTCACCAACTGTCCTTGAAAGGTATGGCATATATTTAAGCAATCAATGGTAGAGAGATCCTGGCTTTCTCTGGATCAGTTAAAGGTCGCTTCATTGTTCCACTTGGAGGTTTAAATAATCATCAGAGGGTACCATGATTCATGATCTTTCCCAGTATCAAGAAAAGACCCTGATGCTGGGAAAGACTGAAGGCTGGAGGAGAAGGGAATGACAGAGGATGAGATGGTTGGATGGCATCACCAACTCAATGGACATGAGTTTGAGCAAAGTCCGGGAGATGATGAAGGACAGGGAAGCCTGGTGTGCTGCAGTCCATGGGGTTGCAAAGAGTCGGACATGACTGAGCAACTGAACAACCATGATTCATGGGTTTCAGTGATATATTGTATGTGACTTACATCAAGTTGTGTGTACAAGTCTGGTTAGATGAAGACTAATAACATAGATCCTCATAGAAGAACATAAATGTTATCTAAAATTTCTTGAATCACGCAATTTGCATCTGATGAGCTTGGTATAACTGTGCAGAGAGATGAATATAATGTCTTTGAGACCACCAGCCTTGGAAGTTTTTCTCTATCAATACTCCTGGTCTTGAACTATTGTGCAGCAAGACAACAATGCCTGATGAATAAATGCAAACAGTGTGGGTCTAATTTAGTCTCAGCCTCGCTTAGGAGGAAATTCAATAAGTTGGTTGCCAGCGGAAGGTCATGGTTTAAGAAAACGGTCAGTTGCATATATGCAGACCCCATTGTGACTTCAGGTCAGGGACAAGCGCCAGGCATAGCCAGGTTAACTCAGAGTGACCGTGGCAAAATTCCACTGTGAAATGGGTCCACTTCCGAGACTGAGTGCTCCTTTGAGCTTGAAAGGCCCTTGCTAAACTCTTAAGTCCTGGAGAACTCCTTCCACACTCAGGTTCCTTGAAGGTCAGCCCTCAGTGCTCTTGGCTCAAATCTCACTGTCTAACCCAGTGGACTCACCAGCCCGAGGCTTACCTGGACCGTAAAGAAGGCTGAGCGCTAAAGAATTGATGCTTTCAAATAGTGGTGCTGGAGGAGACTCTTGAGAGTTCCTTGGACTGCAAGGAGATCAAACCAGTCAATCCTAAAGGAAATCAACCCTCAGTATTCATTGGAAAGACTGATGCTGAAGCTGAAACTCCAATACTTTGACCACCTGATGCAAAGAGCCAACTCATTGGAAAAGACCCTGATGTCAGGAAAAATTGAAGGCAGAAGGAGAAGGGGACAGTGGCAGAAGATGAGATGGTTAGATAGCATCACTGACTCAATGAACATGAATTTGAGCAAACTCTAGGAGATAGTGAAGGATAGAGGAGCCTGGTGTGCTGCAGTCCATGGGGTTGCAAGCAATTGGACACAACTTAGTGTTGAACAATAATAATAAAATATCTATACCTATTCTTTTTCAGATTCTTTTCCATTTTAAGTTATTACAGATATTGAATATAGTTCCCTATGCTATATATTGTAGGTCCTTGTTGTTTATCTACTTTATGTATAGTATATTTGTTTATTCCAAATTCCTAATTTATTCTCCCATCAATAAACACTTTTTGACCTCTCATATATGCCAGACACTTCTTGATATGCTGAGAATATACTATACTATATACTGTGAAGTGACGGTTACTCAGTCGTGTCCGATTCTTGTATAGTCTATGTCTGTTTGGTCCATGGAATTCTCCAGGCTAGAATATTGCAGTGGGTAACCTTTCCCTTCTCCAGGAAATCTTCCAGACCCAGGGATTGAACCCAGGTCTCCTGCATTGCAGGCAGATTCTTTACCTCTCCCCTAAACCCAGTTCCAGATAGTTCCTCTGATGAGTTCTACCTAACTTTCAAGAAATAGTTAATTTCTATTTCTATTGACACAACTAGTTAGTAGAATCGAACCCAGGTCTCCTGCATTGCAGACAGAGTCTTAACCAGCTGAGTCACCAGGGAAGCCCAAGAATACTGGAGTGGGTAGCCTATCCCTTCTCCAGCGGATCTTCCTGACCCAGGAATTGAGCCAGGTCTCCTGCATTGCAGGCGGATTCTTCAGCAACTGAGCTATCAGGGAAGCCCAGTAAGTATTGTATTATGTGGTATAGAATATACTATATACTGTAGTATGTGGTATCAGTTCAGTTCAGTTCAGTCACTCAGTCATGTCCGACTCTTTGCAACCCCATGAATCACAGCACACCAGGCCTCCCTGTCCATCACCAACTCCCGGAGTTTACCCAAACTCATGTCCATCGAGTCAGTAATGCCATCCAGCCATCTCACCCTCTGTTGTCCCCTTCTCCTCCTGCCCCCAATCCCTCCCAGCATCAGGGTCTTTTCCAATGAGTCAACTCTTCGCATGAGGTGGCCAAAGTATTGGAGTTCAGCTTCAGCATCATTTCCTTCCAATGAACACCCAGGACTTATCTCCTTCAGGATGGACTGGTTGGATCTCCTTGCAGTCCAAGGGACTCTCAAGAGTCTTCTCCAACACCACAGTTCAAAAGCATCAATTCTTCGGTGCTCAGCTTTCTTCACAGTCCAACTCTCACATCCATACATGACCACTGGAAAAACCATAGCCTTGACTAGATGAACCTTTGTTGGCAAAGTAATGTCTCTGCTTTTTAATATGCTATCTAGGTTGGTCACGACTTTCCTTCCAAGGAGTAAGCATCTTTTAATTTCATGGCTGCAATCACCATCTGCAGTGATTTTGGAGCCCCCAAAAATAAATATACTAAAAACTGTAGTATATGGTATATAATATACTGTATACTGCAGTATATGGTATAGAATATACTAAAAAGTGTAGCATATGTATATAATATAGTATATACTGTGTACTTCTTATACAGTCCTGCTGTACATGAGGCAGTCTTCTAAAGATGCTACATGTACGAACACCTCTTCTCTCCACCATCCTGCGAGGCAGAGGCTCTCATCGTCATGGAGTAGTGAAGTAACTTCCTGGTGGGCGCACAGCTAAGCGGTGGAGCTAGGATGCAGATGCAGGGGTTGGGATGTGCCCTTCAGAACTGTGTGGCCATTCTTTGCATTCAGACCCCCGCTGGGCCCAAATCTGCCCTCTGTTTGTTTCATCCTCCTCCTTCTTTTCTATTTTGCTCTTTCTTTTGAGATGCAGTCTTGTGACAAAAGATGAGGAAGGGATGGGAGGGAAGCAAAGAGGACCAAGGACTGAGGCAGGGACCGGGAACATTAAAAGGACTTTGCGAGCAAAGACCCAGGAGCGACTGTGACGTAGGTGGGAAATGGATAAAGAAAGAACGGCAAGTGCTTTGAAATAATCTCGAGTGGCTAGAGGGCGTTCTCCTGATCAAGAGACACCTTGCTGAGCCGAGACCACCGGGGTCACGGTTTTTCAAGAGTGACCCAGCTAATTGTGGGTGTCACTGATGTCGGCTGGGGGAGACAGGGCCTCACCTATCAAGTCACAATATTGTAAGGTGGAAAGTTTGACTTCTGAGGGTTAAAAGTTAAAATCCACCTGATAGGGAGTTCCCTGATGGTCCAGGGGTTAAAAATCTGCCTTGCAGTGCAAAGGTGGCAGATTCAATCCCTGGTCAGGAACTGAAACCCCACAGGCCACAACTGCTGAACCCGAGTGCCCTGGAGCCCGTGAGCCACATCTAGAGAGTCTGTGCACCACAGTGAAAGACCCTGCGTGATGTGATGGAGATCCAGAGTTCGGCAACTTAAGAACCAACGTGGCCAGAAAGAAATAAATAGCAAATCAACCTGATGGAGCAAAGCCGTCTGTGTACCCCTGTTCTGACCTTGACCAATTCAAGGATGCAGGGGCAAAGTTTGTAACCTGCTTTCAGGTTTTAAGCCCTCCCATCTTAGATAGTCTTGGAAATAAAGCAAAGGGAGAAAAGTGCAGAAGATGTATATCTGGTTGAAGTTAAGGACGAAGTGCCTCGCCACGACAAAAGTGTTGAGGAAATCTCTTTGAGAAACAGGGAGGACAAGACTGAGGAAGGGTGGGCCAGCTCACCACAGGTGTGAGTGGAGAGGAGCCCTGGGCTGAGTGTGGGGTGGGTCTTGCCTCTTCCGCAGGTTGGGGAAGGGCCCCGAGCCCCTCCGGTGCCCCGAGAACATCAGCATCTCAGTTACATTCTGATGGCCTTCCAGTTTCAGTCATGCATGTTTCAGAAGGGAGCATCGCACCGGCCATTCCAGACGGTTCTATGTTAAAAGGGGCTTCCCTGGTGGCTCAGATGAGAAAGAATCTGCCTGCAATGCAGGAGATGGAAGTTCAGTCCCTGGGTCAGGACAATCCCCTGGAGGAAGGCATGTCTACCCACTCCAGTATTCTTGCCTGGAGAATTCCTTGTACAGAGGAGCCTGGCGGGCTACAGTCCATGGGATGGCAAAGAGTCGGACATGACTGAGTGACTAACAGTTTCACTTCGTATGTTAAAAAATGAGACAAAACAAATGAACAAAAGCCTGGAAAGAAACACTCTGCCCACTGGTGAAGCTCCAGGCTGTGCCTGTGACTGATTCTTTCCAAGTCTACACAAATCTGTTATGGAAAAGCACCATGTCTGTAAGGTTAAACTGTGTCTTCTCGGGGTGCTAGTCATAAAGAACTCACCTGTCAATAGAGGAGACATAAGAGACGCGGGTTCGAGCCCTGGGTCTGGAAGATCCCCTGGAGGAGGGCATGGCAACCCACTCCAGTGTTCTTGCCTGGAGAATCCCATGGAGAGAGGAGCCTGGTGGGTACAGTCCATGGGGTTGCAAAGGGCTGGACATGACTGAAGCGACTTAGCACACACACACTTCTCTCGTCTGGGTCTGAAAATCTTTGACCTCACGGACACACACGGTCCATTATCTATGCAACTGTAGTGGGCAACTTGGGAGATGGCCCTGCTGACCCATCTCTGATCTCCGCACACTGCGTCATCCTCTCCCCTTGAGTGTGGACTTGGCGACCTGGTCCTAATCGACACGGTACAGCAGAGGGGATGGCTTGGCTTTGGAGGTTAGGTCACAGAGGGCCTGCAGCTTCTCTTCTGGATGCTGTTTCTCTCCCTCTCAAACTGCTCCTGCTGGAGAAAGCCAGCTTCCTCGTGATGAGGCAGCATCCTGGAGGGTCCCAGGTGAGTGAACTTGAAAGTGGATATTCTGAGGCTGCCGATTGTCACTGACGGGGCCTGGCAGTGGAATCGCCTGCCTCGTTGAGTCTTGATATGACAGCAACCTCATGAGAAGCTTTGAGCTGAGCCTCCTCCAATGAATCAGGCCCGGATTCCTCATCCACAGAAACTGAAAAATCATAAGTGCTTGTTGCTTTATGCTGTTAGGTTTTCGGGGTAATTTGCTATGAAATAATACATAATTATTCCTCCACCTGAACTACTGTTTTTAGAAAGCCACGAATCTCATTGTTTCCTCTCTCCTTCCCCACCCAAGGATAAACCAACACAAACTCTGATTCAGGGGAGCAAAAGGATAGGTTATTTTAAGTTATCAGAGCAAATGTCTCTTTATGAAACAGTTGCTGCATGAAACGAGAGAAAATTTGAGAAAATCTCTGATTCATGGTGCCACTGAGAATCTAGATGAACACTGTGTATACGGAAAAAAGGAGATCAAGGAAGATTGCTCTGAGATGAAAACCATTACTTTAAGTCTTAAAATGAAATGGAGACAGTGATTGGAGATTGCAGAAAATCAGATCAGTGATTTAAAAGACCAGACAGAAAATTTCTCATGCTCAGACTATAAAGGGGACAAAAAGAGACATATAAAAAAAAGTAACATTGAAGACAAATTCAGGAATTTCATTATATCTTAGGAGAAATAGGAGCAGAGAGAATATAACATGTAAACAAGGAAATAATACAAAGTAAGTTATGCTGTGGACTGAAGTGTGTCCCCAACCAAGCCCATATGTTGAAGCCCTAATGGCTTATGTGACTCTGGTGGGGACAGGGCCTTTAAACAGGTGGCTTAGGTTCAATGAGGTGCTGAGTGTGCGTCAGGGCTGATCTGATAAAACTGGTGTCCTTGTAGAAGAGCCGCTCTCCCTGGGCACACAGAGGGAAGGCCATGTAAACACATGGTGAGGTGGCGGCCCCCTGCAAACCAGAACAGAGGCTTCAGAATGACACTACTTTGTCAGCATCTTGATCTTGGACGTCCCAGCCTCCAGAGCTGTGAGCAATAAGTTTTTTAAGCACCCCCCCGCCCCCCCGTCTATTCCAGTTTATTGGGTTGGCCAAAAAGTTAGTTTGATTTTTGCATACAATTTTTCAAAAAACCAGCATGAATCTTTTGGCCAACTCAGTATTAGAGTAGTCCATAGCAAAAAAATGGGCTATGATAAGTTTCCTGAGCTGAAGAATATCTCTTCTCCAAATTAAAATTCTCTTTAATCATCTTTAAAAATAAAAGATTAAATTGTCTTTAAAGTAGCCTTCAAGAGACTTTTTGAAAAGATATTTAGAAATATGCCTGAATGTATTCCAATGACATTTTGGCATTTCAAGGAAAAAGGAACAACTCTTACAGGTTTATAGTAGAAAACGCACATTACCTAATTGGTAGCGTTTTCTTCATGTAATAATAAAGCGGAACAGAATAATCCCCACAAAGTTTTGAGGGGAAAATACTATCTCAAGGAACTCCATTTTCAGCCAATCTAATGGTCATGGATGAGAAATCAGAAACAGATCTTCAGTCATGAAAGGAATTGGAAAATATTTCATAAGCATCATCTCGTGAGAAAAAAAATGGGGAAAGATACCTGCAAGATGTCAAAGTGCTCACTCTCAGACTATATAAAGAATTCCTACAAATCAACTAGAAAAAGGGAGACCACCAAGTATAAACATATCCCAGAGACCTGCACGGACATGTCCCCATAGCGGGTTTCCCAGCAGCAACACATCAACGTCTAGGGCCTTGCTTTCAGCCGGTTCAGTTCAGTAGCTCAGTCGTGTCTGACTCCTTGACGCCCCATGGACTGCAGCACGCCAGGCTCCCCTGTCCATCACCAACTCCCAGAATTTACTCAAACTCATGTCCATTGAGTCTGTGATGCCATCCAACCATCTCATCCTCTGTCATCCGATGAGTCAGCTCTTTGCATCAGGTGGCCAAATTATTGGAGTTTCAGCTTCAACATCAGTCCTTCCAATGAATATTTAAGACTGATTTCCTTTAGGATTGACTGGTTTGATCTCCTTGCAGTCCAAAGGCCTCTCAAGAGTCTTCTCCAACACCACAGTTCAAAAACACCAATTCTTTAGCACTCAGCTTTCTTTATAGTCCAACTCTTGCATCCATATGTGACTACTGGAAAAACCATAGCCTTGGCTAGATGGACCTTTGCTGGTAAAGTAATGTCTCTGCTTTCTAATATGATGTCTAGGTTGGTCATAGCTTTTCTTCCAAGGAGCAAGCATCTTTTTATTTCATGGCTGTATTTACCATCTGCAGTGATTTTGGAGTCCCCCAAAATAAAGTCTGTCACTGTTTCCATTGTTTCCCCATCTATTTGCTGTTTACTTTCATTAGTTACCCAAGAAATGCAAGTTAAAGCCCCACTGAAATATGTCTACACTGCCTCCAGAATGCCTGCAATTTAATTTTGATAATGTGAAGCAATTTCCAAAAACTACTAGGGCATAAGCTGGTGCAACCACTTTAGAAAACTGGGATTATTTACTCAAGTTGAAGCATTCACATCTAGGTACAAACTTACTTCCCTCCTAGGTAAATGCCCAACAGAAATGTTTGCACATTCCCATAAAAAGCATGTTCAGGAAATATCATAACAGCATCACTCCTAATGCCTCAAACTGGAAACAATTGGATTGTACATTAACAGTAAAATGGATAAATAAATGGTGTTCCTACAACAGGAAGGATTCAGCGATGAAGGGGAATTTACCACAGTCACCTGCAACAGAGCTTGACTCTCACAAACACAATGTTGAATAGATGAAAGTTGCCCAACACAAAAGAGTGAATTCCATGTGACACTGTTTACATAAAGATTAGAAAATGGGTGAAAAGAAACTATAAGGATGTAAATCAAGATAGTGATTGATTTTTCAGGAGAGAGAAGAGGGAGAAAGTGGGAAATTTCAGGTAAAGTTTTACTTCTTGATCTGGTTGGGGGTTACAGGGGTGTTACTGATGATCCATCGAGCAGTCGAGTGTGTGTATGTTTAGTGTGAAGTTCTCTGTATATACTTCAGATGTATATATAGGAGCTTCCTTGGTGGCTCAGACAGTAAAGCATCTGCCCGCAATGTGGGAGACCTGGGTTTGAATCCTGGGTCAGGAAGATCCTCTGGAGAAGGAAATGGCAACCCACTCCAGTACTCTTGCCAGGAAAACTCCATGGATGGAGGAGCCTGGTAGGCTACAGTCCATGGGATCTCAAACAGTTGGACATGACTGAGCGACTTCACTTTTTACTTTCTCTGTATATATCATACTTTATAATATAAAAAAGATAACAATAGGCTATTGCAAAGAAAAAAGCAACTGAAATGGATACCAGGCAGAAATATTCAGGGCAGCTTTTGTTGAGAGTTCCTTCATACTCTGAACCCAGAAAATGACCTGATTTGGGGGAGGTGGAGGATGAGTGAAAAAATCCCCCAGACAGACAGGAGTAAGACTCCCCTGTCAACCCCAGGAGCCTCCATGGGGACTGATCCAGGGCAGAAGGGTCCCTTAGCTCACCTTCCAGACCCCGTGTGTCAAAGGTCAGCCTGCCAGCCAATGAGCGCCTGGTTTGGATGATGTTTGGTGTCTCCAGGACTGCCCAGCCTTTCTGCTCTTCCCCTCAGCGGCCTGTCACAGGAGAGAAGCTGACTCTTAGTGGTCCGGGTACCCACAAGCCCACTGAAGAGAAAATGCTTACAAATCTATTAAAAGAAGGCAGGCAGCCCAGTAGAAAAATGAGCAAGTGACTTGCAACTGGATAATGGTGTGAGAAGAAGAAAAACTCTTCTTAACCAAGATAATAACTGGACAGAAATCAGTAGGAAATTGCCCAGTGTCTTGGGCAGGGTAGATATGCTGTCTATTTTTATATGATAAATACACAGGTGCAGTAGATACATATTTTATTTCATAGAATTTAAATCAAGAGCACATAGACTTTTCACATGTCTGGGTTACGTGGACATGTGTTCATATCCTAGATCATAAAGGAAATATTAGTACATTTCCAGTGAATGTATTTATGTTCTCTGGCTGCAAGTGAATAAAATGGAAATGTAACAGTAGTCTTCGATAGGCAAAATCGTCAAAGCACTTGGATATTTAAAACAAATATAAGTACTTTTTATGAACAACTCAAAAGTTATAGGATAAATCAAATCAGTGTAAGAAATTGTTTCAAATGAACGACAATGAGGGCGCTGTATGACAACATTTATGTGAGACAGCTAATATTGTTCTCAGAAGAAAATTCATAGCCTTTGATGCTTTTATTGTGTATCTAGAAAGAATGCAGATAAAGGAATTAAGCATTCATTTCAGCAACAGAGAAGTAATATAAAAATAAAACCAAGAAAGCAAGAAACCAAGTAGAACTAATAAATTTAGAAAATAATGAAATAGAATAACTTAAAAAAATAGTTAAGATGGTTTAACTTCAGAATTTAAGAATTTAAGTTAAGAAGCCTGGCGTGCTGCAGTCCATAGGGTTGCAAAGAGTCGGACATGACTGAGTGACTGAACTGAACTGAACTGAAGGTGATATAAAAATTCAACATTATTTTGAAAAAAGATATGAAAAAAATCTCTAGTAAGATCAGTAAAAAGCAAAAGGAAGGCAAAAATATGTAACCTTGGGAGAAAAGAGGCTATAAGTAGATAAGGAATAGAATTTTAAATCTTCAAGAAAATATATTTTAGTTTGTCTGGAAGTCTTAATGAAATGGGTAACATTTTTTAAGGTAGAAAGAAACAAAAACTAAATAAGGCAGGAACAGAAAACCACAGCACATCAATTTTGTCAACAAAAGTTTAAAAATAAAGAAAATATTCACAAAAAGCCAAAGTGAAACACAAAAAACATGATAGCAATCATAGCAATAATAATAAAACTAGACCAATTTCAATTACAAATATAATTGCAAAAATTCTATGTAAAACATCAGCAAATCAAATCCAGCAATGTGTTGAAAGAATTTATATGACCAAGTAGAGTTTGTTGTAGGATTGCCAAATTTATTTTTTTAAAAATCTACTAATAAATTTTGGGCTTCCCTGATAGCTCAATTGGTAAAGAATCCTCCTGCAGTGCAGGAGACCCTGGTTTGATTCCTGGGATGGGAAGATCCACTGGAGAAAGGATAGGCTATCCATTCTAGTATTCTTAGGCTTCTCTTTTGGCTCAGCTGGTAAAGAATCTGCCTGCAATGCAGGAGACCCTGGTTTGATTCTTGGGTTGGGAAGATCCCCTGGAGAAGGGAGAGGCTACCCACACCAGTATTCTGGCTTACAGAATTCCATGGACTGTATAGTCCATGGGGTCGCAAAGAGTCATACACGAATGAGCTACTTTCACTAGTAAATTTTATCTCATAATATGTCAAAGGAGAAAACCATACATCATCTCAATAGACATGAAAACTATTTTATAACATGCAATGTCTATTTCTTATCAAAACTTGTAGTAGACTAGATCAAAGAATACTTTCTTACATGATACAGATTATCTTTCTAAAAGTGCCAACCTACCTCATATTTATGCTAAAACAGAGATTAGTTTTTACTACCATTAAGAACAAAATAGCAAGCCAATATCATGTTATTACATCTTCCTTGTCTCACTTTGGAATCGACTGAGAGGAGGCATCAGACAGATGCCACTCAAAGTGTTAGCTTCACTACTGAGAAAGCCAACTGAAGTCGGTGGTTTTAGATCTGAAACCAGAGGAACTTGCTAGCAATCCCTGAATTAGGCAAGGTACACAGTCCCTGACCCTACTTTCCCCACCCACACCCAATGAGGACTGACTGTTCCAGAGAGTCAGAGAGACCACAGAGTCCCTTATTCTCAGATGGGCAGATCTCAAGTGAATCCAGAGGGGCCTAAGCCAGGCAAGCAGATTCTCTCCCAAAGATACCAATAAAGTGCCCCCAGAGTGAAAGATACAAGATTAGAAAGGGGCCAAAAGCATCACATAAGTACAAGGTTGGTGTGTGGAAGCCTGAGGCCAAGGGGAGCTCTAGCAGTATTCTACACCCTTCAAGAAGCTTAGCCAATGTGACAACTAGGGGAAAGAAAGAACAATAATATTAAAGAAATCAAAATGAGCAAACATTACTTGCAGATAATACAGTTATTTGGAAAATCCAAGTGAATCAACTAAAAAAATACTGCGTGCATGCTCGGTCGCTTCAGTCCTGTCCAACTCTTTGCGAGCCCATGGACTGTAGCCTGCCAGGCTCCTCTGTCCATGAGATTTTCTAGGCAAGAATACTGGAGTGGGTTGCCATTTCCTCCTCCAGGGGATTTTCTCAACCCAGGGATCAACCCGAGTCTTCCGTGTCTCCTGCATTGCAGGCAGGTTCTTACAGGTTTTATTTTTGGTGAAGTACTTACGAAATTATATGCATGGAGAAAGATTGAAAGGACAGATTCCAAATGTTAACAGTGGCTATCTCTAAACAATTATTTTTTAAAATCTGAATTTTCTCATTTTTCTATAGTAGAAATGATACTCTTGTAATCATGATGAAGTATCACCTCCCCAACCAATACTGTACATATATGAGAATACTTTAAAAAACTTTGAGAAAAATGTAAAAGATGGACCTTCCTTGGAAGGTAATGATACAAAGTGACAATGATTAGCAGTGTGGTACAGGTGCAGAGGGGTTTCCCAAGTGGTAGAGAACCCACCTGCTGATGCAGAAGACATCAGAGACTCAGGTTCGATCCCTGAGCCAGGAAGAGTCCTTGGAAGAGAGCACGGCAATCCACTCCAGCATTCTTGCCTGGAGAAGCTCATGAACAGAGGAGCCTGGCGGGCTCCAGTCCATAGGGTTGCATAGAGTTGGACAGGACTGAAGGGACTCAGCACGCACGCACGAGTGTGGGGAACACAGGTCCACGGGGCAGAGGAGACGACCAGAACATGCTCTCAGTGGCTACTAGATCTAAAAACTGCTGAAGCTGAAAAACTATCATTTGGAGGCTTGGGAGCCATTTCTGTGGTGGAGTTTTTCTTTGGGAGGGATCACTTGATGAACCCCTGCAAGTTGGAAATAACCCAAATATCCAATTAATAGGAAATTGGCTGAATAAATTATGGTACATTGATTCAGTGGAATTCTATAGAGCTATGCAAATCTGTGATGAGAGGATATTTCATGGCATGGAAATTTGTTTACAGTTTAGTGTTAAGTGAAAATCTGGTTTTAAAACTGAATGCATGCTGTGATCCAATATTTGTAAAAAAAAGAAAACTCTGTGTTTATTTATTTAAAGATTTGAAGGATGTATTTTATTTCACTTTGTCCACTCGTCTGCATTATATTTTCTCTGTAATGAGCACCTATTTCTTTTATAAGAGAACACATAATAGATGTGGTTTATATACAGTTATATAAAAATATAAAAAGGGAGAGAATAGTTTTCCAGTCAGCAAGACTCAACTATAAAAGGACTAAATGAACCAATACATTCAAAACAAAGTCAATTAGGCAAAAACACTAACAGGGGCCTCCTGTTCAAAGGAGAAGACCTCTGGGCTCTGGACTGCAAACAGCAAAGACCCACAGGCAAAAGCATCTGTTTTGTGAAAAGGAAGCTGGGGTCGCCCTGGCCGGATGCCATGAAATACTTGAATTGTTTTAATAGCTCTGTGGGCTTCCCTGATGGCTCAGATGGTAAAGAATCTACCCACAATGCAGAAGATAAGGTTTGATACCTGGGTGGGGAAGATCCCCTGGAGAAGGAAATGGCAACCCACTCCAGTATTCTTGCCTGGAGAACCCTGTGGACAGAGGAGCCTGGCAGGCTAGAGGCCTGGGGTCACAAAGAGCTGGACGTGATTGAGTGACTAGCACACACACTAGCTCTCTGGAGGCAGATGAGGAATTGGCTCGCGTGATTGTGGAGGTTGAGAAGTCCTACTGTCTCTGTAAGCAGGAGACCCAGGGCAGCCAGTGGTCCAGCTCTAGCCTGAGTCCAAAAGCCTGAGAACCAGGAGAGCCTGTGGTTTAAGTTCTAATCCAAGGGATGGAAAAGGCTGAGGCCCAGGACCAAACAGGCAGAGAGGACAAATTATCCCTTCCCCTGCCCTCTTGTTCTGTTGGGTTGGCCTAAAAGTTCATTCAAACTTTTCCATAAAATGCTACAGAAGACGGGAAAGAGCTTTCTGGTCAACCCAATATTTGGATCCTCAATGGACTGGATGAGGCCCACCATGTTAGAAGGGGCCCACATTGGACTGACTTTACTCAGTCTTCTGATTCAAATGCCAATCTTGTCTGGAAACACCCTGACAGACATGCCTAGAAATAAAGTTTAACCAAGTACCTGAACACTTGGTGGCCCAGTCAAGCTGACACATCAACTTAACCATGCCATCCCTGTGACTGTGTGAGGTGGCAGAGGTTTGAACATGGGTATTTTCAGTGAGGTATAAGGCTACAGAGAACTGTCATAAATGTTGCAGAAAGGGGAATAAATGATGGGCCAGATAGGCTGCTCACCGGGGTGAGGTGGGAGCCCTGGCCTCCAGCCGAAGCAGGAAGATACCTGATGCTGGAGGCCAGGAGAAAGGAACAGACGCCCCAAGGACAGAGGGGAGGTTGTCCCCAGGTCCGAAAAGCAAGGGAGGAGGGCTTGTGGCGTCTTTGCTTTGAAATATGAGTCAAAGTCATTTGCTGAGGGCTAGGAGAGATGGTTAGGGTTAAGAGCTTGAATACAGCAGTGGAAACTGTAATAGAAATATCTGGTGTGGTTAGATGGGCGAGGAAGCTGACTAGGAGCAGAGAGAAAATTTGTGGATGGCATCGAGAACCCGAGAATTTTAGAGGCACCTACAGTAGGTGAAGCTTTGTGCTTTGAGCTTATCTCATGTCTTACTGTTCTCTGATCTATCACAAAGGGTTAAGGAGAGACATGGCTTGTCTTTCATTTACCCTTAATCCAAAAGAATCATCTTAGTGAGCCCCCGTCATGGGCTACAAAGGCTTGTAGAATCAAGTCTCTGGTTCCAGGGACAATTAGATAGGAATATTTAATAAGGAACTTGATCAGCTTGGGCATCAGTCATGGTGGTGGGGAGAAGACTTCTTGTTGTAGTAACCAGAGAATTCATGGGCAGGTGGCTTTTGAGTTGAGTCTTAAGCATGGGCAGAGTTTTGGTAGGTAGAAAACTTCCCTCCTCGATGGAGAGAAGAGAGTGAGCAAAGGGATACAGAGGGACCACAGGTATGTGGACTCGGCCAGCAGCAGCGGACGTGATGCTGTGGGCCGGGGACGTGGGTCAGCATGCAAGGTCTTCAGTGCCACTTGATGCCCAACTCCTCAATGTGTGTTAGAGTCAGCTTACAAAATGACCAGGGTGGCATTTTAGGAAGCTGAATTCTGTCTAGTTTATAGAAAGGGGAGGAAGGGGTGGCCTAGAAATAGGTTGAAGACTCCAGTGTCACCAAGAAGAGTCGCTAATGAGTGGCAAAACAATGAGAGTAAACGGTCCATGTGATTATGCATGGAAACTTCTAATTTTAAATCCAGCACCCTAATGAAGCATAAATTATTTTGCCATTCAAATGTATTCTGGCTTGAAGCTCCCTCTCCGTTGGTGGCAAGAGGGGAGGAGGGAAGCGGGGAAGCAACCGCAAGTCAACAATCAGTGTTAGCTGTCGTTTCTACTCAAGAGTAGGAGTGGAGAAGGAAATGGCAACCCACTCCAGTGTTCTTGCCTGGAGAATCCCAGGGACGGGGGAGCCTGGTGGGCTGCCATCCACGGGGTCGCACAGAGTCAGACACGACTGAAGCGACTTAGCAGCAGCAGCAGCAGCTACTCAAGAGCAGCAGGCCATTCCCGGGGTCTCGCAGGCCCACATTTGCCAGCCTGGAGCTCGCCAGTGCTGGACACGGACTGCGTTCTCCGGCGGTGATTGCTTCTTGGTTTGGCGCCCTCAGCCCTCCCCAGGGTGCAGCTGGAGTAGAGTCCGGAAGGGTTTGGTGACCTCCGAGTCTAGAGTAACGAAGTCCAGAATCACTGAGAAGAATTTCCAGGCACCAAGCAAGGTCGTCCAGGACACTCAGGGAGGTGGAGGTCCATGTATGACCTGGCAGACGATGTGAGAGGTGGCATTGAGCCTCTGCGGGGGGTTCAGACTGTTCCGAGGGGCAAGTTGGGAGAAATCCAGAGAGGGACACAGAAAACAGGGGATGTTGGTCACACACAGATGTGGCAGAGCAGCCCGGGTGTGTGAGAACACGCGGTTCTGCAGCGCTGTCTCTACCCGCAGATGGATGGGCGGGGGGGCGGATCCATAAGCCCGGGTCGTGCCATCACCTCGCCTGCCCTGGCAGCCAGACGGCATCGTCACCTGGGGGAAGAACGTGTGCCTGGGAAGAAGAGAGGGCTTGTTCTCCTGGGACCTTGCCCGATGGCCTGGGGTTACAGGGACCCCCCCCCCATCCCTGACAGCAACTCTCCCTGAGTGGGAGTCCACCGCCCCTGAGCTTGGGACCACCCACTTGTGGGGGTCAGGTGACACAGAGACTGATCACATCGGACAAGTCTGTGTCCTGTGTCTTTTCTCTTCCCTGACCCCATCGGGGGGTGCAGAGTGGAGGCAGTAAACCACCTAGTCTCGCCTGCCAAGGCTTTATATGATGGTTCATAAGACAACTAGTCACACATCTAGGCTCTGGGTCAAAGGTGAGGGTCAGCAAACACGGAGGGGAGGGAGATGTCCGAGCACAGAGCATCCCAGGCTAACAGAACAGCAGGTGCAAAGGCCCTGAGTGAAGAACACGTGAGGCGGGTCTGGAAAGAGCCAGGCTGCCACCAGGCTGGAGGAGAGGTGGGTGCAGATTGGGGCTGAGTCATGTTAGGACTTAATGGTCATTGTCCGGACGCTGAACCTTCTGCTCAGGGAGGTGGGAAGTCATTGGAGCAGAGGGATGGCTGACCTGCTTGAGCTGCGGGGCTCAGGGCGGGCTGCAGGGGACACCGGTGGAACCAGAAAGCTATCACAGCACTCCAGGTGAACACTGATGCACTGGTCCAGGCAGTAGTCGTGGACGAGATGAGAGGAAGGTGGAGTCTGGGTATATTTTGAAGACCAAAGAGTCAGGATTTCCTGATGGAAGAGATGGGCCAGGGAGAGGAAGAGAGAGCCAAGGATGATTTTAGGGTCAGAGTGATGAAAGGATGGCGTTCCCAGGCTCTGAGCTGGGGGAGACCTGGGGAGAAACAAGTTTTGGGGGAGGGGAAACAAGAGTCTGATTTTGGACTTGTTAAGTTTGAGTTGCCCATTGTGTTTCCAAGGAGGATGTTGAGTTGGCAGGTGGAGATACATCCGCCGTCTTTAGCCTGAGAAAAAGATCCAGGCAAGAGATGTGTAAGCAGGAGTCCTCAGCACTGGAAGATATTTGGGGCCTTCAGGAGGGATATTATCCAGGGAGCGAATGATAACAGGGAAGAGAAGTTAAGGACTGGGCATCTGGGGTAAGAAGATAAGGAGGAAAACAGGAAGACAAGGTTGACTGATGGGAAAGCTGCCTTGAGGAGCCATGGGGCCGGGGGAGATGCCGCCTTGAGGTGGAGCCATGAGCTGAGAAGTCATCCTTGAGCTAGTGCATTCCATCTTTGGGGCACTTTGCTACCTGGAAGCCGGCAATGAGCACACAGCCATTCTTTAAATGGTAAATGGATTTAAATGGGAAAGCAGATTCTTTACCAGCTGAGCTGCAAGGGAAGCCCACACAGCCCACAAAGTTTACTAAATCAGCACTGGAGTGAATCGCAAAAGGTGTTGCCAGGTAACCAGGTTTCCATCTGGGGATTCACATATAACCAGGGAGCATGAATTGGTCAACCTCCCACGAAAGAGGAAACTGCCCTCCAGGAGATAATTTTTTTAAAAAACTCAATTTTTCCTTTAAGTATAATTAAGTTTTAAAAAATAATTTAATTTATATATTTCTTTTTGGCTCTGCTGGGTCTTTGTTGCTGCGTGGGTTTTTCTCTAGTTGCAGTGCATGGTCTTAGTTGCTCTGTAGCATGTGGGATGTTCCTGGACCAGGGGTCAAACCTGTGTCCCCTGCATAAGTGAATTCCTCATCACTGAGCCACCAGGGAAGTCCCTATCACCAAGTTTTGACAGATGTATTCAGTCATGTCCCTGCACCACAACGTTTTCACTTTCCCCCAAAATTAATTAAAAATTAATTTTTAATAAAAAAAAAAACTTCCTCACCAGCCCTGACCCACTGCCGCAGAGTAGCTTTGCATGATATACTGGCAACCTGGTGTAGCTTAAAGGCCACGGAATCTGAAATCAGCTTGAAGACAGCTTGGCAGCTCACAACAATTCTGTGTCTAAATAAGGCAAAAGCAAGCGGCTCGTTTTATCATCTAAAGCTCACATGGAGTGCCTCGCTTCCCAGGTCTGGCTCAGGACAGCCACCCACGGGAAGTCCCAAGAGGTCAACCACCTTGGTCAATGGACAGGCTTGTCCCCTTTGAACTGCATACACTTCAGGCCGCAAACTTAAAGGGCTGTGTGTGTGTCCGGGCTGAGGGTGTGGTAGGGCTGCTCCCTCGGCCCCCACCGGACTCAGGACGAAGTTGGAAGCCCTCCCATGGAGGAAGGAGAGAGCTAGGGCTCCTTGACCAGCACGGGCCACCCCAGGGGAGCTGGTTGAGGCTGTCTTAGTGATGCTGAGAAACCAGCTCACAGCTCCTCCATCCATTCCCTGGAGGGAGGAGGACCAGCGGAGGGGAGATGGGTGGAGAGGTGACCTTTCCACACTGGCCACTCACAGAACTGGCCACAGGGGCGTTCTTTCCCCGGCCCGGGGCCCGCCCTCCTCCCCCAGCTCCCCCCACCGCGGTCCGCCCCCCTCCCCCAGCCCCCGCAAATGGCTGCTGAGCCCAGGCCGTCCAGCAGGGGGCAGCAGCTGACCCACCGCCTGGTCCTCTCACTCCGGCGCTCAGAGCACTTGGAGCTGAGTTGGGAGGAGCGACTCCTGAGACGGTGATGGGTCACTGCCCGCAGCACGCTGTATGTCCATTTGCGAAGGAAGAGCTGAGACCACAGAGAGCTGGGGTTTACATTCGGAACCCTTGAGCTTGGGCAGGACCCTTGCCATCTCAGTGTTTGCAGCTGGTCTGGGTCAGCACCTTCCAGCAGCGTGCCTTGGGAGTTCACTGATTTTTCTGCGTCTCAGGTGTCTTCTGTCAGCTGGGAGGAGCACAGCGCTGACACGTGAACGGTGTGGCCGTGGCCGGGACGCGGTCAGTGCTCCTGTTGTGATTATGTGATGGTCGTTCGGTGAGGTGTCAATGTGTCACGCCAAGGGTACGGTATCAGGACCCGGTGACCGTGGGCATGAGCTTTGTGAGCGCGGGACTTTCTCCCCCTTGCCTGCAGAGGACGATGGATCTATCTGAAGACAGCTCACACAGGGGCTTCCCAGGTGGCTCCGTGGTAAAGAATCCGCCTCCAATGCAGGAGCCATAAGAGGCTCAGGTTCAGTCCCTGGGCCGGGAAGATTCCCTGGAGGAGGAAATGGCAACCCACTCCAGTGTTTCTTGCCTGGAGAATCCCATGAGCAGAAGAGCCTGGCGGGCTACAGTCCATGGTGTCCCAGAGGGTCAGACACGACTGAGCATGCATGCACGTGCCTGACACAGGTGAGAAGTCAGGCATTTCCTCCCAGGAGTCTTTGACTGTAATAAAGACCCTCGCTGGGGGTCTAGATGGTGTGATAAAAGAAGTACAAAAAGTCCAAATCTGGATGGAGGTCAGAGGGCAGTGGCCTGGGTCTATCCTTTCCTGCTGTCTTGTGTGGTCTCTTTCCCCAGCTGGGCTTGGATTAAACCATCTTCAGGGTCCATTCTTGCTTGGAAGCCTTTGATATCTGAACCAAGTTAATGCTTTGAATCCCCCAAGGCAGAGTCCATCAAGCATGGGGAAGATAAGGCAAAATTCATCACATCTCTCATCTGCCAACAACACCTGAATTTCCATTAAATTCCTACTCTAAAGCCGATTTCTCCTGCTGCTTCGAAGGGCAGAGGAGGGTTGCCAGTGGGTCTAATCAAGCCGGCCCCAGCTGCTGGCAAACAGGAGAGCAGTCTTGGCTTCCTAAGGTAATGAGAACCGGTTGCCAGGTTGTTACACTTTATTCTTTCCCGGAGGTTTGGGGAATCAAAACCAGGCTGCTTCTGAGCAGACCTGGACAGTCACCCGGAAGATGAGATCAATGTGAGTCTGAAAGTAAAGAACCCACCTTTTCTTTTCTAAAAAATTGTGGGAATATATCAGTTCAGTTCAGTTGCTCAGTCGTGTCCGACTCTGTGACCTCATGGACTGCAGTACGCCAGGCCTCCCTGTCCATCACCAACTCCTGGAGCTTGCTCAAACTCATGTCCAGTGAGTTGGTGATGCCATCCAACCATCTCATCCTCTGTCGTCCCCTTCTCCTCCCGCCTTCAATCTTTCCCAGCATCAGGGTCTTTTCCAATGGGACGGCGGCTCCCATCAGGTGGCCAGGGTATTGGGGCTTCAGCTTCAGCATCAGTCCTTCCAATGACCATTCAGGACTGAGCTCCTTTAGGATGGACTGGTTGGCTCTCCTTGCAGTCCAAGGGACTCTCAAGAGTCTTCTCCAACACCACAGTTCAAAAGCATCAATTCTTGGGCGCTTGGCTTTCTTTAAAATCCAACTCTCACATCCATACATGACTACTGGAAAAACCATAGCCTTGACTAGACAGACCTTTGTTGGCAAAGTAATGTCTCTGCTTTTTAATATCCTGCCTACGTTGGTCATAACTTTCCTTCCAAGGAGCAGGTGTCTTAATTTCCTGGCTGCAGTCACCATCTGCAGTGATTTTGGAGCACCCCCCCCCCCCAAAATTAATTAGTGAGATCCTAGTTCCCTGACCAGGGATTGAACCTGGGCCCATAACAGAGAAAGCACTCAGTCCTAACCACTGGACCACCAGGGAATTCCGTGGGAACATATACATAACATAAAATCTGCCATTTTAACCATTTCTAAACGTTTCGTTTTCAAAGAGTTGGACATGACTGAGTGACTACCACACACACAGACTGTAGTTCGGTGGCTTTAAATACACACACGTCATTGGGCAACCATCACCACCATCCCCTCGAGAGCATTTTTCCTCTTCCCAAACCGAAGCTCTGTCCCCATCAAACGCCAGCTTCCCATGCTCCTTCCCCCAGCCCTTGGCAACCAGCCTCCTACTTGCTGTCTCTGTGTCTTTGACTCCTCTATGACCTCACACAAGCGGGATCATACACAACTTGTCCTTTGATGACTGACTTGCTTCACAGCTAGTGTCTTCGAGGTTCATGTGTGTTGTGGCCTCTGTGAGGGTCCCCTTCCTTTCCAAGCCTGAACTGTGTGCGGACTGCATTTTGTTTATCCCTTTATCCATCGTGGGCACTTGGGTGGCTTCCACCTCTGCGGCTGCTGTGAAGAGTGAGGCAAGGATCAGGGTGCCGTGCCAGGAGCTGCCCTGTGCGTTCACTGTGGACCCCTACCCCTGCTCAGGAGTTCCTGTTCCCAGCCCTGGGGTTTCTCTCAAAGAAAGCAATGCCAATCTGTTTCCTTTCTGGAATGCCCAGGTATCTTCCAGAATGATGCAACACAGAGCAGAGAAGAAATGATTGTGGGCTGGAAAATTGTAAGCCAGGGTTCCCTAATGTCCATTTCCCACCAAAATAGAATCTTAACACGCTGCTCACAGCACCAGGTATTAGAATCAGCCCTGGATATTAGAATGTGGACGAAATTCTGATGGAGCCTCTAGGATGTGTTAGCCCAATTATGAACATGCTCCCCCTCGCACCCCTCCCCCCAAAATAAGAACAAATGCTAACTTGTTGAAGAGCATCGTACAGAAATATTCTTCTGGAGCCTTCTGAAATCTGGCAGGAACCACTGAAGCTTTGGCTTCTGCTTTCGGAACGTGCTTCTCGACAATGACTGTTTAATAAGTTCAGCTGCTTTTCATGGACATTTCTGCAGGTCTTTCCGTGAATGTTTGAGGATGCATGTCTCCTGCTTTTTTTTTTTTTTTCTGGCAAGGATATATGTTTCTTATTCCTCTAAAAGCAGCACGGAGCTTTTTAGTTAGTCAAATTCAGTTAAAAGGAGGGAAAGTGGGCAAAAGACACAAAGAGATATTTCTCTGAATCCAGATGACAAGTAAGCACAAAAAAAGACGTTCAGCATCAGTAGCCATCAGGGAACAGGAAATGAAAATGACAAAGAGATATCTCTGCAGAATCTGTCAGAAGGGTTAAAATAAAAGAGCGACAACACCAAGTGTTGAGAAGGACACGGAGAAACTGGATCCCTCACCAATCGCTGCTGAGAACGTAGCATGGTACTGCTGCTTCAGAAAATAGCTGGGCAATTTCTTATAAAACTAGACATGGGATTTTCATAGACCCAGAAATTTTACTCCTGGGCATTTATTCCAGAGAAATGAAAATTTATGTTAACACAAAAAATCTGTACACAAATATCCATAGCAACTCTTTTTTGGATAATTAGCCCCAACTGAAAAAAACCTCAATACAAATATTTTCTTACATTCTGTGGGCTGTCTTTCCAGTTCACACTTTCGAAAAATGATATTTGACATGCATCTGTTTAAGTCTACTTTGAAATTCACAGCAAAGCATCAAAATGTAAAGCTTCGATTTTGAAAGCTTAGATTCTTAGACCTGAGAAGGAGCTGTGGACGCAGATGCCCAATTTGAGGGACAAACTGAAGTCTGGGCAGATGGAGTCTCACCGAAGGTCTGTGCTGACGCTCAGTCTCTCAACTGTGTCCTACTCTGTGGGACCCCGTGGACTGAGGCCAGCCAGGCTCCTCTGTCCGTGGGATGCTCCAGGCGGGAATACTGGAGTGGGTTGCCATGCCCTCCTCCGGGGGACCTTCCCAACACAGGGACCAAACTTGAGTCTCCTGTGTCTCCTGCATTGGCAGGTGAATTCTTTACCACTGAGCCACCAGGGAACCCAAAGGTCTGTACGCACCCGTTAGTGACAAAACTGAGCTTGTATTGGGGTCTTCTTCCCTGTTCTGTATTCTTTTTCTTCTTTTTTTTTAATTTTTGTTTTTGCTCTTTGGATAAAGCATAGATCAACTTTCACTTCTTACTAATTTAATGGTTCCTTTTGCTGGATTTCCATGGTGGTTCAGACGGTAAAGCATGTGCCTACAATGTGAGAGACCTGGATTCAACCCCTGGGTCTGGAAGATCTCCTGGAGAAGGAAATGGCAACCCACTCCAGGACTCTTGCCTGGAAAATCCCGTGGACGGAGGAGCCTGGTAGGCTACAGTCCAAGGGGTCGCAAAGAATCAGAGACGACTGAGCTACTTAACTCTCTTTGCTGGTAATACTTGGCATTTTTCTATCAGTGGGTAAACTTTTAAAATGCTTTTCTGTCTTTTCCTTTATGCAAGCAATCCCTGCTTCCTGCCAGGCCTAAAATCAAAGCCTCCCAAAGTATGTTAATTTGTGTTTTAGTGTCTTCATTGAGTTTTCACAGAAACACACATGACTTTGACCTGTCAGGAGTAATTTCTGGAATTTTGTGTTACCATGTTTTGGAACATCTACGTTTTAACAAAAACCACTGATGTCTTGCCTTTTGAAAATCAGAGAAAATTGGGGGCATTGTTGCCACAAGACAAATGGCCAAATGGCCACATGAATGAATGGCATTTGGGAGCCCCTGGGACAAAATACAAGGACAACACAAGTCCTGCCTAATGAACTGCTTGTCCTGGCCCGTGTGTTCAGTCTGGCGGCATCTGTAGTTGTGACGGAGTTGCGCCCTGATGACAGAAACGCAAAGGTGATGCTTCACATGGTCCCTATGTTGGCTCATTTCATGGGTACCAAGCATGGCTCTTGGGTACGAAGTTCTCTGATGCCCTTGTTCTGATTTCTGATGTGTAAGTAGTGTCTAGAACAGAACTTCTGAAATTGTATGTGCATGTGAGTCCCCTGGGGATGTGATGAGAGGCAGACTCTGATTCCCAAGGCCTGGGATGGAGCCCAAGATGCTTTCCTCCTCATAAAGTGTTCAGGGGCCAGCAGCATCAGTATCATCTGAGAAAGAAAGAAAGAAAGAGTTGCTCAGTCGTGTCTGACTCCTTGCGACCCCTGAACTGTAGCCTACCAGGCTCCTCAGTTCATGGACTTTTCCAGGCAAGAGTACTGGAGTGGGTTGACATTTCTCAGAAATGCAGAATCTTGGACCCCAATCCTGACCAAGGGATAAGGAATCTGCATATTAACAAGATCCCTGGGAGATTCAAGGGCACATCCGACACGGAGAGGGGCTGCTCAGGGATGCATATCGGTACAGTCACTGCAGGAGCTCCGAGCTGCAGGCAAAGACCCACAGACAACACCTGTACCCAGGTTCTGCTGGGAGCCCTGGTGGGTCCTGGTGCCCCAGGCAGGCTCTTTAAGACCGATCTGGGCCATTCATGCTTTTTCCCTTTCAGGCCACCTTGGGGACCCACCGCTGCTCCTCCTCCTCCCCTTCCCTCCCTGGTGGTCTGTTTCCTGACTGCATAAATACCTCCCAACTCCGCTGTGGTCCGCTGTGAACCCTTCCTAGTTAATAGGCATCTGTTTTGTGCAGTGGGCCTTCTCCCCATCTTACAAGCTGTGTTCTCACTAAAGTCCCAGGGACCCCAGGCACAGATGGGGTCTGGTGGGCAGGATTCCAAGACATTTTATTGACCTCCAGCTGCCCTAAGGCATCCTAGAGGTGGCCACGTGATAGCAGCATCGCATTTCAGCTGCCAGCATCCCTCCCCTTCACGGAAGTCGGGGCCTGGGCTTGGAGGTATTGTGCGGGGAGAGAGGCCATTTGGCTCATAGAATCTTAGGAGAGTTTATGGACCTAATAATGCCAGCAGGAGAGCTGGCTGAAAGCACCATAGTGTACCCAGCTCATCTCCAAGAAACCAACTTTCAAGGAGAGTTTATTGGCCCCAAGATACCATCTTTCCCATTCTCTTGGTTTGGCTTCCTCTTATCACCAAGACAATCTCCATTCCACATGGATTCACCAAGGCAACAGGAAGGAAGGCTTTGAAAGATGCATTCTATGCAAGGGACCTTCGCTCTTTCCTTCACGGTCAATGGAAGTCAACAGGATTTAGCATTTCACAATCATGGACGTCAGCTGAGACGTGTGTGCTTGTTGATGTACAACTGGATAGGGCAGTGATGATGGTTTGATAAGGTAACACTCATATTCTAATGTAATTGGCCAAGGCAAAGAGAAAACAATGGGCAAATGCAGATTTATTTAGTTTTGGGCAAGGCTTGTTGAATTCTCAGTTCTTTTTTGTTCTAAAGAAACAGTTTTTAAAAGATTTATTTTCTCTTTATTTATTTGTGGTGATGCTGGGTCTTCGTGGCTGCACGTGGGCTTTCTCTAGTTGTGGAGAGTGGGGGCTACTCTCTAGTTGTGGTGAATGGGCTTCTCGTGGCAGCCGCGGCATCTCTTGTTGGGGAGCACAGGCTCCAGGGTGCATGGGCTTTCAAGGTGGCCGCACTCGGGCTCAGCCGTTGTGGCTCGAGGCCTCTAGCGAGTGCTGGCTTCAGCAGTTTTGGCACACTGGCTTAGCGGAATCTTCCCGGATCAGGGATTGAATGCGCATCACCTACATTGGCAGGTGGGTTCTCATCCACTGTACCCCTGGGGAAGTCCTCCTCAGTCCTGAAAAGGAGAGAAGGAAAAGGAGGAGATGTCAGATCTTCCACTCGTTTGCATTTTCTCCAAATCTGTTTGACTATTAAGCCTGTCTAGTTAATATCATATCTCTTGAAATGTTGGGTCTTTGCAGCCTTCACTCACGACTATTTCTTCATGTGTAAATGATCAGAGAAGCTAAAACCAGTTACGTCCCCTTCCTCACTGCATAACTCCCTCCCATCCAGCACCCGTTTTCTCCGTTACAGCTCATACCCCTGTGATTAAGTGGGGGCATCTTTGGGGGGAACCGGAGAGTGGGCTTGCAGTGGAGTCTGCACTTGACTCTTAGTCTTCTGTCCTCAGAGATGGGTCTCATCTTCTCCCTACCTTGTGCACCCCATGTTGCCTACTGGAAGAGTGTCTGGACTCAAGGGTAGACATTTAGATGGATTCATCCATTCCTGGATTCTCCATGCCAAAGATCTGCCTCTTCTGTGTCTTGCATGGGGATGGCCCCAGTAGAGCACCCGTTTCAAGCATCTTCTCTGCATCCTGTGATCACCAGTCACAGATCATGTTGGAGGGTAGAGCACCATCCAGGAGGTAGGAGGGGATACAGGCAGAGACTGGTTACTGTAGGTCTCTGCCCTGTGCAACCAACTCTATTGTTTCTGAGGGACTCCCTCTAAAATTCTATCCTCGAGCATATTTTGAAGCCTCGAAGAGCATTGTCAAATGGTGATTTCCTACCTCTTGTATTGATAGTTTGAAAGTCCTCCCACCATCACCTTGTTTTTTAAAACAAATTTGTTTCATTGTTGTAAGAACCCTTGAGATCTACTCTTTTTAAGCAGACAAAATAGTCTTGCTGGGCTTCCCAGATCATTCAGTGGTGAAGAATCTTCCTGCCAATGCAGGAGACACAAGAGACGCAGGTTCAATCCCCGAGTTGGGAAGATCCCCTGGAGGGGAGCTTGGCGACCCACTCCAGTATTCTTGCCTGGAGAATCCCATGGACAGAGGAGCCTGGTGGGCTGCAGTCCGTGGGGTCACAGAGTCGGACACAACTGATGGTGCTCAAACGTGCAGCCTTGTTGACTGTGGGTACGATGCTGCGCACCGGTCTCTAGAGCTTATTCATGTTGCTTCATCGAAACTTTACATCTGTTGATTAGCAGCTTCCCTTTCCCCTCCCCACTCAGTACCTCATTCTGATGCAAATTCAGATGTTTGCCAGCGATCCCCTCAGCGGGGGCTATGCTGACAGTCACAAGCAGGACACCTCGTGCCCTGTGGCAGCTTCTAGGGGACCGCCTCTCAGAGGTGTCCATCTCGCCAGAGAATGCAGGGAATGGGAGTCTGAGTGAAGCACTTTCCCTGCTCTCAAGGTTGTTGCTCAGTGGCTCTGTTGCGTTTGACTCTTTGTGACCCCATGGACTGCAGCACGCCAGGCTTCCCTGTCCTTCACCATCTCCCAGAGTTTGCAAAAACTCATGTCCATTGAGTCGGTGATGCCATCCAACCATCTCATCCTCTGTCGTCCCCTTCTCCTGCCTTCAATCTTTCCCAGCATCAGGGTCTTTTCCAATGAGTCGGCTCTTCCCATCAGGTGGCCAAAGTATTGGAGTTTCAGCTTCAGCATCAATCATTCCAATGAATATTCAGGATTGATTTCCTTTAGGATTGACTGGTTTGATCTCCTTGCAGACCAAGGGCCTCTCAAGAGTCTTCTCCAGATCCACAATTCGAAAGCATCAGTTCTTCAGCATTAGTCCTTCCGATGAAGGTGATGGGAGTTTATTTCAACCCTTTCCTGACCACGACTTCCTTGCCCCTTCCTCTTTCCCTCTGTGTCTGGTGGGTTAGGAGGGGCTGGGGTCTATTTAACACATCACAGCACAAGCATCAAGGCCTGCCTGCTTTCCCACTAGTGAATGACCCTGGAGAGGGTGGAGCCAGGGCGGAACTGGGGCCCCTCCGAAGGCTCCTGCAGACACGGATCCTTCAGATGTCGCCAACAGGGTCTGGTTCTCCCGACATTGCTCCCACCTGTCCTCGGCTGGTTTCCAGGATGGCAGAAATGATGGACAGGCATCCTCTGCTGGGGTGTCCATGACCCAGGGGACCTTAGCCCTGGAGGGCTGGCAGGAGGCCACAGCCCCGTAGTCTATGATTTTCACTCCCCGCTACTTTCTACTTGCAACTTTCTGTGTGCATGAAATGTTGACCCAGCTGGGCCACTTTTGAGAATCCATCCAGCAGAAACAGACGAGGCACTGAAAAAAGCTACGCTTGAGATGATATTTGTCGTGGCAGCATTGTTGTGGCCCAGATGGTCAGCTGCAGCCAGCTGATGCTACTACCGCTGAGATAAAGAACATGTCCTTCGGTTGCCGGGGGAAGAGCCAGCAGCAGTCTTCCGGGTTCATCTTTTAAGCCAAAGTCATTGTCCTCCCATGGGGCTTCCCAGATGGCGGTAGTGGTAAAGAACTCGCCTGCCAATACAGGAAGACGTAACAGACAGGGGTTTGATCCGTGGGTTGATCTCCTGGAGGAGGGCATGGCACACACTCCAGTCAGTATTCTTGCCTGGAGAATCCCATGCACAGAGGCGCTTGGTGGGCTAGAGTTCATAGGGTTGCAAAGAGTTGGACATGACAAGCAACTTAGCGTGCACGTGTGGTCCTCCTGGGCAGACCCTGGCCAACAGTAATGATCAAGTAGGAGAAGTTAGTGACTGAAGACCTGCTACAAGAGTAGGACTTTGGGATCTTACTTGCACAATTTCCTATTGGATAGGTGAGGGCTCGGCTGGGACCACAGCACCGGGCAGTCAGCTGAGACCCTCTGCTGCCCAGCAACCTCACACTCCGAGTTGCCCCCCACGGCCAGGACCCGCCTTTGGCCCAAGTCCATCCCGTGCTCGGTCTGCTCACCCTTGAGAACCACTTTCATCACGAGGTCGGTAGCTGCCTGTGCCATGCGTGAAATAGGTCCAAAGGAATCGCCGGTTCAATAATCATCTCCTCTCACTCATGGTCACTCTTCCATCCCTTTTCCACACATACTTGTCCATCCCTGAGATGTCCCATGGTCCCCAGGAAGGGACAAACGTGTGATGGACATTTCCTGTGAATGTTTGCAGAATAGATGAGATGGCAGGGATGGGCTGAGGGGTGGAGGTCACCCAAGCAGGCAAGAAAAAAAATAATAATAATGGGCATTCTTTGAATATTTGTACATTTGTTTATTGGAGATGGCAGAATAGCCTGCATTCTATTAGTAAACAAAGATACTTATTCATAGGTATGATATTTATACCTGTGATACTTACTCATATGTATTTAAGATACATGCCTTTACATTTAGAATAAGAGATTTCCAGCTTGGCCTGGGCTTAACAGAGCAAGTTCCCCGTCCCAAACTGACCAAGAGCAGTGCTGGCCATGCTCCACTTGAGGGCACTGTGGTCCCAGGGTTGTTCCGGTGTCCCTTCAGCTGGACCCCTGGGCAGGCGCCTGACTGGTCCAGCTCTTCATCCAACTCTCAGGGCGCTCCCTGAAGAACAGGAGAGGTCTCCATCCTCATCGGGGACAGAAGCCTTGAGCTGAGTGTCTGGTTCTTTGGGGCTGGCTTTGCACAGAGCCCCGCTGTCATGGCCATCCAAGAAGCGAGGCCAGACTCTGCAGGGGTGGCGATCTCTCAGCTGCCATCCACACAGGGGTGCCTGTCCCAGTTCGGTTCCTTACTGGTGGGAGAGAGCCTGGGTCCACCTTCCACAGAGCTGAGGGTCTGGGGTGGAGCGACCCTTGGTGCTGGCCTGCAGCAAGCTCACTGCCCAGCCTCAGGAGCCAAGCCCATGAAGCCGCACTAGAAACCTGTGTGGTCAGGTTGTCATCTAGGTGTCGGCTGACTGATCGCGCCTCCTTTTTCCAGGACCAGGAGAGGAGGCTGGAATGGGCTTCACCAAGGTCAAATGCCGCCCATGTCCGGATCTGGGGCCTTTGGAGGACGGCGGAGGCTGGTCTGTAGGTGCAGGCCGAGCCCACACAGCTCGGACGCTCTCCCGCCACCGGACATGGCACCATCGCGCTCCAGGGACGAACACAAAACCTCTGTCATCCCGCGTCCCCTCAGCTCATTACCATAAACACTATTAAATCCTGGCAGCACAATAATCCCTTCCCTGTGTATGTGTGAGCATGTATTATGCAAGATTCAAAGTCACTTGATGCCAGGAGGACAGTAAAGAGACTCTGCATAGGGCAGAAATAATTTGCAAGACCAACTTGGGGTAGAGGGTTCTCAAATGAACTCCAGTGGTCCCACAGCTTTCAGAGGGCCAGGCAGGCACCCCCTTTGAAGAGCTGTGTAACAAAAGGACCTGGCTGGGGGCATTATAATTTGCTCTAACCAGTTCCAAAGGACTCCTATTTTCGATGATGTAAAGAGACATACTAATGTCACAGGACGTGGGCATTGTGCTTAGTATAAATACACACACAAAAGCTAAGCGAGGGTATTTTGGATGTCTGGTTGGGGCGGATGTAATTAAATTTACCTTCGAGAACCCTTTGAAGTCTGTGGCTAACTGTTTTATATAAAGCTAACGTTCCCCATCAGCTCATCCGTCAGTTGCAGAATTCTCGCAAATTGGGAAAGTTGCTGAGGCAGAATCAATTAGTTTCCACTTGGAGTAAAATCTGTCCTCTAGGACTGAGGCTGTCATCCCCGCTCTGGCTGTTGCGGGTCACCTGGCGGGGTGACCTGCTGTGTTCAGGGAGCCGTGGGAGCTCCCAGGACCTGGTTGTGTCTGGGCACTGAGCACCTCAGCCCCGTGTGTGCCGTGGGGAGACCGAGGTTTCTGGCTGGCATCAGCTTCTGCACCAGCCCTGCCAGGGTACCGCCCAAGGAGACCTCTGTGCCACTGAGCCCTGTGGACTTGGCAGCCTGGCTGGTGAGGAAAATGCCACATCTCACTGGGTGGATGATGTTGGAAGTGGCCCGTGTGTGCCACACCCAGAGAAGAAGCCCAGCAAGTGGACTTCTTTTTTTTTTTTCTCTTGTATTTATTTATTTTTTTATTGAAGTATAGCTGATCTAGAGTATTGTGTTAGTTTCTGGTTTATGGCATGGTAATTCAGTTATTTATATACATGCACTAAATTGCTTCAATCATGTCCTCTGATTCTTTGCACCCCTATGGACTGTAGCCCCCCAGTTTCCTCTGTCCATGGGATTCTCCAGGCAAGAATATCGGAGTGGGTTGCCATTTCCTTCTCCAGGGGATCTTCCTGACCCAGGGATCGAACCCAAGTCTCTCATGTCTCCTGCATTGGCAAACGGGTTCTTTACCACTAGAACCACCTGGGAAGCCCCGTTTATACACAAAAGTTCAGTTCAGTCGCTCAGTCATGTCCAACTCTTAGTGACCCCATGGACCACAGCACCAAAGGCCTCCCTGTCCATCACCAACTCCTGGAACTTACTCAAATTCATGTCCATTGAGTCGGTGATGCCATCCAACCATCTCATCCTCTGTCATCCCCTTCTCCTCCTGCCTTCAATCTTTCCCAGCATCAGGGTCTTTTTCAAGGAGTCAGTTCTTCGCGTCGGGTGGCCAAAGTATTGGAGTTTCAGCTTCAGCATCAGTCCTTCCAATGAATATTTAGGACTGATTTCCTTTAGGATGGACTGGTTGGATCTCCTTGCAGTCCAAGGGACTCTTAAGAGTCTTCTCCAACACCACGGTTCAAAAGCAACCATTCTTTGGTGCTCAGCTTTCTTTATGGTCCAACTCTCACATCCATACATGACTATTGGAAAAACCATAGCTTTGACTAGACAGACCTTTGTTGGCAAGGTGATGTCTTTGCTTTTTAGTATGCTGTGTACATTGGTCATAGCTTTATATACATATATTGATATAATTCAGTTATTTATATACATATATCCTTTTTCAGATTCTTTTTGCCTATGTTTATTATCAATTTTAGTATAATTCCCTGTCCTATACAGTAGGTCCTTGTTGGTTATCTATTTTATATATATATAGTGTGTGTGTTAATCCCAAGCTCCTAATTTATCCCTCTTCTCCCCCATTCCCCTTTGGTAACCATAAGTTCGTTTTCTATGTCTGTGAATCTCTTTCTTTTTTGCCAATAAGTTCATTTATACCTTCTTTCTTTAGATTTCACAAATATGCAATATTATATGATATTTGTCTTTCTCTGTCTGGCTTACTGCACTTAGTATGATAATCTGCCTCAAAACGCATTATTTCCTTCTTTTTTATAACCGAGTAATATTCCACTGAGTCAGTGATGAGTTGGTGGCTCACAGACATGAGCGTGAACAAACTCCAGAAGATGGTGAAGGACAGAGGAGCCTGGCATGCTGCAATCCATGGGCTCACAAAGAGTCAGACACGATTTAGCGACTGAACAGCAACAACATTTCATTGTATATATGTACCATATCTTCTTTTATCCATTTGTCTGTTGACTGGACATCTCTGCAAGTGGGCTTCTAAAGTGTTGCCAACACCTCCCCTTCACATCCTGGATGGTGAGCAATGTGCCTTTATTGTATTTGTGTCATAACTCAATAAAATCATGAATGCACATCCCCTCTTACAAGTGTTCATGTTTTGATAAAAGACTACTGGAAAGTTCTCCTTCAGAAGAAAGACTCCAAAGGCAATTTCAGGTGGTGAGAGCATGTTTGTGCTAAGTTGCTTTAGTCATGTCAGACTCTGCAGGGGCAGACGAATATTGCCCCTGCTCTCCAGGGTGAGGACGACCTCTCACCAGACAGGGCTCCAGCCCTAAATCTGTAATTCTGGGACATAAAATCAGCCAGGATGTTCAGAGAATCACGTGCAGAGCACAGCAGCTCTGACTCCAGCTGTTCACCTTCTTCCTCAGCACTGGGTCTGCTTCTCTCGGGGTAGCCCCCACCCCAACCCCAGTTCGCTGTAGAGATGCTGAATATTCGGCTGCAGGCAGAGGACTCTGCCTTGCGATGTTTCAGGTGCTTTCCTCGGGGATGCGTCCGAGCCCAGTTGTTTAGGAGTCGGGGTGAACCTAGTGGCCCTGATGACTGTCACAGGTTACAGCTTACAGACCTTCTTCTCCGGAATGCTTCCATCCCAAGGGCAACAGGAACTCAGAGCTAGAAGGATGTTTATGGGGTTCACCCCAGGTCTCTCATAGACAAGGAAACACACATGGCTCCCTGGGGACCCCCAGGATGGGCCCCACCTTGCCTGGTGTCCAGCTTCCCTCCCTGCCCCCCAAGTTGCACATGTGGTCTGGTGCTGTCTGGAGGAGCTGTGTGACTTTGGGAAGGCTGACAACCTCTCTGAGCTCCGTGTGGAGAGTGGAGAGTCTGGTTTGGGTTTGTTGTGGCCGTGTTCTTCTGAGCGGCCATTCCTGCTCCCTGTGCAGCGGGGAGCCGTGGAGGGGCACGTTAGCTTTTCCAGCTGCAGTGGGGGACCCTAAAACCCCTCCCATGGGGATCAGGAGGCAGATGTCTTTACAATGCACTTGCTCAGTGCAGCCCGTAGACACACTGCCCGGCCCAGGAGGGCCTGTGGGGACGCCTCCCTCTGGTGCTGCTCTAGGGGGGGAGCCCTGAGGCTCAGGGATGCCAGCGTCAAGGGCACCTGCCATCAGCCCTGCTGGGAAAGTGGGGGCCATGGGGGTGTGTACACGCATGTGTGCACGTGAACATGTGCTCATGGGTGTGTGGGTGTGCATGTGTTTATAGGGGTGGGATGTGTACACATGTGAGTATCCGTGCATGTGTGTTTTATGTCTATCCATGTGTTTATGTGTCTGTGCATGTATGTGTGTGGCATGTGTGATTCTGTGTGCAGTGTATGTGTTGTGTGTGTGTGTGGGTGCATATCGTTAGACTGGCTCAAGGTCACCCAGCTCATTTGTGAGTCTGAACTCAGCCCAGCCCAGACCACGGGGCTTTCCAAGAAGCCACAACCCTCCTCCCAGATGCTGGCTGATTTTCCAGACGGGCCAGGAGAGACCTGAGGACAGGCTGGAGCTGTGGTCTCTCTACCCAGGGGCTCTAGAGGTGATCCCGCGGTGTCCCTGAGGCTGCAACAGAGGCCTC
Source organism: Cervus canadensis (assembly GCF_019320065.1). Classification (NCBI taxonomy): domain Eukaryota; kingdom Metazoa; phylum Chordata; class Mammalia; order Artiodactyla; family Cervidae; genus Cervus; species Cervus canadensis. The sequence goes on from NC_057387.1 coordinate 110,223,426, forward strand.
CCAGACCCCAGACGGGCTCACAAGGGAAACGGTCAAGGGGAAGGGCTGGGGGTGGGGTGGTGGGGGCACCCTGCAGAGGGTTCCGGCTTCTGCACGTGCACACCGGCCCTGGGGAGGCCAGGGTATCTCAGGGCAATCACCCCATCACGTCACCACACTGCACTGTCATCTCAGGAAGCTGGGGACCTGCCATGGAAGAGCAGGTGGCACTCACAGAGACCTCACTGGGTGCCCGGCTCTGCTGGGCACACTGGTCAGAGCTGGGATAGCTCCTCACCACAGCTCCACGAGGCAGAGACCAAACGCCTGCCCGATGAAGACGCAGAGGATACGGAGCCAGGAAGGGCGGTGGGTCAGTCAAGGCCTTTGCTCTAAACTACTAGAATTGATGGTGGAGACAGAATTTCTAAGATGCTTCATCTCTAGGCCACAAGGTAAGAGTGAGACCCCGTCTCTGCTTGCCATGTGGAGGACCTGGGCGAGCTGCCCTGTGTGAAGCAAGAGATTTCTGACGATTTCCAGTGGGCATGGGTTGGGGGAGTTGGAGGGTGGTGGTGGGTGTGAGGGTGGAGTAGGGGGCGGAGACCAGGACTCCTGGAAGCAGACTCCTGGGCTCCGGGTTATCACCCCAAAGCCCAATATGCAAAGTGCACTGTGAAATGTCTACAAGGCAATAAACCCATAGGGAGTACATTCCATGTGCCAGGGGCCCTAAATAGGCCCTCTTAGGTAGTTATATGGGCGGTAACTGCAGCCGTTTTGAAGAGCTAAGGAATCAGACAGACCTGCCATATACTCACGGAATCTCAGATTCTCCATCCAGAAATCATTGCTAAGCTGGATCCCTTAGGCTAAGTCTTAGGGTGGGTGCCCTGGTCCCCACACCCCTTGTTTGGATCTGGCTCCATGCAGCCGGTACACAAGTCTTTTATTGATGGCCTCTCCCCCTCTAGACTGCAAAGCAGTTCCCTTGAGCATCTTGGCACATAGGGGCTGCTCAATGATAGGCTTGGAGAATGAACCCCACATCCCTGCATACTGCCGCTGTGCTTTCTAATGACTTGGGGATGGATAAGGGGACCACGCATCAGTGAAGGAGTGATTCTAACAGTGCAAGGTGCCAAGTCGCTCAGTTGTGTCCAACTCTTTGCGACTGAATGGACTGTAGCCCACCAGGCTCCCCTGTCCATGGGATTTTCCAGGCAAACATACTGGAGTGGGTTGCCATTTCTTTCTCTGGGGGATCTTCTCCACTCAGGGATCTTCTCCACTCAGGGATCACTTCGTCTGCCTCCTGCGTTGGCAGGTGGGTTCTTTCCCACTAGTGCCACCTGGGAAGCCTAGTGGTGTAGGGAGACGTATTTTGGGTCAAGATCCCTTTGATTTTCCAAACCTTCCTGTTGAAGTAGCTACCCTCTTGGTTTCAAACCCATTGGTCTTTTGTGGTTTCTCTGTGCTTGTTAGTATCATCTATGCTTCTCTTAAAATCTTCAGACCTGTAAGGGCACCAGAAGCCACTTCTCTAAGTAGTTTGGGTCCCTTAAAGTCATTAGTAGCTGAAGCTGGTGTCACTCTTTGAATAACCGTGTGACACCACCCACAATTACTGTCTTCATACCACACATGGATGGAGCATTGGGAAGAACCTCGAAAATAGTTTCTAGAGCATTTTGCACTTGAACTTTGCAGACGTGCTCAGTCATATCCTACTCTTTGAGGCCACATGGACTGTAGCCCACCAGGCTCCTCTGTCCATGGGCTTCCCCAGGCAAGAATACTGGAGTGGGATGCCATTTCCTCTGCCAGGGGATGTTCCCAACCCAGGGATCCAACTCATGGCTCCTGGTTTGGCAGGTGAGTTCTTTAGCATCTTTGCCACCTGGGAAGCCTCAGCGTTAGGGTGTCCTAAACCTGCTAGTTCTGGACGGAGGTGTCTGTTTAAGGCCCCATGGTCTCGGGAACATGCTCAAAGGAATGCTGAGTTAGCCTGCAGTGGTTCTGGGTCCAAAAACAGGGCAGGCTGAGGGCAGAGTCACTGAGAGCTTTAATTCCACTTTAGTCAGATTTCATTGTACAGAAGCTCCCTTAATGAGGGTTAATGACATTCATTACTGTCTCCTTCACTTAAGAACGTTCTCAGGAGGGATGAATTGTCACATCATGGCCCAGAAACAGCTCAGGCCCAAGCTCAGAAGTGTCTGTCCTTCCTTCCCACAGTCCCTTCCTTCTTCCTTTCTTTGCACGCTTTTATTTTCCTTTTCTCCCATGAGTAAAGGCTGTCATTTCTCTGCATCCGGTAAGATCAGGGGTTGTAGCACATGGCTGCATCATTCTCCCAGGAGGACCTCAGATTTTAAACATGGATTGTGGGGCTTCTCTGGTGGCCCAGTGGTTAAAAATCTGCACTTCCATTGCACGGAGCACAGATTCGACCTCTGGTTGGGGAACTAAGATCCTGCATGCTGAGTGGCACCGCCAACCAAAAAGTAAGTAAAAATAAATTAAACATGGATCACTGACAGGCTTATGGTTTAATGAGCTGGCCAGTGGACGATGACATAGTGATTCTCATGGCTTTATAATTTAGATTCTATTATTTGCAATGAACACCAAACCCTAGAGCCTTGAAGTTCCCATCTGGGGTCACAACCAAGGGTTTTCTCCCACGACACGTGAGAAGAGGGGGACCATGCTGGAGAGATGAAGGTTTCCCTGTTTTCTGGGCTCAGGGTGGGGAGTCTGTCCACCCCTCAGGCCTCTTGGAGCCTTGACCAGACATGATCTGGGGTCGTTAAGGGGTCAGAGTCTGCAGAAGTTGGGGTTGCTTTGGCAGATCTATGGCAGTGCACTTGGAACAGTGGCTTGTTGAAGAGAACAGATTCAGACACTTTCCAGTTTATGCAAAGCAGATTTGGTGCACGTGGGCCCTGGGATGTCTCTTTCTCTCCTAATCTGTGTCCATGTCCTGTACAGACACAGGCTGAGGGGTCTGTGCTGATGGCCAGGAGATGCCTGGGAACCACTGGTCATTTCGGGGGCATTAAAGATCTAACCCATTGAAAATCTTGGGAAAGCCTGGAGATGGAGCTTGGTCTACAGAGAAGGAGATTGTAGAACTTTCTGTGCCATAGCCCCAAACTGTGCAACAGTTAACTTGAATTAAATTTAATTAAATTTATCCCACCTCAGCTTGTCTCCTTCCTCTGTGTTCTCACAATGGAGAAGTGGGTCACTTATTGTCTTCTACCAAATAACCATTCATGTTTATACAAAACTGAAATTTATCTTTTGACCCTCATCTTTCTATGCTTTAATCCTTTTTTTTCTTAGCATTTTTTACTTTATTTAGCATTTCTCTTCTACAGTTCTTATCCCATTTTATTTCTGGCTACACCTCACGGCTTGTGGGATCTTAGTTCCCCAACCAGGGATTGAACCCAAGGCCACTGGACCGCTGGGGATGTCTCTACCCCATTTTCATGTAGTACTTTTCATCTAGCTGTTGGCCTGCCAGTATTCCAGTGCTTCTCAAGATCTCAAGACCTGGGAATTGAGGCAATGACTTCAGCCTCAATGCTCTAAATATTAGCTCTGTGACCCTGGGTCTTAGCCTCCCCATAAAGTCAGAAGATTGAAATCATTAATTTAAAAACCCTTTTTTAGCTTTAGCAGCCAAATTACTGGGTCAGTTCAAGAAAAACAGTTTTTATTCCATTATTTAAATGATATGAATAGAGCAAAGAATTAATTTATTAAAATTTGTGCAAGATAATATACAGTATACATAAGTTAATAAAACCTAGTAGTATCAATGACAGACTGAACTTAACTAGTTGTCAAATTAGAATATTTTCTAACTATCAACATTTAAATCTGGCAACTGGTACTGATGAGATGAAGTGTCCATCTTGGAAAGATTGTGGAGTATGTGAAGAGTGAGTTTGGATTATATGCACACTTTACATAGGCTAAGAAACAGTTACAAGCTGTAGAAATAGTTGTCATGGACAGCTAACTTGGTGGTCAACCTCTGAGGACCTGAGTGGGGCAGGGCTGATGGGCGTGGGGTGTCAGTGCGGGTCTTCAGACGGGCAATGGTCAGTCTCCTCTGTCAAGTCAGAGACACCTGCATCCCCGGCTCCTCAGAAAGGCATTACTTTTTCTTTTTCTCCTTTTTCCCTTTCTTCTCCTTTTTTCCTTTGTCCTTTTCATTTTCTTTGTTACCTCCTGTTAATGCCAAGGCTCGCTTTCTACCCATAGGGGTCTTGGCGTACCAGTTCTGAAATCAAACAGATGTTTAGGAAAATATCAAAATGACATGAATTCACTGGTATGCCCTTAAAAAGAAAGAAGGGGGCAAGCAGCCATTAAACACTGGGCATTTAAGGTATGTTCTTTCTTAGTGGGTTTTGTATATTTCTACACTATTTGAAACTTTCACCTTAAAGAGTTAACAGAGAGACCACTCGCCAGGTCAAACCAAGAGCCCTTCCCGCTAAGTCACTTGACTTCCTGGGAGTCTTGCTCTAATCCCAAGTTACCAAGGTTTTCTTGGTAATGTGAGTAGCTCCCTGTGGTTCAGACAAGACCATCAGCTGGACTGATGACTCAACTATGAACCTTGGGAGGGCTTCAAACACTCTGAGGGAGACTGTTGAAAATATGACAGAAACACTGGAGCCAAAATATCAAAAAAGCACTCAATAATCACAACTGGCTCTGTAATGACATTTTTCTCAACCTTCACTTTTGTTTGAAATCTGAGAAACACTTTGGCTTACAAACTCTATAGTCACATTTCACTAAATGACTATTGTTTGTGCTTATGCTTAGTCGCTCAGCTGTGTCCCACTCTCTGTGACCCCATGAACCGCAGCACGCCAGGAGTCCATGTCCATCACCAACTCCTGGAGCTTGCTCAAACTCATGTCCATCGAAGTCAGTGATGCCATCCAACCATCTCATCCTCTGTCGTCCCTTTCTCCTCCCGCCTTCAATCGTTCCCAGCATCAGGGTCCTTTTCCAAGGAGTCAGTTCTTCCCATCAGGTGGCCAAAGTACTGGAGTTTCAGCTTCAGCATCAGTCCTTCCAATGAACACCCAGGACTGATCTCCTTTAGGATGGACTGGTTGGATCTCCTTGTGGTGCAAGGGACTCTCAAGAGTCTTCTCCAACACCACAGTTCAAAAGCATCAATTCTTCAGCTTTCTTTATGGTACAACTCTCAAATCCATACATGACTGCTGGAAAAACCATAGCTTTGACTAGACGGACCTTTGTCAGCAAAGTAATGTCTCTGTTTTTTAATATGCTGTCTAGGCTAATATAGCTTTTCTTCCAAGGAGAAAGCCATTTCCTCCTCCAGGGGATCTTTAGGAACCAGGGATTGAACCTGTGTCTCCTGCACTGCAGGTGGATTCTTTATCCAGTGAGCCATCGGGAAGCCCTTAAATGACTATAATAAACATTATTTATCAATTCTCCTATTGATGGACTTATAGGTGATTTTCAATTGTTTGTCATTATGAACACTGTTGAAATTCACAAGTTTAATATATATGAGAAAGCTTATATTAGAAAGCTTCTCTGGGACATATACCCAGAAAAAGAATTCCTGGGGTTGTAGGTAGGTCATGAGACTTTTCAATTTTATCTGATATTTCCAAGCCGTGCTCTGAAGGGGTGTGAGTAGGACACTATCTCAGTCTTTGTTTTTCTCTTAAAATGTCTGTATTTTCTCCCATCTCTTGATGCTAGTTTGTATGTATGTATGTGTGCTGTGCGCTCAGTCATGTCTCTTTGTGACCTCACGGACTGTAGCCCATCAGGCTTCTCTGTCCACGGGATTCTCCAGACAAGAATACTGGAGTGGGTTGCCATTTCCTCCTCTAGCAGATCTTTCCGACCCAGGGATTGAATCTGTGTCTCTTGCGTCTCCTGCATTGCCAGGAAAATTCTTTACCACTATGCTTCCTGGGAATCCCCTGGATGCTAGTTTTGCTGGATATAGATTTTAGGCAGCCGGTTATTTTTCCTCAGCACTTTGAAGATAGGCTTTCACTTTCTTCTGGCATTAATCATTGCCAAGGAGACATCTGATTCCCCCATTGCTTCTCTGCAGGTAATCTGGTATCATAAGACTGGCCTGTCATCTTGTTCTCAGTTGGACAATAATGCATGTAGATGTAGATCTGTTTTACTTATTCGGCTGGGCACGTGGAATTTGTTTTTAGTCTAAGAATGCATGTCTTTAACTTAAGAAAGCTCTTAGCAAGTATTTCTTCAAATAATCATTCCTCTGGTATTTCCTCTCTTCTTCCAAAACTATTAGTTGGGTGCCAATGTTTTCAAAGGCTCTCACTTGTCATTTATAGGTTTTATCTGTTTATTTTTCTGTGCTGCCTTCTGAGGGAGATCCCTAGAACCATCCTCCATTCCACTAATCTGTTCTTTGACCATCTCCAGTCTAGAGTTCACATCTCTCTTGTTTTTTGACTTTTTATGTTAGTGACTATATTTTTCATTTCTAAGTTTCCTGTGTGTGTTTTTTTTTTAATAATTATCTGTTTTTACTCCATTTCTGCCTGTCTGTTTCAAAACTTTGTATGTTTCTCTAATGGAAGCTACGGTTTCATTATATTAATCTAATATATTAATCTAATCTAACATAATGGATTAAAAATCTAACGTAATTAGATTTTTGTTTAAACTATTGTCTTTTGATCATATTTGTTTGAAGATTGTACTCAGCACTAGATTTTCTGAAATGTTGTGGAATTTTGATTTTCAGGTTTGTCTTGGCCTCTCTTTCTCTCATTATGTCTCTGCTCCTGAGCAGTACTGAAGTTGCTTCCATGTGGTTCCCTAAACCCACATTCAGAACCAAGTCTTATAGGATGTTTAGAAGTCTTATAAGATGCTCCTTGGTGATACTGGGATGTCAAAGGTCTAGTCATAGAGACATCAGATTTGTCATTGTATCTTCCACGACTCCTAACCCATTTTGATTTCTATTCCTATTTCTCTCTATGCTGCATGCCAGACATCTGGCTGTCCCTGTGTTTGGGATTTATCTTTGTTTCTGGCACTTGGGGACTTTGTCATTCTTCTTTTAGCTTTGGCTTACCTTTCAATGCAAGGTGAGGCAGCCAAGCACTTAAGGTGACAGATTCCTGATTTACTGAGACACGGGATGGACTGTGTTCAACAGCACTGGCTTCGGAGTAAGGTTTCAACTGCAACTCTGCTCCTTTTAAGCTGTGTCACCTGGAACAAGCCATTTTGCCTCTTGTGGTTTTTTTTTTCCTGGTTCTGTTGTATTTTGGCTGCTGTAGCACATTACTACACAGTGGCTTAAAACAAAGCACTTAATATCTTACAGTTTTGTAGGTCAGAAGTCCAAAATGGGTCTCATGGGGCTAAAATCAAGGTGTCTGCAGGCTGTATTCCTTTCTGGAGCTCCAGGGGAGAATCCGTCCCCTTGTCTCTTGTAGCTTCCAGAGGCCACCTGCTCTCCTGGCTGGTGGCCTCATCTCCACCTTTGGGCAGCAGTGTTGGGCTACCTGGAGGTCCAGTGACTCCTCATGTGGCCTTCTTTCTGTTTCTCTTCTGATGCCCTCTTCTAATTTTTATGATCACACTGGACTCATGAGGACAATTCAGGATGATCTGTCTTCAGGTCAGCTGATTAGCAACCTTACTCCGTCTGAAACCTGAATTCCCCTTTGCCATGTAATCTGACAAATGCCCAGGTTCCAGGGACTTGGGTGTAGACCTCTTTGAAACTGACTATAACCCAGTTTCTTCATCTGCAAAATAGAGCAATGGTGAGGTCTGCATTCATAGGGTGCCTGGCTAATAGTCACAACAGTGTTAACTAACACTCTTATGACTATCACATTCTTATCATTCAGTATGTTCTCCATCACGTCCGTGGAGCAGGTACATGTGTCTGGAGAACCTACAAGAAAGACCTCAGTCTGACAAACTGTCAGCAGCAGAGTTTGGTGAAACTTCTCAAGGTAACAGTGATGGACCTGGTTACCAGCATCTACAGCCACGGAATCTCATTATCGGAAGAGCGACAGTGTCATTCCTTCTAGCCATCTGCTCAATCCATGTGCCGCTAAACAAATTAACTGAACATCTAGGTGGGGCCAGCTGTTGTGCGAATCCTGGAGAAAAGACAGGAAGTGGAAATGGATGGGGGGGTGGGTTAGTGATGATGGTGGTAAAATGATTTAGTTCCTTTGAAAAACGAACGTGATGGAACTATGCTCAGTGTTATGTGGCAGCCTGGATGGGAAGGGAGCTTGGGGGAGAAAAGATCCATGTATTTGCATGGCTGGTCTCTTCACTGTTCGCCTGAAACTATCACAACATTGTCAATCGGCTATACCCCAATACAAAATACAAAAGTTTGGAGTTAAAAAAACCACCAACAAGAACGAGTATGAGAAGCATATGCAAGAAACATATGCATTCTCACCCCAGGTTATAAAATGGCAGCATTTCCTTCTTTTGATTAATATGATGGATTCTAGTCACTGGATCTCAAGTACCTGTAACAGGTAGAAAGCTTCTAGAGATTATTTCAGACAGTAAAAAACCCAACTAAGAGAAAATACCTAAACCTAGTTCCTCACAATAGGGAGGAACATTATCATTTTACAAAGGAGAAATAACCTGGGAATTTCTAACAAGAATATATCACTTGAAGAGAATTAATATTTGCAATCAACACTAATAAGGTTTAAATAGTTAATGAGTATAATTCAGATGCTTAGCAAAAACTTCAACTTGGAGTTGGAAATATTTATTCTGACTTTTCCAGAGCAAGGATCAAGAAACTATGGCTGATGGGCCAAAGCTGGTTGGTTGTCTGTTTTTGCAAATAAAGTTTCATTGGCACCCGGCCACACCCATTCATTTATTTACTGTGTCTGGACATTTTTGAGGCAGGATGAGGAGTTAAATAGTTGTGACAGAGACAGTGTAGTTTTTGAAGCCTAAAACGTTTACTATCTGGCCCTTTAAGGAAAAAGTCTGTCAACTCTTGTGTAGATGGTTATTTTTGAAACCAGTGTGGTGAATATTTTCCATCTTCATTAACCCATCACTGGCAAAGCAGAAGGGGAACAGTTCCTAGAGTTGGTGGAAAGGTGACACATTGTAGAGGGAATTTTCCTAATCCCAGGCAGGCTATGAGAGATGAGAGGCTTGAATGAAAATTCCAACTCTCTTTCTGGTGACTGAATGGCCAAGATGGTGGTAGATATAATTTCATGGATACAGTTTTCCTTCTTTCTATTCCTAGCTGGCCAAGAAAACTACCTTCCGGTCCAGAAAGAGAACACTACGGTACTCATTGTTATGTAAAGGCTTTGGAGGGCTGCCTGCTGGCCTGGGCCTTGGGGGGTGAGGGTGCTAATTCTGACAGTGCTTGGAGAAGGCACATCACTCTTGGCTAGTTCTTTTCCTCCTATAGCAGAGGGATCTGGAAGAAAACAATTCTGTGAACATCTCAGAATGTGTTCAAAAATTAGAAAACTAAATTCAGCTGGATTTTCTCATAATTTCCTACCACAAGTGAACCCGGGCACATATGAGACAAATCAGCATTGGCCAGAAGTACACTGTTCAGGGAATGGTTTTCTCCAGGCAAAACCTGTTCCATTATGTGAATTGTGAAAGTAAAAACCAATGAGAACAGGGTGTGTGTGTGTGTGCAAATCCAATAGTTTTGAAGCTGCTACTCAATCCTGCAATTTGACTGTTCTCTTATAAGGTTCCCTTGTGGCTCAGCTGGTAAAGAATCTGCCTGCAATGCGGAAGACCTGGGTTCAGTCCCTGGGTTGGGAAGATCCCCTGGAGCAGGGAAAGGCTACCCATTCCAGTATTCTGGCCTGGAGAATTCCATGGACTGTATAGTCCAAGGGGTCACAAAGAGTCGGACACGACTGAGCGACTTTCACTTTCACTTATAAGGTAACGGATCACAATTTTCCTAAGATTTAGAAGACACATACTTTATTGCTAAGGCCAGAAGATACTGTGGACCCCAAATTTCACATTTCCAAATTTCACTGGATATGGCAGAGTCCAAATGCATGAATGGAGGAGGGAGGAGGTGTTGCGTGTGACAAGCCTTTGTTGATGAGACAGGTGCTGCATTTACCTTAAAGCTGTCTTCTTCCTCCTGGTAGACGGGATTCATGCTGGTGAGAGAGGCGATGAACTCGAGGGCGGTGAGCGGCTTGTTGGGCTGCTGGCGGATTCTCCGCTCCGTGAGCACCTCCTTCACCACTTGGACAATGTGTCCCTGTGTGAAGCCGTCAGTGATTTTCGCCAGGCAACTGACACTCAGAGTGTCTGTGATGACACCGCCGTGTCGCTGAATGATCTCCTTCCACAGAACTGTTGTGTCCAAGATGATGGCAAAGACAGAGAATGAGAGTCAGCAGAGAGAAAACAGGGTTAACCCAGTCCCCGGGACAAACCTGCCTCTCACCGAGAAAGGAGAGCACAGGGGGTCTGCTCCAATTCGTATGAGCCTGGAGCCAAAGAACCAAACACTTTGCCTTGAGGGATTTTTCACCCACAAGGCATGCACATCAATGGCCCTGAGTTCTACAGATCCCTGAGTCCCTTGTGAATTGACAAGAAAAAATTTAAAAAGGGACGGTATACCTCTCCTTCCAGTGACTATATACACCTCCTTCCAATATACTATCATGTGTATTAATACAACAGATTGCAAGCAGGAAGCAGTTGTACAACACCGTGAACTCTGCTCGGGACTCTGTGATGACGTAGGGGGGTGGGGTGGGGAGGGGGGGAGGGAGGTCCAAGAGGGAGGGGATATATGTATATATTTAGCTGTCACTCCGCACAGCAGAAAGTAACACAACCTTGTAAAGCAATTACACTCCAATTATAAATCTTTAAAAAAGGTCAGTAGAGATTTAGGGTGGAGTCTTTGAAGATGTTCAAAATTTCTTCCAAAACTGGAAATTTACAGCGTTCGGTTAAGTAGGAGCTTGACTTGTTTGAGTTACAAAAGTCATTCTGTATGTGATTTATACGTGTGGAATTGTAACACAGTCCGATTTCCATCAGCCTTGCAGGGCTTGGTTTTGTTAGGCGTACGACACTGCAGAACATGTCCTGTGAACAGACGTATACTCTCTGCCCCCAACAACGGCAAACATGCACAGATGAACGGATCTACTGGATGGTGCCCTGTGGCTGCTGGGTGGGTGGGACCTTGGGTAACGGGGAGATTTTACTTATGACATGGGGATGCTGTGAAGACAAATGAAGAAATAATCCCTGGTACTTCTTAACCTTAGAGACAGGATGGTCTCCCACACAACATTTGAGACATAACACTTCAAATACCGTGTGCATTCTGTAAGAGAGGTTCTATGGAAATAAATTGAGACCTGCTGTGATGTGTTTTTCCGGTAGTCATGTATGGATGTGAGTGTTGGGCTATAAAGAAAGCTGAGACCTCAAGAATTGGTGCTTTTGAACTGTGGTGTTGGAGAAGACTCTTGAGAGTCCCTTGCACCACAAGGAGATCCAACCAGTCCATCCTAAAGGAGATCAGTCCTGGGTGTTCATTGAAAGGACTGATGCTGACACTGAAACTCCAATACTTTGGCCACTTGATGTGAAGAACTGACTCCTTGGAAAAGAACCTGATGCTGGGAAAGATTGAAGGCGGCGGGGAGAAGGGGACGGCAGAGGATGAGATGGCTGAATGGCATCACCGACTCAACGGACATGGGTTTGAGCAAGCTCTGGGAGTTGGTGATGGACAGGGAAGCCTGGCGTGCTGCAGTCCATGGGGGTCACAAAGAGTTGGACACGACTGAGTGACTGAACTGAACTGAACTGAACTGTGATGTGTTCAGACAGTGAGGAAGGGACTGGGCAGGGACAAGGCTGTCCATCTCAGAGCCAGCCCTGGCACGGCGAAGGTTGGGCTAAATGTCTCTAAAGAGTTTCGACCGTCCTTGAGGAAGGTCACAGACAGTCTTTTATAAATGAAGATTCCTGCATGATCTGAGCACTGTCAGGCGTGTGGAATGACTACATCATCCAAACACATTGACCCCAAAATACCGGGTGAAATGAAACGGTCCAATGACTGTCAAGGAATAGAATGACTTGGGACATAACTATGACCCACACAAGAGAGTCTGGTTTTGGGGCCCCAAGTTATTTCTCTGTCCTCCTTGGTGGGGGATCCTTGGCTCCAAGGTGAGCTGAGTTGCTGGGAAGTGGGTATGTTACCACGGGGCCTGTGGTGTCTTCTAGCTGTGGGAGGTTAGCCTTCGAGGCTTGAGGGCCACAGTGAAGCCTGCGAGGGCTATAGGGGCCCCCAATCTGACCTAAAGCAACATCTACCCCCTGCATCTACGCTGGGGGTTTATTTAAACCTGGAGGGTTTATTTAAACCTGAAGTCATCTTAAGGTTACCTGTAAATAGGAGTAGAAAGATTTAATCCTTAGGCTCCTGCGAGAAATAAGGACAAGAAAGTATAGAAAGCAACTGGAAGAAACCGTTCTGATACACCGTGGGCATTTTGTTTTCTATAGCTTTATTACTGCTATTTCTGTAATTACTATTAGTCATTCCATTTTGTGGGGCTTCCCAGGGGGCTCAGTGGTAAAGAACCCACCTGCCAATGCAGGAGACATGGGTTCAATCCCTGGGTGGGGAAGACCATCTGGAGAAGGAGATGGCAATTCACTCCAGGACTCCTGCCTGGAGAATCCCATGGACAGAGGAGCCTGGCAGGCTACAGTCCACGGGGTTGCAGAGTCACATGACTGAGCACCTGAAGAGCAGCAACACTGCATTTTGTACCAAAGTTTGCTAACACTCACTAAAACAGCAATGACTGATATCAAAGCTAACACGAAATAAACTACAGAGTATTGCTAAGCATATTTGTGTAAAGACCCTGGAGCAGCTAACGATTACCCTTATCTAAATACAACTGTCACAGATCAGAAAACATAACCCGTGGTAAAAATACACAGCAACAACCACCACCAGACCACACCGCCCCTTGGGATCTAGTCTGTCTCTTGTCCACATTCATAACATCTAAAAACTGTGCAAACAGGTCTGAGTGGTGACTTGGAAGCTGAGAAGGGAAGACGCCTTATGGCACAGGTGAAAACCCCTAAAGCTGAGGAGCCAGAAAACACCCCAGACTGGGACCCAGGACAGCTTCAGTCTCAAGGGCGGAGGGCAGACAAGGGGCTCTCTGCAGCTGGTGCTGTATTTCATTTTCTTCTCGTGCATGCAGAGGGCTTCTCAGTTCTTCAGGCTGATCTACATCCCCTTCCCCTTCTGTAGACTGAAAGGAATCTGGTCTTTGGGTCCCCTGCGAAGAACTGACTCACTGGAAAAGACACTGATGCTGGGAAAGATCGAGGGCAGGAGGAGAAGGGGATGACCGAGGATGATGTGGTTGGATGGCATCACCGACTCAACGGATATGAGTGTGAGCAAGCTCCAGGAGTTGGTGACGGACAGGGAGGCCTGGAGTGCTGCAGTCCCTGGGGCCGAAAGGAGTCAGACACAGCTGAGCGACTGAATGGCAACAGCTCTGCTTTTGCCATTCCAAACTGATTCCACCCTGACTGCTGAGAGGACACCACCTCTTAAAGTTCAGTTTCATTTGGGGTCTTGCACAAGCACATGGGGGTGAATAATACGATTTGGATGAGCTTCTGGCCTCTGCAGTCTAGAATTCCAGAAAAATCGAAAGACACGAGCTGGACTCCTCCGAGCAGACACTGGGTCCAGGGTGGGGAGCCTGTGATGAATTGGGTTATTAGTGGAACAGACCCCAGGGAAGAGAGGCAGGAGGTAGAGCATTAGGAACGTGGAGAGATGGAAGCCCAGAGGGATTTCTGGGGACTAGACACGGCATTCATCAACCAGGGGGTGGGTTTTCTTTGCAGAGACATTTTGAAGGAAACAGCTTGATTTGGGGAAAGGAGGTAGATATTGAATTATATTTGGTAAACCTTAAGGACCATGTTTCCTCTGGCTGATCTACCCTTAGCTTCTCAGCCCCGTCACCTGTCCCCTCCCCGCCTGGAGGAATTTGAGAAGTTGGATGGTGATTGTTGCACACACCTTCAGCGCTCTGCTGCCTGCAAACAGATGGACAAGCAAGGGCCCAAGTTATGAATTTGCAGGCCAGGCTTTACGGGCTGTGAGAGACCATTTTTGATCACTGCAAAGACAGTAATAGTCTTTCTTTAAGATAGATGTCCCAGTCAGTGTGGCTATGGTAACTTCAAGGTCACTGGAGGAAGCAGGCGGCATTTATGACGTTGGCAAGAATGGCGGCCTCCACAAATCACCCACCAGCAAAGAGATATGTGAGATGCACGTGGCTGAGTGGACAGAGCCCTGAGCCCAAGACAGCTGCCATGGCGGGTTCATCATCTGCTCACAGGTGAAGGGACGCTTTCTCGTCCTCTCCCTCGTGGCTGCGGGAGGGGGTTCAGGCTGGACCCTGTCACGTGATCTGAGTCCCCAGAGAGGCCTGGTGCTTCATCAAAAGAACACAATTGTCCTCGTTAGACATCAATAGCTCCATTTTTAAAGGGCCTCTGGTTTTGTCAAACAGTGGAACCTACTGAATCCAAAGTCAAGAATAACGTTCTAGCTCCTGAAAATTAATAATACACTACTCTATTCCATTAAGATAGCTTAAAATATATATACAATGCAGAGAGAGAGAGAAAGAGAGAGAGAGAGAGAGAGAGAGCGATCCTAACGAGCTGAGGAAGCTCCGATGAAGCTGGAAGCAAGGAGTCTTCTGTAGTGACTCACGGTGGGCAGAGCATGCTGGTGCCCACCCATCTCCTGGGCTAAACTACACGGCCCTGTCCCCTCGAACCTGAGATCACATAAGTCATTCTGGCCAACATGGGTAGAAGTGCTGTGGGCCCCACCTGGGTCTGGTTCCTAAAATCCCCTGAGAGATCATTTACATGATCTTTTTCTCCCTTTGATGCTGGTTGGCTGCAGAGGATCCAGTGGAGGGCTTGCAGGCCCCAGAAGACAGAGAAGCCCCTAGGTGATGGAGAAGTAACTGCATCCAAAGTCTTCCAGGGCTTTGTGTATAACACTGATTTATGAAGTCAGGACCACAGTTCATGGAGACAGAAATGAGTGCATGTTACAAACCGAGTGGCTAATAAGAGATTCTCATGTATGCGGAATAAAGGGCTGTTCTTTCAGCAAATCACATTAGCCAGGAGCTGAAGAACAACCAGAAAGGACCATATATCCTGTTTTGGTGATGTTACTGTGAAGGATTAACAGAAACCAAGTCTGACCTAGTAGATCTTATTACTATCATCAGTGCTAACCATTGCTGCCGTACCATTGCTACCTCCATCTCCTCTGTTGCCAGCACCACTGTGACCGCCAGCATCTTCCTCACCCTCAGGCTGCAGTCATGACCACCAACCTCAGGACTGCAGTCACCATCACCACGATTTCTGACACCATCACCATCATCACCATCTTTAAACCAGATCTATCACCACCACCACCACCACGACTGGCCAAGATGACCCCTCAAGGAGCTGCCCTTTGGCCTCCACAGGCTCTGTCGTCCACTGTCCTTGACCTTGGGCTGCCCCTGGTACTTTCTCTTGACCAGCAGAGTGTGGTGAAGATGACCCTGTGTGACTTCTGAGGCTGGGTCACAAGAATCCTTTCAGCTTCCGCCTGAATCTCTGGAAACGTTTGCTCTCAGAATGTGCTTTTGGGGACCCAGGTGCTGTGCAGAAGGCCATGGGGAATGGAGAGCTGGTCCCCCAGCCCAGCTGAGCTTCCAGCTGATCCAGTCACAGAGGGAACCGTCTCGGATGTCCAGGCCTATCCAGGCTTCAGACGACTGAAGCTCCAGTCGCTGTCATGAAACGCCTCGGGGGGAGGGAAACCCCTGCTGAACCCAGTGGCTCCTCAGAACCACCAGAGGCACACGTTGTTGTTTCCAGCCTCTGGGGAGGTCTGTCACACGGCAGGGTACGTGGAGACCCCATCATCACCACTGCCGGCTCCCGAGCCACCTACCACCCGGCCGTGGAAATCCTCCTCCTCCACGACCACCACCAGCACCTTATCCCCCCTTCTCCTCCACCACCACCCGTGCTCTTGCGGGGCTGGGATGGTGCTGGGCATTCCAGCCATCTCACATAAGGGTCACCACCGCCCTGCGAACTCCACAGTTCTCCTATGTTACAGGTGAGAGAGCGGGGAGGCTCAGAAGGTGAGCCCACTTGTCAAAGTCACCAGTGATCCAGAGGCCATGCTGGGATCAGACCCAGGTCTGCCCAGAGCCCAAATCTCACGGTTCTTCCCCATTTCACTGCCCTGTCTCCCAGGGTCCCTTGTTGGTATGGTTCCCTGTTAATAATAGGTTTCCAAAAACGTGGATTTTGAATCTGTCTGTTCAAGAATAAAAAAATGGAAAAAAGTAAGCTCTTGTATTTAGCGTTTAAGTCAATCAATGTTCTCCTGAACTAATATTTTAAGATTGGGGGGTAAAAATTGACTTCGTGAAAAGAAATGCTGCCGGATGAAAGCCAGCACCACCACAGGGACAAAAGGAGGGACCCGAATCCACCTGTCGGAAGATCAATTCACACCCTCAAGGCTTCTGTGTCCTTCCAGGCTCAAAATAGTAACCCCTGTCCAGTTTCTTTCCGTCCAGGGGAGAGCGATCACGTTAACAATAGGACAGAGGTGTACGCTTTGCTCCTCTGGCCTGGTATTCGCATTTGTAGCTCAGAGTCCAGCTGACCCTGGCACACTGGGCCTCACGCCCCCTTCTGATGCTCCTGGGGGATGAAGGCTACCCTCCCGGCCCCTCACTGCAGCACGGCCATCGCGGATGGCCCAGCCTCGCTGGCTGCACACGGGAAGGGGTGAGGGGGTACTCGCCATATCTGGAAGCGTAGTCTGGTCTGGGAACCAAAATAATTTTTTGGTAAACTTTGCAGAAAGATTGAAGTTCCGCATCAAAAGGTCGCTTTGTGGTCCCCACAATCAGAATCCTGTCGTCTGGTTTCAGGAGTTTCAGCATTTTGGGAAGCTGCTTTTTCAGACGCTTAGGGTCCATCTGGGAGAAACAGAGAGGAAAAGAAATGAGCCCACATATAGAAAAAAGAGTTAAGAGCTAAAGAAAATCCAGCCTCGGATGCACTGTGGGATGCCCTTACTAATGTGATTTCAGGGCTGCTGGACATACCTTCCTAGAGTGTGTCCTTGGGCCAGGTCTCGGGACGTGGTTCCTGGTTGGCGTGGTCTGAATTGCTGGCCCTTCCTTTCCTCAAATCCGGTGTTCAGATTTGGACAGGGGGAAGGAGGGAAGCACCTGACCGAACGTTCTAGCATCTTAGCCCTAAGCATGGGAAACGGGGCGGATTTCCAAGTGGAAGGAAGCTGCCTGGGGTTGACAATGGGTTCTGGTGCGTTCCTCCGAGCTGTTTTGCAGGTGAACTCAAGACTTCCTTTGTTGATGGCCATGACAATGAGGATCTGAGGTCCCGGATCTCAGGTCTGAAAACACCCCGTGACACGGGGTGTGATACCAGAAGCAGTCTGTATGTAGTCTGAAGCTGTTTTATTTCAGTATAGCCTCCTCACTAACTGAGGGTCAGGAGCAAGATGTGAGGCACTGGAGGGAGGAGGACTTCCGGCCTGGGGTGGTGGTGAGCAGATTTGGCCACGTTGCCATGGCAACACACGGGCCTTCAACCAGGGCAGCAAGAGGAGAGGAAGCGGTGAGGGGTGGTGGGGAGCCTCCATGGAGATGCCCGAGCATGATCTGAGCCTCTTCCGCTCCCCTTTGGCTCAGGGGCAACTTAGATACAGAGTTAAAGATCTCACCTAGGCTGGGGTTTCCTGGAAACGCCCCGGCACCTGTGAGCTCCTCTACAGAGATGAGGCCACCTGATGTTTGCCCTGTGAGTCCTGCACCCTCAGGCTGAGAGACAGCCCTGCACGCCTGTCTGCAGGATGGGGCTGGGGACGCGTAGGGAAGGGAGGGAGCGTGTGATAAATTCCATCCTCGGGAACAAAAGTGAACAGAGGAGGGCACTGGAGGCCGAGGGGGCGTGGGGGTGCCAGAGCTGTGTATGGCTTGCAGGGCCTTGGGGACAAGGCCACTGTGTGTTGGGGGATGGCCAGCCTGCTGGGCAGAGGGCCGGAGGGTGGGGGTTGGCATGCAGCCCACGGGGTGGGTGTCAGCGGGGGGAGGGGAGGGGCAGGGCTGTTGGCCAAGCAGGGGCCCCAGGGCTGAGTGCCTCCTTCCTTCCCACATCTGACCTGTGGAAGGGCCCGGTTTCACAGGGCACAGGGAAAAGACCATGAGAGGCTGAGAAGGAGCACTACCCCTGCCCAGGGGCCCTTAGGAGCAAAGCCCAGCAGGAAGCTGCAGGAACGTCGGCTCCCAGGGCGCCCTGGGTTGGGGCTTGCCTTGACCCTAGGACAGGGCAGCTGTACTTCCGTGCCCGTCTGCCTTGCTCATCACTTATGCCCAGCCTGCATGCACAGCACTGGGGGCACCAACTGCGGGGCTCCAGGGCCCTGCTCAGGGCCTGGCGTGGACTCTCTCACCTGATCCTCACAGGCACCCCATTAGAGGGACTTGTTCTCACCCTCACTGGGGAGATGCTGGCCTGAGGCATCAGGCGGTCTAGAGATCTACTCAGAGTTCATGAGCAGGACCCCGGCTGCCAGCATGGAGGTGGTGACTCCAGAACCTTGCTCCCCACCCTACTCTGGGGGGCCCTGTCTCTCGGGGGGATGTGCCAGGGGTCTTGTTCTCCGCTGACCCCTCCAATTCCCTTCCTGTGTAGGGCCTACAGCAATTGAGAGCTGCAAAGGAGACTTAAAAGATCTATTACTATTACATTATATGTTAATATATTTATAGCATTATTGTGATATCTTGTTTTTCAGTCGCTCAGTCGTGTCCTTCTCCTTGCGACACTGTGGACCGCAGCACGCCAGGCTTCCCTGTCCTTCACCATCTCCCGGAGCTTACTTAAACTCATGTCCACTGAGTCTGTGATGCCAGCCAACCATCAGGTCTTTTCCAATGAGTCAGCTCTTTGCATCATGTGGTCAAAGTATTGGAACTTCAGCTTCAACATCTGTCCTTCTAATGAATATTCAGGGTTGATTTCACTTAGCATTGACTGGTTTGATAAGGTATAGATCAGCTTTATTGATATAGTTCATATGCCGTATAATCCACCTATTTAAAACACATGCTTCCAATTAAATTAAAATAGTAAAAAAAGAAAATGTCTGAGTGGTTTTTAGTATATTCACAGAGTTGTGTAACCATCACCACAATTAATTTTAGAACATTTTTGTATTTGCTCCCAAAAGATCTCACCCATTAGTAGTCACTGCCCACTTTCCCCCAAATTCCTTCTCCAATCCTAGGCAATCACTACTCTACTTTCTCTCTCTATGGATTTGCATATTCTGGATATTTCATAAATAGAATCATTCAAACATGTGTGTGTGTGTGTGTCTGGTTTCTTTCACTTAGCATGCCATTTTTGAGGTTCACCCATGTTGTGGTATGCTTTAGTATTTCAATTGCTGAATGATATCCACTGTATGGTTATGCCACACTTTATCCACTCATCAGTTGATGGACATTTGGGTTATTTCTACTTTTTGGCTCTTCTGAATTGTGCCACGATCAACATTTGTGTATAGGATTTTGTATGCGCTAATGTTTTCATTTTGAATTGCTAGGTCATATGGTTACTCTTACATTTAACCTTTTAAAGAAATGCCAGACTCTTTTTCAAAGTATTTGCACCATTTTACAATCCTAGCAGAGAGCAGAAGATTTAAGTTTCTTCAGACTCTTGCCAACACTTGTGATTGTTTGTTTTCCTTATTTTTTTTTCCTTTCATTTAGCCATCCTCATGGGTGTAAAGTGGTATTGCATTGTGATTTTGACTTGTATCTCCCTGGGGGCTAATGATATTAGCCATTTGTATACTTGGTTTGGAAAAATGTATATTCAGATCTTTTGCCCTTTAAAAAATTGGGGTTATTTGTCTTTGTAATGTTGAGTTGCAAGGATCATTTATATGTTCTAGATACAAATTCTTTGTCAGATAAATGGTTTGCCAATATTCTGAGTTGTCTTTTAACTTTCTTGATGATTTCTTTTACAACAAAAAATTTTTAGCTTTGATGAGGTTCCATTTAAGCTTTCTTTTGTTGCTTGTGCTTTTGATGTGATGTCCAAGACACTGCTTAATGCAAGGTCACGAAGATTCATGTCTCTATTTTCTTCTAAGGGTTTTATAGGCATAGCTCTTTCTTTTAGGTCTATGAGGCATTATTGGTTAACTGTGTGAGGTAGGGGTCCAACCTCATTCTTTTGCAGGTGGCAGTCCAATGGTCCTAACAGCATTGGCTGAAAAGACTATTCTTTCTCCATTGAATTGTCTGGGCACCTCTGTAAAAAAATCAATTGACTGTAAATGTGAGGGTTTATTTCTGGACTCAGTTCTATTCCATTGACCGAGAGGTCTTTCCTGAGGCCAGCATCACACTGTCCTGATTGTTGCAGGTTTGTGGTAAGTTTTCAAACCGGGAAGAGTCCTCCAATTCTGTTCTTTTCCAAGACTGTTTTGGCTGTTCTGGGTCCCTTGAATTTCCGTATGGATTTCAAGATCAGCTTGTCAATTTCTTGCAAATAAGCCAGCTGGAATCCTGACAGGGACGGTGCTGAATCTGTAGATCAATTTGGGGATTCTTGCTATATTAACAGTATTAAGTTTTTCAATCCACGAACATGATGTATCCTCCCACTTATCTAGGTCTTCATTATTTTTTCAGCAACTTTGATTTGTAGTCTTCAGAGTAGAAGTCTTCCACTTCTTTTGTGAAGTCTGTTCCTATGTTTTGAATGTTATTATAAATGGAATTGTTTTCTTAATACTAATTTTTTCACAGTAAGTGTATAGAAGGAAGTTACTTTGTATATTGGTCTTGTATCTTACCCTGTAATCTCACTGAATGTTTTCGTTAGTTTTTAAAACTGCTTTTAGTGAATTCCTTTGGGTTTCCTATATACAAGATCATGTCATCTGCAAATATAGTTTTATTTCTTCCTTTTCCATACTATGCTTTTTATTTAGCTCTCTTCCCTGACTGCCCTGGGGCCTGTTCCTGTTCAGTTGCTTTAGTCCTGCCTGACTCTTTGCGACCCCAGGCTCCTCCGCCCACGGGACTTCCCAGGCAAGATTACTGGAGTGGGTTGCCATTTCCTCCTCCAGGGGATCTTCCTGACCCAGGGATTGAACCCACATCTCCTGCATCTTCTGCACTGCAGGCAGATTTTTTACTGCTGAGCCACTGGGGAAGCCCGATTGCCCTGGTGAGAACCTCCAATATAATGCTGGATAAAAGCCGGGCGTGCTGCAGTCCATGGAGTCACAGAGAGTCGGACATGACTGAGCAACTGAACTGAACTGAAAAGAGGCGATCTTAAGGGAAAAACATCTGGTCTTTTACCGTTAAGGATGATGTTAGCTCTGGAATTTTTGTAGTTGCTCTTTATCAGGCTGAGGAAGTTTCCTTCTCTTTCTTTTTTTTTTAATCATGAAGGGGTGTTGGCTTTTGTCAAGTGCTTTTTTCCTGCATCTGTTGAGATGATGGTGTGGTTCCTGTCCTTTATTTTAATGATATAGTGTATTACATTAATTGATTTTTGGATGTTAAGCCTGGGCTAAATCCCACTCGGTCATGCTGTATAATCCTTTTTCTGTGTTGTTAGATTCAGTTGAGAAGAGACTTTCTGTAATGTGACTCACAGAGAGAACAAGATGGGATTTTTACGGCAAAATAAATCCCACAGTCTGGGCCTGAAGCCAGACCACCGGGCAGCTTCCGACCATTTCTTCCTGCACTCACAGGAGTCCAGAGCCTACAAGACTCCATCAGGAGGGAACAATGGCTTTGTAGGACTCCATCCAGGAAGCATGGGTGGGGGCTGGGGACAACAGCGGAGCTTAAAAGAGGGCAGAGCACAGGAGAGGGGTGACCGGGAATGAGGCTTCCTAAAACCCCGGGAATGGGCACCAGGACGGAAACCTCCTCTCGAAGGGGCAGCACCCCTGAGCCTAGGTCTTTGCAGAAACCTGCCGTTGCTCAGATCCGCGCCTCTGGGCTGCCTGGGACGGGAGAGATGTCTGTTGGGCCTTGACTGTGCTACCGAAATTCCCATGGGGGCCAGGCTGTGTGCAAAAATGAAAAGCTCAAGGAAAGAACTCCATAGTAACAGGCAATTGTTGTTCGGTCCCTAAGTCGTGTCTGACTCTTGGAGACCTTATGGACTGCACACACTGGGCTGCCCTGTGTGTGCTGAAGACTGAGATGTGCTTTGGCATCGCCCTGAGCTTGCTCAAGCTCATGTCCATTGAGTCGGTGATGCCATCCAACCATCTCATCCTTTGTCATCCCTTTCTCTTCCCGCCTTCAATCTTTCCCAGCATCAGGGTCTTTTCCAATGAGTTAGCTCTTCGCATCAGGTGGCCAAAGTATTGGAGATTCAGCATCAGTCCTTCCAATGAATATTCAGGGTAGATTTCCTTTAGGATTGACTTGTTTGATCTCCTTGCTGTCCAAAGGACTCTCAAAAGTCTTCTCTAGTATCCCAATTTGAAAGCATCAATTCTTTAGTGCTCAGGCTTCTTTATGGTCCAACTCTCACATCTGTACATGACTACTAGAAAAATCATAGCTTTGACTACACAGACCTTGATTGGTGAAGTGAAGTCTCTGCTTTTTAACATGCTATCTAGGTTTGTCATGGCTTTCCTTCCAAGGAGCAAGTGTCTTTTTAATTTCATGGCTGCAGTCACTGTCCGCAGTGATTTTGGAGACCAAGAAGATAAAATCTGTCACTGTTTCCACTTTTTCCTCTTCTATTTGCCATGAAGTAATGGGACTGGATGCTATGATCTTAAGTTTTTTAAATGCTGAGTTTTAAGCCAGCTTTTTTACTCTCCTCTTGGACCCTTATCAAAAGGCTCTTGAGTTCCTCTTCACTCTCTGCCATTAGAGTCGTATCATCTGCATATGAGCCATGGTTATACTAAAAAAATAACCCTTTGGAAAACCAGGGAGGAGCAGGGTGATGAAGGTGGAGATGGAGGAGGAGAGCTGGGTAGGCCCTGGCTGCGTTGGCAGCATTGTGATGGAGGCGTCCCATGGATGATTCTGGCTGATGCCAGGTGTCTGCATCCGACCCTCAGGGGAGAGCTAAAGACGGGATGGAGTGCAGCCTCTGTTGGCTAAGTGGTGACTTCTTTAAGTTATGAGCTATGCCCAAGGAGGGCAAGGAAAAAAGGTCCATGGGCTTGAGATGGCATCTCAGTGAGCGTCACTGAGTGTTTAGAAGTGCATGGAGGAGAGAAAGAAGAAAGTGTTGGTGGGGCCTGAGAGACCAGGAGAAGGCAAAGCGATAGAGGCTAAGAAAGGACAGACTTTTATAAATGGGAGCTCATTGGCAAAATGGGTTTCAAAAAACTTTGTGAAAGCGGTTTCCATGGAGCTGGAGAGCATCAAGTGGACAGTAGTGGGTTGAAGAGTGAGTGGGGATGGTTGAGAATAGATTGGTTTTTTAAGAAGCTTGATGGAGAATAGTGCAAGGTTTTGGAGGCAACTATGGCATGCATGGGGTAACATGAAGCTGCCCAAAGACTGGAAGGAGGTCTGATCCAGGACCCTGGTGGGGCTGGAGACTGCCACTCTGGGGAGAGGTGGGAGGCAGAGATGCACTTGCAAGGTCTGAGCCCATCCCCTGCAAACTGGTTGCCATGGTGACAGTGGTGTGGTCCTGCCTGTTCTGAAGCAGGAGAAGATATTGCTGTGTCCTGTCAATGGTAGGGATGAACGAACTTAACCAGCCTGTTTGGATAACAAATGTTGATCCTGGGCTGGCTCCAGAGTGACATCTTCGTGGAAGGTGAGTCCCCTTAGGAGGGGATGGAAATGAAAGATGAGTCTGTTCAGCCAGCAGCCCCCTGCACCTGGGCCACCCCTGTTCCTGTTCAGAGCCGCGTCCATTACACATGAGATCCGCATGCTCATGCGTCATGCTGGCCAGCATCCCCACTGACCCTGGCAGCCTTTGCGGCCGATGCCCCTACAGCGGGACCTGCCGGGCCGGCCCCACCTTGTTGTTGCGGGCGATTTCAAATTCGTGTCTGACGTGCACGCGGCAGTCCCCGTGTGCTTTTCTGCAGTCAGTTTCATTAAACCATGGCAGCCGCCAGGCCCAACCCAGCCCTCGCGGAGGCCTGACTAGGACGCAGGAAGGGCTCCCACGCGCTGCAGCCACGAGGCTAATGGGGCAGAAAACGCAGCAGCGTCTCGTCCTGCCTCACGCTGTACTGCCTTCGTCTTGTACACCGACAACAGACTGACGGGGCAGCCGAGGACCGTGGAGAGGACGGCCATCCTCCTGGAGGGGAGGGCAGGGAAGGGTGCAGACCCAGCATCCGCCCGGTGCCTGGGGGGCTGGGCGTCGAGGACGTCGTCGGGGGGATAACTGGGGTGCCAGGGGGCTCCGGAGCCCAGCACCGTTGGCTCTGTGACCGGAGGGCCCCACGCGCAATCTTCAGGACGTGGTCTGGAGCACGGGGGTTGAGGAGGGCGGACACAGGGGTAGTAGAAGCTCGGAGGGCAGAACAAGAAGCCGGTGCTGACACCAGACCTGCATCCAGTGCGGAGAAGGAGTCTGCGTCTGAGTCCCAGAGCTGCTGGGGTCCAACGGTGCGCCCTCTCTGGCTTAGAGCTTCCTGAAGAATCTGTCTGCCAGTGCAGGAGATGCAAGAGACGTGGGGTCGATTCCCTGGGTCAGGAAGATCCCTTGGAGGAGGAAATGGCTACCCACTCCAGTAATCTTGCCTGGAGAATCCCATGGACAGAGGAGCCTGGCGGGCTGCCTTCCATGGGGTCGGACAGGACTGAGCACATGCGGAACAGGGGAACGCCGCCTTCCTTCTCCCCAGGACCGCTAAGTGCTTCCAGACCTACGCCGTGTGCCCCCAGGGCCTCTGTCGTCTGCTGCAGCAGCCTGCGGGGTCCCTGCGCCCCGAAGCTCTGCACCAGGAGCCGTCACTCCTTAGGACTGGGCCAGCCTCCACACTGTACCCCCGAAAGGGCCTTGACGCAGAGGTGGAGGCATCGAGGGTGGAGTTAGTCACTGTGGGTGAGAGCTTTTCCCAAGGGGTGTTCCTGGAACCCCCTTGAACTCCCTAGGCTGCCGCCGGGAGTGCTCTGGGCTGTGGCCGTGGCAGGGGGTGGTCTCTGCAGCTGGACATGCTTCTCTAGGTCTCAGGGCCTTGGGTGTGGGGAGCCTTTGGACGGAGGCTGGGCCGAGTGGTAGTTAGGATGCTGGGGTCCTTGGGCGGCCAGGTGATGCACACCTGATGCAGTGAATGCGTTCGGTGGTCACCTTCGGAGCGGGACTGTCCAATGCTCACGGCTGCCCTGAGCCCTGGTGGCTGGGGGACTTGGGCAAGGACAGAAGTCAGTGGCCAGGGGCGGGGAGGGAAGCAGAGGAGAGCGGGCTGGCGCTGGCCCCCGGAGGCACGAGGCAGCAGGAACCCCGCTGCCCGGGGGGCAGGTACAGGACTCGGGCTGGAAGATGCTCACGGGCTGGTTCTCTGCCCGCCGGGCCCTCCTCCGGCCAGGGCACTGGAGCCGGGGTCTCCGCAGGGCCAGAGGGGTCTGCATCCTGCACCCCGCCGCCCGGCAACTCTGTCTGTGCCTCGGCTGACTCAGGCGGCCCAGCCGGTCTTGCAGACTTTTGGAGACCCGGGGTCCCTTCTGCTTGTATTCATCAGGCGTCCTGGGATTTCCCCAGACTGTGACTAAGTCTCCAGTGCAGTGAATTCCCCTGACAGACAACAGACTTTTCTAACGCAGAGGCGGACAGAATAAACGTGCGATTTGTCGATGACAAAGACTGCCACCAAAGGCCTTCATCTTCTACAGGAACGAGACTAGTCAGGGACCACACTTGTGTGGGCCACAGCCTGTGCCCGGGGTGAGCAAGAAAAGGGCCCAGGGGAGGGTTCTGGGGCCCCTTCACGGTGACCCCCCTTACCGGGGTGGGGGGCATCTGCTGAACCCACATTTACTCCCTGAGGTCAGCACTCCCTCAAAGCCGGCCAGCCCGTCCCCCTGTGGCTCTCAAATGGGCTTGTTCATCCCTCTTATTGTCCCTCAACACAGGGGTACAGGGGAGCAGAGCTAATTGCTGGTGACAACCGGACAGCTTGAGGGGGTCCTGGTCCTCAAGAGGACTTGAGGGGGGCTTCGTGAACTCAGAGGCTGGTCTCTCTGCAACTCTTTAGCCAGCTAAGGGGGTGGAGGCTCAGAGAGGTTAACTTACTTGCTCAGGGACATACAGCCAACTAAGGTGAAGGCCCAGGACACACTTCTCCTGAATTCCCATATTCTCCAGGCTGATGCCCAGAGGGAGGTCCTTTGCCCACTAAAGAGACCGAAATTCCGATGACATGAAGTGTGTGACACCTTGGACTAAACACTGCCTTTCATCTCTCTTGAGATCTACCGTAGCAACTTTCAAGTTCACATCTACGTGAACTTTTACAATTTTATTATTTTTTAAAAAACTAATTTTTATTGGAGTCTAGTTGCTTTACTGCGTGTGGACTTTTTTTTAAATGTAGCAACATCGCCAGCAGAGGGAGCTACCTACCAGCTTCCCAGATTAAATAATAAATGAGTCCTCTTAAGAGTTTCCAAAATGACAGGGCAATCAAGGCTCATTTGGGGAAGAAAAGATTGAGCTTTCATTCTTTATCCAAATCATCTCTACCTGCTAAAAATGATGTATAATACATAAGGATCAAAAGTGATTAAAATCCTTATGAATTTAATCAGAAATTCACAGTTAACCACTATTTGCTTTGGTGCAAATTGATGTGGAATAACAATCATGTGTATCTTCAAATTTTTTTTTTTAACTTGTGGGAAATTTGCTGGTGATTTGTGGGGGGGGGGGCGTGGGGGGAAGTGCGGGGGAGGGGAGCCATTGAAAGGAGAGAAAAGGCGGAAGGAAGCAATTGACAGAGGGCTCCCGGGGGGCACCCTGAACGTGGGGGCGCTTGGCGGGTCTATGCACCGTCTTTGTTCATAAATTTCAGGCCTTTGGCTATTTATTATGATGAACAATAGGAAATCCTAATAATAACTCCTGTGTGTGCCGTTTGCCGTGGCCGAGCAGAGTTCTCTCGATTGTTCCTTACTGTGAATCCTGTGTTTGGGTTTAAGGCTCCCCTCCCCCCTTCTCCATCCTTTCTTTCATTTTTTCTTCTAAATTATGCCTCGTAAAAATCAGACACTGGATCCTTTCAGATACAGACAAGCGCTCAGGGGCAGAGGGACGCTGGCCCCTCGTTTCCTTCCTTCCTTGAAGAAGCAAGACCTTTTTGAGAGATCGAGGTGGTCCCTGGGACGGGGCCCCCTTGGGAGAAGGGAAAAGGCCCCACTGAGAATTCACCGGGAAGCCCTCACCTTCCTTTCCGCGTGGGGCACTTTTTTGTAGAAGGTTTTCTCGGTGTCTCCGATCCACACCACGGAGGGCTGGAGCTTGCGGGCCACCTATGAGGAGAAACGGTTGGTTGTAAACGTGTTTCCTCTGGGGTGCACTCTTGACCCCCCTGGGAACAGCAGGACGGACGGGGACGGCCCCCCGGGACAGCAGCGCCTCACAAGGCTGCACTGCGCATGCGCGCTGCATCTTCCTTCGCCGCAGGATGTGGGCGCCGGTGATCAGGGTGCCCTGGGGGTCCCTACGTCCTGCTCCAAGGACACCGACCGTCCACCCGCTTTGGCTTGAAATGAGCCAGTAGTTTTCTGCTGCAAACGAAGGGAACTGGGCCACGAGGTTTAATTACAGCCTACGCCCCACTCCCACGCTGATTCAAGTTTGCTTATTTTGAGAAAAGCCCGTTTCAGCACCAGGGCCCCCGTGATGCCGTTTGTTCTTCTCCGTGGGCCTGCTGCCTTTGTGGCCGTGGTTTCATCTGGAAGGTGGCTCTGGGCCTCTCCCGGGGTGAGCGGGGCTTCGTGACAGCGCTAGGACTTACCGTGGGCCCGTGAATAATTGCCACACACCTAACAATCTCTTCAAAGCTCCCCTATGATAGCAGAGTTCGGGTATTTTTGCAACAATTTGTGCTTTGTGCAAAATTGTGCCAGATAAAAGCCGTCTCCAGTCACAGCGAATGCAGTGTTATGTACTCCTATTTTTATATATCTTTAAACATCATTAAGGCAGCAGGTGTGATTTTTAAACCAAGACAGATATTTAATAAATGATGGAAAAGTCACTGGAACACTGGCTGGGTCTGTTTTCCCCCCGGCACTACCTAGCAAGGGAAGCAGATTATGCAGGTTCAAAGACAAAAGTGGATTCAGCTTGATCCCGGGGCCGGTCTGGTCCTGGGCTGGCTGTGTCCAGTCCCACACACGCCAGGATGTTCAGAGAGGAAATGGTGCCAGCCAACCACCCTCTGGTCGGCATTATGTTTTAGACCCCGAGCCACAGAGCTTAGGAATCCGGAACCCCAAGTTTCAATCTCAGTACCCAAGGCAGCTTGATGGGAAGCGTACAAAATAGCCAGTGAGCCAGGCTCGGGCCACACGCGTCGCACGCGGCCTCTGTCACATGCAAGGTCACGGCCAGCACCGAACAGTGCTTCCTCTACTCAGAGGATGGGACCTGTGATAACCCACTCACATTCATTACAGCACTATGGGGCAGGTAACATCATTACCATCCCTGTTTCCAGATGGGGAAACTGAGGCTCAAAAATGCTACATGACCCGTCCACGGTGGCATGGTGGCAGAAGCAGGATGCCAGGCCAGGGTGCTGGCTACCACATCCTCAGTTCCCCTCACTTCCTCGAGCCAGACCCTCAGGCATCCTCCCTGGCTTTACCGGCCACACTGAACCATCCCCAAGTCTGTCCACCCCCGTCCTAATCTCTTTCAACCACATCAGTTCATCCATTCCCTCAGCTCCTGATGTGAACCTGCGATTTCTTTCCAGCTGGCCTGCCCACTGCACCCACTCAAGTGCCCCGGGGGCAGGCCCCAAGGAACTGCTGTTCTGCTCAAAGCTATTTGGAGTTGAAGTCAAAAGCTTCTCTACTTCCAGCCCCCAAAGAAAATAAGAAAACGAAATACTGGACATAAAAGGTTTTCAGCTTCTGAGAAAAAGGATACTGTGTAATAACAAAGGCACAATTTTTATTCTTTGCAATCCCTCCTAAAAAAATCTTAGCTCAAGAACGGAAACCAATGGCAAAACAATTTTCCCATAAACAGTTGTCTCCTGTCTCAGGCTAACTCGGGTGCTCATGGAGGCTGCAGACTGGCCTCTCCTGTGTCCAGTTGGCAAACAACGGCTTTTCCCCAGCTTTGGTTTGTGTGCCTGCGTTTTCTCAGTCCGGCTGTTCTTAACGGGAATTGCATATGTGAGTACCAAGTGTCCCCGTTTTCCTTTTCTCTCTCTGCTTTTAACAAGGTAAGCTGCATAGATGGACTGGAAGCACAGGCATCTTTTTAGCTTGGGGTAATTGTGAAAGCAGCAGTCTTATTTCCAGCCTCTCATCTAAAGTTGTTTTGAAAACGTGGCCACAATGTTCCACTGAATGTGAACGCTAAGGAACTGCTCCCTCTTTCTGAGCAGTGGGGGAATTCCACACTTCCTGTGTTTCTAACATGCCCTTGTGAAGGATTTCCTTCCTCAGGACGGTCACCTGCTCTGGGGCTCCCAGGGCTGTGTGGGGGGCTTGGGTGACCACGTGGTTTGGAAGGGCTCAGGGATTATCAAATGAACAGAAGACATTTCCCAGGCAAGTTCTTGGATGATACTACAACGGTACGAGGAATGGTCATTTGCAAGTCGCCTGAGATCTGGGACACACCACTGCTGCCCCTTCACAATGTGGCAGGTGTGAAGCAAGGTGCGCCTCACCCCCACCCCCCTTTAATACATGAGGTCGCTGAGGTGGAGAGAGAAGTCAGTAACGTGTGCACCGGGATGTGTGGAACCCGGAGGCATCCCTGGGTCGGTCTGACACCCGCAGGCCCATGCCATCACCCAGGCAGCAAGCTGCCACGTTGCCATGGAGACAAGACGCCTATTCCACAGCATTTCCTTACCCCTGGCCCGTGTCCCTTCCTATCACCTTTCATTCTAGTAGGAAGAAAGGCTTTAAAAACCAT
This sequence comes from Cervus canadensis, assembly GCF_019320065.1. Lineage (NCBI taxonomy): Eukaryota > Metazoa > Chordata > Mammalia > Artiodactyla > Cervidae > Cervus > Cervus canadensis. The sequence continues at coordinate 110,253,795 of NC_057387.1, forward strand.
CACTGTCTTGTCCTCCAGAGCGTGAATCTCTTTCTCTGACCTTCCTTGGTGGCGAGCCTGTGCAGGGGATGCCTGGGGACCGTGTTCAGTCCTGGGCAGAGAAGGCAGGCACAGAAGCCTGGGCCCTGCCAGGCCCAGGAAGGATGGAAAGACCCGAGGCTCTTTTCCTTGGGGAAAAGAAGACTCCAGGGAGCAAGTGAACCATTTTCAAATAGTTGAATGGCTGTCGGGAGGAAAGTGGTTTTTATCATTTTGGGTCCAGTATGTAGAATGAGGGCTTCCCTGGTGGCTCAGATGGTAAAGAATCTACCTGCAACGCCAGAGACCTGGGTTGGATCCCTGGGTTGGCAAGATCCCCTGGAGGAGGGCATGGCAACCCAGTCCAGTATTCTTGCCTGGGAATCCCCATGGACAGAGGAGCTTGGTGGGCTGCGGTCCATGGAGTTGCAATGAGTCAGACACGCCTGAGTGACTAAGCACACATGTAGAATGAAGGGCTTCCTGGTGGCTCAGTAGTAAAGAACCCGCCTGCCAATGCAGGAGATGCGGGTTGGACCCCTGGGTCAGGAAGACGCCCTAGAGAAGGAAATAACAACCCACTCCAATATTCTTGCCTGGAGAATCCCCATGGACAGAGGAGCCCGGCGGGCTACAATCCATGGGGTCACAAAAAGTCAGACACGACTGGGTGACTAAACAACCGCACTGTAGAATGAAATCCATTCTCTCATTTTCCGCTCATAAAACATCGGCAGAGGAACTCTGATGTGCCGGCCACTCTGCTGGGTGCTGGGGCCCCTGACTTTAAGGAGTCCACTGGTGGGAGGGGATGGTGAAGTGGGGCTGGGAGGGCGGGCCCAGGAAAATGGGTGTCAGCAAGGACCACCTCTGACAGAAGCAGGGAGAAGGGGATGAGGGCGACAAGCAGACGTGGAGGGTGCCGACGAGGGCTAAAGCAGACAGAGCCTGCAAGGGTCTCTAGAAGGTCCATAGCCTGGAGGAGGGCATGCGTCTGCCACACTAGGGGCAGGAGCCAGGGTGCAGGCCAGGGCTGTGCCCACGTGGGCTGCTCAGGTCATTCTGGAAGGTGTCAGAAAGGCCTTGGCCTTGCCACGGAGTTTGCTTTTATCCTGGAAGCTGTTTGGAGTCTATAAGGGCCTTGAATCATGACCTTCAATCCTGGTGTGTTACCAACAAATCCCTCTGGTGGGGTGAGGAGCATGACCAGCTGGCTGTTTCCCGGAAAGGGGGTGGGGGTGTCCCCAGAGGTTGTGCTGGGAAGTGAGTTGAGGCTGGAAGCAGGGAGAAGTTTAGGAGGCTTTTGGAGGAAGAAGAGGTGAGGAGCAAAGGAGAGACAGGAGGGCAGGAAATGGGTGTGAGGGACATTTAGGATCTGCCAGATGGACAGCAAGGAGATCCAGCCAGTCAATCCTAAAGGAAATCAATCCTGAATATTCATTGGAAGGACTGATGTTGAAGCTGAAGCTCCAATACTCTGGCCACATGATGCAAAGAACTGACTCACTGGAAAAGACCTTGATGCTGGGAAAGGTTGAAGGCAGGAGAAGGGGACGACAGAGGATGAGATGATTGGATGGTATCATCGACTCGATGGACATGAGTTTTTGCAAACTCCAGGAAAGAGTGAAGGACAGGGAAGCCTGGCGTGCTGCAGTCCACGGGGTTGAAAACAGCTGGACATGACTGGGCAACTGGACAACAGCAGTGAGACCTGGCGATGGTTGGATGAGAGATGAGGAAATAGGGCGTTTCCAGTGCTGGGAGGCCTGGAGGCCATGAGGACGAGGGCCCAGGAATCCAAACAGGGGACCAGATGAGGGATGAAAGATGAGGTCTGTTTAGGCCACGGGAGCCGGAGGGCAGCTGGACCTCCAGGCAGGAGGAATGGTTGGTCTGGGGGGGGGGGTGGGCAGAAGGGAGGTGGGGCTGCAAAGGGCTCTGAGGCTGCAGTGGGGTCATGGGAATGGGTGGGGGATGCGGGGAGAGGGGAGGAGGCCAGCCTGGCCACAGAGTGGGGTCCACAGGGTGGAGACGCTGATGGAGGGGAGAAAGAAGGGGAGCCTGGGGAGGTCAAAGGGGCACGGAAGAAGGGGCAGTCTCAGAGCCCAGGGAGGGGCAGCGGGAAGCCGGTGATGGTGGGCAGTGCTGGCCTGAGTGTCTGGCAACCAGGAGGTCACGGGTGGTGTGGAGGGGACAGGAGCCACGTGACAGGCAGCCGAGGAGCGCACGGGACAAAGACAGGAAAGGTGGGCAGGGCAGAGCTTGCAGACGGCATTGGGTGGGGAGGTAAAGTCCAGGAGAGGATGACCTTGGGGGGAGACACCCTTTCTGCTGTATAGCCACCGGCAGTGGGGAGGATCACGGTGGGAGCAGGCAGGGTGCCTGCCAGTCAGGGCATCTACTGTGGCATCCCCTTGGACACATGCGCCCTGCAAATTCAGTCCTGTCTTGCCACGCCAAAGGAGTATTGGTAAAAATTTCAGAATATACATTCAGACATGCCCCCTCTGCCCCCTTTGCTGAGAACCACTCATCAGTCGTCTCCTGTCTTTATAGACCTTTCTCTCCATCAATACTTGCAAGCACGAGATGACTCTTCCCACACTGCTTTATATTCCTGTTCACTCTGTGTGCAGTTTATTTCGCCAACAGCCTTTTAATAAGAAGCTCCATCACTTATGGATTTAGTCCCTGTGTTCTGAACATCTGGATGGTTCTCTGCCTTCTCGCTAAACCAAACAGGGCTTAAGATGGGCCTTTTGGGTCCACGAAGCCCCGAGGTCGAAGGACCTGCCTGCCGGCTTGTCACACTTGCGCCCGTGTGGCCCACCTGCCCTCCTGGAGGCCCTCTCTTCACTCTTCTCCAGCCACAAATTTTTTTCACGCTTTTCTCGACAAAGCATTAACAATAAAAAAAAAACCCTTTGCCAATTTGTTAATGAAAAATGGTATCCTTTGCTCTTTTAATTTTCATTTAGTAATGGAAAGGCGTCATGTAAATTACCCACAGATAGTTGGAGGTCATGGGCAATTAAATGTAATTAATTCACAACGGAACTTTTCCGAAGTTACCGGGGATAGTTTATTTCCATCGCCAGTAGAGGGCTCTGCAGTCCTACCGAATTATCAATTCCAGACTAATACATTTCACCCAACACGCGCTTTCTCAAATTCTGGAAAGGTCTAGCCAACAGTCACTTCCCCATCCCCGTGAATTTTATGGATTTGATCTTTTGCTTTCTCCAAAGAAATGCTGTCAAACATCCGCCATCAGGATGCGATTCTCTTCGGTTGGGATATAATGGCTTAACGATGAAAACCAGTTTGTGTTTGGCATGCTTGAGTTACTAATTAGATCTGCCCAAATGACTCTTGGAAGCTGTGGAAGTTCTTTCTGAAAGGGTGCTATTCTGCTTGCTACAGAGAACCCCAGGAAAACCCAGGTTTAGGGGTTGTATCTTTACCAAACTGAAAAGGACAGTCCAGCCACCTAGCCAACCATCTGCCCACCCTTCCATCCATCCATCCAAGCCACACAGATTTGCTGAGCATCTGCAGTGGGAAGCAGGGAGGGCTGGGAAACACGGTCCCTGCCTGCAGAGGGAGTGGCCTCCTGTGTCTGAATGGGGGCTGTGGCCAGCCGGCAGTGGCCAGGGAGGAGCTGCCATCCTGGGGAAGACCCGGGGCAGGGGGCAATGGGGGGCGCTCACTTTCCCGAACTATAGTCACCCGGATTCTGTTTCCATATTTAATATGTGAAGATGGCTTGTTCTCTACTTCCATTATTTAAAGATGATAATTTGTAAAATTTCTATTTCCCTGTATTATCTTTCATGTAACTGTACAGGTTACTGGGTTGGCCAAAGAGTTTGCTCCGGTTTTCTTGTTACGCCGGATGAAAAACCTCAATGAAGCTTTTCGCCAACCCAATACTCCAAGTCCTTACTGGGTGTGAGCTGGGATAAACCGTGAATATCAGTCACAGGATGAGCAGAGGTGGATTAAACAGTCCAGAGCTGGGCGGGGCTGACCCTTGACGGGCAGGAAGGTGAACAAAGGTGGAAGAGAGGACCAGGAGGGAGCTGGGGATGGAGGCGCAGCGGATGGGCTGTGACAGGTGGCATGGGGAAGCGGGTCAGTGCTGCTGGCAGGAGCCCACTGATACCACTGCTGGAATCAGAGGAGGCTGCTGCCTGGAGGGCGCCAGGCTTACAAGACCATCCAGACTGTCTCCTGGAACCCCTTCCTCCTGGTTCACTCCCAGCCACACCAGAAATAACGGGTTCATGCCCATCTGCCCCACCTTGTGCCAACTTTGAGAAGTGCAGGAGTTAACACCTGGGCACGAGGCCTCGCTCACCTTCCCCAGGCACCGTTTAGCTGCATTTAGGGCACCCCCTGCTTGAAGGGTTTTCAAACTGGCTAAAAATCCCTTAGTGCCTGTGACATCATCCCTGCTCACCCCCACTGCCCACCACCGAGCAAGAGCAGATGTGGACCATGCTTTGCAGCCCTCGGCCGATCCTGTGCGCCTCGTGGCGCCCGCAGACATCCTCACGGCAGGCGGCACCTTGGGGCATCCGCGGTTGGGACCTGCCCTCCCCTCTGAGCCACCCATCCTCCTTGGGGGTGTGGAACGCTCTCACTGCCACTGTGAACTGAAACTGCTTTAAAATAGAAAGTCTGTGGCTTAAAAAAAAAAAAAGAGAGAGAGGTTTTGATGCCTTTCAGTTCAGTTCAGTTGCCCAGTCATGTCTGAGACCTCATGGGCCACAGCACGCCAGGCTTCCCCGTCCATCACCAACTCCCGGAGCTTGCTCAAACTCATGTCCATTGAGTTGGTGATGCCATCCAACCATCTCATCCTCTTTCATCCCCTTCTCCTCCTGCCTTCAATCATTCCCAGCATCAGGGTCTTTTTGAATGAGTCAGTTTTTCGCATCAGGTGGCCAAAGTATTGGAGTTTCAGCTTCGGCATCAGTCCTTCCAATGAATATTCAGGACTGATCTCCTTTAGGATGGACTGTTTGGATCTCTTTGATGCCTTTGCTCAACCTGAAACCCTCTCTGTGGCCCCACAGGAGGGCCCTGCTTCCTGACAGCAGCCACTCAGGGCTCATGGGCACTGGGCCCCCTCCTCCCACCCCGGTGCCTCTATTTCCACACCTGATGCTCCACCAGAGCAGCTATCTCCTGTTTCTCTCTTGTCCTCTCCTCTCCTCCCTCACTGAAGCTCTGTTTTGGGGTGGGGGGTCAGGTGTAGGTCTTTGCTCTGTCCTTCCTGAATTTCACCTTGTAAAGGCAGGGCTGACGTACTTGTTCTGTTTATTATACATCTGTTTTATTTTTAAAGTCATCCACGAATATCCATGATATCTCTGGGTTATTAACCAGGAGTAGAGGTTTCTGTGAGCTACAGAGACGTAACTGGTGGGGCTCCCCTTCTCCTGCCTCCTGGGCCAGCTGAGTTTACACCAGCACATCTGGGTGAGATCTCTTGGCCGGCTGCCACGGGCGGTTGGCTGGGAGCCCAGCAAGGAGCCCCGGTGGGTGGTGCTCAGGCACAAGCAACATCTCAGCTCTCTTGGGTCCAGATTCGCAGGCCAGGTGGCCTCAACCCTGGCTGGGCGGCCCCTTAGCCCTGCTCTCTGAAGCCTCCCTCTGAGGCCAGCCCTCGGGGGGTGAGGTCTCTAACAGAGGAGAAAGGGGAGGAAGCAAGGGTCCCAGGGAGGGGGCACCGTCTCTCCCAGACCTCAGGAGAGAGGATGCTCTGCTCTGCCTGCCCTCCGGGTGCCCTGGCCTCTCCTTGGCTTTTCTCCCGGGCAGTCTGGAGGGTCAGGGAAGGGGGAATCCAGAAGGCATGGGGACAGCGGGACCTGCCAACAGGACGCTACGGTCTCTAGGTTCTTCACCTTCTCACGCTGAAAATGTCCCGGCTGATACTCCAGCCCCAGAATGGCCTTTGTGGTGGTTCGAGGGCACAGAGCTCACAGGGCCAGGGGATGAAGGAGGAAACAGACAGAACAGGCTCCACCTTGAAAGCAGGACTCCAGCTTGGGCCGGACCGTGGACTTGGAGCTCTATGCCCAGTATCTATGGAAACGACATACCAGCTGGAAAACCATGCCCCCTGGATGAGCCCCAGGACTCTTACTTAGACTCTCCGTCACCTGAAAGAATACCCTAATTGTCTGTGTGACCGAATAGAATCACAAATTCTATTATGCTTACTGTATATGACCACAAGCCTATTGATAACTGTCCACTGTTAACTACCTAGGCTTGAGGCATATGAATCATGGGTTAACTTTGATTGTATCTTTCTTTTCCTTTGTTCAGACTAAATTCAGAGAATTTGGGGAGGTGGGTTTGAGCACATACACTTAGGGTATCTAAGGTTTTCAGAGAAACTGGTCGGGGTCCTTGGCTAAGAGGAGACCCTGCCTTGGGCCCGCCGGTGTAATAAACTGCACTCCACTATCTGCATTGTCCTTCTGAGTGAGTTTGTTTCCCAGAATGCATGGCTACAACAGGACTACCCAGCCTTCACTCCCCCAAAGGCCAGCTGGGGATCAGGCGACGGCTTTTGAATCAGACCTAGGCTTAAATCCAGATGCCAGCCCCTTAGTTCTCTTGTGCGTGCATAAGTTGCTTCAGTAGTGTCCAACTCCTGGCGACCCCATGGGTGGTAGCCCACCAGGCTTCTCTGTCCATGAGGATTCTCCAGGAAAGAATACTGGAGTGGGTTGCCTTGCCCTTCTCCAGGGGATCTTCCTGACCCAGGGATGGAACCTGCATCTCCTATGTCTCCTGCATTGGCAGGCAGATTCTTGACCACTAGCACCAGCTTAGCTCCAACTAAGAGAAGCCTTAGTTCTCTCGTACGTTTGGTCAAATTAAGCACTCTAAGCCTCAGTTTTCTGGTCTGTAAAATGGGCACGTTAATACTTGCCTCACCAGGAGTTGGGGCAATCAAAAGGGAAAGTGAATAGAAAACTCCTCGGCATGTGCTGGACTCCTGGCCAGACAACTCGAGTCCTCCTCGCACCTTCATCCTCTGATCAACCATCACAAAACACCAGAGGAGGCTGGCACCCTGCCTGGGTAGCTTTTGTCCAAAAAAATCTATTAAATATGAATCACTTATCCCGTTAGGCTGCAACTACTGAAGCCCGCGCTCTAGAGTCGATGCTTTACAACAAGAGAAGCCGCTTTGATGAGAAGCCAGGGTACCGCACCTAGAGAGCAGCCTCCGCTTGCCGCAACTAGAGAAAGCCCACTCTCAGCAATGAAGACCCCCTGCAGCCAAAAATAATAAATACAAAAATCATTTATCCCACAGTTCTTAACTGTTAGATGCATTTCTAATATGTCCTAACTAAGCAGATGTATTGGAGAAGGAAATGGCAACCCACTCCAGTATTCTTGCCTGGAGAATCCCATGGGCAGAGGAGGCCTAGCAGGAGGAGGAGCCTAGCAGGCTACAGTCCATGGGGTCACAAGAGTCGGACACGACTTAGCGATTAAACCACCACCACCACCAAATAGATGTGTATTCGTTCCCCCATCTAGCTTTACTGGAAGACAGAATTTTAAGTGACAATTGTTTACCTGTGCTGTACACACGTGTGTGAAGGAACGCACTGGAGTTATTGTGTGTGGAATAAAGAAGCCCTCCCATAATAATGAGAACAAAATAGAATGTTTTGTTAAATTATTTTCAAATTTTTTTTTTGAAAATCTGAATTTGTCCTTGGAAAACAAATCACAGACTTGTTTCACCAGCGTGTTCCCACGTGCACAGGGTTTTGTGCGAGAGGGAAAGGCCTCCAGGCAGAAGTGATGTTTTCTAAGAGTTGCATTCTTAGCGCTGCAGAGAGGAACTCAGCCACAGGAATTCTTTACGAGAAGACGTGATGAGTAACCAGGCCCTTCTGTTATTTCACCTACTCGAGCAAATGCCTCAGATCCTAATTTTGCTGCCCTCAGGCCCACGTGTGGGGCTTTCTGCGTTTCTCTGATTAATTAAAAGCAAGTACCCCTTTGCAATGCAGATAGCTGCTCTGCAGTCCTGCCAGGGGACTGTGGCTCAGTGCGATTTTTAATTGAATGACTCCCACTCCTGAGACCTCTGGGCCTTCCATTAATCACTTACATACACAGTAAAGGTGAAGCGTAATGAGGTGTATGTCAGGCCCTCTGACGCGGAGTGGCCAGGGTGGATACACAGGCTGTATCCACATCTTGATAATCTGACATCCAGCATTTTGTTCTCCACAGGATGCTCGTTTGCAATGATTCAAATTAATGCCAAGACAGCTTGTCTGATATCAAGACAAACTTCTCAGGGGCATGAGCAAATAAAACAACCATGCCCTTGGCTTTGTCCTAGAGTCTGAACGACAAAGCCCTTTGGTGGGTGGAGAAGAGAGGCTTAATTCAGAGGCTGAATAATGCGGGTGTTAGGCCTGGAGCCTCTGCACCCAGACTGATCAGGCTCATCTCACGGCACTGCAGTCCTGGAAAATTACTTAGATGCTGTGTACCTCAGCTTCTTAAATCAGCAAAATGGGTATAACGATACTGCCCACCTCCTAAGGCTACTGTGAGGAGTGATTGAGTTAACACAGAGAGGTGTAAGGTCTGTGATGCCCAGATGCTCATGAAATGCCAATGGTTTTACACGCATGTGCTTCTGTTGGTTACTCGACAATGTCAACAAAATCTGGCATTTAGAATGAGTTCCCTGAGGCGTTCTTCTGGGCAAGAGAATGAGTTTTACCTTTCCTCTGAAGAACTCAGTGCTTTGAGCTTGGTGGCTAAGTACACAGAGGCCACGAGTCAGGCTGTTGGGCTTCAAATTCCAGCTCACCTCCAAGTTCTTGGTTAACCTTGCAAGTATGCATCCATGGGGGAAGATTCCAAGAAGCTCAGTGGAAAGCAACAGCTGGAAAAGTAAAACAACTGAGCACATACCTTAGCTTCTGCCAAGTTAAAGGAACTTCGTAAACAGCTCAAGATTTCCACTGAAACCTCAAAGTAAAGACAAGCTTCCAGGACTAAGGGCAAAATCAAAATATACCCTCACTAATGAAATGGAAAACAAAACTTCTGCAAGTTCAAGCTGATCAGCCAGTAATTTAACTGCCTGTTAGAACTAAGCCTAGCATGCTTCAGAGTGTCAACAACATATTATCCACAATGTCTAATCTCCAGTAAAAACTTATTAATCATACGAAGAAACAGGCCTCCCCAATGGGTAAAGAATTCACCTGCAGTGCAAGAGACACAGGAGATGTGGGTTCGGTCCCTGGGTTGGGAGGATTCCCTGGAGGAAATGGCAATGCATTCCAGTATTCTTGCCTGAAAAATCCTATGGACAGAAGAGCCCGGCGGGCTACAGTCCATGGGGTTGTGAAGAGTCAGACATGGCTGAGCATGACTATGATAGGACAGAGTGATACACTATGAAGAAAAAGAAACATGTGACACATAGTCAAGAAAAAAAGCAGTCAAACGGAAACAAACCCCAAGATGCGCTGACTCTGCGGTGTGGGGTCCACGTGGCTGGGAGGAGCAATCCCGCGGCCATCACTTCCTCCTTTTTGTCTGCTAGGAGAAAACGGAAAAGGAACTGCTCCCGTCTGAGCAGCTGCTCACATCTAACCATCTCCCCTAAAAGCAGAAGCAGAGCTAACATCTAGCTCCACGTACTGGATAATACTTATTACGGGTATGTTTTGGTAGAGTCAAAGCTGGCTTACCTGGCATTCTAGAAAGCAAACGTGAACTGAACAGCCTAAGGACATCCTTGAAGCACACAACCAAATGAAAATGAAATCCTGTCCAGTTTTAATATTAGATATAAATATGTGGGGGCTTCCCTGGTGGTCCAGTGGCTAAGAGGCTACATTTCCAATGCAGGGGGGCCTGGATTCAACCCCTGGTGGGGGCACTAGATCCCACATGCCATAACTAAGAGTTCAAATGCCACAGCTACAGATCCACGTGCTGCAACTAAGGCCCGAATAGCCAAATAAAATACATAAATAAAAATAAATATTAAATAAATACACAAACATTCAGTGTCAGAATACTCTAAAACTTGGCAGTCCTTATGTGTGTGTGTATATGTATATTTTGCCTCTATCTATCTATTAATATCTATCTATATATCCTAGCTTCCCAGGTGGCTCAGTGGTAAAGAACTTGCCTGTTCAACGCAGGAGATGTGAGTTCTATCCCTGGGTCAGGAGGATTCCAGGAGAGGGAAATGGCAACCCACTCCAGTATTCTTGCCTGGGAAATCCTGTGGGCAGAGGAGCCTGGCGGGCTATAGTCCATGGGCTTGCAGAAGAGTTGGACATGATTTAGCAACTCAACAAGAGCAGAAGTCTATCCATCCATCACTATCTATATCTAAATGGTATCATGGAATCATAGCTTTTAGGGCTGACAGTATCGTTTGATTTGACTCCTTTATCTTGGTGATGATGAAACAGAGCCCCGGGGAGGTGAAGAGTTTGTCTAAGATCACAGTGCTGGGTTGAGTAGCATCTTTAGGACCCTGCTACCTGACACTGGGCTGCTGTCTGCGGTTGCTCAGGCACTAGTCCTGTCTGACCCATGGACTGCGGCACACCAGGCTTCCCTGTCCTTCACTATCTCCTAGAGTTTGCTGAGATTCATGTCCATTGAGTCTATGATGCTATGTAACTGAATATCTACACTACTCTGGTCAGCTTAGTTTCCTGTGGGTTCCTCCTTATATTGGATATGAGGAGCTGACTGCAGTTCACAAGCCATGTGAGAAAGAATACTCCCCAAATGCAAATATCTGGTGCCATTATCAGAGGAAGGTGGGCTGAAAAAAGATTTAATTTTTAAGGAGACGTGAGCACTGCAGGAGGGAAGATGTGAGCATTCCCGTGACAGAGGAGGCTGATCTGAATGGCACAGTAGGGTGCTTACCAGGAGAGAAGCTGTGTCTGGCTGTTGGATGCTCAGCGAGATGCAATGATAAAGTAATTTACCAGAGGACACAAAGGGGATGTTTAAGAGGGACGTGCATGTCAGTTAAGGAAAGGGTCTGTGCTAGGTGACTTAGGGAAATTGTTGTCATTCAGTCGCTAAGTCACGTCCGACTCTTTGCGACCCCATGAACTGCAGCCTGCCAGGCTTCCCAGTCCTCCACCGTCTCCGGGAGTTTGCTCAAAACTCATGTCCATTGAGGTGGTGATGCCATCTAACCACCTCACCTTGCAGCATTTGAAAATCTAACATGAAAGGAGGAGGAGAACCGGAGCCTGGGAAATGTGACAAATACCTTGAAGACCACATGCAGCATCATCTGGAGGCCATTCTTGCCTGGGTATTTCCCGGTGATGTTGGCGGCAGACAGGTTGAAGAGGTTGGCTCCTGTTTCGGTACAGATGGCATGGACCAGCATCTTCTTCCCCACCCCAGATGGTCCGGCCAATAGCAGGGACTTCACCAAAGGGGCTTTCTCATGCACAGCTGCAGAACCTAAAGAAAGGCAGAAGCAGAGGCTCTAAGAGTCTGCCAAAAAAACGAGAGGTTCTTAGGTCAGGATCCCTCAAGGCCGTGACTCCACGGCATGACCCCAGTCTCGACAACAGTGATGGATGTGTTGAAAGCATTCTCACCAGGGGCGCGCCTCCTGTCTCAGCCGGCTCGGTGACACCTTTGATTTGTACATCAAGGTGGAGCGGTCAGGTCTCCTTGGGTGTCCAATACATCACTTCTCTCTCACCCTCACCCCAGCATGCTCCCTAAACTTGTAATTTTAAAGAACATTCCTGCGATAACTCACCTCCAGCATTCTGTGGGGAGGGGGCAGGGGATTCTCTGCTTGTCAGCAACTACGCCCTTTGAAGGCTTGGGTAGATGAATGTGAAGTGGACGGGAAGATACAGGGGGAAAGGGGAAAAGCTGAGGTCCAGATGTTGGTAGCTTGGGTCCTTTTTTTGAATTTTTATTTTACACTGGAGTACAGTTGATTAACAACGCTGTTGGCTTCAGGCGTACAGAGAAGTGGCTTCGTTACACACATACGTGTGTATCGATTCTTTTTCCAGTTCTCTTCTCCTTTAGGTGAGTACAGAATACTGAGCTGAGTTCCCTGTGTTATGCAGTAAATCTGCGGTGGTTTCTCCTGCCCTGGGGTCTGGCCTGTCAGTGGGGGCGGAGTGAACACGATGCTTGACAATGGAATGATGAGACTCATCGGGTCACTCAGAGGTCTCTGGCTTTTGCGCTCCACCACACCGTCCATCTCCTCTGAGTCCAGACTGGGACTCGGGTTTGATCTCTCCCATCATTCTGAACATGATCGGAGCACATGTTGGCACCAACTGGTCAGGGAGTGGATGGAACGAAATCCTGTGGAGCGCTGCGGTCAGAACATCGGCTGTCACACTAGTCTGCGCTGGGCCCACCGCTGGGCTCTTCTGGGTCAGCTGGAAATATACCCATATTCTAAGTACAACTGTGCTTCTCTTTCTTTGTGTGTGATCGACAAGACACAGGGAATTGATCTGCGTCATCAGAAAGAAGGCTTATGGTTACCTGCTACGTGCCACAAAAGCCTGGAAAGTAGTTTTGAGCACCTTCTCTCTAAAACTAAATAACCTGGGCATGCTTCATCTGCAGTTGGCGAGGGCGATGATACTGTGTTACGATGGGGCAGACGCCGTTTCCACGACGGCAGAGACAGGCCGTCCAGACAAAGGATCTCTCACCCTGGCAGTGGCGACCTGAACAGTCAGGCCGACACACACACTCCTGTTTGTGACCGGATGCTATTACAGACGTATGGTATTTAGACGGAGCCCTCGCAATCTGCCACGGGAGCGAGCTTCTCTGTCCGACTTGCTGGTAGGTTGCAAACCCATGAACGGGTCATGGGAACAAAGGCCCTGCTGGGTCTGTGGCTTGGGGCGGGCAGACCCCCACGAGGACTCCAGGTTTCTCAGTGACAAGAGGAGGGTCCTGGCAGGATGCGTCCTGGGCACACTTCTTCCCGGACCCTCAAGGCAGCCTGGAGCCGACGCCCCAAACCTGCCGATGATGCGAATCCACCACAGCCTCATTGGTCAGGCGTTCCCTGAAAATCTTGTCACCCCCTGGTGTTCTTGGCTCTCTACTGCCTTCCATTACACTGTGATGGGGGTGTAGGGCGCATCTGTTTATTTACATGGGTCCTGAAAGCATTGTACATTGATATTATTGACCCCAAATTATGCTGATCCCCAAGGATTATGTATTTGTTTATGTTATATATGCATCTTATTTATGTCAACCCCTGGGCTTTCGTGGTGGCTCAGCTGGTAAAGAGTCCGTCTGCAATGCGGGAGACCTGGGTTCGATCCATGGGTCGGGAAGATCCCCTGGAGAAGGGAGAGGCTCCCCACTCCAGTATTCTGGCCTGGAGAATCCCATGGACTTTATCGTCCGTGGGGTTGCAAAGAGTCGGACATGACTGCGGCTTGCACTGCTCTATGTTGACCCCTGAAATTCCACGTACTACTTCTGACATGAAGTTGAAAGAAGAATGAGCTATTTCTTGCCAATAGGTTTAGGTTCTTTTTAAAGTTGTTCATTTATTTATTTTTGGCCGTGCTGGGTCTTCACCGCTGCGCGAGCGGCTTTCTCAAGTTGCGGTGAGCTGGGACTCCTCTCTTGTTGTGGTGTGACGGCTTCTTGCAGCGGTGGCTTCTCCTGCTGTGCCGCACGGGCTCTAGGGCCCGCAGGCTTCGGTAACTGCTGCATGTGAGCTCAGGAGTTGTGGCTCCGAGGCTCTGGAGCTCAGGCTCAGTAGCTGTGGTGCATGGGCTTAGCTGCTCTGATCTTCCCGGATCAGGGATGGAACCTGCGTCCCCTGAGTTGGCAGGCAGACTCTCCTTGGAATGAGCAGGCAAGTCCTGAACTTTAAGTTCTTGTTGAAGTCAAAGTGGAGGAACTTCCCTGGTGGTCGAGGGGTTCATCCTCATCGTTTCCACTGCAGGGGGCCAGGGTTTCATCCCTGGTTGGGGAACTAAGATCCCACATGCCACGTGATGCAGCAAAAAAACAAAGAAAAAAAAAAACCCCAAAGTGGAATAAGATAAGAAGTGTCCGAACTATTTCCATCTTACTTTAAAGCAAATTAAACAAACAAAATGCGACTTATAGTTCAGAATGGTCATCAGAGCAGAGCCTGGCCGGGGCTCCTGCCCCTGCCCCAGAGACTCAGGTCACACACAGACCGAAGTCATGAGAACACACACAAAAGTGAAGAAGGGCAGCAGGTATTTCTTACGGCAAGCCCAGACTTTCCTGCAGACTCTGGTCTGTTTGAACAATCGTGACTGAACCTCAGTGGAAGCTGGCAGAGTCTTGATTCTTTACATCTATGAAATACAGCTCCACTGAAGGGCTGGCTCTATTAAGGAGCTGGTGACAGAGCCTATGCATAAAAGGCAAGCTTAACCTCAGGCTGAGGTTACTTTGAATGGCAGGGGCTGGCTTTGTCTATCATTTCTCCAGGGTTTGGCCATCAGGGGTTTCAGCCCAGAAGGTTAAGCAGCCAGGACAAGAGAGCGACTTAAATGTCCATCGGGAGAGGACTGGGTAGAGGAGATGTGGTACATACACACAGTGGACTACTACTCAGCCAGAAGAGGAACGAAACTGGGTCACTTGCAGAGACGTGGATGGACGCGGAGAGTGTTATACAGAGTGAAGTAAGTCGGGAGGAGAAAAACAAATATTGTATATTAACTCTATATAGCTTCCCTGGTGGCTCAGATGGTAAAGTGTCCATCTGCAATGTAAAAGAGCCGGATTGGATCCCTGAGTCGGGAAGATCCCCTGGAGAAGGGAATGGTAAACCACTCCAGTACTCTTGCCTGGAGAATCCCGTGGACGGAGGAGCCTGGTAGGCTACAGTCCATGGGGTCACAAAGAGTTGGACACGACTGAGCGACTTCACTTTCACTTTTAACTCATATATGCAGAATCTAGAAAAATGATATAGATGACCTTAGTTGCAAAGCCGAAATAGAGACACAGACGTGGAGAACACATGTATGGATATTAAGGGGGGAGAGGGGAGGGACTGGGACTCACATAGACTCTATTGGGAACATGTGTGACATAGACAACTCATGACAACATGCTGTATAGCATATGGTATAGGGAACTCTACTCAAGGCACCATGGTGGCCTGGATGGGAAGGAAGTCCGAAGGGGAGAGGACATGTGCACGTGTGTGGCTGATTCACTTCGCTGTGCACAGAAGCTAACACAACACTGGGAAGTGACTAGACGCCAGTGAAAAGAAAGGGATGCGAAGCAGACACTCCAAGGCGCTACCGCTGTGCTTCTGGGCAGTACCTTCCTGGCTGCTCCAGGATGCCTCAATCCAGTGGAACGGCCCTTAGTCACAGCTCTTGGTAGGAAGAGTTAAACTGCAGTGTACCTTGACCACAACCAGGAAGACAGGAGCAGACACCCCTGCCTCCAGCACAGGCACAGCCGGGCAGGTGGAGCCCTTACCTAGTGGCAGGATCCCGTACAGGGTGATGAGCTGTCGGACATCCAGGAGGGAAGGCATGGGTTCTATGGACACCTGGCGAAGGCTCGTGCCCAGGTAGCTGTACTCACCTGGGGAGAAAAGAAACAGGATGAATGAACGGGAAACTATGCCAGTCTGAGCCGCATCGTTTAGTCGTTTGCAGAATTAACAAGTGAAGACTCTTGAGAATCCCTTGGACTGCAAGGAGATCCAGCCAGTCCAATCTAAAGGAAATCAACCCTGAATACTCATTGGAAGGACTGATGCTGAAGCTCCAATACTTTGGCCACCTGACGTGAAGAACCGACTCACTGGAAAAGACCCTGATGCTGGGAAAATTCGAAGGCAGGAGGAGAAAGGGGCAGCAGAGGATGAGATGGTTGGATGACATCACCGATTCAACGGACATGAACTTGAGCAAACTCTGGAAGATGGTGGAGGACAGAGGAGTCTGGCATGCTACAGTCCGTGGGGTCACAAAGAGTTGGACATGACTTAGCAACTGAACAACAACAACAAAAATGAACAGAGAATACAAATTTAATATTTCTGAGCAAATATAATTGTATTATGTAAGAGTCATCATGAAGAACTTTTAAGATAAAGGCTTGAAGAAAAACTTCCAGCCACAGAAACATTTCTATACTCACTGCAATAACTGGGAATTCTGTTGAGTATGACCAGCCTCCTAGTATTTTAAAAAATCACCTTTGAATGTTACATATGTGAAGAGCAAGGACATATGTGAAGGACATATGTTATATATGTGAAGAGCAAGGACATATGGAGGACATATAAAGTAAATTAAAACACAATAGGTTTGGTTTAATTTCTATTCCAAGAGATTATGTCTAACATTTTCACAAACTTTAAAAATAACTTATTTAAAATGGATGTGAAATTTGTATTGGCCGTGTGTAAATCTGAACCCGAAATGCAATCATTTGAAAGGAAGGATCTGAGTCTAATTTAGGATAAACAGAAATATCTCCTTTTGAGGGTGATATTCATTAACATTTTTATCATTTTTAAAGGATTACCAAAGGAATAATATAGAAATAAATCTTTACAGGTTTAATTAGAAGGCTTCAAAGAGCTTAATTGTAACTAGTCATAAATCTGAAGTGTTATTTTCCAACTAATTTAGATAAGGTCACCAGGAAAATTAGTTTGGCTGTCTTCATTTGTCATGAGGATGGACTTTTACATGCTCACTTGATTCTCTCTTGATCTGTACCTGAATCTGAAGGAAAAAGATTTCATAAATGAATCACAATTTCTTGATTTTTTTTCCTTCTCATAACACCTGGGATCTTGCAGAGCTCCCAATGTTATATACTTATGACAAATACCTTTATGTCTGTATGAAAACACTAAAAGGACATTAATACATCCATGTGCCTATGAAGTCCTGAAAATATCGAGGGCTTTAAAGCACTTTCAAGTGCTAAGAAAATGAGAATTAAAAACTAGGTGATGATTGCTGTTTTGTTGTGGATGACAGCCTTTCAAAGCCTCCACATGAAAAGAGTCCTTGGCAAGGACAGTGGTCTTGGTGAAGGAGACGAGTGATAAGGAAAGCTCGCCTTACGGCTTCCGAGCCCCACGCTCTGAAATGAGCAGGGAATACACAGAAGAGTGGTTAATTTCACCTGCCCTGGAGCAGGAAGGCATCCTGCAGCCGCTGTTCAACCCTGCACTTCTCACTGTAAATATGACATTAGAGGGGACGTGACAAGGACCCCCTGTTCCTGCCTAAGTAAATCAAAGCTAATACCCAGGCGTGCCCGGTTTTGTAGGCCCCCAGCAGATTTTATTTAGGTAGATGAAGTTGAACTGGTGGGTGCTGGTTCCAAGAGAGGGAAGGACCCTTCGCCAAGTGATGAGACTCATTCCGAAAGCGTGTTACTAGGTTTTGCTATTTCCCAGCATGGAAGCTGTAATCAACTTTTCCCATGGACTCATTCAGTACTTAGCGACTTCAGCATTCCTTGCAGACACGAGGTCTTCCATGAGGGACAGAAGACGGAAATAGTGGAGGAAAAGGCACTGGAGATAGACAGCATGAAAAACGGTAAGGAAACCTCGGACAACAGCAGGAAGAGAAACAGGAACAGGTCATGGGTCGGGCGCGGCATCCTCTTAAAATCCGTATGTGGAAGCCCCGACTCCCAGTATCTCAGAATGTGACCTTGTTTGCAGTTAGGGTCGTTGCAGAGGAAATGAACTAAGCTGAGGTTCTTAGGGTGGTTGCTGTTTACTCACTAAGTCGTGTCCTACTCTTTTGCGACCCCCTGGACTATAGCCCATCAGGTTCCTCTGCTCATGGGATTTTCCAGGCAAGCATACTGGAGTGGGTTGCCATTTCCTTCTCCAGGATATCTTCTCAACCAAGGGATCGAACCCATGTCTCCTGCGTTGGCAGGCACATTGTTTATCACTTGGCCACTGTGAAAGCCCCACACATATGATATAGAAAGCCTAAAATCTCCCTTTAGCCTTGGCTCTAAGAAACATTTAAAATGTGTCTGAGTGGGG
The DNA here is from genome assembly GCF_019320065.1 of Cervus canadensis. Lineage (NCBI taxonomy): Eukaryota > Metazoa > Chordata > Mammalia > Artiodactyla > Cervidae > Cervus > Cervus canadensis. The sequence continues at coordinate 110,271,931 of NC_057387.1, forward strand.
CTTCCCTGGAAACTCTATAAAGAATCTGCCTCCCAATGCAGGTGACCTGGGTTCAATCCCTGGTGGATTCTTAGGGTGGGTCCTAATCCAATAAGAGGGTGTCCTTTATAAAAAGGGGCAGTTTGGAGACAGACACACACACATACAGGGAGGAGGTCATGAGGATGGAGGCAGAGACTGGAGATATGGCAGAAGCCAAGAAACGCCAGTGACTGAGTTGACAGCAAACCACGGGGTAAGACACCAGATGCTAGGATGAGGTCAGCATAGGCCACGTGAGCCCAAAGACAGCTCAGCCTCCAGGGAGCAGGGGTCTAGGAAGCAGGACAGAGGTGGGGAGCTGGAAGCGCTCAGAGCTTCCAAAATGAACCAACACCGCTGACGCCTTGGCCTTGGACTTCTGGCCTCCAGAGCTGGGAGAGAGTAATTTTCTGTTGTTTAAGCTGCCGCCTCCGCCCCACTGTGGTACCTGTTACAGCAGCCCTGGCGAATGAACACAGAAAGAGGACATAAATGCAGAGAATAGGAACATACAAGCACACAAAAAATAATGACAAACAGGGACTTCCTTGGTGGTCCAGGGGCTAAGACTGCATTCTCAGTGCGGGGGACCTCGGTTCGATCCCTGGTCAGGAAACAAGATCCCACATACTGAAATCAAGACCTGGTATAGCCAAATAGATAAATAAATATTGAACAAAAAAATGAGGAATAAAAAATATTAAGAAATCAAGGTGGACAAGAACAGGTACAGCCAAACAAACAAATACATATTGAACAAAAAGATAAGAAATAAAAAATATTAAGAAATCAAGGTGGAATCAGTTTCTAACATTTCCTTTCTACTCTGTGCTAAGTCACTCTTTGCGACCCCATGGACTGCAACATGCCAGGCCTCCCTGTCCTCCACTGTTTCCCAGAGTTTACTCAAACTCATGTCCATTGAGTCAGTGATGCCATCCAACCATCTCATCCTCTGTCGTCCCCTTCTCCTCCCACCTTCAGTCTTTCCTAGCACCAGGGTCTCTTCTAATGAGTCAGTTCTTTGCATCGGTGGCCAAAGTATTGGAGTTTCAGCTGCAGCATCAGTCCTTCCAATGACTATTCAGGGTTGATTTCCTTTAGGATGGACTTGGTTTGATCTCCTCACAGTCCAAGGGACTCTCAAGAGTCTTCTCTAACACCACAATTCAAAAGCATCAATTCTTCAGCACTCAACTTTCTTCATAGTCCACCTCTCACATCCATACATGACCACTGGAAAAATCATAGCTTTGACTAGATGGACCTTTGTTGGCAAAGTAATGTCTCTGCTTTTTAATATGCTGTCTAGGTTGGTCATAACTTTCCTTTCAAGGAGTAAGCGTCTTTTAATTTCATGGCTGCAGTCACCATCTGCGGTGATTTTGGAGCCCAAGAAAATAAAGTCTGTCACTGTAAGGATCGAGTTTGAATAACCTCGGCCGCTTAGCAGCTGTGATCTAAATGACAGTGATATAAAGGGTAAGGAAATACGCTAGCTCTGGCATACCTGAGCTTGCGGTGGGAGTTGGCTTTCGGGCACAGGGCTAGTGCTCAGAGCTGGGCAGATGTGGAGGGGCACAGCAAGGAACCAGGGTAGCAGGGGGCAGCGTTGGGAGCTGAGCCTTGGGGGGCCAGACATGACGAACTTGAACGTCCTGTCTTCTGAGTCTCTTTCAGCCCTAGCTGCTATGACTCTGGTGAGTTTTGGGATTTGCATGGTGTTGAGAAGAGAGTGGAATTACACATGTTAAGCCCCTCAAACAACTCCAGCCTGGATGGGGAATTGGCGAGGCACAGACAACTTGCCCTGCTTGTCCAGCTTTGAGCCAGAAAAGGAGAAGGGGTAATGCCCAAAGGTTTTTCTCCTTCCCTAAGTCTGGTACTTTTATTAGAATAGGTCTTGGCATTGGTCCATTGGAGTTGATGGTCCCACATACAAAGTATAATCATCCATTATGTGGTTTGCACTTCTGTTTTGGGAAATTTTTCATGAATAAAAATTCTCAGTATGTGTTCTCCTCCTTTGCTTTGGTTTTCCTCTTCAGGGATGTGTATTATCTTTGCCTGCCTGTGTGGATTTTCTTTGCCTACCTTTTAGTATTTGCTGCTTTCTTTGCAAATCTTTTAATCTCACTTTTCATTTCCAGTTTTATTTAAAAAATTTCTGTATTTCACATTTCATTTCTCTTAAAGCTTGGTTTGTTGACTTTATTCATTCTTGTATTCACTGTAATTTAGTTTTTTCCTAAAATGATTTTTCCCTTTAAAATACTCCAGTTTTTCCAACTCATTTCTGCATTTTTCTAATTCCATTTTGTGTATTCTTACATATCTTCTATAAATCCTTTCTATAATTTGCTTTAATGTTTATTTGCTTGGTTTGAAAGAGTAGGTTCCAGGTATGTCTGCTCTATGAGTATATCTTTCTGTGATGTTACCTTGCTCCTTATTCTTCCTTTTTTTTTAATAGAAGCTTTGCCTGGGTTTTGACCTTGAACTTTTCATTGCTTAAACTTATGAGCTACTATTCCCGTATGCTGAGAAGACACTTGGGGTCAGGGTAGCTTTTTAAATCCCACAGAGCCCTTGTCTTCTGTAGTTTTCCTATCTGCTATTAGTATGGTGGCTTGCTTCTTGTGATGTCCTGGTTCTATTCCCCTCCCCCAATTTATTCTGGATCTTTTCTCTCCTTCATCTCTATTGTTCCTATTCAGCTGTTCCAATTCAGTTCTACTCCCAAGAGCTCCCTTTCAGTATAAGGCCCTGTCTTCGAAGGGTCAACTTCAGGAGTGTCTAGCGGGTGGACTGTTCTCAGCTGCTCAGACGTTCTGAGGCTGTCCATTGTCACGCATCTGCGGTGCAGTGGGCGAACCCCTCCTGGTTCCGGCTGCAGTTACTATCGTGGTCCCACTCTGCTCTCCAGGGAGTGCTTGCTGGCTACTTTGGGGTTTTTCCATTTTTTTGTCCTCAGTGGCTTGTACTTTGGGCTTTGAGGGGAAACTTGGGTCATTTTGTTTTGGTGTAAATGCTGTCCATGGGCTTTTGCTTTGTCTATTTTTTATGTGGGGATCTAGGAGGATCCACTGCCACCTTTTCAAGATAAGACTCTTAACTGGAAGAAATGAGAAAAACATGGAAAAGGCAAGAGGGAGCCATGGCTGGAGGCAGCTTGACTGTTCTGCTGGACTGGGTCATTTCCATTTGAGGACACTCTTCAGATGCTGATTTCTATCTGCTTTGACCTCAGGCAACTTTAAGATGCTACCCAGAAACCGACAAAAGAGCGCACTGAGAAAATCCAAGATGGGTAAGAAACCAGAAGAAAGGTGAGAAATACGTCCATTAATTCTTCAGGTGCTGAAGAACTAATGCTTTCGAACTGTGGATCTGGAGAAGACTCTTGAGAGGCGCTTGGTTTGCAAGGAGATCAAACCAGTCAATCCTAAAGGAAATCAATCCTGAATATGCATTGGAAGGACTGATGCTGAAGCTGAAACTCCAATACTTTGGCCACCTGATGTGAAGAGCTGACTCTTTGGAAAAGACCCTGATGCTGGGAAAGATTGAGAGCAGGAGGAGAAGGCGGCAGTGGAGGATGAGATGGTTGGATGGCATCACTGAGTCAGTGGACATGAGTTTGAGCAAACTCTGGGAAACAGTGGAGGACAGGGAGGTCGGGCGTGCTGCAGTCCATGGGGTCGCAAAGAGCCAGACACGACTTAGCAACTGGACAACAACAATTCTTTAAGACTCTACCATCGGCCAGGCTCTGTACTAATACCAGGAATTCAGTGAAGCAATAAAAGACATGATGTGAAGGGAGAAAGCAGACAGAACTCAGAGATCTCAACCGTAAGTAAAGAGATAGACTTCTGCTAACAGTGGTATTTTTTCATATAAACAGAATTAACAGAACATAATCAAGGCAATCTAGGAAAAAACCCTACAGTACTTGAAGAAGAAACAAGAAATAAATAGAAACCCAATACATATTTCAATACACAGCCTGGTAAAATCTTATAACATTAGAAAAAATGAAGGTTCTTCCAAGTGCCCAAGAAGGAAATGTGTCTCTATTTCAAAGGGATTAAAGTATCATTTTTTGATCCAAGGGAAATGTTAGCCTTTTTGCTCCTTCCCGCAGGCTGAAACTGGGTCATTGTAAACACTGGAACGAATCACATGGATATGGGTTACAATGCAATTAAAAAAAGAAAAAAAGAGTCCATGTGTCCACACTGATATCACAATAATTTTAAAAGTAAGGTGGGAGGGAAATTTTTCCAGAAGAATGTTACCTAATAAATAAAGAAAAGGAGATAGAACTAGAACATTCCCCCTTTATGAGCACCACAGCAACCATCGATGCAGGCAAAGATCATCAGTGGATGCTAAAACCTTTAATATGGTTGGGAGCAGAATCTCCAGAGCCCCCAGGGTCCCCTGTAGATTATCATTGATTATAAAGGAGAAAATGATGCTTTACAATGGAGGGATCTGGGGAAGCTTCATCAGGGACGAAAGTTAACTTCACCAATCATGGGACAAAGCTTCATCATACGCCTCCAGTGTGAAAGGCTGAGAAGGACACAATATTGTCATTTTTTTTTTCCTGTAAAAATTGTTCAACGTGAATCAAGTCAGGAGGAAACCATCAAACCAACCCAGCTGAAAGACAGTCTGTAAAACAGTTCAGACACTTTTAAATTGTCAACATTAGGAAGGACTGAAAAAGCCTGTAAACTGGTGCAGACGAAAGGAATGAAGGGTTTCCTGGTGGCTCTAAAGAGTCTGCCTGCCAACACAGGAGATGTGGGTTCGACGCCTGAGTCAGGGAGATCCCCTGGAGAAGGAAAGGGCAACCCACTCCAGTATTCTTGCCTGGAGAATTCCATGGACAGAGGAACCTGGCAGGTTGCAGTCCATAGGGCTGCAAAGAGTTGGACATGACTGAAAGCAACTTAGCGTGCACACATGCAAAGGAATGAAAATGATATATGGCCATCACCTCCGTGATCACGGATGGTATTCTGGATTGAGAAAGACAGTTACAAAGGACATAATTAGGACTATCAACTGTATGATGTAAACATTTTTGAGTGTGATTATCTTTCTGTGGTTCTGTGGGAGAATGTCCTTGCTGATTGTCGATGCACAAAAGTGAAAATGAGGTTTGTATTAGGGTGGAAAGATTTTAAGCTTTAAATATGCTTTCAGGTCCTCAGGCTGTTTTTTTAAACATTAAAAGAGAGACATCGGCTGAAGACGGTGATAGCAAATATCTCCTCCTCATCCCTCCCAACTGGGGCTTCCCAGGTGGCTCAGTGGTAAAGAACCTGCCTGCCAATTCAGGAGATGCAAGAGACGTGGGTTAAATCTCTGGGTTGGGAAGATCCCCTGGAGTAGGAAATGGCAACCCACTCCAATATCCTGGCCTGGGAAATTCCACGGGCAGAGGAGGCTGGTGGGTTACAGTCCATGGGGTCACAAAGAGTCGGACATGATTGAGCAGCGGAGTGCATTCCTCCCTATTACTCCCATGGTGGCTCCTAGATAGAATTCTGGAAGGAATTCCTCATGAAAGGACTCTGTGTTGGAAGTACCAGGTGCTCCCTCTAGGGCATTTTGATAATCATGAGAGCATGAACAATTCTTCATTTCCTCAATTCAGCTTCAGCCAGAAAGAATGCCTTAGGGAGCCTGGCTAGTAGGTTTGGAAACCTGCTTCTCCTACATTAAGGGAGACAGTCAAACCTATTAGATCCCAGCGCAGGAAGAGCTCAAACCAATTCAATCCATCAAACATTTACTACAAGCCACCAGGGGCCAGATTTTGGATAAAACACAGATGAAATGTACCTCCCTCTGTTGGGTCCTTAAACCCCAAGAGGTGACATACGTATGTGACACACACATGCATCACTGTTGGTGGACTTTACCAATGTAATCTGAGAGGTTGACTTTCAGTGCCCGGATCAGCAAGCCTTCTTCCACGAGTTCCTTATACAGAGACTCAATGGTCCTGGGGAAAAAGAAGACCATCGATTCTGTGAGCAAACACATCAAATCTGCAATGTTTATGTTAATCCTCACAAATGTAGCAGACTTTAACCAGATCTGATTCAAAGTACATTCATATGTACACAAATAAATTGATGTTTGGACCATTTCTACAATCTGGGGATGAATTAGGCTTTTTAAAAACAATACTTTCACTCATCCATGGGTGTATCTGATGTTTCCTATTAATAAGAATTATATCTTTAGGCATCTGAGACCAGCTATAACTCCTGAAGTCTGCCCTTTCCTCAGCCTTCATAATGGTACAAATATGAGTTAGAAATTACCCAATAATAGTAATGTAACGGGCCCATAATTATACATTCAGTTAGCATCTGCAAGCTGTAGTAGATCATTAATCCTTTGCAAAATTGATGTTTCGTTTTAACTCCATAGCATAATAGTTTAAGAAAAATATCTATAAGGAACAAAGGCTTATAAGGGAAAAAAGACAAAATGTCAAAAGCTGTGAGTGTAGTAATGTAGAAGAGCATGTTAAACTCTTCTCTACTGTTTACAGATGACAAAATCACTTCTCTAAGGTGGGGAGGGGGCATGGGCATGTAGCCAGCACACTGGCAATTTATTCTAATTGAGGAAAAAATGAAGACAGTTTTCCACTTAATGAATGAAACTCCCAATGAAATTAAGTGGGACTTGGGTTGCTGGAATTCTGATAGATCAAATTCAAATATGGTCCAATATAGCTCTCTAAGATGTTTCGTCTTTTCCCATTTCATTTCTAGGGGCCTTACGATTTGGTTCAGCCTAGTCTTTCTTTAGATTGAAGAATTTTAAGTATAACTATGTTTAAAATGTTCTTTGTTCTATGATTCAAGGTGATTAAAAAAAGACTCAGTTCAAAATGGATAACCAGCAAGGACCTACTGTATAGCACTTGGAACTCAATGTTATGTGCCAGCCTGGATGGGAGAGGGGTTTGGGGAGAAAGGATACGTGTATGTACGGCTAAGGCCCTTCGTTGTTCACCTGAAACTACCACAACATTGTATACTCCAATACAAAATAAGATGTTTAAAGTTTAAAAAAAAAAGACTCAAGTACATCACTGAAATTCAAGCCAAATACTATTGGGATAGATGTTAATTCAATGACTCCAGCCTTTGGTTGACTGAAATTTTATTCTATCGAATATATTTACAATAATGTGCTCTCAGCTGCGAAGTAAGCAAGTTTTCACCATACATGGAATTTGGGATGACATATCTGACCTGTATCACGGAAGTACAAATTGCAGTGTTTGAACTTGAATATTTAATACAAGCAATATATGTAAAATATTCACATAAAATTGAAGAAGATTCACCAAAATAATTAAAACCAAATATCTTAAGAAGTCTGGAACACAAACCTATACTTGGATCTTTCCAGTGAAATCAACTCTTGCTATGGAATAAAAAAACTTTAACTCTGACAAAGGATTAATCTCAAAAATATACAAGCAACTCCTGCAGCTCAATTCCAGAAAAATAAATGACCCAATCAAAAAATGGGCCAAAGAACTAAACAGACATTTCTCCAAAGAAGACATACAGATGGCTAACAACACATGAAAAGATGCTCAACATCACTCATTATCAGAGAAATGCAAATCAAAAACCACAATGAGGTACCATTACACGCCAGTCAGGATGGCTGCTATCCAAAAGTCTACAAGCAATAAATGCTGGAGAGGGTGTGGAGAAAAGGGAACCCTCTTACACTGTTGGTGGGAATGCAAACTAGTACAGCC